>NC_064627.1:1048273764-1048912243 GCF_023864275.1 Schistocerca cancellata | reverse complement strand
GGGGCGTGAGGTCTCCACAGTACATCGATGTTGTCGCCAGTGGTCGGCGGAAGGTGCACGTGCCCGTCGACCTGGGACCGGACCGCAGCGACGCACGGATGCACGCCAAGACCGTAGGATCCTACGCAGTGCCGTAGGGGACCGCACCGCCACTTCCCAGCAAATTAGGGACACTGTTGCTCCTGGGGTATCGGCGAGGACCATTCGCAACCGTCTCCATGAAGCTGGGCTACGGTCCCGCACACCGTTAGGCCGTCTTCCGCTCACGCCCCAACATCGTGCAGCCCGCCTCCAGTGGTGTCGCGACAGGCGGGAATGGAGGGACGAATGGAGACGTGTCGTCTTCAGCGATGAGAGTCGCTTCTGCCTTGGTGCCAATGATGGTCGTATGCGTGTTTGGCGCCGTGCAGGTGAGCGCCACAATCAGGACTGCATACGACCGAGGCACACAGGGCCAACACCCGGCATCATGGTGTGGGGAGCGATCTCCTACACTGGCCGTACACCACTGGTGATCGTCGAGGGGACACTGAATAGTGCACGGTACATCCAAACCGTCATCGAACCCATCGTTCTACCATTCCTAGACCGGCAAGGGAACTTGCTGTTCCAATAGGACAATGCACGTCCGCATGTATCCCGTGCCACCCAACGTGCTCTAGAAGGTGTAAGTCAACTACCCTGGCCAGCAAGATCTCCGGATCTGTCCCCCATTGAGCATGTTTGGGACTGGATGAAGCGTCGTCTCACGCGGTCTGCACGTCCAGCACGAACGCTGGTCCAACTGAGGCGCCAGGTGGAAATGGCATGGCAAGCCGTTCCACAGGACTACATCCAGCATCTCTACGATCGTCTCCATGGGAGAATAGCAGCCTGCATTGCTGCGAAAGGTGGATATACACTGTACTAGTGCCGACATTGTGCATGCTCTGTTGCCTGTGTCTATGTGCCTGTGGTTCTGTCAGTGTGATCATGTGATGTATCTGACCCCAGGAATGTGTCAATAAAGTTTCCCCTTCCTGGGACAATGAATTCACGGTGTTCTATTTCAATTTCCAGGAGTGTATATATGCGAAAAAACAAACTGTAAAAGTTTACGTTGGGATGTTGAAGCACTTCATTTTGGTCACTAAGAGCGATGATGGGAGATAAGATAGCGGAGCAGCAACTGTTTTTCAGTGACTAGTGACATAATGAGAAGATATTATCCTTTCGACTGCAGGAAAATCAGATGTTACTTTGTGTAAAACATTGTCAGAAAGACGAAACATACAACTCTTAACTGTACACGGGGGAGTTAACTTATACAAGAAGCACATTTATCCTTTGAAATCATTCATTAAACATGCTGTTTAGCAAATAATGACCGGTAGGATACTAGACGGAATAAACGCTAGGGAAAAAAAGAAAGAATCAAACACCATACAGTACGCCGAAAGCGATTAAAAAACGATATATTCAGGAAAAAGCACTAATAGTATGTGCCAGTTATGAATGCAAATATCATTGCTGGTTGAAACTTTCTGGCTGATTAAAACTGTGATCCAGTCTGGGTCTCCAATCCAGGACATAGCCTTTTGCGGCCAATTGCTCTACAGAACGCAGATGATACACGCATTGCAGTAAGTAGCAAGTCAAGTACAGATTTATAAGTGGCTTCTAATCAAATTTTCACTCACATTAATAAATGGTTAATTCACTTTCATTAAACTTTGAAAATAACCTGTAAGAGATTTTCTTCCAGCATGTGTGTAACATATGGAGACATTAGATAGAAGTGGTTGACAGTGTTAAATTTCTGGAATTACAACTCGATAATTAATTCAGTCGGGAAGGGCACACCACAGAATTGCTTAAGCGCCTAAGCAAGTCTGTATTTGCAGTTAGAATGATCACAGATATGAGATATAAATATAAAAAAACTTGCACGCTTTGCTTACTATCATTTCATTATGTCATACGGGACCACATTCTGGGCCAACTCGTCAAACCCAGCAAAAGGTTTTAGAGTGCAAAAGAGTATTTGTGGTGTAAATTCAAGAACATCATGTAGAAACCTGTTCAAGGAACTTTATAGTCCAACCGATGCTTCTCAGTCTATTTATTCCTTAATGAAATATGTTACAAGTAATATACCTCTATTTCCATCCAATAGCTCACTACATAGTATCAATAATAGGAATAAGACCAATCTACATAAAGGCCTAAAGTCACTTACCTTGGCCCAAAAAGGGGTCCAATATTCAGGAACACTCATTTTCAATAAATTGCTGGCAACCATTAAAAACTTTGTTTCAAATAAAGTACTGTTTAAGCGAAGTTCGAAAGATTTTTTGATAGGCAACTCCTAGGTATTCTATAGATGAATGCCTTAACAGGGACTGCTATACCAACTTAAGTAAAAATGTCTGTTAGATTTCAGTTTTGACAGCACTTGGTCATAATAGTAAAGATCAGGTATTTTGTATATGATAAATTCATTAAAAGTGCATAACTATATTTCATTCTCACAGTGTATTATTCCTGTAAATACTAGAAGTTCCGGTTTACTGTAATGTATTCACCTATTTTAACAGTCTCCGGACAAGTGATCAGGATAGTGAGTATTATATTCAAATGTTTTATGTTTTTCATGTTCTACTCTCTGACTAATCCCAAACCCACGAGAATCATATCATTTTTGGGGCTATGGAACGAAAACTGTAACATAACCTAATATAATCTCCAACTGAGCTACCCGAGCACGACTGACGACAGCCTCGCCACATCTGAATTTCCACGAACTACCTCATCTCTTACCTTCCAAACTTCCCACAAGTTTTCCTGTGAAACTTGCAGGGCTAGCACTCCCGGAAGAAAGGATACTGCGGTGACATGGCTTAGCTGCACACTGATGATTGTTTCCAGAACGTATTTTTCACTCTGCAGCGGAGTCTGCGCTGATGTGAGACTTCCTGGTAAATTAACACTGTGTGCCAGACCGTTACCCCAACCTGGGACCTTTGCCTTTCGTGGACAAGTGCTCTACCAGCGGAGCTACACGAGTACTACTCACGAGTCGTCCCCACTGCTTTACTTCCGAAAATGCTTTATCTCATGGGGTCGTTAGTCGTGTTCGGATAGCTGAGGTGGTGTAGACCTGTCCACGAAACGCAAAGCTCCCAGGTTCGTGTCCCGGCCTGGCACACAGTGTTAATCTGCCAGGAAGTTTCATATCAGCACACACTCGACTGCAAAGCGAAAAATTCATTCTGGGATCATTGTTGCTTCTTTCACTAACATCAGTTTAAGCTTCGCTACTTTGTTTCCAAGCTAGTTATTATCCCACAAGCCGTGACTTATCCCGAAAGAAGTGACCAAGGTTTGTGAGAGTCATAATTGCAAATACCGCTGTCACACACTGTGAACTACTCGTACACTACGCAAATTAGAAGTTATCTATTTCACAGCTCTGGCTGCATCCGATCTAGATGAGGATTTCCAAAATCTTCGCTCTTCCACGGTCTCAGCTCGTGGCTCGCCCTTTGTGAACATTAGCCACACACACACAAAAATATGTTTTTGACAGACTGTGGCCCGTGTTAATCATAAATGATAAGATCATTTTGCAAATTATGACTCCAAAAGTTGAAATAATTCGGTAAAGAGGTGACGAATAAGAAATGCTTAAAACGCCCTCGCATATCCAAAGTTTGCCTCGGACAGGGATCTTTACCTTTCTGGGGAAGGTACTCCGAATCTTTCTTTAGATCTGTTTTTTCGTCAGAGGTTCTCTGCAGGTGTCGAATGACACCTTTCAAATTCAGGCGAGGAGAACTTAACACTTTTTTTATTGTTATAGCCAGTCCCCTGACCCAACAAGCTGAGGTACCGTGCCAGCACCGAGTGAGCTATCCGTGCATGACCCACGACTCGCCCTCACAACTTTACTTCTGTCAGTATCTACTCACCTACGTTCCAAGGGCAGGTCGCGAGACGTGCTTGGATATCTAAGTCAGTAGAGCAGTAGCCCGCGAAAGGTAAAAGTTCCGAGTTCGAGTCCCGCCCCGACATACGGCTCTAATCTAGCTGGACGTTTCAAATGAGTGCTCACTGCATTGCAGAGTGAAAATTCATTCCGAACGGTATGCTTAGTTTTCACTTTCAGTTGAATTCAATTTTCCTGACTCATGTGCGTCGAACATGTATTAAAATATTTGCAAAATAATAAAAAAACTCCTCTTTATTCCTTAGATAATTCTTATTTCGTGTGGTTCAATGGTACGGTGCAAGTCTTTCAGCTGTAAGCTACTTCGGCGACTTGTGTGTTCCTGTTGTACCCTCGTTATCTGACTGGGAAAGGAGGAGCTATAGCTTAACGTGGAATCATAATCACGTGTCATTCCTGACGACTCCTCTTGTCGTTGAGAAGCGAAAGCTAGATTGAAGTGAGACGAATATTTCCGTGGTCCGACGGGGGTTCGATTCCGTGACTCTACAATATCGAGGCACATGTTTTACCGTGAACACTTAGTGCGTAGTGGGGCGATCACACTGTTGTAGAAATAATTCAAAAGCCAAGAATGCTTAAATACTGTTTACTGGACAACCGGTTTCAACACACTAAAGGTGCCACCATCGGATCTGAATGTAGCTTAACATTTATAAACCATTTGGATATAACGATACATGTACTGCCTCATGTATCGTTGTATCCAAATGGTTTATAAATGTTAATCTACATTCAGGTCCGACGATGGCACCTTTAGTGTGTTGAAAACGGTTATCCAGTAAACCGTATTTGAGCGATCTTGGCTTTTGAATTATTTCTTCATGTTTTACCGTTCTTTAGCTAATGGTGCTGTTTCATAGGGAAGTTTTTTTTACGTCTTATCTTATTTCAACTGAAAGAGATTTTTTTATTATTAATCTGTAATTACAGTTAATAGAAAACGGAATTGTTGAAACTGTAAGAATCGAAAGTTCATTGAAGCAACCTCCTAAGAGGTTCGACTATCGACTCTATACTATTCGTTACTACACGATAAACATTTCGTTTCATTGTACTGGAAACAAAAAACGAAAAGCCAAATGTGAAAGTAGCTCACAATGATACAAGAATTACTTAGTGGGTACAGGACAGAACTCTGTTTATATCTTTACAGCAACTCATCAACCTTTTGTTTCTTTTACAGAACTCTTTGCGTGAACAAAAGTGGAAGACCGTTAATTAATTATTAAAAAATGTGTCTGTATTCTATCATACATTACTTTCTCGCCTGTTTTTGGGAAAGAAAGAAAAAGCGAAATAGTGAGATGGCCTGTAATTATAGGTACCTTGCTTATCTTCATTTTTATAAATGGAAACTACAACCATATATTTCAGATTTCAGTACTTGACTTGTCAGTCGTTTGAAAAGATAGTTCAAGGTGTTGTGTGTGAATGATATATGACGTGTAAATAATCATTAATGTATTTTATGAATAATATCCAGTGATATTGTAATATTAACTGTAGTGTAACTACTTTTGGTTACGTTTACATGTTTCTGTCTAGCCTCATACATACAACGACATTTTGTAAAATGATCCATGAACAAATAACTGTTATCACTACTACAACTACTTTATACTACTTCTTGAAATACAGCGTCACTCCGTGCAATAGTACTCAAACTAAACAGAAGGTGTCTTTCGAGATGTTAACTGTCCATTCTGTAGGTCTGTCTTAACAGAAAATTAGATTCATTTTGCCAATAGTAACATATATAAAAATGGATAGAATTTGTATCTACACTGAGTCATTATTTATGATTTCCCTAAATATTTATATTCTTTGTTTCCTAAATGCATTTAAGGAAATCGTTTCACTGTTGTTTGACATGTTTGATCAACCAGGACATATAATGTGGGTTAAAGTCTAATATGCAAAAGGCCATTGGATCTTAAAGTACGTTGTCAAGGTCAGATCCATTACGAAAGTCTGTCTTTGATTTGGAGGAAGGGGGGGGGGGGCACAGTCAGCACTGCTTGAAATAAAATAAATGTTAAACTTCTTACATGCAAAGACTCTCCCATTATTTCTAAAAGAATAAACTTATTAGTACTTCCCAACAAAGTGATTTATGTACTGTACACAGATAACATTATTAGATTATGTTCCTGTCTCTACTGATAGAGCACAGCATTCAAAATTGTGTACCCATTTAGAACCAGCATCTGGAACTAGTTTCTCTCTTCTGTGTATCATATGATAATAGCTTGTAGCCCATGGTTGTAGATGGTCGAGGTATGTTGATTTTAAGTGATGTTATGTCAAGCATAGCCTATCTGGTGGTATATCATTTAAAACTCTTACTTTCTATATCCTGCCATACTGTTATGCAGCTTCTCACTGTTTCCCTTAAACGCGGTAACGCCCATAGAATCAATATGTAGGCTACTTGTGGACTGTGGTTTATTGCGTGTAATTTCTACTGAACAATATATAGTCTTTGAAAAGAATGTCGACTTTTACGAGACTCTTTAAAACTTACGAACTCTTGCAACGCTGTTAACAGTCGCATGTTCCTTCACATTATGCTGAAATAATTGTCAGTATATCCCTGCTGGTCGGTGAAGCATATAGGATTATAAAGTTAAAATGTCATGTGAGTTAGTTAAATGTCATGTGAATTAGGAAATCGAATTGTTAAGAATGGTAATGCTGCCTTGGTGTAAATTCAGTTGTTGTTTAAAAAAGTTGTTTCAACAAAATCGTAGAAAATTATATACTTCACAAAGTTTCTCGTTTTATCTAACCTTTCGTATTAAATACGATTCAGCGTTTGTGGCAGAGAAGTAACATTTAAGTTTGTTTATAATTCACTTACATTTGTTGTTTCTCTTACACTGGACGTCTCGCCAAATTTCTCAGTCGAATTAGTATGCGACCTGAAGGTACATATTTCTGTGTCTTCTCCATCCAACATGATCACTCTGTCCAAAATATACGACTATCGAAATGCATGTTTTGAATTTTTCGCAGCGTTGCCGTGGAAACAGCCACAAAAGCATAACCAAAGCTACCGATTACCTTGAATTACAATAAATTAGATGCACGCACATAGCAAAGCAGAAATCGAATTTATGTTGCAGAATGTACGCAGACGTATTTTTAACTTACACCAGAATGTAGACCATTTCCTAAGGCACTGAACTTTGTCAAAGATATTAACTTTAAAACGTTTTTCAAAATAACCATCTGTAATAAATCAAGTGAACATATTAACAGGAAAACAAACCTTGTGTCCCTACCAGTGTCTATAAATAGCTATCACAGCACTTCATACTCACACGGCATAATTCTGACTTTTTATTCGACTATCGTCCGGGAAGTAAATTATTTTGGCAACACTGCTGCGTGGCCTCAATGTGCTGTGTGTGCCACGCTAAAGTTTTTACTTCATTCAGGAGTACGCATCAATTTCACGTGTAGTGAGCTATATGTGGGTAGTGACTGATGTTTGTAAAGATAAATAAAATTTAAACCTCCGCCACGTGTGAGACAAACGCTGCTATTACTGTATCTCACCAACAACATAAGACAGCATCAAACAAACACAAATTTACAACCACATCTGTGTGGCTTATGAAGACCGTCTAGTGAAAGAGTTATTGGTTTGTATGTGGATACAAATTTTCATTTACTTCTTGTTCGGGATGAGGAGTGAATAGGGTTCTACATATGCACGGCTGTTTATTCGTGTAATTATTGTTGCCACGACAAGATGTAAGAAAATAATACCAAAGGAGCAAGGAAACAAATAACAGCAATTAATTCACTCTGTGAAGCAGCAGTGCACGTTCAGAATTGTACAAGAATTATGTCTACATTCATGAGCAATAAAGACGTTATTTTTTGATCGTACTGGATATAAAAAAATAATTGTTATTTTTTCATTTCACTGGAACAGTATTTTAATCGGGAGGAAAGAAAGAGCTTAATTTACTTTCCCTCGTCTTGGCTGAGACTGATATCTCCTGATGTGAGAGCTTTTTTTCCCTTTCATTCTGAAAAGAAAGGCGTTCTGTAGACTTGGCCACTGTTTCTATGTTTCGATACAGTGTATCGATACACGCAACTGTTTCAGTGTTTCGGAACGGCTGTGGTTCACTGTTTCGAAACAGTGGTGTTTCATTCCGCCCCTGTCTCGGATTCGATCTCGAGCGAGACACAGAAACTGTATCGTTGTTTCAAAATAAGGCTGTTTCAGTCCACCTGTGCTTGGAACGGACTATTGCATCGAAACAGTGATGTTTCATTCCGCTCTGTGTCGGACGAGATTCAGGCTCGGCACAGGTACTGAAACACAACATACCACTTCATGAAACACTTTCAAAGAGTGTCGAAATCTTTTTGACAGGCAATAGTATGAAGCTTAAGATATCCGAAAATAAATCTTCGTTTCTAGCTGACTGTCCTATTCCGAAATGGCGTAACATCTGCTTTATAAACACTAACCAAACAATAAAACAACGCATACTATTCACATTCAAAATAATAAATATGTGAAAATCATTCAAATAAATTACACTTTTTTTATAACACACGCTTCTCTGTTCATGTACAGTAATCATATTAAGAAACACAAGTAAGCCTACTACATTTTGAATTAAAAAAAGACGTAGAGTGACAGTTATTAGACATATACATAAATTTGATGTAGGTATAATTGCAATAAATCTGTCTGACGTATCACTTATAGTGTAATGGTGAACGGGAAGTGCTGGGGAGCATGGTGAATTTATAGTAACGGTTCGAAACACCTTGAAAGACAAAATTTTTTTCTGTTGTATACCTATTATCCACAATGATTCCCTTTGTGTGCATGGAAATTATCAGGATGGGTATATTACCCATACTAAAGGAATGTGGGAATCCCAGTAGAATATCCGTAGTTTCTGCAGTTTGCTCCCACCTCCAGTTCCGTTCGTGGTGGTTCTTCTGTCTTCAGCTATGGCTGTCCTCAGCCAATTGAAAAGTATGAAAGTTACACGACACGAAAGCAGTGCATTTGCTGCAGGAAATACGAAACTGCCAATACGCCCAAGTGATAGTTTCATACTTTCTGCGATATGATTAGCGCTCTCGCACCTCATTTGTGTTTATATGGACATACTTACACAGTAGACGTTCAAGATGATAAAATGTGTAGGTTTATTAGATTACAAAACACAAACTGTTTCACTGTTTCGAAACAGTGTATCGACACATTTCATTGTACTGTTTCATTTGTTTAGAAACGGTTAAGTGTTTCAGTTTGCCCATCTCTAGCGTTCTGGAAAGATATGCGTTACCCTCTCCAAAAGAACAAACAACAGTTTTTATCCTGCAGCCACTGTGAATCAAGACGGAAAAGAATTAAAGACATTACCTGCCGGAGTGCACTGATTTAAATCAATGAGGGAAGCTGAAACTTTGTCCTGGATGAAGATTCGAAAGCGGATCTCCTGCTTAGAGGCATATGCATAGATCACCGTGGCATCACACGCACTGGTGATTGCAACTGCGCAAATAACCCTAGCACGACTCCCGTCAGGCTCAAATTACCAATTTATCCACATACTACAAACGTAGTGCCTTTGCCATTAGCCTCACTCGCGGCACTTCGCCGATTCCCGGGAGTTCTACGAGTAGCTTGGTGTGCATTCGCAATGAACGAATCATTGGCTGCCTTCGCGAATGCACACCAAGCTCGATCTCTTACGGGAATCGGCGAAATGACGCGTGTAATGAGAATAAAGGGCAAGGCACGTTGCGCCAGTAGTGTGTGGACAAGTTGAGAATTTGGGTCTGGCGGGAGGCCTGCCAGGGTTGTTGGTGCAGTTGTGCGATCACTGTGTCTGGCTAGCCGGCATGGTAGCTCGGCGTGTTCGGTCAGAGAGCTGGTTGGCTTCTGTAATAAAAAACTGAGTGGAAGGATCAACGAACGAACTTTAACGGACGTCATGTGACGTCCGCAACGACCAAAAACACAACGATGAACGACGAACAAAATGAAAAAAAATGGTGTAGCGGTCAGTGCACCTACCTAGTAAACAGGAGATCTGGGTTCGAATCCCTGTCCAGCACAAATTTTCAACTTCCCCCCCACTGATTTAAATCAATGCACACCAGTAGCTAATCTCTTTAATTCCTTTGTGTCTTGATTCTCAGATACTTTCAACAATTTTTGTTTCAAAGAACAAATGCCTATGAAAATTCCAAAACATGTGAAAATCACTCAAAAGATTATATTAACGATGCTGTAAATGTTTCAGGTCCCCACAGTCGCACGAGTGGTCCCCCCACAACCGCACGAGCGGTCGACTGTGAAGAGCGGACAAATTGAATAGCTGGGCGGCGGCCATTAGAGTGGTAAACTGACGCGCGGAGTTCGAATGTTTATACATCGCTTTTGGTTATAAAATGCCTTCCCTTGAGTTAGGTCGCAAACATAATGCCTCATTTAAATACGTTACTACAATATACTTTTTAATTTATGAACAAACAGCAGCTAGTCACTGTTTATGAATTTATCTTACGTACTACATGGAATCTACCGTAGCTAAAAGTTATGTACTGGACCCCTAGCATTTTTCGTAGTTCATTTACGATAGATGTACGCAAAATGCATCAAAATACTCGAAGATCTGCCCACTATATTAATAGATATTTTCTGACTCTACCTTGCTTTAGATTTTATGACGAGAAGTGCGTTATATATGGCATAGTGCTTTGGCAACTCACGACCAAATTATCAAGTTTCAACCTAACCTAGACCATGAAAACACTACCGATAAGCCAACTATCTTCAAAATGATCAGAACATGTAAAATGGTATTCTGTCGGTCGGAAATCTTGCTTCCTGACAGCGTGTAACCATTTTGTAACAGCTGTGGTTTTGAGAAAGGAAACCTGCAAATAGATGCACACACATTATGCTAATACCGTGTTACAAAAACATTTATTAAGCAAGCGCACTGACATACAAAACAATTTAAAATATTCGCATACCTGTGAAATGTAATATTCGTTACTTTCTCGAATTTATTTGTACAATTAATCGCTGCACAACTCTTCACCATTGTTCTTCTTTTGATTGGAATGTGCAGACAGTAGAATTACGAGTAACAAATACTGTATGTACGCCCCAACAAATAGACAACGTTGAATCAGGGTCTTCATTAACAACAATACTATAGAACACATCAGACTACAACCACTATAATGGCGTCCAGCCGAAGGTTCAAATTATCCCGCGACTGCAGCGCCATCAGTGAGTCTCGTTATTTTTTACAAGGTCTTTGAAATGTTTACGTAGCGGTTCTTATTGAAGAAATGTAATCAAAGTATAAGAGAAAAAATCATGTTACTACGACGGAAAAGTAGACAATGAAGTGCACTGACGACTGGTGCAGCGGACATCACAGACCATCACTTTGGATTCAGGCATAAACCTTTATTTTATTGCTTATGTGTTTTTTTTTCGCGAAACGGAAATGTTTTAAAGATATTACTCCAAATTAAGTCTTCTCCCATAGAATCTAAATGTATTGCGAGTTCTGTAAAGCACACGTGGAAGTCGTCCTTCTGTATTACCTAGATTAGAGAGAATAGGCATCAGTTCACATCATCTATTGAGTGAGATAGCTTTAAAACGAAACAAGTGAGTGCGAATATGTGCCCTCTCAAAAATTCACTACATGCGAATAAGCATTTTCCTCAACAAACTTACTTGGTGAACAGTTAGAATGATAGAAAGATGTAAGTATAGACAACGACGCGGAATTGCTGTACCAACGAATCACTTTTTAAGTACATCGTTAGGCTGTTGGGTTATGATGTGTGATACTCAACTGAAAAACGGTGGTTTGTCATTTACACTGTATGATCAAAAGTATCCGGACACCACCAAAAGAATACGTTTTTCATATTAGGTGCATTGTACTGCCACCAGGTACTCCATATCAGCGACCTCAGTAGCCATCACACATCGTGAAAAAGCAGAATGGGGCGCTCCGCGGAACTCAACGGACTTCGAACGTGGTCAGGTGATTGGGTGTCACTTGTGTCATACGTCTGTAAGCGAGATTTCCACACTCCTAAACATCCCTAGGTCCACTGTTTCCGAAGAGATAGTGAAGTGGAAACGTGAAGGGACACGTACAGCACAAAAGCGTACCGGCCGACCTCGTCTGTTGACTGACAGAGACCTCCGGCAGACGAAGAGGGTCGTAATGTGTAATAGGCAGCCGTCTATCCAGAACACCACACAGGAATTCGAAACTGCATCCGGATCCACTGCAAGTACTATGACAGTTCGGCGCGAGGTGAGAAAACTTGGATTTCATGGTGGAGCGGTTGCTCATAAGCCACACATCCCACCAGTAAATGCCAAACGACGCCTTGCTTGGTGTAAGGAGCTTAAACACTGGTCGATTGAACAGTGGAAAAACGTTGTGTGGAGTGACGAATCACGGTACACAATGTGGCGATCCGATGGTAGGGTGCGGGTGTGCTGAACGCGCGCTGAACGTCATCTGCCAGCGTGTGTAGTGCCAACAGTAAAATTCGGAGGCGGTGGTGTTATGGAGTGGTCGTGTTTTTCATGGAGAGGCCTTGCACCCCTTGTTGTTTCGCGTGGCAGTGTCACAGCACAGGCCTACATTGATCTTTCAAGCACCTTCTTGCTTCTCACTATTGAAGAGGAACTCGGGGATGGCGATTGCTTATTTCAATATGATCGAGCACCTGTTCATAATGCACGGCCTGTGACGGAGTGGTTACACGAAAATAACATCCCTGTAATGGACTGCCCTGCACAGAGTCCTGACATGAATCCTATAGAACACCTTCGGAATGTTTTCGAACGCCGACTTGTGCCAGGCCCCACCGACCGACATCGATACCTCTCCTCAGTTCAGCACTTCGTGAAGAATAGGCTGCCATTCCCCAATCCAGCACCTGATTGAACGTATGCCTGCGAAAGTGGAAACTGTCATCAAGGCTAAGAGTGGGCTAACACCATATTGAATTCCAGCAATACCGATGGAGGGCGCCATGAACTTGTAAGTCATTTTCAGCCAGGTGCCCGGTTACTTTTGATCACACAAAGTGTATGTCGTAGGTTCGGATCAAACACTTTTGTATTTGGTTCTCTTCTTCAGGCGAAATATTTTTTGACTTCAAGAATAATATAATGAGCCTAATTCCTAAGAAGACAGGTGAGAGAATTACCGAACCATTAGTGGAATATGTCATCGTTAAAATGACTGAATTATTTTCAGAAGAATGTTTAAATTGGTAGAAGCCGACCACAGAGAAGAGAAACATTTCCGAAAAACTTCTATCTGTTAACAACTGATATAAATTTAAGAGTTAGTAAATCTTATAAGGAAGTGAGAAATGGCCGATAAATAGTATACACAAGAACAGAATAGACGCTTTTGAAATGAAGTGCTACAGAAGAACGTTGAAGATTAAAGGGTTAGATAGGATAACTAGTGAAGGGATAATGACCTGAACCGGGTAGAAGATAAATTTTAAATGTCTCAGGGAAGCGTGAAAACTAATTGCGAGGGCACATGCTGAAAAGTAATGCCTCCGGAATTTTTATGTGAAAACTCTTAAGGCTTTTTAAATTTTAAAAAACCTTTTGTAACATTCTACATCTTTATTCTGCAATGTCTGCATACTTATTTCACAGTATAGGAACCGTGACGACGAACACATATCTCCAAAGAGAGCCGTTTGTTGATACTATCATTGTTGAATGTTTTCTTTGTTGACGGTGCCAAAACCTCACCTCTGATTGCACCACTTTATCACTATCAAAGTGAAGCCCGTTCTTTAAGTTTTGAAACTAGATGGAAATCGGATGGGACAAAGTGGGGACAGTATTGACGACGATCAATAACAGTGAGTCCAAGGCGTCCGAGTGTTGCAGATGTCGCAGCGCTTGCGTGTGGTTTGAAGGAGAGGGTGTTGCATGTGGAGATGAAGTTTCCTGCGGAAGAAACTCGATTACAGCACGCTGTTTCTCAACCTTCGACAAAGTTATGTTACACAACGCCACGTTACACTATACAATTCGGAGCCCTATAGCGGCACAATGTTACAGTGTGTGTCAGCAAAGTGGGGAAAGTCGACCGAGCAATATCTAATACCTCGGCCGATATTGAGAACAGAACAAAAAACTCTGAGGCATTACTTTCAGCACGGCCTCGTATAACGAAGAAAGACCCAGTCTGGGTCACTTTTTTCATTATATAAAAGAAATTTATGGCAGAACTTGGATAAAAGAACGGATCATTTGGTACGACTTAATATCGGGCATCAAGCAATAGTTAATTTAATAACGGAGGGAAATCAGGAGAATTATAACAGCAGAACAAGTCCGAGCTCCGACTACTGCAAGCAGATACAAGGGGATGAAGGCTGCGGTAATTATGGAGGCTCAAATGGCTCTGAGCACTATTGGACTTAACATCTGAGGTCATCAGTCCCCTAGAACGTAGCGGTCGCTCGGTTCCAGACTGAAGCGCCTAGAACAGCTCGGCCACACTGGCCGGCTAATTATGGAGAGATGAAGAGAGTTGCACAGTATGCACAAGCCTGCAGAGCTGCATCACACCAGACTTTTGGCTCAAGACTACATAAGCAACCAGTACATCTGTGTAGTCTGGGGGCTAATTAGTTGGTGTTGTTGTTGTTGTGATCTTCAGTCCTGAGACTGGTTTGATGCAGCTCTCCATGCTACTCTATCCTGTGCAAGCTTCTTCATCTCCCAGTACCTACTGCTACCTACATCCTTCTGAATCTATTTAGTGTATTCATCTCTTGGTCTCTCTCTACGATTTTTACCCTCCACGCTGCCCTCCAATACTAAATTGATGATCCCTTGATGCCTCAGAACATGTCCTACCAACCGATCCCTTCTTCTAGTCAAGTTGTGCCACAAACTTCTCTTCTCCCCAATCCTCCTCATTAGTTATATGATCAACCCATCTAATCTTCTGCATTCTTCTGTAGCACCACATTTCAAAAGCTTCTATTCTCTTCTTGTCCAAACTAGTTATCGTCCATGTTTCACTTCCATACATGGCTACACTCCATACAAATACTTTCAGAAACGAATTCCTGACACTTAAATCTATACTCGATGTTAACAAATTTCTCTTCTTCAGAAACGTATTCCTTGCCATTGCCAATCTACATTTTATATCCTCCCTACTTCGACCATGATCAGTTATTTTGCTCCCCAAATAGCAAAACTCCTTTACTACTTTAAGTGTCTCATTTCCTAATCTAATTCCCTCAGCACCATCCGACTTAATTCGACTACATTCCATTATCCTCGTTTTGCTTTTGTTGATGTTCATCTTATACCCTCCATTCAAGACACTGTCCATTCCGTTGAACTGCTCTTCCAAGTCCTTTGCTGTCTCTGACAGAATTACAATGTCATCGGTGAACCTGAAAGTTTTTATTTCTTCTCCATGGATTTTAATACCTACTCCGAATTTTTCTTTTGTTTCCTTCACTGCTTGCTCAATATACTGATTGAATAACATCGGGAAGAGGCTACAACCCTGTCTCACTCCCTTCCTAACCACTGCTTCCCTTTCATGGCCCTCGACTCTTATAACTGCCATCTGGTTTCTGTACAAATTGTAAATAGCCTTTCGCTCCCTGTATTTTACCCCTGCCACCTTCAGAATTTGAAAGAGAGTATTCCAGTCAACATTGTCAAAAGCTTTCTCTAAGTCTACAAATGCTAGAAATGTAGGTTTGCCTTTCCTTAATCTTTCTTCTAAGATAAGTCGTAAGGTCAGTATTGCCTCACGTGTTCCAGTATTTCTACGGAATCCAAACTGATCTTCCCCGAGGTCGGCTTCTACCAGTTTTCCATTCGTCTGTAAAGAATTCGTGGTAGTATTTTGCGTCCGTGACTTATTAAACTGATTGTTCGGTAATTTTCACATCAGTCAGCACCTGCTTTGTTTGGGATTGGAATTATTATATTCTTCTTGAAGTCCGAGGGTATTTCACCTGTCTCGTACATCTTGCTCACCAGACGGTAGAGTTTTGTCAGGACTGGCTCTCCCAAGGCCGTCAGTAGTTCTAATGGAATGTTATCTACTCCCGGGGCCTTGCTTCGTCTCAGGACTTTCAGTGCTGTGTCAAACTCTTCACCCAGTATCGTATCTCCCATTTCATCTTCATCTACATCCTCTTCCATTTCCATAATTTTGTCCTCAAGTACATCCTTTCCGTCGGAGCTCTTGATATTCATACAAGTGCTTCTCTTTTCTCCAAAGGTTTCTTTAATTTTCCTGTAGGCAGTATCTATCTTACACCTAGTGAGATAAGCCTCTACATCCTTACATTTGTCCTCTAGCCATCCCTGCTTAGCCATTTTGCACTTCCTGTCGATCTCATTTTTGAGACGTTTGTATTCCTTTTTGCCTGCTTCATTTACTGCGTTTTTATATTTTTTCCTTTCATCATTTAAATTCAACATTTCTTCTGTTACCCAAGGATTTCTACTAGCCCTCGTCTTTTTACCTACTTAATCCTCTGCTGCCTTCACTATTTCATCCCTCAAAGCTACCCATTCTTCTTCTACTGTATTTCTTTCCCCCATTCCTGTCAATTGTTCTCTTATGCTCTCCCTGAAACACAGTACAACCTCTGGTTTAGTCAGTTTATCCAGGTCCCATCTCCATTAATTCCCATCTTTTTGCAGTTTCTTCAGTTTCAATCTACAGTTCATAACCAATAGATTATGGTCAGAGTCCACATCTGCCTCTGGAAATGTCTTACAATTTAAAAACTGGATCCCAAATCTCTGTCTTACCATTATGTAATCTATCTGAAACCTGTCAGTATCTCCAGGCCTCTTCCATGTATACAACCTTCTTTCATGATTCTTGAACCAAGTGTTAGCTATGATTAAGTTACACTCTGTGCAAAATTCTACCAGGCAGCTTCCTTACTCCCATTCCATATTTCCCTACTCTGTTTCCTTCTCTTCCTTTCCCTACTGTCGAGTTCCAGTCACCCATGACTATTAAATTTTCGTCTCTCTTTACCATCTGAATAATTTCTTTTATTTCATTATACATTTCTTCAATTTCTTCGTCATCTGCAGAGCTAGTTGGCATATAAATTTTAACTACTGTAGTAGGCGTGGGCTTCGTGTCTATCTTGGCCTCAATAATGCGTTCACTATGCTGCTTGTAGTAGCTTACCCGCACTCCTATTTTTTTATTCATTATTCAACCGACTCCTGCATTACCCGTTTTTGATTTTGTATTTATAACCCTGTATTCGCCTGACCAAAAGTCTTGTTCCTCCTGCCAGCGAACTTCAGTAATTCCAACTATATCTAACTTTAACCTATCCATTTCCCTTTTTAAATTTTCTAACCTACCTGCTCGATTAAGGGATCTGACATTCCACGCTCCGATCCGTAGAACGCCAGTTTTCTTTCTCCTGATGACGACGTCCTCCTGAGTAGTCATCGCCCGGAGATCCGAATGGGGGACTATTTTACCTCCGGAATATTTTACCCAAGAGGACGCCATCATCATTAAACCATACAGTAAAGCTGCATGCCCTCGGTAAAAATTACGGCTGTGGTTTCCCCTTGCTTTCAGCCGTTCGCAGTACCAGCACAGCAAGGCCGTTTTGGCTGGTGTTACAACGTCAGATCAGTCAGTCATCCAGACTGTTGTCCCTGCAAGTACTGAAAAGGCTGCTGCTGCTCTTCAGGAACCACACGTTTGTCTGGCCTCTCAACAGATACCCCTCCGGTGTGGTTGCACCTACGGTACGGCCATCTGTATCGCTGAGGCACGCAAGCCTCCCCACCAACGGCAAGGTCCATGGTTCTTGGTACTTGGGATATATTGCACAAATAACATCGCACAACTTGTGAGCGCAGGTGTTCCAGAGCGAATAGCTTGTCTGATGTAATTTACACTGAAGTAACGAAAGTCACGGGGTACCTCCTAATATCATGTTGGACTTTCTTTTAGCCGGCGTAGTGCAGAAACTCGACGTGGCATGGGCTCAAGAAGTTGCTAGAAGTCCTCTGCAGAAACATTCAGTCATGCTGCCTCGATAGATGTCATAACTGCGAAAACGTTGGTGGTGCTTCAGCCATGCTGCCTCTACAACCGTCCATAATTGCGAAAGCCTTGCCGATGCAGGATGTCGCGCACGAACTAACGTCTCGATTATATCCCATACGGGTTCCATGGGATTGAGGTCGGACATTATGGGTGGCCAAATCATTCGCTCGAATTGTCCAGAATGTTCGTCTAACTGAATGCGAACAATTGTAGACCAGTGACATGTCTGGTAACATGAAGTCTTTGAATGGCTGCAAATGGTCTCCAAGTATCCAAACATAACCATTTTCCAGCCAATGATCGGCTCAGTTGGATCAGAGGACCCAGTCCATCCCATGTAGACATAACCTACGCCGTTATGGAGACCCCACCAGCTTGAATAGTGCCTTGTTGATAACTTGGGTCGGTGGTTTCGTGTGGTGGGCGCTACACTCGAACCCTACTATCAGCTGGGGGCTCATCTGGCCAGGTCACGGTTTTCCAGTCTCTAGGGTCCAACTAGTGTGGTCACGAGCCCAGGAGAGGCGCTGCACGCCATGTCGAGCTGTTAGGAAAGGTGCTCGCGTCAGCCTGCTGCCGTAGCCCATTAACGCCGCATTTCGCCGGACTTTCCTAATACACTCCTGGAAATGGAAAAAAGAACACATTGACACCGGTGTGTCAGACCCACCATACTTGCTCCGGACACTGCGAGAGGGCTGTACAAGCAATGATCACACGCACGGCACAGCGGACACACCAGGAACCGCGGTGTTGGCCGTCGAATGGCGCTAGCTGCGCAGCATTTGTGCACCGCCGCCGTCAGTGTCAGCCAGTTTGCCGTGGCATACGGAGCTCCATCGCAGTCTTTAACACTGGTAGCATGCCGCGACAGCGTGGACGTGAACCGTATGTGCAGTTGACGGACTTTGAGCGAGAGCGTATAGTGGGCATGCGGGAGGCCGGGTGGACGTACCGCCGAATTGCTCAACACGTGGGGCGTGAGGTCTCCACAGTACATCGATGTTGTCGCCAGTGGTCGGCGGAAGGTGCACGTGCCCGTCGACCTGGGACCGGACCGCAGCGACGCACGGATGCACACCAAGACCGTAGGATCCAACGCAGTGCCGTAGGGGACCGCACCGCCACTTGCCAGCAAATTAGGGACACTGTTGCTCCTGGGGTATCGGCGAGGACCATTCGCAACCGTCTCCATGAAGCTGGGCTACGGTCCCGCACACCGTTAGGCCGTCTTCCGCTCACGCCCCAACATCGTGCAGCCCGCCTCCAGTGGTGTCGCGACAGGCGTGAATGGAGGGACGAATGGAGACGTGTCGTCTTCAGCGATGAGAGTCGCTTCTGCCTTGGTGCCAATGATGGTCGTATGCGTGTTTGGCGCCGTGCAGGTGAGCGCCACAATCAGGACTGCATACGACCGAGGCACACAGGGCCAACACCCGGCATCATGGTGTGGGGAGCGATCTCCTACACTGGCCGTACACCACTGGTGATCGTCGAGGGGACACTGAATAGTGCACGGTACATCCAAACCGTCATCGAACCCATCGTTCTACCATTCCTAGACCGGCAAGGGAACTTGCTGTTCCAACAGGACAATGCACGTCCGCATGTATCCCGTGCCACCCAACGTGCTCTAGAAGGTGTAAGTCAACTACCCTGGCCAGCAAGATCTCCGGATCTGTCCCCCATTGAGCATGTTTGGGACTGGATGAAGCGTCGTCTCACGCGGTCTGCACGTCCAGCACGAACGCTGGTCCAACTGAGGCGCCAGGTGGAAATGGCATGGCAAGCCGTTCCACAGGACGACATCCAGCATCTCTACGGTCGTCTCCATGGGAGAATAGCAGCCTGCATTGCTGCGAAAGGTGGATATACACTGTACTAGTGCCGACATTGTGCATGCTCTGTTGCCTGTGTCTATGTGCCTGTGGTTCTGTCAGTGTGATCATGTGATGTATCTGACCCCAGGAATGTGTCAATAAAGTTTCTCCTTCCTGGGACAATGAATTCACGGTGTTCTTATTTCAATTTCCAGGAGTGTAGATACGTTCGTCGCACGTCTTGCATTGATTTGTTCTGTTATTGCACAAAGCTGCTTGTCTGGCAGTACTGACAACTCTACCTAAACGCCGCTGGTCTCGGTCGTTAAGTGATGGCCGTCGGCCACTGCTTTATCCGTGGTGAGAGGTAATTCCTGAAATTTGGTTTTCTCGGCACAGTCTTCACGCTGTGGATCCCGGAACACTGAATTCCCTAACAATTTCCGAAATGGAATGTCCTATGCCTTTAGCTCCAACTACCATTATGCGTTCAAAGTTTGTTCATTCCTGTCGTGCAGCTATAATCACGTCAGAAGCCTTTTCGCATGAATCACCTGAGCACAAATGACAGCTGCGCCAATGCATTGCTATTTTGCTACCGCCATCTGTAATATTCATATCGCTGTCTCATGACTTTTGCCACCTCAGTGTATTCGTTAATTGGATACTTGCAACGAGTGCTGACCAAATTATTATTTTTTTTTTAATCGTACCGTGTCCTAAGTCCTCAAGTAGCAGATTGGTTAACGCTGTTTAATGAGGACATCAACTTCAGAGGACTTTGGCTCTTTTGCTACCGCCATCTGTAATATTCATATCGCTGTCTCATGACTTTTGCCACCTCAGTGTATTCGTTAATTGGATACTTGCAACGAGTGCTGACCAAATTATTATTTTTTTTTTTTTAATCGTACCGTGTCCTAAGTCCTCAAGTAGCAGATTGGTTAACGCTGTTTAATGAGGACATCAACTTCAGAGGACTTTGGCTCTTTTGCTACCGCCATCTGTAATATTCATATCGCTGTCTCATGACTTTTGCCACCTCAGTGTATTTGTTAATTGGATACTTGCAACGAGTGCTGACCAAATTATTATTTTTTTTTAATCGTACCGTGTCCTAAGTCCTCAAGTAGCAGATTGGTTAACGCTGTTTAATGAGGACATCAACTTCAGAGGACCTTGGCAGTGGGCTCTCCAACAGCAGAAACGTCGTACGGCGTGCTTCATAATTATGATCGTATGCGAAAGGACATTTTCATTAATAGATTACGAAGCCAGATGGCTACCAGCAAAACTAAACAGCTGTTAAAGTTAATAACCTCTCTGAATTGCGATCACTGTACAGTTGAAGATGATACCCTCAATTTTTGTTGTATCGTGTAGAAGATAAACAAATAAATGAGTGAAAACACTTTACAGAGAACTCAAATCTGTTAATCTCTTCTCACTTCGATTAGTTCCAAGTTCTTTGAACTATGAAACAATTAAATTTATTATTAAGTTTATTAGACTTTGTAAAATGAGTCCTTAAAGATAATTTCAGTTTGTAAACGCTACCTGTGATATCTCTATGTGAGCCTCTTCATGAGATTTTATTTAAAGTAACCTCATCTCAGTATCTCTGGCACTTCAATTTACGGCGCAGTTAGTCAGTTTCCTCCGATATAAAAACCGTGAGCGGCTCGGTGTGCTCATATCAGCCATAGTTTACATATTTTTTCATATTTTATACTAAACTTGTCTGCTGATTGTCTAATTTAGACACACTTGTGCGAAGTCCGTTAAGTTTTGCTACTTCTCTGAGTTCATCTCTCATGTTTACAATGTCTTAGTGCCATATTACCCTGTACCTGTCCTTTCCTTTCGCTCTTGGAATAAGAAAACAAATGGATGTGTGTGCAGCTACGAATTTTATCTGCTTGACCGTGAGAGTTGGAGTAGTCTGCTATGGGATCCCAAAGAGGTTCCTCTTTGGATTTGTAGAATCGTTTGTGCAGGTTGGCACAATTCAGTTGTCCTACTCTTTGTCCTTTGGAGGGGTAAACCCCAGTTTCGTTAGTAGATCTCTTCAATGTCCGCTGGAGGTTTGGTAGAATTGATTGCTCGTAAGAACCTCTCCTCGATAGTTAGTTAATATCTGTATTTGTCTATGTTTTCATTCTAGCTAGAGCCCCAACGCTTTTCTTCTAAAGCTTTATAGTCTATTAGTTCGTGCGACGAATTTTAATACCGTGAGTGTTGCATACTTCGAAATTTAGGTGCTTTCGTATACTGGTGTTTGATGCAACTAGTCCCCGAACACGTGCAGGCGTGTTGAATGGGTGACGATTCAGTTAAAACAGCTGCTCACTTTTCTAACCGCGGGTGGATGTGCATTATATGATACCAGTGTGGTTCTGCCACTGATTCTGCAATCCGATTTAATTCTGTAGCTTCCATTGTTCCGCGCTTGCCTTTGTTCATTAACACCACGTGTAAGTGTTCACATTTAAGAACCTTCAGCACGCACATCCTGTTATCTTTGCGATAACTTCAGTACAATTCAAATTCCTTTATCCTTAAATTCCTATTTGTTTGGTTCTTACTTTCGTTTCGTTACCACCACGTGCTCGTGGTTTGGTTTATGGACTCTGTGCTGCAGTTTTCGTAATCTTCCTGTTATACTGTGCATTTAAATTAAATGCGTTTCTTAGCTCATGGTTTCGATCTTAATTTCTGTATTTCAACAGTAGTTTTACGTACACATTCCGCGTGTTAAAGTCGAGGGAGCACCTATCTCTTTGCTAGCCACGTGTCGTCATAGTAGAGGTCTCTTCTTCCTTTCTTTTCTCCTCTGTATGAACCTCAACAACTGCATGTGAGTGATAAGGGTGTGTGTGGTTAACCCATCCTTTGATTATTCCCGTCCCGTAAACCAAGAATTTAGAGGTGGGCTCAGAATACGGTTTAAGATTTTACCAAGTATGGAACTTAATTTATATCTGGCAGCAGCAATCGTCACATTTTGTTATGTTTACATTTATATCAGGCAGCACCAATCGTCATATTTTATTATTTTTAGAAGTGTTTTAAGTAATATATCCAAGTCAGTAAATCTTCATTTTACCCGTAATTGTGTTCAGGTTTTCGGCAACTCAAATTCATCCCACGCCCCATCGACCTCTGATGCAGAGCGCATCCTACAACACTTCCTCGCGCAATAATTATTTAAATTACTCCAAGATTAGATAGGTTGGATCTTGCATTATTAAATGTACTGTCTTAGCTACCAAACCAGAGCCACGATTATTCAGGCTGCAGCTGGAATCCTTTAAGTGAGCAAATTCCCGCGAAGTGCGCGAGCTAACGGTAGCAGAAGCGATCAACCCACAACCTTATTTAATACTGCAAGTTTGTACAACAAAGTAACAATCTTTTACCTGTTTTTCACGTTAATTCAATTAGTTTATGGAAAGCACAACATACAATGACACAACTGCAGTATCTTTATATTTTTGATAGCAAAAATACAAATATTAATTTCAAAAAATATCATAGACATACGTGAAGAAACTACTATTTGATTTGGTCTCATCTCTCTAAATTTTGTATTTCGTTGTACGGATCATATTTGGAATTAAATAAATTAGATAAAGACATGTAAGACTGCAGATTATTGCCTGCAGTCTAAACGGCACTGGAGAAACTCATAGCAGGATAAAATCCTCAGTCTGAATTTGAAAAGAAGAAAGAAAAAGAGGTTAAAGCCTAACAAAACAAGCGAATTTTGAACGAGAACCAAGGAAACTCTAGCCAGACTGCTTAGCCTAACATAAGAATGGAGATGATCTGTTTATGTGTCCGATGTTTACATTTAACTCATTGCAGTGTGAATTCAATATTTGACACCAAATTGAGCAATATATCTTAACTGATACCATAAAGGAACAATTTTGCCATTAATTTCATATAAACAGTGTACCAGTAATAGTGTCTAAAACAACAACTCTATACTCTGTTCATCATATGAAATCACTGAACAGAAGAAAGTCCACAGGACCTGACGGGATACCAGTTCGATTCTACACAGAGTACGTAAAAGAACTTGCCCCGCTTCTAACAGCCGTGTACCGCAAGTCTCTAGAGGAACGGAAGGTTCCAAATGATTGGAAAAGAGCACAGGTAGTTCCAGTTTTCAAGAAGGGTCGTCGAGCAGATGCGCAAAACTATAGGCCTAACCCAGAATCTACTCTGTAGGAATCAACAAGGATTCCGGAAACAGCGATCGTGTGAGACCCAACTCGCTTTATTTGTTCATGAGACCCAGAAAATATTAGATACAGGCTCCCAGGTAGACGCCATTTTCCTTGACTTCCGGAAGGCGTTCGATACAGTTCCACATTGTCGCCTGATAAACAAAGTAAGAGCCTACGGAATATCAGACCAGCTGTGTGGCTGGGTTGAGAAGAGTTTTTAGCAAACAGAACACAGCATGTTGTTCTCAACGAAGATACATCTACAGACGTTAAAGTAACCTCTGGCGTGCCACAGGGGAGTGTTATGGGACCATTCAAAAATGGTTCAAATGGCTCTGAGCACTATGGGGCTTAACTTCTAAGGTCATCAGTCCCCTAGAACTTAGAACTACTTAAACCTAACTAACCTAAGGACACGACACACATCCATGCCCGAGGCAGGATTCGAACCTGCGACCGTACCGACCACGCGGTTCCAAACTGAAGCACTTAGAACGGCACGGCCACACCGGTATGGGACCATTGCTTTTCACAATATATATAAATGACCTAGTAGATAGTGTCGGAAGTTCCATGCAGCTTTTCGCGGATGATGCTGTAGTATACAGAGAAGTTGCAGCATTAGAAATTTGCAGCGAAATGCAGGAAGATCTGCAGCGGATAGACACTCGGTGCAGGCAGTGACAACTGACCCTTAACATAGACAAATGTAATGTATTGCAAATACATAGAAAGAAGGATCTTTTATTGTATGATTATATGATAGCAGAACAAACACTGGTAGCAGTTACTTCTGTAAAATATCTGGGAGTATGCATACGGAACGATTTGAAGTGGAATGATCATATAAAATTAATTGTTGGTAAGGCGGGTGCCAGGTTGAGATTCATTGGGAGAGTCCTTAGAAAATGTAGTCCATCAACAAAGGAGGTGGCTTACAAAACACTCGTTCGACCTATACTTGAGTATTGCTCATCAATGTGGGATCCGTACCAGGTGGGGTTGACGGAGGAGATAGAGAAGATCCAAAGAAGAGCGGCGCGTTTCGTCACAGGGTTATTTGGTAAGTGTGATAGAGTTACGGAGATGTTTAGCAAACTCAAGTGGCTGACTCTGCAATAGAGGCTCTCTGCATCGCGGTGTAGCTTGCTGTCCACGTTTCGAGAGGGTGCGTTTCTGGATGATGTATCGAATATATTGCTTCCCCCTACTTATACCTCCCGAGAAGATCACGAATGTAAAATTAGAGAGATTTGAGCGCGCACGGAAGCTTTCCGGCAGTCGTTCTTCCCGCGAACCATACGCGACTGGAACAGGAATGGGAGGTAATGACAGTGGCACATAAAGTGCCCTCCGCCATACACCGTTGGGTGGCTTGTGGAGTATAAATGAAGATGTAGATAAACCGGATGTAAACATTACGCCATGAATTCTGTCGCGTTTGCTTGAATCTCATAGGATTTCGTTTCACGTGGAGCGGAAGCCAAGCTGTGACCAGTACAGTCAAGTACGAACATTAGGATACGTTTTACGCTGTATTACACGTACACAGACTGAGCGATAACGCGAGACAACAGCTTTACCGGCGCATTAAACTTTCATAGCACCGACCAGCCAGTGGTCCAACTAACCTGCAATGATGTGAGCAGTTGCATTTCAGAAGTGAAAAGAGACGAGCAAAGAAACAATATATAGTTTCGAATGTCATTTAATTTAAAAAAGAATGAAATACTATTCGGCAAAACTCTAGCACTACCGCGCACTTCTTAGGTGACCAGATGGAAAGAATAAAATTCTCTTCTTCTCATCTTAAATAGTATTTTGATTACAAACAAGAGAAATGAAAATTCCTAACATAACATAGGGTAATTTTTGCGAGCGAGCTACGTGTGATTCAAAAGCGTAAAGCAGCGATTTCACCGTACTGTTGAATACTGAAGCCAATGTAGGTGTTAATTACAGTCAGTAGTCAGGTAATCGCTTAGCTCCTTCCTTACCCGAATCCGATAAGTACGTTTCAGTTCTGGAACTTTCATCTGCTACGTTGATAAACAGTCGATGAACAAGAGAATCCACGAAACCAACCAGGCGCTGCATTTTCTCCACTTCTTTTATGATGTGTCATCCTGTATCTCGCCAGCGTTTGACAGTGGCAGTAGTAGAACAAAGTTCGTATGGCCCCACTCTCCATTGTTGCCAAATGTATTCAAGATGGCGGATCCAAGATGGCGGCGATGGATATGACAATGTCACAAGACGTCATGGTGGGAAGTTCAAATGTTCGCAGGAAAATAGGTCAATTGGGCTACCTCCACTAACCTAACCATCTCCCCTCCCCCTCCCCTCCCTCTCCCCTCCCCTCCCTCTCCCCTCCCCTCCCCTCCCCCAGAAAATTCCAGCAACGCAACAGCTACCTCCACTAAATGGTGGGAAAATAGGTCACTTGGGCAACTTCCACTAACCTAAGTCATCTGACCACCACCTCTTCCTAGGAATTGGCGGGAAGAGGACTCAGGCTGTGTGGGATAGGATGGATGTAAGTCTTTATTTTGCAGGCAGTCTTTATTTAAACAATTTGAGGCAGTACCACCATCCCATGTGTTCACCATGGGGTCCGGAGTCCAACTGACCTGCTACACACTACTGCCACCAGAGGGTGCCATCATCCCTCCAATGACATATTCCAAGATGGTGGTCTGTGGTGGGGGAGAAAATGGTGGGAACCAATATCAACCCTTAATCCAGTCATGTGTTAGACTTAAGCCAGTAGGATGGCGGTATCTGGTAACGTCATTGGAGGGGATATAGGGCAGGCTCAGCAGCTCTGGGAACTCAGTTTGGATCAGTCAGCCAGCAGCAGAAGAAGAAGAACCACAAAGTGTCAACAGCAGTCGCAATCCAACACAGCTGTGCAGAACAGGAAGAAACGGAAAAGTAAGTATCCCATATCACATCTTTCTCTGTGGTTAGCAATATTATTATTATTATTATTATTAGTTATTTTCGCATCTTGGTCCATATGTAACGGTTCCTCGTCTTTGTTCAGCAGTCGCCCTCAACACGTCCAAGCCCACAAGGTCAAGTGCCAACATGCCAACCTCTGCTGCATCCAGACCTGTAGCAACCTCAGCTGTCATGTTGTCGAGACCTGCACTGACCTCTGGGCCTGCGGAAACAACAACCTCCAGCATGTCTGAACCTGTAGCGACTACGTGGGATCCTGTAGCGCACATAGCCCACTTGCTGGAACAGGACAAGGAGCTGCTGTTGTCTGTCCCATTCATCAATTTGTGTGATGAGGACACGCAATCTGCCCCGAGCACATCAAACACTGCTGTTGGTCCAAAACAACAGCAAGATGAAGGACAGTACTGGTCACCAACATATGACCCATCCCAGCAAACATCCCTGTGCTAGTGCAGCCACATAGTGCAGATACTGTGGATAAGAAGGCATCGAGCGTACCCATGCTTTTCAGTTCCACATACAATTTAACTCACAGTGGAACGAAATGGGTAAACATTGGCATAGAAGCACATCATGCCTGCGGCTTGCATGTGTGAATAGAAATTGAAAATGCATCAAAGGATGTTAAAGTGCCAATTTCGGAGTTCGACTGGGACGAAATATGTCGGGCAGAGCGCTACATCAATCAGTAAATGACTACAGAGTCTTATCCAACTCATTCTCCCCCAGACATTTGCCTTACTGGTGTGACACTATCTATTACAACAGTGAACGATGACTGTGCACTATGTGTGAAATTGGGTGACAACTGTGTTAATCTAAGGCACACATCAGTAATGAAGTTATATGATTTGGATACTGCACTACGTTTTGCTTTGGAGAAATTGAACCGTTGGTTGCTGAGCATAAACTCTACATACAACGATGTAAACTTCCTACGTGTACATAGTGTCCATGTTGATGATTTGATCAGTACCTTTGTTTGCACACGAACGCTGAACGAGAGAGAAACAGATTAAATGTGCACATGAAAAACCTGAGTACTGTGAGGCATCCATTGGCTTGAGGGAGATATGCACGGAATTTATTGCACGTCAAAAAGTTTTGTTTGGGAAATACTTTACAGGCGCGAAGAAGAAAAAATAGAAAGTTTCTAATGATTTTCTTGAAATACTGCATCCTATGTATGATATTTAAATCAATAAATAATGTATGATCTCAAACGGTGTTTGTGTTTCATTTCATATCTCTCCCATTAAGTCAAAGTATTACGCTTTTTAATATCATTATTTTTTCAATGCTGCACCAGTTACTCACAAAAATGAATGATCAAGTTGCTCTTCATATATATATATATATATACACTCCTGGAAATTGAAATAAGAACACCGTGAATTCATTGTCCCAGGAAGGGGAAACTTTATTGACACATTCCTGGGGTCAGATACATCACATGATCACACTGACAGAACCACAGGCACATAGACACAGGCAACACAGCATGCACAATGTCGGCACTAGTACAGTGTATATCCACATTTCGCAGCAATGCAGGCTGCTATTCTCACATGGAGACGATCGTAGAGATGCTGGATGTAGTCTTGTGGAACGGCTTGCCATGCCACTTCCACCTGGCGCCTCAGTTGGACCAGCATTCGTGCTGGACGTGCAGACCGTGTGAGACGACGCTTCATCCAGTCCCAAACATGCTCAATGGGGGACAGATCCGGAGATCTTGCTGGCCAGGGTAGTTGACTTACACCTTCTAGAGCACGTTGGGTGGCACGGGATACATGCGGACGTGCATTGTCCTGTTGGAACAGCAAGTTCCCTTGCCGGTCTAGGAATGGTAGAACGATGGGTTCGATGACGGTTTGGATGTACCGTGCACTATTCAGTGTCCCCTCGACGATCACCAGTGGTGTACGGCCAGTGTAGGAGATCGCTCCCCACACCATGATGCCGGGTGTTGGCCCTGTGTGCCTCGGTCGTATGCAGTCCTGATTGTGGCGCTCACCTGCACGGCGCCAAACACGCATACGACCATCATTGGCACTAAGGCAGAAGCGACTCTCATCGCTGAAGACGACACGTCTCCATTCGCCCCTCCATTCACGCCTGTCGCGACACCACTGGAGGCGGGCTGCACAATGTTGGGGCGTGAGCGGAAGACGGCCTAACGGTGTGCGGGACCGTAGCCCAGCTTCATGGAGACGGTTGCGAATGGTCCTCGCCGATACCCCAGGAGCAACAGTGTCCCTAATTTGCTGGCAAGTGGCGGTGCGGTCCCCTACGGCTCTGCGTAGGATCCTACGGTCTTGGCGTGCATCCGTGCGTCGCTGCGGTCCGGTCCCAGGTCGACGGGCACGTGCACCTTCCGCCGACCACTGGCGACAACATCGATGTACTGTGGAGACCTCACGCCCCACGTGTTGAGCAATTCGGCGGTACGTCCACCCGGCCTCCCGCATGCCCACTATACGCCCTCGCTCAAAGTCCGTCAACTGCACATACGGTTCACGTCCACGCTGTCGCGGCATGCTACCAGTGTTAAAGACTGCGATGGAGCTCCGTATGCCACGGCAAACTGGCTGACACTGACGGCGGCGGTGCACAAATGCTGCGCAGCTAGCGCCATTCGACGGCCAACACCGCGGTTCCTGGTGTGTCCGCTGTGCCGTGCGTGTGATCATTGCTTGTACAGCCCTCTCGCAGTGTCCGGAGCAAGTATGGTGGGTCTGACACACCGGTGTCAATGTGTTCTTTTTTCCATTTCCAGGAGTGTATATATATATATATATATTAGCTGATTTCTCTATGTAGCCAATATATCTCTAAAGCTGAAATACTGAATTCCTGCCAGACATTCACGGCATGCGTGTAAGGTTGCTGGAGAATGCAAGTATGTCAGGTTGCCTGGTTCAAAAATGGTTCAAATGGCTCTGAGCACTATGCGACTTAACTTCTGAGGTCATCAGTCGCCTAGAACTTAGAACTAATTAAACCTAACTAACCTAAGGACATCACACACATCCATGCCCGAGGCAGGATTCGAACCTGCGACCGTAGCGGTCACGCGGTTCCAGACTGAAGCGCCTTTAACCGCACGACCACACCGGCCGGCTCAGGTTGCCTGGTTTCGTTGAGTTTTGCAGTACTATCCACATACTCATATCTCAAACCCCCTTCCTACTCGCTAGTTGAAAGTTTTCCTCATCAGGATATGCACCTCGAGTGATACGCATGCCCCCCCCCTCCCTCCCCCCGAAGTAGAGTTTCAGTGAGTTTCTGGAGTGGCGCCTGCATAAAACGTAGCGTATCAAGAAAGTGGAGCGTAATTCTTGGCGTCATTCATTTCTCGGTGCTCTCAGGTAGGACACCGACCTGATTTTTCTCCCAACCGAAATCAGGCAAGTGCTCAGCCAGAAAGTGAGCGTCATACCCACTTAAATTGTGGAAGAAAACGGGTGTGTGTCTTGGTAGCTGGTACTTCAAATTATATGTGTTGTGAGCTGCACCATGGAACTTTCCCATAAGATGACAGTGGTCCCTACGAGGAGTTTCCGCTTTTCTGTCTAATGGCAGCCCACAAATATGACAATGAAATGCATTATTATACAAATCTTCATTCTCCTTCGATCTGGTCATGGACAAGCTTATCAATCTCCTGTGAAAATTTTTCGAGCACAGTGAGCAACCAAACCGCAGGATTATCCTCGACATAAGATTTGTAGGAGTTAAGACTGGAATCATATGACGATACAATTTGGTACGCCGTCGCATATGGTACGTTTTTTTCTGTAAACGTGGTATGTGAGGGCGTAGGGTCATCTTCACACTGGGTCACAGGAGCGAGGAGGCATTTAAAGTCGGCATACACTGCAAATGGGCATCGCTCCTGGTGGTGAGCATTATTGAACTTCACGAATTTGTTTTCCTCAGTATGCATAATAACATGTAGCGGCTCCTTGGAAGCACAGTCTACTAGATGTGTGGCTAATAACTTGTCTGAGGAGAAATAATTCAGGCACCTTAAGCAAATATGTTTTACGTGATGATTAGTTGATAGCAGGGCAGAAAGGAGTCTGGACATGTCTTTGATTCAAACATAGTGATGATTATCACCTTCAGAGAAGAGCAGCATGTTTACATTCAGCTCACACTCACCGGCAAATATTGAGAAATGGATGGGGCCAACGACAATATGCTTGTCTTGCTCATCTGATTTGCTTTTCTCCTCCAGGCCATGAACATGAACCGATATACTGGTATTATGCACCTCAAATTTAGGTATGTATTGGATCTTGATGGGGAAATCGATACCATCAAAGTTATAACACTCACAAATATTATCACCTACATGGTATGTACTCGGACGCTCAGGATGGTCCCTTCGATCATACTTTCTTTTGCAAGCCAGAAATGACCACGCAAAACAAGCCTGGTCGTTTCTATTTGCTACTTTAATGCATGCCTGCTTATTAGTTATATCTTTAGGGAGATTCATATAGCTTGACCCTCCATTTACCGGATCATAGACATGTGTGTGGATGTCCAGGTGTAGTATTCAGCTGAGTGCTACAGCTGACCCTCTGACCTCCCTATCAGAAAAGTGGGCCAGTATAGCACACAAGCTGGATTTACGAAACCACTCAGTGATTGATGTGCTCTGTGTTGTCACAGCATTTTACCCCCAAAGATGATGAAGAGTTGTCTCTTCAACACCAGACTCAACTTTGAGGGGAGGCGGGGGGTGGAGGGGGCTGCTACAATTCGATGCAAAGCACCGCACTGCATTTAATGGGGGATACAGCGAATCATTGACTACCTTGAGGATCTCTGTTACCACGACTGGAAGCCATGGCACACCCTTAGAAAACCAACAAGGTCGCGGTGCCCTCCTGCCGAGTTCTCAATCCTCATGAACGAGATGCGCTCCTCAAAAGGGTCTGCAATCAACCGAGTATTCTAACTGCGATATGGTATCACTGACCTGATGTCTTTCACTAAAAGGACGGGAGAGAGAGCTGCCAGTAGGCACAGGATCATCTATATTAGTATTAATAATATTTTGAGTCCACTCCATTGATGATGGCGTTGGGGAGGGGCAAGTCAGTATGTGGCGAGGTGCATGTACCTTGTATATACATTGATTCTGACAAGGCTCATATGGTGTTGATGATGATGATGATGGAGGAGCACGTTGTGGTATTACTGGGTCAGCACAATGGGAACAGCCAGGCTGTGGCAATGGCTCCCGATGTTGTTGTAGACTCGACCCGGTAAATTCAGAGGCGGTGGTTCATTGGTCGGCCCAAGGACACCAGAGCGGCGGTGCCGGGGAGGCGCCGGTGGCTCCCCGCACAGGCGTGCCTTACTGGGCGCCGCTTTGGTGAGTAAGACTGTTTAGCCACCACCGGAATGTGCGCCACACCGTGTTGAGGTTGCTGAGATGTGGTCGCTGTGGAAGAAGAGACAAAATAAATAATAGTCTGTCTCGCCGGCAACAACAACAACAACAAAAAAGATATATAAACCGATTTGTTACAGAAAAAAAGCTTCCTATGCTGCTACCACTACTACTAGAGGCACATAATCTTTTTTTTGAAACGTACAAGTATGCTGTCTGGGCATCTCATTATTTGCTGGAGGCTGTTCCTGCTTTTGCTGATGAACAGCCTCCAACTGCCTGTCCAACAAATCGAACTCGTCTAGAGCTGTTCCTGTAACAGGATGAGACATAATTTTATTTATTTTGAATGTTGAGTTACACAGAAAGATCACACATCGCTATTTTTTTCTATACTTACGTGAGTGTTGCTGATGGTTATCCACAGCTGGAGGCTATTCCACGTAGCATTGCCACTGCTGCAGTAGATAATTGTTTTCAGCCCCCTGCTCTGCCTCCAGCTCAATGTGCGTTTGCTTCAAGTGAGGCAGAGGAACAAAAAAAGTATGACATAAAAAAGTTTTGAATCGCAGCCATACAAGGACAAATTACAATGAAAATTATACTCACAAGGTAACCCAACACAGGAGGCTGGACTTCCAGAGTCTGTTGCTCTCCAGCCCTCTCCTGTCTCTCCTCACACTCCAAGACAAAATCCTGGAGTTGTACTATAACAAGAAGACGGAATTAATAAGGCGAATTTAACATATACACGAAAATTTACACTCAAAATAGATATTATTTACTAATTGGTAATCCTGTCTCCAGAACTCTAAGCCTCTTGGCGCTGCACTCTGAAGCATTGCTGCTGCTACCTCTCTTCATATTGCGGGGAGAAAAGAACAAGTAGACACACAGACACGATGGAACGCACAAGGCGGACAGCAGCGGACTGAGGACGATGGAGGTTGGTTGTGGGTTTATGTATCGACCGAGGCGTCCAATGAGAGAGCTTCATTTGAATGTACAGCCAATGAGAAGTTTTTATCGAACATCACTATTTCTGGAAGGGCTTGACGCGACCATCGTCTCTCTCTCTCTCTCTCTCTCTCTCTCTCTCTCTCCAAGTAACACAAGTGTGCTTTTATGATAAACTGTGTTTTTGCAAGCGTGCACATACATGATGAACGCTTTTAGCAGTGAGAAGTTAACTGTTTCTGAGACATATGTTGAAAGCACGATATTATGATTTCCAGGAATGGTAACACATAATGTCTAATTCTGGGCTATATTCGTGAACAGGTCCTCTTAGGACAAGAATTTCCATTCAGACAAGCTGAGAGGCCATGAAAGCTACAACAAAGGTGAAAGTTAATTATTTCTGTGACACTTTACCAATTCTGAGAAGGAGCTGATAATTAATGGACAGGGCTGTCCCGTTAGGATCGTGAGGGGGAGAGAAATCAGTTGATGATAGTCTGGAACAGATTTCTATAGCGCGATCTGTGATGTCAGTATCCACAGGTTTGGCACACATGGTCTAGACGTGTCTCGCATGTCCCATTAGAGATCACGAGGGGGAAAAGCAGTTGATATTATTCTGGAACAGATTTCTATAGCGCGCCTGTGATGTCAGTATCCACAGATACAGACAGGTTCTGCACGAGCAATGGTAAACACGCACACTTGCAGCCCAGAGGGTGACTTGGCGCTTTTTTAGATAGACATGTGATGTCAGTATAACACTCAAATAATTCTAACTGTATATGTGACTTTCACATGCTGTCGGCAGTGGTGTGACCCACCATTTTTCCCCTCTCCAGACCGCCATGTTGTATTACGTCACGGGAGGGATGACGGTGCCCTCTGGTAGCAGTACTGTGTACTAGGTCAGTTGGACTCTGGACCTCGTGCTGGACACACTGGATGGTGGTACTGCCTCAAATTGCTTAAATAAAGACTGTCTGCAAAATAAAGACTTACGTGCATCCTATCCAGCACAAGTTGAATGCTTTTTCCACCAATTCCTAGGAAGAGGTGGCAGTTGGATGACATAGGTTAGTGGAGGTAGCCCAAGTGACCTATTTTCCTGTCATTTTGTTAGGTTAGTGGAGGTAGCTGTGGTATGTTGCATTGCTGTAATTTGAACTTGACGCCATTCTCTGGGGGAGGAGAGAAGAGGGGAGGGGGAAAGGGTTAGGTTAGTGGTGGTAGTCCAATTGACCTCTTTTCCCTCTAAAATTGGAACTTCCCACCATGACGTCATTGCAATGTTGCCATATCTATCGTCTACATCTTGGATCCACTATTTTGAATACATTTGGCCACAATGGAGCGTGGGGCCATACGAACTGTGTTCTACTACTAGTGGCATGTGAAAAAGCTGCGCGCATTAGTTCCAGTACGTCTCGCAGCTTAACAGTCTTGTTATTTCGCAGGCCAAATCCCCTAACTTGGCTCCAGATCAGTTCTGTTGGGTCCATATTGTAATGGTACAGTAGCAAATGTAAAAATTCAGCATTTGTATGGTGTGTTGATGCTGTTAAAATGATTGCTTTTCATGTTTCTGTGACGCTTATCTACATCTGTGATATAAAACGATGGATATAGTCCAAATAAAGAGTATGTGGTTTTTCATTTTTGCCTTAAAAATTAAAATGTTATGTTTTCTTAATTTAAGCAATCTTTATTAACAGTCTTCATAAAACATCGATAATCAAGAATTTATATTTGAAATGGAAACAGGAATGTTGAGTACAATATGTAATTAAAAACAAGAAGACATGCAATATTCATAAAAAAATAGTGATGAATTTTGCGGTTACAAGATGTAGGTATTTCAAATAGAATGAGGAAAAGAGAGGCTGAGGCGAGACCTAAACCAGCAAACCATAAACTGTAAAGTATTATCAACCTACCACGCTACCAATACCGCTATCCATACAACTTGTGTTTGAGTCAGAACTGTCTGTTGCCTCGGAAAACTCCAAAGCCGATTAACTCTGTAAATTTATGAAAAACATTAAGGACAACCTGTTCCTTGACATTTTTAACCCTTTTCCACATGCATGGTTCACTACGGAACAGTAAGTAGCCTCGGCCATGTTCATATTACATATTAAATGCGTTGCAATCAGAGCACAACAGAGCAGAGTCTGTGGCTGTACATGGTTTTTTAAATAAAATCTACATTAGCTAAAGCGTGATTAAGAAATACAGTGATGGCTCTTAATACATTTGAACATATTAAAATTCAATTTAACGTAACTTAGTAATAATATATCTCATATATAAGTTGGATCTACTTCCAAGAGCATAATAAGACCAATGTACATGTGGTACGGCTTGTGACAAATCATCGCGTTTGTGTTTGTTTACATCAGTTTTATTCTTTTGATGAACGGAGTTTTTTATATATGCAAGTTGGTTCGCTGGAAAGGACATTTCACTTGCCGGGAAATCATACTTTTTTAAGTCAGAGTTGAAAGTCCTGTTTTTTGGCAGACATACATAATATGGAATTTTTAGATCTCTATGGATTGCGGGAGCACCCCGCCGTCTGATTGTACTGCACCTGGTCAAATGAAACCCAGAATCGTTTTAAGATAAGTGCATCGGAAAAAATATTTGTCCTCCCATCAAAACAGCTCATTGTTCGCTTTATAGTGTTGTAGGCGATGTAGAATCAGAACCAGGTGCTCATGTGAACCATCACCACTCGCGTAACTCTTGTCAGTGTAGTTGTGTGTTTGTGATGGTGGATTGTATGGAATCGATGCAGTAAGATGAGTCAACGTGAAGACGTGTCAGCATGGCACAAACGTGCTGTCGTGTTTTGATGTGCACATGACCAAGCTGTGAAAGCAGTTATCTGACATCTACTTGTATGTGTCCAAGCATGTAAACTGTCTCCATGTAAACGTACACCACAATTATTCTAACACGCTAATATTGGGGTTACACTCGTCTGGAATGAGACGTTCTGTGGGAGGGGGGGGGGGGTCCACTGGGGGCTGAACACTGCAGAATAACACTAGGTTCGGTGTGGGGTGGCGGTGGGGTGATGGGGTGAGTGGACTGCTGCAGCCTGTTGTGGGGTTGTGTACCACTGAGGGCTATGGTGGGGACGAAGCCTTTCTGTTCGTTTCTAGGTCCCCAGTTCAATAATACATACATACAAGCATGTAAATGTTCGTTTGTTCAAATTCGTGCATCTCCAAAAGGTTCTTGACTGATTGCTTTTAAATTTTGACAATGTTGAATTCTAATACTGCGGTGTTTTTAGGTACCTAATTCTTTAATATAGGTATATTTTAATACATATGATAGATAAATGTATATATTAAATTTATAAAGGGACAACCTCTCCGATTTACTTCAAATTTTTACGAGTTACTGTAATAAACGTTTAGACACATAAGGACTATACAAAGTGAACTATCTTAAACTCGGAAATGGAAAATGCTATTGATGTGCCATTTTCACAGAATGGATTGGTAGTCTAAAACTAAACTAAACTAAACTCCTCCCGAACAGGCCATGAAGGCCCAAAGATACTGACCTGCCGCCGTGTCATCCTCAGACCACAGGTGTCTCTGGATGCGGATGTGGAGGGGCATGTGGTTAGCACACTGCTCTCCCAGCCATATGTCAGTTTCCAAGACTGGAACCGCTACTTCTCAATCAAGTAGCTCCTCAGTTTGCTTCACAATGGCTGAGTGCATCCCACTTTCCAGCAGCGCTCGGCACACTGGATGGTCACCCATCCAAGTGCTAGCCCAGCCTGACAGTGCTTAACTTCATTAATCTGACAGGAACCGGTGTTACTACTGCGGCAAGGCTGTTGACTGGATTAGTAGTCAGGGACTCGTATTGTTAGCCAATCAGCAGATTGTAATAATACTTAGAAAGTATATTTTTTGTGAAAACCTGTCGACATTCACAAACTAAAAATAGGGTAAATTAGAATACCACTGGTGGTTGTTGCAGGATTCTAGTGCAATTCGTTTACGAGATATCGTATTTTGAAAAGTTCTCACATTGACCATTGTACTATACTTGTGGCAGTACACATTAATAACAATACGTGAATATACACTAGTTATGTGGATTCTGACCAGTAATGAGATAATTGACCATCACAGGTTATGTTCAAAATTACCACTGGCAGCGGCAATACATGCTCCCAGTGTGGTAAGAAACGACTGCACGCATGCTAGCATTGCACCAGAGATGTCTGAGCAGGCGGCAGTAATACATTGTTGCATATCATCAGGTGGTTGGTATGTCGTTGCAGGCAGCGTGCTTCAGCTTTCCCCTCAGAAAAAGTCTGCAGGCGTCAAATCCGGGGAACGAGCCAGCCAAGGTACAGGTCCTCTTTATCCAGCCCAGTGGTTTGGAACAGTTTCTGCAGATATGCTGTAGTACTTTGCCCACTATGGGCTGGACAGCCACCACGTCAGTACCACAGATTCCTCCCACTCTGCAGAGGAACGTCTTCTAGCATCTGTGGAAGATGGTCTGTTGGGAGGCTGTGATACTTGTGTACATTCAGTGTTCTGTCTATGAAAAAGGGCCCGTGAGGTGATGGTTCACTATCCCTCACCACAGCTTTATATTCCATGGACGCTGATGTCTCACGTGACGAAGCCAATGGGGATTGTCAACAGACCAGTACTGCATGTTTCGGTGGTTTAGCTGGCCGTGATTGATAAATGTGGCTTGGGGTTGGGTTGGGTTGTTTGGAGGAGGAGATCAGAAAGTGGGGTCATCGGTCTCATCGGATTAGGAAAGGATGGAGAAAGAAGTCGGCCATGCCCTTTCAAAGGAACCATCCCAGCATTGCCTGGAGCAATTTAAGGAAATCACGGAAAACCTAAATCAGGATGGCTGAATGCACGATTGAACCGTCGTCCTCCCGAATGCAAGTCCAGTGTGCTAATCACTACGCCACCTCACTTGGTAAATGTGGCTTCATCGCTAAACAAGATACAGCATACATCTGGAGAATCCCATCTTAATGCCCACATACAGAAGGTAACGCAATTCTCGTAATCGTTAAGATGTAGCTGTTGACAGAGATGTGTTAGGGACGGAACCGACATCGACAGAGAATGCGTAGGACACTTGCCTGACTCATGCCACTTCCTTGCACGATTGTGGGGGAGCTTTCGTGCGGATCAGCTGCAACAGCAGCAAGAACATTAATTTCTCCCTGTTCTGTCCTCACTTGTTTCCTTCTGTTATGTTGTATAAATGTTACACCACTACTTTCACGTAACTAGGTTAAGAGATTGATAAATAGCTGCGAGATTGTAGACGTCTACTGGAATATCTCGCCATGTACATATACAAGAACGAACTACACTCCATATACCATGAGCATGTCGGCTTTTCCTGCGTAGGTGAATTCTATCGGCAAATCGCGACCTACTGCTTGCGCTGACAGACACTAAATGACCAGCAAGTTGCAATGGACTCAAGGAACACACAAGTACACTGTAGGCAAACATAACAACATCGCACTTAGCAACCACGCAGACTGAATGGCACAAACAAGTGTCAGTGTGGAAACTTTTCAAAATACAATATCTCGTAAACGAAGAATCCTGCAACAAAAACCACCCTAATTTTAGTTTGTTAATACACACTTGCTAAGTATTATTACAATCTGTTTACTGGCTAACAATGCGAGTCCCTGACTATCAATTCATTCTGTGACAGCCATGCATCATCTATAGCACTTTCTATTTCCGCAATATTTGCGCTGGAAATTTTAGATAATTCCCCTTGTATATTTCATAATATATAATTACATTACACAATATGCAATAGTGCAACATTGTTAGCTGACAGGAAAGTTGTATTTATGGCTTACTGATTTTTGATTAGAATACTACTACAGAATCTGAATTTGCAGTAACAATAAACAAGGCTCAAGACCACAAGTTGGGGGGGGGGGTAGAGACGAAATGGATAGAGGGATGGAGGAAATGGACATAGAAAACGGCAAGGATGAGATGGACAGAGAGAGGGGGCAGGAGTAGATAAAGAGAGAAAGGGAGAGGAGGTTGTGACTGTTCGCCTGCTTTATTTCTTCGTTTGTTGTCCTCAGTGTCAACGTACTGCGTTGTGATACTGACTGATAAATGGGGTGTGGAAGTACAACACTGACTACTTTAACCCTTACAGACCCAAATTATTCTCAGCCAAGAAAAAAAATATCTACTCATTGTAATAGGTAAAAATGGGTATTAGAAACATAACAAATCCAACAAAATCACTGAAAACATTTTTATTTACATTTTACAGAATGTCCATTGTAATGGACAAAGAGTATCAACAGTTGTTACATCCTGCATTGTGGAACATTTTGAAACAACTCCTTCCTTTGACAAAACATAGATGAACATTACATTTCTCACAAAATACATGAGTTTTATTCTTACAACTAGGCATTTTACACCTTGAAGCTTCTGTATTATCATGGTACTCAGGAAAATGTCCAGTAAGATCATTCCGAATCTCTGGTGCCGGACGAATCTCAGTTCTTGCTCTTTTTGCTTCTATGTCCTGTAAATCACTACTGGGTCTGCCACGTTTCACTTTGGTACTAGTGCCCATTTTTACAAGAGCCTCTCCTATTCTCATCTTAAAATGAAGCAAATCCATTGTCTCTTTCTCTCCCAGTGATTCAGTATTTCTTTTGTATTCCAACCAACTGTTCACACACGCCAAATCTAAATGTCCATTTTCTAGATTTAATAAAAATCCTATACATGCTAATTAACATATCTATTTTGTCAACACCACCCATAGCATGGTTGTAACCACATACAACTTCAGGCCATGAGACAGAAACATATGTCTTTCTTGATTTTTCCCAGTGCTGTACTTCATCTTGACTACCATATCCTACAAAATTTGATGCCAGAACTACTGGTCTGTTGTCAAACCATTTACACATTATCACTGCTTCATTCATGCTCACCACTTCTTCAGAAAAACCACGCCCTTTCTTTTTCAAATCCTTATCACTGGTGAAAGGTACATTTGGCATGCGACATAGTCTTGCTGTTCCTGCAGCATATATATTTTTTATTTTTAATATTTATAGTAAGTTGAATGTTGTGAAGAAATTATCAAAATATAAATAAGCATGTTCCCTGTTAATTCTCTCAACAAGTTTTCGAACAATAGATGCCCCTAAACCAAACTTTTTTACAAAAGTGTTTGAGATTTCTGGAGTATCTCCTTGGTACAACAGAAAGTCATAGCACAGACCACTTCTTCCACATAATAAAAACAGTTTCATACCCCAAGGTTTAGGCTTTCCCTTACAATACTGCTTTACTCCTAAATGCTCGTCAACACATAATTCTTCCTCAATCTGTAGTTCCAAACATCTATGTCTAATACAATCATAAATGGGTCTCACTTTGTAAAATTTGTCTTTGCAATTTTCTGGCCTTGCCAAATTGTCAGCTACATGGAAATTTGATCTCAGTTGGAAAAATCTCTCTCTTGACATACTTTCCACAAAGAGATCTAAATGCAATGCTGAATCCCAATACATTCTAACTCTGGGGTATTTCAAACATCTCATAATTATATGAAGTCCTAGGAAAGCCTTTATTTCCGTTACATTTGTCAGTGTAAATGTTTTTCCATGTTGCAATGCATACTTGTTGGTTTTTTCAACCATATTTTCTAAGCAAGCATGAGAAATGTACTCTGAAAAATATTCAATGGGTGTCATATCACACTCTGCACTCTGATGGTCTTCACCTATAGGTGTGCTTTGGAGTGTAGGCGATTTTCTTCTCCATCTAATATCACTTTTTTCAGTAAACACCCACTCAGATGGAATAATAGTCTTCAACATTTGTGTCCTGTGCATAAGTATGATTTTGGTCATCTTCTTCTGTGCTGCAACTATCGTCCTCCAGTTGTTCCTCTTCATAGTTTGTGACTACATCAGCACCTAAAAATGACAACGCAGTATAGCAACGACCAGGTCAAAATATATATAATAGTCAGGTGAGATTGATAGTTTTATTATTACATACCAGGTCTAGTGCATTGTGAAATAGATTCTGCATCATCAGGGCCACTTTCATCGTTTTCTGAGAGCTCTAAGTCAGAAACCTCACCTGACAGCAAATCCAGTATTTGGGAAGCATCCCTCTCAATATGATAAAATTCTGAAAATCATTACGTCAGATGTAAGCAATTTCATGAACAGTGTTGTTTAACAAGACGCAAGTACCAAGTCTGAAGCAATAACATCAAGTACAAGTACTGCAATATTGTACATAAATGCTTGGAATTTTATCTACTGAACCTTTGGTAACATAAAATAAATTAGTTTCATCCCCTTCGTTACAAAAAAAGGAGCAGTTGCATCACAGAAGTTATTTTCATATAGCAGAGATACATTACAAGCACACAAGTAAAAACAACCATTGGGACTAAATGTCCATTTCAATGGACATCAGTTTTGTAACGTCGATAATACAGTGATTTTCCGAAGCACGTATCTAATTTTGCTATAGAAAGTATCCAAAACCTTACTAAAACAAATAAAACTTTAAAACAAGGGGAACTCTAACCTTTAACCACGTAAAATTGGTCGAAATATGTACCCACCTTTTATATGCTTCCTCTGTGCGGCCATCTTGTCTCAAACAACGTCCAAATACTTCGTGACTTCACCACCAGATGGCAGGATCGCCGATCAGATTGAACCACAAGACTTCCATTGCGACGTACAAGCAATCCTAAAAATATCTGTGCTCTCAGATATGAGATACTACTCTCGAAAAGTAGTGTCCATTGAAATGGACAAGGGGTCTGAAAGGGTTAAATAATGTAGCCAACAGATGCACAGTTGCATTTCACAGTAGTTTACTTTCACTGTTCACAAACCCCAATAATACACAGTTATATATGGCCAGTGCACTATTGTTTTAACTTTCCATAAGCCTCATTAATAGGTTGCAGGCAAACCTCCACATACTGCTACAATAGTTTACTATTGAACATCTATGAGCTGTAAAAACCTAACCACAAAGTTCACTGTTCTTGAAAAATAGAAAGGTACATATGGAGCAGACACTGTCATTAACACAAGGCCTAATGGTGTTACGCTAATTTCACGGATGCATTGTTGATCTAATGCAGGTTCCTTGTCAGAAATTCAGCCGTGGACTGACTGTCTCGGGACCAAAAATTGGGCCCTTATATATCGTCCTAATTATAGGGAGGATGTTAAATTTATAGAAATTACGAATTTGAATCTAAATTTTCATTTACTTTTACCAGTCTTTCCTCTACCGCTACTACACACTTGGTTTCTACCTCCATTTCAAAATCATTTTAATCTGATCGATTTGGTCTCAAGTTTAACCCTGATTTCAGCACAAAATTTCTCAGAAGTCTGCACCCTCCTACTATAGTCATCACAAAGTTCCTATCTCTTCTACACATTTACTACTTATTACTGTTAATTTCTCATTAGTGTTATGTACTACTTTCCTTATACTATTTCCCACCTCCTAATGTCTTATTTCAAACTGTTAGTGTCATCTTTCGTATCTATATAATTCAAAATACTCATAATTTGCCTTAACATCGCTTTCCCTTTTCCGTTTGCCATAAACTTTTGCCCTTGCTGGTTTTCGCTACTAGATTCCTCCTCCTTAGCCTTAACAGTCTCACACACTTCAGTACCGTTTTTGTCCATTTCACTCACATCACCAACACTTCACATCTACAAGAGGACTTTCATCCCCATCAACCGGCTTTTGTAAGAAATTACCTTGTTTTTAATTACTCGTCTGTTGCTGCTCTGCTGTGGTTGTCATCTTGACTCTTCGTCAGCTGCAAGTTGTAATTCTCTCAGTGAGGTGTCTTGTTTATATCTGTCAGTTCTGTCCACCTGCATGCTGCTTGTCTGCTCCTGTACTGAATGGCTGCTTCCATGGAACCCGCTCGGTGATGGGCTGCTGACCTACTGTGGCCAAGAAACCCCAGCGACGATTGGCTGTTGCATCTCCTTCGTTTCAAACTGTACTGTAAACCACTCGACTCACACTTCACTGTCAAAGTTCGTGAGTTCTAGTTTATTGTGCCAACATACAATAGTCTTCACGTCGGGGCAACAAATGTGACGGTAGAATTCTTTTTTTTTTTTTTTCGTTTCTTGTCCTCAGTGTCGACGTACTGCATTGTGACATTGGCTGAAAAATGAGGTGTGGAAGTACAACACTGACTACTTTCAATAATGTAGCCTACAGGTGCACAGTTGCATTTCACAGTAGTTTATTTTCACTGATCACAACCCCCCAATAATACACAGTTATATATGGCCAGTGCGCTATTGATTTAACTTTCCATGAGCCTCATTAATAGTTTGCAGGCAAACCTCCACATACTGCTACAATAGTTTACTATTGAACATGTACGAGCAGTAAAACTCTAATCGCAAAATTCAAAGTTCTTGAAGAATAGAAAGGTACGTGTGGAGCATACACTGTCATTGTTTTAATATATGGCCTAACTGTGTTACACTTATTTCACAGGTGCATTCTTGTTGATCTAACCAATACAAGTTCCTTGTCTGAAACTCAGCCGTGGACTGACTGTCTCGGGACCAAAAATTGGGCCCTTATATATCCTCCTAATAACAGGTACTGAAACTTCACATTGTTCAACCTTTAATTTACAGAAATTACAATTAAAACTTAACTCAATACATTTACTGAATATATCGAAAATTTCCGTCTTTTTAACGGTTTCTGCTACTATAAGAATTAGGCCAAATTATTTCTTTAATTCATCAAATTAACAAATATAAGTATGCAAACAATACTTCGGACAAAACTGTTAATTACTTTGGAAATAATTAAGAGCTGGCTTTGCTAACAAGTTTTCGAATAGAGCCAAATATGTCCTTTAAGAATACTATTAGTTGCTCCTCCAAATGTTTACAAGTAGAACAGAATTTATATTTGTTTATACATCAACAACAGAATTTAAGTTACGAAACAGTTACTGATTTCACCCTATAAGAAAAGATACTAACTATGAATAGTCACAATAAATTTAAAAAATCTATTACATACATAAAACTAAGGACAAAATTAGATGTACTATATTCTTTAAAACTGAGGGCCAATCTTTCTCTTTTATGAAAATGCGGATTATGCTCACATATGTTAACGGTAATTAGTTAAAAGTCAAAAAATGAATTGTAAGGAGGCAGATGGTAAACAAGAGGGGAAGTAAAAATATCCCAGCTTGCTTCGTCACAAGGTGATGGACAGAGACAGGGAAGAGAAGGAGATTAGGACATATATCCAATTCGTATGCATATTACAGACGTGTGCTTTCTCTTTTCTTTGTTTTCCTTTTAATTGGACTGAGTCACAGCGAAGTACTCGTTAAAAATGCATGCTCTCCAGCTTGTCTACAACGAATGGTCCCACACACGCTGATATCAGACAGGGCGGAAGGACAGTGACCGTAAAAAAATCCCAAGCATTGCCAGCTAGAGACACTTTTCACGCCTTGTCAATGAGAATCGGTTTCAAACCCGACAGGAATCGTTGCTGTCAGTGAGCGCAGGTATACCTCAGCCAGTTTCTAGGCTAACATTGCGAATCACCCATTTTAATTCCGTAGAAAAAGGCTGGAACTATTTGGAACAGAGGGTGAAATGCAGCAAACAAAACACCAGTAGTTTGGTAGATCTTGTCATCAAAGTGTTGCTACAGCTGGAACTGGCATAACCTAGAGATAATTGTTGATGCTCTTCCTCGCCGAACCGAAGGCATTATCGGGATACGAGGCGGTGTTACACAGTGTTAGCGCAACGTCTCCTTAGTGCGGCGAACTGCTTGTTTGTAGCTTTAGAGAAGTTTGCTGAGCTATGTTTGTACGCGCCGTAGTACGGGCGGATTCGACGTCACGAGGTTTTACTGGCAGATGGGCGCTAATTTGAGTGCACAACAGGTGGCAGCGTGGCCGAGTCGTGGCAGGCAGGACCAACCGACCGCGGCCCCGGTCGTGCCCGAGATGTTGACACAATTCCTCAGCTCAGCACATCGACCTCGTGCCGGCAAAGGTCGCCGCTCCTCAGCGGGTGGCGGACTCCACGGGATTACGGCCCAGTGATAAAGCGGTTTATCACGAGGAGGAACTGTGCCGCGAGTCTGCGACAACTGTTCCTGAGCTCGATAAGCCCAACGCCAAACGTCTGCCGTTTCCCTACCTATATTCCGTAAAACCCCCTTTGCAAAAAAGTTCTAGAACAAGTTTTTTTTCCAAAATAGAAGATTGCACTTACCAAGTAAATTCCTAGCTCCTACCGAAGTAACCCCCGTGGCTACCTATATACAATTGCCAACGTTTCTGTAGGTCTTGGAGGCAAGCAAGGAAATTTTCTACTGCAATGCTTGGAAGCTCATTTGTCACAGCCCGTTATCTTGATGAAACTTTTCTTTCAGTTGCCTCCTCACTCGCAGAAACAAGAAAAAATGGCAAGGTGAGAGTTCGGGTGAGTATGGTGGATATGGGATGGCAATAATAGAATATCTGGCCAGGAAGTCGGTAAATGATAAAGCAGTATGGGGTCTTGCATTGTCATGCAGTAAGAATCAGTCCTGTGGCTGCCTCAAATCAGGGCGGCAACGTCGAACTGCTAGTCGCAAACGTTTCAGTACTTCGATGTAAAGAGTTTTTTGGTTCACCGTTTGACCTGGAAGAACATACTCAAGGTGAATTAATCCTTTACTATCAAAGAATGCGATCAACACTGCCTTTGTTCTCGAAGGATGTCGTTCGACTTTCTTCGAGGCTGGTGATCCAGGACTCCGCCATTCAGCACTTTGACCCTTTGTGTGAGGGTTGTACTGGCAGCATTAACTTTTATCTTTGACAGAAATGTGAGGTCACGTCTGCCTCTATCCAGCAGTGCAGCAGAAAATCATCGTCTTTCCTCTTCTATCCGCCTGTTAGTGTGAGAGGAACGAGTTTTACATTAACTTTCCGCTTCTTTAAATCTCCGCGTAAAATCTCGTGGCACACATCTCGATTCAATTTAAGTTCTTCTCACATCGCACGCACAGTTACATGACGGTCTTCTTGCAATAATTGCCTTACAGGCTTCACGCTTGCCTCTATATGCGCAGTAGACAAGCGACCAGCACTGGGATCGTCTTGCACTGAATCTCTGCCTTCACGAAACCTTTTGCTCCACTCGAAAACAAGACTTCTTGAAAGTGCCTCGCCTGCGTATGGTTGCTTAATCATTGTCCTGATCTCACTAAGGGTTTTCCCAAGCTTAACGCAGAACTTAACTGTTCACTCTTTGCTCACAATCAGCATCCATTGTGTCACCATAACTAATGCACCAAGAATCCAAACAGTGCGTTGCTAAGCACTGCCCTGCCACTTAGTGAGTTTGCGCGGAAACCTGGCCAAGGTCATTTCAAGGACGCACACATGCCAGAAAATATAAAAACAACATTTGGTTCTTTTTAGTATCGCAAAATCAGAAACAAAAAAACCTGTCTTGGAACTTTTTTGAGGAAGGGAGTACATTACTGCCCATTAATAAGTAAATAACGAGGTTTTACTTATTCTGTGTATACAGTACAGTAGGAATAATACTTTATTAGATTTGTGGGTGATTTTTGGGAATACAGAGCGCGAAATTTAGCTCGTATAGCTACCACCTCCAGCACAGAGGCCCTAACACGGTTGCGCATCAAGTCGAACTGAGCTTGGATGACAGATACTGGTATATCAATCCAAGGTACATCTACTCTATGCCATTGTTCGCCAATCGAAATGGCTGACGAGCGATGATGGCTTGCCAGACTCTAGGAAACTGACAACCAGATCTTTACAATGGCTGAGGCCCAGTTTTACGATCGCGTGATAAATCTAGGAATAGTTAGCCGCGGAATCAGATGATCACGGTATAGTTGCGAGTTATTTTCGGAACAGCGTTGTTATTCAGTTAGGGTGGACACGCAAATTGAACTTGCGGATTATTTCTGCTCGCGAATGTAAACGATATTCATCATAATATTAATACGTGAACACGAAAATTGAAGTAGCGATTTTTTAGATCAGTTGCATAGAAGCTCAATGAAACTTGCATAATTCGAAAAGAATTTTGCCGTAGGCGTGCACAAAAGAAAAAATCATGTGTATACTTAGTCATTAGCGGAGGTGGAATGAAGTACACACACACAAGAGAAAAGTTTTCCTTTGTTCTGACATTGTTACCAACTTTCACGACGCGTAACGATCGGCTACTGTGGTAGAAACGACACACGAAAGTAACGTTTCGTGAAGTTGCGTTCTAGGGACGTTCATGTTTAAATGTTGCAGATAGTTCATCTGCAGTAACACACGCATACCGGGCAGCTCCAATGCCGCAACTGCTACGTCGTTGATGTTGTCAACAGGGGAAAACGAAACGTAGTATAGAACCCTTCAGGACAACAAATGTTATTTACTAGCGTCTTTTTTCACTGACTTTGGTCTAAGAGTGAACGGAACAGACTGTGCTCGTTTGCAGCAGTCACCACAAAATTTAATGTTCCTAATTTTCAGCATCTTCATTTTTAGTAACTACAACGTCCCTTATTATAAGGAAACTATATTCGTTTTCGACTATGCCTCAAAGAAGAACATTAACGGGTCGGACTGAAAGACAAAGAGCTAGAGAGAGACATATTTTGTGTAGAGAAAGTAATAGGAATAATGCAGATGTTGGTAGCGATAATTCTATTGTCGTTCTGAAATATGCATTTAAATGTGCACCGAACATTATTCCCAATAATTTTGAGAACTGTAACTGAGGTTTGATGAATTTACAGTGCAATTCAAATTATTTCGTGCCAGATGTGACTTTACGCGATACAACGGCCTTCACATTGTTTTGTCATGCGGGAAAAGTTAACTTGCCGTCACTACCACAAAATTCATTTTTGAAGTCAGTGCATGAAAGACTCCTTTCAAATGATCGAACAGCTAAAGAGAAATCAAAGAATTGTTTCAAACATACACGTAGCTACGAAGCAGAATTTGCCACAGATCAGTTCTGCGGCTAAAAATTTAAAAAGATATGACCTTTGCTATCGCAGATCAGGTCCACTGACACAATTGCTCGAATTTCGACCACAGACGGTACTAGTTTACATGAATGCGTAGTCGCTGTGACACATATTATGTAAATTGAAAGTGAAGTGGGGAGAAAGGAGAGGAAAGGGAAGGACTATTCATGTCAGCTGCATCGGGACTTAATGTGGAATCAGTGGCGACGAGTAGAAAGGTGTGCCGGACTAAGTTTCGAACCCAGGATGTCCTCCATATCCGAAAGAATAGACACCACGCATTCATTACAACTGATTCGCCTCGATAGGCAATGAATACACGACCTTTTGCGCGGATACACAATTACGTCCAACCTCCTGGCTGAATCTCATAGTAAAGAGTATGGAGGACATGGACAGGGATTGCGGTCGGTAGCGCTAGATGGGGACGTGGGTCGGCAGAGAGGCGTGTGGATATAGTCTGCGCAATGGCGCTAAATATTGTGTTTGGCTGGCGCAGTGGTTAGCACAACTGCCTAATAAACTGGAAATTCCGGGTTCGACTTCCGATCCATCACTCATTTTCACTCCATGTTGCTGATTCCACACAAAGTCCTGATGCAGCTGACATCTACAGTCCCTTCCCTTTCCTTTCTCCCCCTCCACCTTAAATTTATATCTTACGATATTCAGTTGATTTCGCTGTCGTCTATGAAAACGTCAGTTATGAACATGAGTGAGAAGAGCTTGAAATGCTACAATTACGCTCTTCGAGACACTGACACTACCGATCATCACTACAGACGCAGGAACCTTTTGGATAACAAAGGAACTAATATCATCAAATCTAACGAAAATATTAATGAGAAATATTTTACCACGTTTGAAAACATTGTGTAGGCCTTCGTGTAACACAGTTAAATAATATAACACAGTTAAATAACGAATCAATATATGCTGACAGACCAGTAAATGTTACGTGTTTCGAAAGTTCAGAATAAAACAAGGGATAAAGAATGTCATATTTTCAATTCCAGAACGTTTGCATGCTGATTGGGGAACAGTTGAGGAAGAAATACGTCGATCTAAAAGGGAAACAAGGAAATATTGCGACTGACAAAGGCAACAAAGATGCAAATTAATGGTATTGCATACATAGAGTATGAATATTTTATAGTGTACAGCACAGTACGTGACATAATGAAGTTAAGACGCATTGCAAGACAAGCTACATGTCGTGAAAAAAACTTATGCGTCACATGACAAACTAACAACGTTATTATTATTATTTTACGTATTGCAGCTGTGATTTTGGAAATAGCAATTTATTTGTGAAGAAAGTTAATAATATGTCAAGTGCTATCTGCAGAGTATCCTAGATTCTCTAACAACACAGAGATCAATGAGCCCAAAATTTTGAGGTTTATACTCATCTTCTAGCTTGTTGTATTTGTATAATTGTATGACTGGTTAATTGAAGTAGCAATGGGTGGCCTAACGAAAGATTTGTTTTTTAAATTCTTAGCCTCTGATTGTACGTCAATTCTTCATCAAGTTTTACACACATGCAGATCCAATTTTATTCTGTGCTGGGTACTGAAATTTATATTGGAACATATATAGAGAAGAATAACAGTTGTCAGTATTTTCAATAGCAGCCATGGATGTTAATATCCGTTTCTGTTTTGTCTCACCTGGGTGTTGAAGAAACAGCAACTGTTACTCGCATAACATTGGTTTCTGTAATCGTTTCTAGTAGCCCACTATGAAGTAGGTGCTTCAGCCATATACCTCTTGGCTTTCCTTAAAGATTTCGTGCCCTTAATATTGTGCTATTCAACATACTACCGCCATTTATGTCAGCCAGGTTTCCGGTGATTGTTACCATATATTCCACAGGTAAGATTCTTCATAAATATTTTAATCCAGTACACTGTAGGACTTCATGTATTTACATTCGGACGCGCAGACTTTGCCTGCCCCCTCGATGCCCAGAGGGGTCATTTTGACCCCTACCATTTAAAAAAAGTTTTCTGGACCATTATTTGGAAATTTCAAGCATTTATTATATTTTAATGTTAACAAGATTTATAGTCATTTCAGATACAGGGTTGTGAAAGAAAAGAAGAGAGACAAATTATATTATTTATTGACATACAAACAAATTTCACTGTACCCGGTAACACCCAAACAAGTGTAAGCAAATGACAGGCTTTTCTTTTTTCTAAATTCATAAAAAATTGAACTTTTCATGTGTACAGAAATTTCATCTACTTCATTATTTGCGCAGTTGACACATTTTTATTCAGTTTCCTTTGTACATTTTCCACAAACCATCTTCTTACAAACACTGCAAGTGGCAATAGTTTTATTACATTTGCAGAAGTTGAGAACTTGACATTTGCGGCGCTTCTGTGGCATGTCGTCTTCATCTTCATTTTCATTCTTTCTGTACTTGTCTGTGGTCATACAAGGAAAGCGACTCTTCATATACTCAGAGCGTAGTTCATCTGCAACCTGCTGGATAACATGTCTTCTTTTGATCTTCTTCCCAGTAACAGCCCTAAATACTACATATTCATTTATTCCTGCTACGTCAAGGATATTGTAGAAGGAGTGCATTGGCCATCTTCTCGAGGAAGCCTTGATTGAATTCTGCCTAACCATTTTTTCTACTGTGTCAACCCCAAATTTTGTTTTGTTGTAATAACATACAGTTCGTGGAGTTTTTTCTTATTTGTATTTATGGTAACACTAGGATGAAGGGAAGACATTACTAGCACATTTTTTGCTTTCTTTCCTTGGTAGACTGTCAGGGAAATATCATCATGTTTTAAAACTTTTGTGGAATACAGGGGACTCGTCAAGGACTTCAGAACATGTGGTATTTCTCTTCTTGCTCTATTTACTGTTGCTACAATGGAGGTTGATGTTTCTTTCAATTTTTTGCCTGGTGTGAGTGAAGTGAAGTAATTGTCTGTAGTGACATTTCTGCCTTCCCCCAGAAATGGTTCCATAAGACGCATCAGTACATAATATGAAACACTTTCGTCTTGGGGTCGTGCAGTATCCTTACCGAGATAAGAGAAACCATTTAGTATATACTTGCTTTCAACATCTACAACTAACCATTATTTTTGCCCATACTTCTCAGGCTTTGAAGCCATGAACTGTGTGAATGGGGACCTAGTTTTACCTGGGCAGACCTGCTCGTCTATTCTTATATCACTTCCAGGTCTGCAACACATTGTACAGTTTTCTATGAATTTGTTCCAGACAGCAGAAAACAATGCAAACTTATCATTCTGTAATCGTACAGAGTGTATAGACTTCCGTCGAACCTCAGGAATCTCACAGTCTCACAGAATCTACTTCTACTCCTGGTTTCACACAAAATGGTAGCCCCCAGGAATCTGACCATAAGCTGCGAAGGTTTGTACTTCGACAACCATTCACACCACGAGCATAAATAATTGCAATAAATGCTTCCAGTAATTCTGTGTCATTGGACAGCTGTCATTTCCTAGTACTCTGTGTGCCTCTGTTATATTACATGTAAAGATATGTCTGATTACGTAATTATCTACGAATTATCTATGATACAAGTTCATCACTTAAATTTCTTCCTGCATGTGGTGTAGGTCCGGGAGATTCTCTCAAAATACTGTAATTAGGAAGACGCCCACCTTGTGAATTAGGCACTTCTTCTATCCAGACTGTTTCATCAGGAAAAAATTCTTCATGTCTTTCAACAGACGATGAAGAAGCAGACACTTTTTCTACACTCCGAGGGACAGAAATATTTCCTCTTCTGTTATATGATTCTTCTCGATCTATAGAGCACGAATAACAGAACAAATGTAAGAAAGCCACCATAAAATCTAAATTAAGTACAGTAACATTAGATGTAAATAGGAAGAAAGATTAAGGAAAGGCAAACCTACGTTTCTAGCATTTGTAGACTTAGAGAGAAAGCTTTGGACAATGTTGATTGGAATACTCTCTTTCAATTTCTGAAGGTGGCAGGGGTAAAATACAGGGATCGAAAGGCTATTTACAATTTGTACAGAAACCAGATGGCAGTTATAAGAGTAGAGGGGTATGAAAGGGAAGCAGTGGTTAGAAAGGGAGTGAGACAGGGTTGTAGCCTATCCCCGATGTTATTCAATCTGTATATTGAGCAAGCAATAAAGGAAACAAAAGAAAAGTTCAGAGGAGGAATTAAAATCCATGGAGAAGAAATAAAAACTTTGAGGTTCGCCGATGACATTGTAATTCTGTCAGAGACAGCAAAGGACTTGGAAGAGCAGTTGAACGGAATGGATGGTGTCTTGAAGGGAGGATATGAGATGAACATCAACAAAAGCAAAACGAGGATAATGGAATGTAGTGGAATTAAGTCGGGTGATGCTGAGGGAATTAGATTAGGAAATGAGACACTTAAAGTAGTAAAGGAGTTTTGCTATTTGGGGAGCAAAATAACTGATGATGGTAGAAGTAGAGAGGACATAAAATGTAGACTGGCAATGGCAAGGAAAGTGTTTCTGAAAAAAATTGTTAACATCGAGTGCAGTTTTAAGTGTCAGGGAGACGTTTCTGGAAGTATTTGTATGGAGTGTAGCCATGTATGGAAGTGAAACGTGGACGATAAATAGTTTAGACAAGAAGAGAATAGAAGCTTTCGAAATGTGGTGCTACAGAAAAATGCTGAAGATTAGATGGGTAGATCACATAACTAATGACGAGGTATTGAATAGAATTGGGGAGAAGAGGAGCTTGTGGCACAACTTGAGTAGAAAAAGGGATCGGTTGGTAGGACATGTTCTGAGACATCGAGGGATCACCAATTTAGTATTGGAGGGCAGCGTGGAGGGTAAAAATCGTAGAGGGAGACCAAGAGATGAATACACTAAGCAGATTCAGAAGGATGTAGGCTGCAGTAGGTACTGGGAGATGAAGAGGCTTGCGCGGGATAGAGTGGCGTGGAGAGCTGCATTAAACCAGTCTCAGGACTGAAGACGACAACAACAACAGGAATATGATGATTATAAAGTAGCAGCAATAATAATAATATACTCACTGGACTGTAAATTTCGATTATCTTTCTCTGAAGACTCAGAATCATTACTATTAGATGATTCATCTTCTCTCAATGTCTGCAGTAAAATCTCTTCCTCTGAATCGTCTGAAAAAAGTTTGCCACCATCTGAATCACACTCCGTAACTCTTTGTAACTCTGCAAGAATCTCTTCACCTCGTAAATACTCTTTCTGATTCATTTGAATCTTCAGCTCACAATCTCCTTCGTAAAACTGATTCTTACAAGGGAATGACGAACAAATGTGAACCGAATCCATTGTTGTCATTTCATACAGCAATAATACGAATGAAAGTAAATTATTGCCCTGCAGAGTTAATGCCACGAACTACAAATACAGTAAACAATAGAATTAAGCAATGATGAAGCAAACTGGGATATTTTTACTTCCCCTCTTGTTTTGCCATCTGCCTCCTTAAAATTCATTTTTTCACTTTTAACTAGTTACCATTACCATACATGACTATAATCTACATTTTCATAAAAGAGAATGGTTGGCCCTCAGTTTTAAAGAATATAACACCAGATCTAATTTTGTGCTTAGGTTTATGTATGTAATTGATTTTCTAATTTATTTTGACTATTCCTAGTTCATACTTTCATTATAGGGTGAAATCAGTGATTGTTTCGTAACTTAAATTCTATTATTGACACACAAACAAATATAAATTCTGTAATAATTATAAACATTTGGAGCAACAACTAATAGTATTCTTAAAGGATTTATTTGGCTTTATTCGAAAATATGTTAGCATAGCCAGCCCTTAATTAATTTCAAAGTAATTGCCAGTTTTGTCAAAAGTATTGTTTGCATAACTATATCTGTTAATTTCATCATTTAAACAAATAATTCGGCTTAACCCTTGTAGTAGAAGAAACTGTTAGAAAGAAAGAATTTTTCCATGTATCAAGTTAATTGAATGATTTAAGTTGTAATTGTAATTTTTGTAACTTTAACAGCGAACAGTATATAGTTTCAGTACCTACTATCATGAGGATATAAAAAGGCCTGAATTTTGGGCTCTAGACAGTCAGCCCATGGCCGAGTTTCAGACAAGAAACCTGTGTTGCTTAGAACAACAACAATGCATCAAATTAAACGTTAAATAACTGCAACAAAAATAGGCCATGTGTTAAAACAATGACAGTATCTGTTACATTTATTGGAAAGACTGTGAATTGTGTGGTTAGGTTTTATTGCTCATAAATGTTCAACAGTAAACTATTGAACCAGTATGTTGATGTTCGCTTGCAACCTATTAATGAGACTTATCGAAAGTCAAACATCAGTGTACCGGTCATATAACTGTATGTTATTGGGCGTTTGTGAACAGTGAAAGCAGAGAACTGTGAAACGCAAATGTGCACCTGTTGGCTACATCATTTAAAACAGTCAGTGTTGAACTTCTACCCCCATTTTTCAGCCAGTGTAGCAACGCACTACGCCGACACCGAGGACAATCAACGAGGAAATACAGCAGGTGAACGCCACAAGGTGCAGATTCACAGTTTGTCATTCCCAAGTTAGAAAAGCATGGATAGAGTTTCCTTTGAGAAACGGAATATAGCTGTAATTTCCGAGTCGATGTATTCTTCGTAATAATTATACCAACATATCACTTTCTTACACCTTTTCATTCTAACGAATAATTTGCAAAATCTCACCATTACTATCCAATTCTATAATTACTTCTGACATTTGATTAAACTTATTCTCCGGATAACTTCACTAATCCTACCACAAATGGCAAGTTGTCTTATTCCGAGTTTATACTCCGGTTAGAGTCTGCACACGTTAGGGTGGCCAATGCATAGCGAACACTTTTCGTTCAAAGCACTGGCCGAGTTCATCCGTTTGTTCCAAATCTGAGGCCGAACATTGCCTGCCACCTTTCGGCCGTCGGCGATGACAGAATCAGGCGCACGCCCTGCAATCCTTCTCAAACGATTTCACAGAAACTATTTGGTAAAGAAAATTAATTTTTGCTTTACTTGCAGCTTTATATGTCAGGTTAATTACGATGTGCCCGTCATTTCATTAATGGTAATATCTACTGTGATATTGATGTGGAAGTAAGACACTGCGCGAAATTAAAAAACGTTTGCAATGAAAAATAGGGGCGACTATGATTTTGGATTTGGTGCATATTATATAATATGTTGTTGCATATGAGATTTAGCTAACTTTTTTTTCTTTAAAGGTGTAGGTCTATATGTGTCACGAATCTCTAGAAAATTGATCTGTCATAACACATTCATTTACGATCGCGCCACGCCAGTGATAAACCAAACTGAAACATTCCTCATATTTCATAAATGGTGTGAGTTGTCGAAATGAGACTTTGGAAAATGATAACTTGTGCATGGGGGCTTAATTTATATAAAATGCAAATATTTTTGGTAGCTGTATGTCCGATTACGCAAGTCTCGTAAACGGCTGGCCCTGACTAGTATTATTACGCAATCTGACTGCTTAGAATGACAACAAAGAATGTAAGAAAATTTTCGTTAACACAGTTAATTAAAAAGTCCCCAGCAACTATAAAACCTACGAAACAACAAACTCAATTGTAGCTGTTCTGTATGTGGAAGTATGACTCAACGCACATCTGGCACGGTTCTTCTTCAACAAGGGAAGAATTTTTAAATACCAATTATACTGACGTGATAAAAGAAAATTAGAAATACTATAATTGTTCAAGAAAACCAAAATTACACTCTAATACAAGAACACACGCCAGATGCTTTGTTGACTGAACCTGTAATGACACATTATTCAGGTCACTGAAAGAATAAAAGAATAAAAGAAAATACCTCCATATATATTGACGAAATGCACTCTGACCATTACAATATCTCCATTAGAACATCATCATCTCTCCCATCAAACCACTGCATAAAACATGGAACAACACTCACCACTACCGCATCTCACTCTGACTTCAGCTACAAGCAGTGTCCACCACAACTTCTCGGCAAGAACTGCCTGTCGCTGCGTCTCAATAATCACTGCCAGTGGAGGCGGCGGAACAATACTCTCTGGCGCGATTTCTGGCGCTGTGGCTCAGTGTAGCCACCTTTCATATGCCCTTCCTCCACGGGCTAGAATTTGATGGTATTTTTGCCAGCATTGGTGGTGAAAATATCCCCAAATTCGTCAAAAAAATAAGGACAAAAATAAAAGATAATATTAATACGTAAGTATCATATAACTAGATAAAATTTTGGCTTTGCACTGACCTTACAATAGCCTAATATATAAAATACAGTAAGGAATACAAATTCTTTCATACATATGACTTTACATAATAGTTTACACAAATATCATGTGGTTAAACAATTCAATCGATAGCGTCAGCAATGACGAATATGAGCAGGTAAGAGTCTTATAACTCTTCACAAACAGTAATACACAAAAAAATTAGTTTATACAAATTTTCACAACAAGTAGTTGACAGTTCCAGCAGTAGCACCCAGCACTGTTGAATAGGTGCTACAGCAACAAGTGACATCATCTCAGTAGAAGCAGTCCATCAGTGGCACCCAGCAATGTTGAGTAGGTGCAGACTCCAACAGGTGACATCATTTCAGTAGGAGCAGGCCATCAATGGCACCCAGCAATGTTGAGTAGGTGCAGACACCATCAGGTGACATCATTCCAGTAGAAACAGTCCATCAGTGGCACCCAGCAATGTTGAGTAGGTGCAGACTCCAATAGGTGACATTATTTCAGTAGAAGCAGTCCATCAGTGGCACCCAGCAATGTTGAAGAGGTACAGACAGCAAGAAGTAACATCATTTCAGTAGAAGCAGTTCCATTTGTGGTACCCAGCAATGTTGAAGAGGTACAGACAGCAAGAAGTAACATCATTTCAGTAGAAGCAGTTCCGTTTGTGGTACCCAACAATGTTGAAGAGGTACACACAGCAACAAGTCACATTTCTCAGTAGAAGCAGTTCATCAATGGCACCCAGCATTGTTGAGTAGGTGCAGACACCGACAGATGACATCATTTCCATAGAAGTAGCTCCATCTGTGGCACCCAGCATTGTGGAGTAGGTGCAGACTCCAACAGGTGACATCATTTCAGTAGAATCAGTCCATCAGTGGCACCCAGCAATGTTGAGTAGGTGCAGACAGCAACAAGTAACGTCATTTCAGTAGAAGCAGTTCCATCTGTGGTACCCAGCAATGTTGAATAGGTGCAGACACCGACTAATGACATCATTTCCATAGAAGTAGCTCCATCTCTGGCACCCAGCATTGTGGAGTAGGTGCAGACTCCAACAGGTGACATCATTTCAGTAGAATCAGTCCATCAGTGGCACCCAGCAATGTTGAGTAGGTGCAGACAGCAACAAGTAACGTCATTTCAGTAGAAGCAGTTCCATCTGTGGTACCCAGCAATGTTGAATAGGTGCAGACACCGACTAATGACATCATTTCCATAGAAGTAGCTCCATCTCTGGCACCCAGCATTGTGGAGTAGGTGCAGACTCCAACAGGTGACATCATTTCAGTAGAAGCAGTCCATCAGTGGCACCCAGCATTGTGGAACAGGTGCAGACTCCAACAGGTCACATCATTTCAGTAGAAGCAGTCCATCAGTGGCACCCAGCAATGTTGAGTAGGTGCAGACAGCAGTCCATAATATTCACTATCACTGATCATACAGTTCATCAGCAGAAATTAAACATGTCCTAGTGGCACCAATCATGTAGAAAAAGTACAAGTAACAGTCCATAATATTTACTATCACTAATCAGACAGTTCAAGCATGAACAATAGTTTGAATGCACATACAAATGCTTTTACAATGCTCTTACACTAAACATACAAATCATAACAAACACACAAATGATATCAGATAATTGTCATATTACTATTACAAATACACAAACATCAGTAAACCTATAATATTTATGGGTGTCAGTGCAAGCCACTACAAACAAATAAAATAATATTTAGGAGATAGGTGGGTAGGATTAGGAAAGGAAAACACACAAAACACACTCACTCATCTTTCATCCACATTAAGTACTACTGTGTAATTGAATAGTGTTAACTGTGTGAATCCACTTCTGTCAAAATTTCATGTTCATCATGTGTATCAAGTAGTAGTGACAGCAATGTATAACAGTCAATAATAGTTAAGTCAACGTCATAGTCATCATGTCAAGACCAATGTTTGCCAAGCCAGATCAAAATGTACGGTTGCTGAACAACTGTCAGTGTGCCAAGATATGCAACTTCCTCTCTCCAAAAAAAAAAAAAAGTACATACTGCTTAGTGATTTAACAAAGTGTGTGTAGACAATCTTCCTTCCATTTTAGTGTTCTAGTCTGCTATCTTCATCCTCCTTGTTCCATATAGACCAACAACAAAAAAAAAAAAAATATGCACCTCACTTATTTTACCTCTTATACACCAAAACTCCAATCAACTTCATATAATCTCAATACCTCAATAATACCTCTTCAATACGTCGATACATATAAACCTTATTGCCAGTATCATTTCACTTCCATAACAACTCTTTCCTCTAGTCAGTCTCATCGATCGAGTACAGATAAAATCCTAATGCAAACCTCCTCATCCCATACAATCCGAAGACACACTGTCAACACACAACCTCTGTGTAATCCATCTGACCAAAATCTTCTACTCATTATGAATTATAAACAAAGAATGCATACATGACCTCTAACAGACTTAGTTCGAATAACTCTCAGTAATTAAGTACGATTACGGAGTGTGAATGATCCTAATATTTCACAGTGTGTACACCACTTCAAGAATTATGGCAAACAGAAGCAAACATGTGGAGTATTCTTGTGTCAAGTGTCACTTCCTATTTCAATTGCTCACGAAAAATGCAGTGTAATAACTGTGTTGGTATGTCATGTCGTTAGCTTCCTTCCTATTGGCATACATTTATACAGCTTTCATAAAACCTCCAGCTCATGTGACTTCTATGATGTTTCTTGTACTAAAGTCGCTCGTCGAATTACTGCAGTTCATTTTCTTATGTTAAAATATAAAGCACTGAGCGTAAGCAAAACAAGCAACAGCGAGTAAATATACCAGTAGTGAACAGAATGTCAACAAGTGGATGCAGCACAAATCTTACAACGAGGCTCTGCCAAGCAAACAATCTGTAACTAATACCATAGTGTAACCTAAACTCTATGTTCGTACCCTGTACATCAGCATTGCTATATACCAAATTAAAGAGTGGTTGTGACGCCAAACAGAAACGTATAAATATGCAATTCATACGCATAGCAGTAAACATATATCTTACGTAATAAACAGGTCAGTAGCATCATATCAGCGTAAGTAAATAAATGTTCATATGTAATCTTAATAAATAAACATGAAGGCACAAGCAAATAAGTAAACATGAAAGCGCAAGCAGATAAATCACAAAGTATAACTTACATACCTAACCACGTCAGCACAATTAATCAGGTGACAATTATAATTTAAATAAATAAGCACAGCAGGCACATAATAAAAAAAATATGACATCAGTGAAAAAGCAGTGCAGTCAAGCGATGCATAATATACACAAGTTACAACCCAGTTCATTAATAATCATTGTCAAAATCAGTTAACGTACGCAAGCACGTCGCTTCACAAGTAAATTCATAGAACATGAAAATAGTACAAAGTATGAATCACGTAATCACGAGCAGCAAATTACGTCTAAAGTACGTACCTAAGTGGAAATATGTTACCTGAAAAATAAACTCAATTAATAATTACCTTTTTAGCTTATTACTTTCTTCTTCGAAATGACATTTTTCCTGAAATTTTCTCGATAGCAAGTCGTCTTAACGTCGGACACGCACAGAATTTACCTGAAGTTCTTAAATATTTTATAGAACCGTATCCTGAAAAATACTGAATGTTAATAACAGAATTCATCAAGTCACTATAGCTTTATACTGAATTTAGTCGGAGAAATTAGACTGTGTATTTATTTACGGCTGTCAGTGCATTCGCACTGAGCGCTCGATCAGCTGTAGGCGCGTGTCGTAGGAAGTGATTGTTTGCGGTCAACGACTGCCTTGTGCGGCGCGCAGACTTGACTGTTGCTTTGAGTATATGCCGCCGCCAAAACACAGCGCGGTATCCTTGTACTCTCCGTGTGTTTACATACAACTGTTAGTTTCTCAAAAGTATGTCATTCTACAAAAAATTTTCAAAAGTATATCATTCCACAAAAATTTTAACGTTAGATATATGATGTATTCCCTTAGAGCGTCGTGATTTAAGAGTTTCTACTTCAACAGTGTTATCATGAATAATTTTGCGAATTCTATATGGACCGTTATAAAGCAGAAAAAATTTCCGACACAAGCCTTTTCCTTTGTGAGACAAACGATGAGCCTTAATTAACACCTTCTGACCAACTGACAAGATTTTTAAACGACCAGGACGCTTAGCTGATTTCTCTCTTCTAGCAGCCGCAGATGCAATATTTTGTAGAGCCAGGTTGACAACTTCAGAATGCCGCAGTTTCCGTGAAGGCGGAAAAGGAACGATTTCAGAAATGCGATTTGTCGGTGCTTTATTTTTTAATATCAGTATAGGTGGTAAAGAAGTTGAGTCATTAGGAAGTTCATTCAGAATGTTTTGAAAAATATGAAGATACTGATCCCAAGTTCTGTGATTCTGATGACAATAAAGACGACACAATTTATTGATTTCCTTCATCCATCTCTCTGCAGCGTTAGATTGAGGGTGAAAAAGTGAAAAGAAAATTGGTTTAATTTTACGACGCCGTAGAGTACGAAGCCAAATTTTAGAACGAAACTGTGAGCCATTATCTGATATAACCTTATCAATATGACCCACTTCTTTAAGAAAATGGTTAATGAAAGCATTAGATACTGAACGAGCTGTTGCTTTGCGTAACGGTGTAAAACACACATATTTTGATGTCAACTCCACTGCTACGAAAATGTACGCAAAACCATTAGTAGATCGAACCACTGGACCGAACAAATCAACTGCAGCCATGTCCTTTAATTTTGCTGGAATGATAGGAAACAACGGTGCTCTGTGAGAAACTGTCGGCGGCTTAGCCTTTTGACATAATTTGCATTTGGCAAGAACAAATCGAATACGTTTTTCCATATTATTGAAGTAGCAATTTTCTCGTAATTTATGAAAGCATTTTCTGGGACCAAAGTGTGCATAACTGAAATGCGTATACTAAATCAGCTTATTAACCCACTCATCAGGAATACAAACTAACCAAACAGAGTTGTCGACCGATTTTCGTTTAAAAAGAACTTTCCAGATAGATCGCAAAAACGAGGTGTGGCCAAATTGTCCAATCTAACAAAGCGTCTAAGAAAATTACAGACACCAAGGAAACTACGAACATCACGTTTTGTAGTAGGAACAGCATAATTACGAATAGCGTCTAATTTTTCTGGATCAGGAAGAATACCTTCTGTAGAAATAATGTGACCGAGAAATTTCACCTGAGAACGACCAAATTCAGATTTTTCTAAGTTTACTGTAATGCCAACTCTTGCAAAGATACGTAACAATGAATCCAAAATTTTGTTGTGCTCACTACAAGAATTTTTAGCAATAAGAATATCGTCAACATATGAAGTAATATTGTCACGAAGATAAACAGGTAAAATTTCATTTAAGCTACGAATGAATGCTGCTGAAGGTACAGTAAGTCTAAATGGTAATTTCCGAAATCACTTTTGGGTAAATTAGTCAAATCCGGTTATTGTTTACACGCTCTCTAGATAGATTGATAGTTGAAGAGTTGTTTCGATAGATGCAAAGAATAGTGAAAGAGTAGGCAGCGGTACAGAAAACTAAAAGAGAAATAGCACCACTACAGCTCGGGGCCCTATGCTCGCTACGGCACATATTCACTTAAGAGTAGTGAATCCCCTGAGGACTTTAATAGCTGCACATAAATTTCAGTTTGTGACTTAGTGGCAAATTTGGCGGAAGTGCGTACGTAAATTGATCTAACCATGAACATGGATGTATGTCATTGTTAGAATTACGAAAGATCTTAAATTTCCGAACAGTTAAAAAGTGTTTATAGTCAAGTCAAAGTTTTCGCCTCGTGACGACAAAGACCTACCGCGTCTGTCCCAGTCCGAATGTCGATTATTGTCAAGTTCGCGCGCCTGGCGCTCTCTTGTTGCATCCCGTAAATGAAATAAATTACTTTCTTCAAACCCTTCTGCTAAACTAACACTTGTCAATTTATCTAAGATCTCCTCAACTCTTTCCGATGAGTCACTTAATTGTTCTTTCTGTTTATTTACGTCTTCTGTGAATGTCGCGACTCGGGTTTCGGTGTTGTCACATTTAGTAGTTAACTGTTCACACTGTTGCGTTAAGTTATTTATTCTGTCATTTGGTACGGATTCCTCGATTCTTTCAATTATTTCTTCCTTATCGAGTGCACGTTGTAAATTTAACTCTGAAAATTTCTGTACTATCACGCGATCTTTTTTTTCCTGTTCCCTGCCCTGTTCCTCTTGTCTGATTTCTGTTGAAATTAAGCTATTATTGTGAGCCTTCAAAATCGGTTGTCCTTCTTCTCTAATTTCTTTATTTGATTCGTCTTTCATGTATTTGAAACATGTCCCTGTTCGTGAGCCTAACTGTGTTTCCATTGTTCCCATATCAGTTTCTAATTCAGATCGTAACTGCGATCCCACTGCTTTCATCTCTGTTTCAATTGTTCCTATTTTTGAGCATAACCGTGTTGTCATTGCTTTCATCTCAGTCCTAATTGTTCCTAGTAGTGATTCAAACTGTGTTTCCATTCGTGCTCCCAAATTTAATATAGCACCCATCAACTGCTCCATATCTTCTGTTGTTAATCTCGTATTCTGTGAATTTTCTGATTGAGAAAAATCTTGAACTGGTTCCGGACTGTCTTCGCGACTTATTACATCGTTTTCCACTTCATTATTCATCACACTGTTCTCCTGTGTTGGCGAGTTCGCCATGTTAACAATTTCGTCATTCTCACTATCCATCATTTTTGCCTTTTTCATCGATCGCGTAATCATTTGCAAAACATACAAAACTCGTCACTATATGAAAATTACACACAATGACACTTTATCTTCAACAATACCATTCACACGAAATATTTCCCTCAAACACGATTAACGAACAATTGAAATAATTGCACTAAATCGTCAAACGCGTATACAAGACAACAAATCAAATTCTAAAAAAAAGAAAATACCATTCGAAGAATGACAATTACCAAATCTACACATGCAAAATAGACTACAATTACTAAACTACAAATTACTACTACAATACTACTGTCTACTATTTTTACAATCAGAAGATTCCAAGGGACGATCCGAGGCAGCGGTCGCCACGTGCATGGGGGCTTAATTTAAATACTACTGCAGATATTTTTTAGTAGCAGTAGCGATTACGCAAGTCTCGTAAACGGCTGGCCCTGACTAGTTTTAGTACGCAATCTGACTGCTTAGAATGACAACAAAGAATGTAAGAAAATTTTCGTTAACACAGTTATTTAATTAAGTCCCCAGCAACTATAAAATCTACGAAGCCAACATAGCACAAGTGTAGCTGTTCTGTGTGTGGAAGTATGACTCAACGTACACATCTGGCACGGTTCTTCTTCAACAAGACAAGAAATTTTAAATACCATTTATACTGACGTGATAAAAGAAAATTAGAAATACTATAATTGTGCAAGAAATCCAAAATTACACTCTAATACAAGAACACACGCCAGATGCTTTGTTGACTGAACCTGTAATGACACATTATTCAGGTCACTGAAAGAATAAAAGAATAAAAGAAAATACCTCCATATATATTGACGAAATGCACTCTGACCATTACAATATCTCCATTAGAACATCATCATCTCTCCCATCAAACCACTGCATAAAACATGGAACAACACTCTCCACTACCGCATCTCACTCTAACTTCAGCTACAAGCAGTGTCCACCACAACTTCTCGGCAAGAACTGCTTGCCGCTACGTCTCAATAATCACTGCCAGTGGAGGCAGCGGAACAATACTCTCTGGCGCGATTTCTGGCGCTGTGGCTCAGTGTAGCCACCTTTCACTTGTAAAGGACAGAGTATTTTGGCATATGCTTTTTATGCAAAATTTCATTATCTACTGTGTTCGTCCACTACCTACAGACTTTTTCGATGAAAGAATGTAATTTTTAAGCGGATTTATAACGGAAAAATCTTTTTTTCACATTTTCGGTTTTTTACCTCATTATAAAATTTGCACTTTTCCGAATAATATATATATATATATATATATATATATATATATATATATATATATATATATATATATATATATATATATATATATATATATATCACTTATAAACTCACATGGGAAGTGTTTTATTTTATTTTTTAAATATAATCTACATTCTACATTGGTTGAAAATGTTAAACTTTTTACGTGCGATACCTCAAGATCTAATAAAATCGGTATGGCATATGCAATCTGGCAACGTTCATTCTCCTTGGAAGCCTCCACACTCTTATACATACATCCTGATGCTGTGTGCAGTATGGGGACTGGTTTGAAAAGATGACGCTGTGCCACTCTTGGTCCCAGTGTTGCCATATGGTAAATCACTGCGAGCCTCTCCCTGCTGCCACATCAAGGGAAACTGCAACAATGATTGGGGTGCTCCTCTGTCCATGTGGATCCCGATATTCCTGCAAATGAACCCATTTCTTTACTCAAGGCACGTGGCGTGGGTGTACAAACCTGCACAGCACAGTGAGCAATATGCCTGTCCTCTTCGGCGCTAGTTGCGTGCAGCCTCTGAGATCGCGCATGGTGTAGAGTATTTCCCTCCCGAACTTATCGATCTCATATTCACATAACAGTCGATGGACGACTGTCAATGTGAGTAGTAACAACGCTGAACGACATCCTACAATCTACAATGAGATGGCAAAAGTAATGGAATACCTCCTAATATCGTGCTGGTCCTCCTTTTGCCCAGCATAGTGCAGCAAATTGGCATGGCATGGACTTAGCAAGTCGCTAGAAGTCCCCTGCAGAAATGTGGAGCCATGCGCCTCTGCAGGTGTCCATAATTGCTCAAGTGTTGCCGGTGCATGATTCTGTGCACGATCTGGCCTCTCAATTATGTCCCATAAATATTCGGTGGGATTCATGTTGGGCGCACGAATTTCCCAGAATGTTCTTCAAACCAATCGCGAACAGTTGTGGCATGGTGACATGGCACATTGTCATCCACAAAAATTCCATCCTTGTTTGGGAACATGAAGTCCATCGATGGCTGCAAATGGTCTCCAAATAGCCAAACATAATCTCCAGGTACCCAAAATAACCATTTCCTGTCAACGATCGGTTCAGTTGGACCAGAGGACCGACTCCATTCCATGTAAACGCAGCCCTAACCATTATGGAGCCACGACCAGCTTCCACAGTGTCTTGTTGACAATTTGAATCCATTGCTTCGTGACGTCTTTGCCACACTCGAATCCTACCACCAGCTCTTACCAACTGAAATCGGGGTTGATCTGATCAGGCCATGGTTTTCCAGTCGTCTAGAGTCCCACCGGTATGGTTACGAGTTCAGGAGATGCGCTGCAGGCGATGTCGTGATTTTAGTGAAGACACTCGCGTCGGTCGTCTGCTGCCATAGCCATTAACGTCAAATTTCGCCACACTGTTCTAATGGATACGGTCGTCGTACGTCCCACGTTTCACGCGGTGTTGTTTGTCTCTTAGTACTGTTTTTTATTTATTAAATGTATGGCTAGGGTCCCCCGTAGGGCAGACCGTTCGCCGGGTGCCGGTCTTTCAATTTGACGCCACTTCGGTGACCTGCAGTCGATGAGGATGATGAGAACAGAACAACACCCAGTCCCTGGGCGGAGAAAATTCCCCGACCCAGCCGGGAATCGAACCCGGGCCCAGAGGATTGGCAATCCGTAACGCTGACCTTTCAGCTACTGGGGGCGGACTCTCTTCAGCACTGACAATTCCAAGCAAACACCGCAGCTCTTGATAGTTAAGTCGTCCGTGGTGAGAGCTAATCCCTGAAATTTGGTATTCTTGGCATCTTTTGTCACCTGAGTATATAGACGCCACGATCCTGCTGGTGCTGGTTAACATTTATCCTTCCTTCACAAGGTTTGACACGACCTCCTGACAAACTAACAACATTCAAATGCGATTTCCGAGTAGGTGATTCGCTGCGTAATCTTTCCTTATGAACGCAATGCAGATGGTGTTGCTCCCACTTACATTGTATCGCTGTGCTGAAATGCCAATTATTTACATATCGAAGTATGTAGTACACTTTATGCCAATTTGACATTTGTTGCTTGCTGCCTTCGTGTACTGCATTTTTAATAGTCTGCAGTGTATTAAAAAGGCACAGAAAAAATTTTAGCACTTTTTTTGGTTCAGTTAGTTTAGTGGCAAGTTTGTGATTTTCTCCCTGCATGCACTTTTTATTCCATATTCGTACTACTGGACAGGGCGAGCTGCTGCAAAACAATAAGATTTCTTTTCACTCAGTTCTCAGCTCGGGAACAAGGCGAGTCCCAATTGGAATTCTATTCCCTGAGGAAAAAATATGTCCCCGTAATATCACCTTGAGATCAGTAAACATCGGCCGTCTGGAACATAACTCTTTATTTTTACATACATTATATTTCAAATGGTAGGTTCACACGAACGGGTACTTCGTCATTGTAGATTTCCGAAAAGCGCTCTGCAGTACAAGACAATCTCGAGTTGTAAATATATGTAAATATGATTATTTACATTATTTTAATTTTTGTCGAACTGAATTGAGATAGATGGAAATATTTAAAAATCAGTGAATAAACCATAATAAGGTGGCATCGGACATATACTTTGAGAATTTCGTCGCCGTAAGAAGGAGGTTCGTGGGCCATGTTATTTCTGAGCAAAAGTGAGATAAATACTGAAAATACAGTTTACATATAATGTTGAAATTTTAGTATCATGGATTAAACAAATAATGAAATCACAATTAACCATAACTATAATTACTGAAGTGCACTATGCTACTTACATTCGGAATACAATATTAATCACTAGTGATATGTTGATTATCCGCACGTCCGTATCAGGTCCGTGCGCAGTGGAAATTTCCTTATATAATTACTAGTATGCGCGAGTATGCGCACTGCGGTACACAGTGACTTTTTATAAAATTAAAGAGTTTAAATTTGAGCGGGCAGTCTAACTCGCGAGGCTCTCCCTCGACTCCATTCCAGAACAGATAACAGAAGAAGTAATTAACAAAAGACTCTTCATCCTTTCTGTGTCTCACCAGCGATCACATGCGACTGCGCACAAGATAACTTGCATTGGCTTTCATGCTTTATTAAACAGGGTTCTCTTATTAAAAAAACAATAGATTTACATGCTATGGCTTAAAATGTGCCTTTAAAGAGTGATATTCAAGATACGATCGTATAGAATATCTTCACAGGTATGTGGCTCGCTCAGAGAATATTTCACTAAGTAACATTGGACGGTGCGTATTCAGTAAAAAGGACAGTAATTTTTGAGTTCTGATTACATCACAGTTTACATTTACAGTACCCACCAATACAAGATAATGAGTTAAAAGTCTGAAATGATAACAATGTTCGTCCCAAAAGTCGAGTAGCATGAAAACTAGCTAGAGCACAGCACACAAATAAACTGAATCCGCTGCGAAGTTTGTCACTATAAGAATCACCAGCAGAAAACAAGTCATTTAGCACCCACAGACATGTAACCTGGTCATCGCCGTGTTTTTTCCTTTGTTGTTGTTCCATTTCCTCATCTCAGAGGGGCGAGAGTTGGCTCGTGGCGGAACAATGTTCCGCTGTTAAACCAAAAAGAATTCAAGAGATACAAATGTGGAGTAAACACAGTTATAAGGATGAATTACATATAAATGTTTTTAAAAACATTACGTGATGATTTTCACTAACGAAACTTAAAATGACACATAGGGAAGCGTTGTCTGACATTTAAAATGTGTCATCATGAGTTGGGAGATATTTAAAACAAACTGTACCACACTGCAGTTCACTACTACTTGATAGGAACGACCTGCTTATAGTAGAAGTAATGAGGAGAGGGAAAATGGACTGGTCCATTGCTGTAGATAGTTTTTTATGGAGAGTCTTAGTTCAGGTGGGTTGGGTTGTGGAGGCAGGCATAAGGAGGGAGGATAACAGATAGGAAAACACGAGATTGGGGGTATATAGGAGGCCAGGACAAGGTCAAGAGAGGGAGAAAGGGGAGGATGTTTAGAGAGGGAGGGGAGCGACGAAATCTAATAGGATTTGGGGTGCGGGGTGGGGGAGGGAGGAGCGAAGTGGGTTTACTGTCATAGGAGGAATATATGTCAGAGCGGGTTGCGTTGTCAGAGGATGGCAGTCTTGAAACAGCGCTGGGTGAGGATATGGCGAGTGGGCAAGTGTAGGGTGGGTAGGATGTGTTGATAAAGGCGCAGAGCTCATCCGAATTGGTAACTGGAGGGGAAGGGACATGAGACGGTTGTAATCGATTTTACAGGAAGCATAGGACGTAATAACGTGTTCAGTGAGGGCGAGGAGATGGAGAAAATGTTTCAGTGTATTTTGCCATAATTTCTCCACAGAAACTCTTAAAAAGGAAAAGTCTTACATGGTTGTATATTCTTTTTGCATTAGAACAATATTTACTTCCATAAATTGCCGAATTTTCTCCATTTGCAGCGCTGTATGTTTTTTCTCAAGCTTCTGCACTCCTCCTAAATAATAAACATTACATCACCCGAAATTTTCCGTCCTATCTCCTTCTTAGAGTTATTATTCATCTACAACGAAGCTTCAAAGTGAAAATACCGCGAATCAGTGTAGTGTGTCACATCCCGCGGGGTCAGCCCGTCCACTTCAAACAGCGGCTCCTTCCTGCCGCCAGACGTTACGTCATCGATCGCCAAGGTCATACAGCCAGCCATTATTTAAATTACAGAGTACGCTAATGGCCTGCTCTTCCTCATGTCGCAACATTGCTTTCAACTGAAAAGTCTTGTATTACCGGCCAAGCACAAAAACTTTCGTGATGTTAAATGTGTCTAAACAAACACGTCCGCCTTCTTTGCTCGATTTCACAGCATTTCTCCTTGTGTTTCATTCATCAGTATCTATGTACTGATATCCCTGCAATTAGTGTCGTATAGTAAAGTATTAGTCATCCTTACAGGCACTGAAATTATTATTTTGTAGACGCTTGCTGTCAACTGTTCTCGTCTGGTATACGTTGCTATCCCAGCATGCATGAAATCAGCTTCGCACTCGGAAAAATTAGGTACGCTAAATTCGAATTACAATTCGTAATGAAGCACGCATCAAAATCTAGCTTTGTTTGATAAACGAGAAGCTCCCCATTAGTTATATATCGTGATTGTTTGATACGGACGTAAACAGTTTTATGGGAATTCACATCCGTCTATAATGCAAACAGCTATTCTTTTGAATGTTTCGGCATACGTCATCAACATAAAACACTGCGTTTCATAAAGTTCCAAGTTGCAGCTTGCGAGTGTGGTTTATTAAAAACTTGTACCCTGTTGCTTAGTGTGTTTCTAAGACAGGTTAGCCTGCAGGTGAGGGCAGATACCACGAAAACAGCTGTAAATAGTCCCGAAATATTTTGGCATAAGAAATTACATTTGTAGTTAAAGTGGTTAGTTAACTCGTCGTCCTGCAGAACCTAAAGTGCCAGAAAATAAGGTAACAAAATGAGTTAGGCCGAATTTTCGTTGTAATAATTATTAATTTAATCATGTTCGCAGTTTCTCTAAAATAATGAACACGGCTTTTAATTTATAGAAAAGGGCCATAAGAATTATACACAATCATAGTAGTCGAGCTGACTGTAAGGATTTGTTGACAACATTTAGAAAAGGGCCATAAGAATAATGCACAAACATAGTAGTCGAGCTGACTGTAAGGATTTGTTGAAACCATTGGCGATTTTAATTATACCGTGTGAGTACATTTACCAATCGATTGCACCCCTCAAAGTGCCTATTAAAATGCAGTCTGTACATTGAATGATTACTTAGATAACACAAGGTAGAGATTTCATAAAAAAAATGTGAGACTTATTGAAAATGATAATAACTATAAAAAGACATATATCATTTCACATAACGCTTTCACCCTTTCTTTTTGCTTTCTTTTTTTCTTTCCTTGAGAAACTTCCTCCAAAAGCTACGCTAATGATAAGTTTCAGTAAACAACAATGAAACTGACACTGTAGTTACGATTCTGTCATCAGCTTATCGTGTAGTGGTGTTGCGTTGTGAAACAATGTGTGTGTAGTATGTACAGCGACTGGGAGTGAGAAATAAATAAACTTCGTCGGAGTAGTTTTCTGCATTATTAAATAACTTCATTGTAAAACAGCATTATGCCCTAGGAATAAACCGAAAGAAACATCACTGTTTTAAACAGAGCGGTCTGGTATTCCGGAGGGTGGAGGCTCCAGTCGTCATCCAACCATCCTGATTTAGGTTTTTCCAAGTTTCCCTAAATTATTTCAGGCAAATGCTGGGACGGTTCCTAGTATAATGCCACAGCCGACTATCAGTCCCATCTTTTCCAATTAGACCTGTAAGTATGTGGCTGGCTTTATGTACGGATAAGGTTATTTTTGTTGTTCTTCAATTGTTATACCAAGTCTTGTCCAATATCTTTGTAAAAATGATCTACAGATGAATAACACTTTGTGGGGCGGCGGGTGGATTAATAGGATAAATGTTTTGTATTTATGCTGTTTGCCGTTCTCAACACTGGCTCTCTAACTACAATATTGGCAACCAGAAAGTGATTAGCAAAACGTGAAGCCTGTAATTAGAATTCCTAGTGCCCACTTCATCTGAAAAATACATTTATAGCTACAGCTTATAGCTCTGAGGAATCAGGAGATTGTCTGGGATTCATAATCAAAAACCATCCTCTCTAAAATGTTCACTATATTCTGAAAGTTACAGACCAAAAAGAATCCACACAATCCAACTACCAGAGCAGTTCAGAGTCTAATGCGCTGATGCCACTATAACTCTTCAAATTAAATGTTTAAGTGAATGCTCGCCATAATTTAATGATAATGTTCATCAAACGCCACGCTAATAATGGTAGAATGTCTTTCCTGCGGCGGCACGTGAAAATACGATATATGCAAACTGAAGATAGATCATTAAAGTCATCCCAGAATTAACACTTTACTCGAAAACGATTTCATGGTTACGCGAATCCCGAGTAACGTATTACTGCATCTAAGGCTGTTTATATCAACGATACCGACGCGACGCGACGCGACTCCCAGCACAGGTGGTGCGCTAATCAGCGTCTGGAGAGAACTGGGGCCTACCTTCTCTCACGCAGCGTTCTTACATATAAAGCCGCAGTGCGGACGGCTAAGGGAACGCCTGATCAAATCTGCTCTCCCGACTAGCCGCTGGGCTAGTAATGCACCACTTGAAGTTATCGAGTAAATCATTGCTTCCTTTGCTGATGGCCGATGAAGCTCTCAATTTAAATGTGCAATCAGCACACAGGTAAGTAATCATAATAAAAGTCTGACGTGGCTAAGTCAAATATTTTGGGCGAGATAATTAATTTAATTACACTACACGCAGTAGACGAGCTCTGAACTAGCCCTTTGGAGATACGCTATCACTATAGTTTTATAGTTATTGACTTGAAACTTCTCACAGCTTTATGATTATAGCGGGTCTTCCTTCTACTTAAATTTAAACATCCTAGCTTTATTTATTCGCCTACTTAATCTATCTTGCTTCCTTAATTTTTAAGATAAAAACCAGAAAATCATGAATTTCAACTAAAATTTTAATTTGTGAGATCCAGATTACTGTTTCTACTAAATTATTATGCAAAAGGAACCTAAATATAAATTTTTAAGTTTCTAGCTCTTTTCTGTTGCGTCAATGATTTTTGCAGAAAAACGTCCAAATTTCGAAAATGGTTAAAGTTATTGAACTGATATTCAACACATATTGATTTAGTATTACTCCTGACATGCTAGAAACGTTTCAGGTTATTTACTTGATTTTTAAAGTATTGCGCAACATTTATGACGTCTGAGCTAGTTACAGCGGACTGGCTGGCACACAATCCTATGAAATTATTAAATAGTATTATAATAAAGATTGAAATAAAGATGAATGTTGTTCCATTAAATGATTTTGGTCCTAGTAATGATTTAAATTCATTGTGTAAGGTTAAGTTTAGTTTATTTCAAATAATATTAATTCGTGATGGTGTAAGTCAAAACATTGATGTGAATTTTATAAGGCGTGAGTAGGCTGCTTCCCTACATCACCCTCTACTTAATTTTTTTGAATGTAAATGAAAAAAAAATTAATTACAAAAAGGGAAGCAAGAGTACAGCTTAACTCCCTATGAAAATTAAAATTGAAATGTAAACATATAGAAATATTAAAAGAAAACTTATTATCTACTTCAATTATTTAAATTGCTGGCATGTTCACTGCCTCTTAAGCAATATTATCACTCAAAATTTAAGCAAAATCAATGAAACACTTTGGCGTACATATTGCCTTAGACAGACAAACACATAAAACATGTAAAATTATGAAAATCTTAAATCCATTAAATTGTCTGTAAATATTTTTACATACACAAATTCAAAGAAAATAACACAGTTATTCATGATACATAAACAGATAATTATACCTTAGCAGTCTTTTCTAAACCTGAAAGAAAATTTCACAAATCATGACAATTTCATTTTTACACACGTGGTTGTAGCCACTTTGGCTGGCGTTCTACACTTCCATTCACAAGGGTAGAGGGGGGAAGTTGCTATGGTGTGCGTCCTTCACGTCCACTATAACTTACATGGGGAAAGGGGTGGGGTCACTATGAGTGGTGTCCAAGTCACTCCACGCTTTCACGCAACTACCAGGCTGCCATTATCTGGTTTGTCCTGTAGAACAAACAAAAAGAGTGCCTCACACTCTGTTCATTTAAAATCTAAGGGTGGGTCGCAATGAAATGGGGATATATATACATTTTATCTTTCAATATGTTGCTGGAACAAAGTTAACAGAACTTTTTCAATTTTACTCTCGCGGATACTTAACTGTCATAAAATCGGTAAACAAATGGCTCAAAACGCCGTTAGTCATGTACTAGAGAAAATTTATGCTCAAGGCATACAATCATAAATCCTATTTAATCTCAATTTATTATTTCTGGGCCGGAACACTGAACCAATGCTCGGTACATTCCTGACAAATCTGTATTTTATTCACTTAACTGACTCATCTTCGATTACCTTATTCTTAGAGATAGTATGAGTGTATTTGTCTTCTCAGCTTCTTTGTACATGTGAGTAACTTGTGGTAATAGTACAGTTCTGAGTGTTCAAAACACACTACGTTTAGTTGACTACTAAATCCACTTATTGGTCTTCTGCTGCTATGTCAGTTCCACATCTGCAATTATGTACTTACTTACTTTGCTAGTGTATGAACTTAAGTAATACTCACTCATTAAAATTTAAAGCATAGGATAGCACATTTGTTTCATATCCATAGTGTATTGCAGCTGATCAGTTTGCTCAAGTGGCAATCCATTTCCACTCGATCGGATGCTGAAACCACAGGCAGTCTCTCTCGACCTACCACTAAAGTGCATTAAGTAATTATGGACGAGCGTAATGCTAAATTCCTTAAACCTATAGGACACCATGAGCTGCTCTGTCTCATCTAACATAAGGGTACCTATGGTCGCATTCACGCCTCCAACTCATAACCTCAACACATGTAGGTGTGTCACCGCACACCCAACACCAAAATAATGGCCAGCTCCAACCTTATAAATACTTTAGGGACGTGTCCTTCACGTCTCAACCACAAACACTACTCAATTCTATTACACTGCCATTCCTTGCTACGCAAGATGAGTTCATTTTTACAACTAATCTGTCTATTTTTCATAACACTAAGCACTCTCTCTTACTATTTATTAGTTAGCTCTAATGCATACACTAGGTCTCATTGCCACTTCAGATCCTGCTTATAAACGAACTTGTGTATCTTTTTAAATTACTGTTGGTGGACCATTTCCAATAAAATACAACTTTGTACTTACAATATTACCAGGGTTCTATACATACTTGTTACTCAATTACCTTTGTATCTTAATTACATCATACTTCTCTGTTGTTTATGTCACTGTTAGGTTTGTCACATTAGGTATTTTCTTCACTAATCGGTGGATAGAATGGTTACAGAACTCATAGCTTGATAGCCATGACGCAAAATTTTTGTATTGCAAAGAAGGAGTCGAAACTTTGGTGGATAGGAAAGATGAAGATAGAGTGAGACCTGAAATGGGAAAGAAGATCTCACCCAGCTGGGACTGCACAGCTGCCACACTGTGTAGAGGTTACAGAACAACCTCCTCCCTACAGAATTCATTGGCTTAATGCTGGCTTGATAGTCATACCGGAAGATTTTAGTATTTGAGAGTAAGAGCCGAAATTTTGGTGGATAGGAAAGATGAAGAATGAGTGAGACCTGAAAAGGAAAGAAGATCTCACACAGCTGGGACTGCGCAGCTGCCACACTGTGTAGAGGTTACAGAACAACCTCCTCCCTACAGAATTCATTGGTTTCAGAAAATTTTCGTATTGGAAAGAAGGGATCGAAATTTTTGTAGATAGGAAAGATGAAGAATGAGTGAGACCTGAAATGGGAAAGAAGATCTCACCCAGCTGGGACTGCACAGCGGCCACACTGTGTAGAGGTTACAGAACAACCTCCTCCCTACAGAATGTAGTATTGCTTCCTGAAAAACACTTGGCCAGGTTTCACCTTTAATTGACATTCATAACCTTTGACCACGCCAGGTCGATTTGAAAATACCTTATGATGCCTTTTTAAAACCTGTCTCATTTCGTCCTTCTGATTAGCTGAAATTTTATCGATTTCCTGCAATTTAGCTTCTATTTTGTCCAAAATAATTGCTTCTTCTTCTTCTGTGTTTAGCTTACTTTTACTAAGATTAGCACCTTCGTCCCAATATCTCCTATTTTTCAGAACTCGTATAGGCAGCTCCCAAGTTTCATCATTAGTTACTACATGTTTATCAATAAAAGGTACCGTAATTACTCCGGTTGTCGGCAAGACCATTTTTAACTGGCTTCTTTCAAAGTCAACAACACTCTGATATTTTGACAAGAAATCTATGCCAATTAAAACCTCAATACTGAGATTATTTACAATTAAGCATGGATGATCAATTAAATTACCATTAATGTTAAAGGGCAGCAAAGCTTCTTGTTTTACCGTTTTTGACACCTAGCCAGTAGCACCAATTATTCTTAGTCCTGATATCCTCATTACGGTAAGCTTGTCTTTACTAGGTAATGCATCAAAGAAGGACTGAGATATCGCACTCAACTCACTTCCACTGTTTAAGAGACAACGTACATTGATACCCAACATATTCACTATTATTATAGGGTGGCTTATTCTAGGTTGTACAGGTGGTTCCTCAACCTCATCCAATAGTTCCTTCTGGATTTGTCTACAACTAAAGTGATCGACATCTGTCTTCATTACATTTAGGTCAAAGTGTGTAGGGGTTTCCTGAATTACATTTTCTGTTGCCTTTTCCAGTCGGTCTATTAATTTTAAATCGAAACACCGCACGACTTCATTACATTTAGTTTGCTGAACATGACCCAAATTACTGTAGTCTGAGCGATTCTTCGCCTCCAGACCGGGCATAACACTAGTTACAGCTAAACCACTTTCACTATTATCGTCGGGTTCCTTCTCCAGTGACAACTGGTCACAGCTACTGGGTTCATCGACCCCCAACAGGCTATCCTCTACATTCTCACTTACCTCCTGTCCTAAATCTATTGGTACAGTATCAACATCCTGCACAGGCACTTTAGATAAGAGCACATCATCCTCATCGTAAATATAAGCATGAATTTCTTCTGCTTCTTCACCTGACAATTCAGTATTTTGTAGCTCTTCCCTACCGTTACACTGCTGCGCCTTCTCTTTCTCTTCCCACTTAGAAAGCGTCTCTAACACGGTAACTATAAAATACTGTGAGTGGTTCAATATTTCTGCAGTATCATTGTATGCTACCGACCCATCATCCGAATCCTCAGTTTCAGTATTCTGATCTGTCATACTAATTACTGTAATTACTGGCTTAGGAAAGGCAACCGCCTGGTGAGCGCCAGTATCCTCATAGACGGGAACTAGTTTTCCTGCCTCGGCCTACTACTGTTTCCTTTATTTGCATTATAGTTAACTGGCACAGCATTGCTTTCAACACTGTTGTTTACTTGCACATTTTTGTTAGGAACAAAATTACTATCATTTGGATTCCATTGTTGGTTCTGGTAATTATTTCTCCAATTCCTACCTTTCTTAGGATGGCGAACACCTACTGTTCTGATGTTTACATTGCCATTCTGCTCGTTCTTAAAATTACTACTAGTGTTATTGGCATTTCTGTTATTACGTGCTTGCTCCTCATTGGCAGCCACACGCTCTACACGTTCCAAATATTCAATGAAACGATCCAGATTGTCTCTAGGGGCAGATATAATTCTAGTTTGCCAATACCATGGCAGTTTGGCTTCAAGACCTAGTTTTATCATTTCAGGTTTTAGCTTTTCGGCCAAATGTGACAAACGTGAGATCCATGACCTGACAACCTCTTTAATATATTCCTTGCCTGCATTGAAGCGTTTTCCACTCCAAAATTCTCTCAACACTTCATTTTGCTTATTGCTAGACCAATACTCATTAATGAAAGCTGTTTTAAATTCCGCTAATGTGTTACACTTCAACATAACATCAGCTGACCAACGCATGGCGTCACCTGCTAAATGGCTTCTAATAAATGAGATTTTCTCTCGTTCAGACCAAGTTGGTGGAATCACATCTTCAAAATCCTTCCAGAAATCTAGCGGGTGGATATTTTTATCTGGATCGAACCGCAAGAACTGCCGACACCCGATAAAAGCAACTTCGGATTTTACTGTTTTATACATCTCAGATAACTGTTGAGCAACCTTTTTCTTAATATCCTCATGGTTGTAATCAATTTTGTAATTTAAACTGTCCAGATCCTCTTTCAAATTATTGCAGCCAGTCTTGAAGGAAGTTTCTAATTCAGCTTTATTGGATTCTAATTTATTGTTCATTGCCTCAAACCGTTTATTAAAATTGGTTTGGCTGGCCAGAATCCTGTTATTTACCTCAATTATATCAGATTTTAACTCAGCTGTCATTCTAGCATTACTGGTAGCTATTGCTTGTAATATAACATTTAAATCAATAGCCCCAGTATCTTGGAGTTGCTCACTAGCTGGTTTTTTATCACACTCAGGTGTCGAAAAACTAGCTCCAATACCAGAATCATCAAAACGAAATGAAACATCTGATTGATCAGTCATATCTAACTTCTCCTATTTAAACTCTACCACCTCTGATGACTGTTTCGTTTTTAACTCATCAGATAAACTATCATCCAATAAATTAACAATTTCTGATTTCTGCTTTACTACAGGGGTCTCTATTATTGAATCATTGCCCCCTTTCACACTACTGTCAGGAGACAATACTTCATATTTCACTTAAACATTACTATTTTCATTCATGTTTACACTTGAATCGTTGTCTGGATTTACAGTTCCCTCAACAGACATAGGTTCTGATTTAAGTTTAACCTCAGTTTCTTCTGGCAGTTCCATCGCCGAGTCTTTTAGTGCAGGTTAGTAAAAATTTTAACAGCTTTTCACTTAACTTAGTTCCTTCTGCACGACGTATGGCGTTGCCGGCGCGGCGTACCAGGATTACTGAAGCGACGCGGCGCGTTGAACTGCAGACGGCACTCCGACGGCTGCTGTGTGTTTGCGTGGCCCGCAACTGCAGGCGCGGCTTCGGTTGCTCCGGCGGACGACTGCGGTGAGTCGAAACTGGCTTCTCGCGATGCCGGCAGCGCCGCTACACTCAGTGCCAGCTCCGTCAATCCAGATGCGTTGTTAATCCAATTGCGTCGTCCACCTGCACACGTAACACTATCACTGTTCTATTACTCAGTTGCGTGTCGCATTTCACTCCCGAATCCGAATATTTAAAAATCACTTTCACTTTTACTCAGTTTCATTCCCGGCCGATTAGCAGCAACATATATATGGGGTGGCGGGTTGGATAATTGTTAATGTTCCTATTATTTATTTATTGCTGTTGTTTTCCGTTCTCAACACTGGCTCTCTAACTACAATACTGGCAATCAGAAAGTGATTAGCAAAACGTGAAGCCTGTAATTAGAATTCCTAGTGCCCACTTCATCTGAAAAATACATTTATAGCTACAGCTTATAGCTCTGAGGAATCAGGAGATTGTCTGGGATTCATAATCAAAAACCATCCTCTCTAAAATGTTCACTATATTCTGAAAGTCACAGACCAAAAGGAATCCACACAATCCAACTACCAGAGCAGTTCAGAGTCTAATGTGCTGATGCCACTATAACTGTTCAAATTAAATGTTTAAGTGAATGCTCGCCATAATTTGATGATAATGTTCATCAAACGCCACGCTAATAATGGTAGAGTGTCTTTCCTGCAGCGGGACGTGAAAATACGACATACGCAAACTGAAAATAGATCATTAAAGTCATCCCTGAATTAATACTTTACTCGAAAACGATTTCATGGTTACGCGAATCCCGAGTAACGTATTACTGCATCTGAGGCTGTTTATATCAACGATACCGACGCGACGCAACTCCCGGCACAGGTGGTGCGCTAATCAGCGCCTGGAGAGAGCTGGGGCCTTCCTGCTCTCGTGCAGCGTTCTTACATATAAAGCCACGGTGCGGATGGCTAAGGGAATGCCTGATCAAATCAGCTCTATCGACTAGCCGCTGGGCTAGTAATGCACCACTTTAAGTTATCGAATAAATCATTGCTTCCTTTGCTGATGGCCGATGAAGCTCTCAATTTAAATGTGCAATCAGCACACAGGTAAGTAATCATAATAAAAGTCTGACGTGGCTAAGTCAAATATTTTGGGCGAGATAATTAATTTAATTACACTATACGCAGTAGGCGAGCTCTGAACTTGCCCTTTGGAGATACGCTATAGCTATAGTTTTATATTTATTGACTTGAAACTTCTCACAGCTTTTTGATTATAGCGGATTTTTCTTCTACTTAAATTTAAACATCCTAGCTTTATTTATTCGCCTACTTAACCTATCTTGCTTCCTTAATTTTTAAGATAAAAACCGGAAAATCATGAATTTCAACTAAAATTTTAATTTGCGAGATCCAGATTACTGTTTCTACTAAATTATTATGCAAAAGGAACCTAAATATAAATTTTTAAGTTTCTAGCTCTTTTCTGTTGCGCCAATGATTTTTACAGAAAAACGTCCAAATTTCGAAAATAGTTAAAGTTATTGAACTAATATTCAACACATATTGATTTAGTATTACTCCTGACATGCTAGAAACGTTTCAGGTTACTTACTTGATTTTTAAAGTATTGCGCAACATTTATGACGCCTGAGCTAGTTACAGCGGACTGGCTGCCACACAATGGAAAGACTGGTGTGAATTTTATAAGGCGTGAGTAGGCTGCTTCCCTACAACTTCCACTGCTACTAATAATAAAACCCGCCGAATCATATCAGATGATTCTATAAAAAATAACCTTTTGCATAATGACCTGAATTTCTACTATTTAGCCTGAAAACATAGTTGCTCTTAGAGCTTAAAAACCAAACAATGATGATGTCAACTATTTTATTTGCTTCCAAGCAACATTTTGTTTGCAATCGAATGAAGTATAGTCTTGTAATAAGGTATTTCGTTCCGTTCTCCTTTGTCTTTGGGTAATTCTCTTATCTCCTGTAGTTATGTTTTCAGTAGTCCCAGCCTTAAAACAAGTCATTTCAGAACGTCCCCTAAACAGTTTGGTAAAATACTGTCAACATTTATTTTTTATTCGGGAATAATGAAATGAAGATGAAGGGAGTTTTTAGTTTTGTTGTGGCACCCATCCATTCGATTATTAGCGCCTAGACATTTATAAGTGGAGGTGAAGAGTCTGTAAACTTTAAAAACATATTTATAAATGCTAAAACAAGTGGTAAAGGTATCATATACTTTCTCTTTTAAAAAAAGGAACTGTTGCATGACACTTGCTGTTGACAGTAACTCCTGCACACGTCAAGGTGTCATTGTTATTGTCATAAGCCCAAAGATTGGTTTCATACACCTCTCCTTGCTAGCCTGTCTTGAGCAAGTCTATTCGTATCAGCATAACTACAGTTCCCTACATACGTTTCAACCTTCTTGCTGTATTCGAAAAATGGTCTCCCTCTACAATTTTAACCCCACCATCTACCCACCCACGCGCGCGCTCATAGGCATGTTCATTAACACGTGCACTCGCGGAATATGATGCATAAACGTAGTTCTATTTTTTTCCACCAGGTGACATTATTGCGCTGTAAACAGTCCGAACGTGAAATGTTTTCTGTTTTGACGTCAGTATACTGTTTCTCCCCAGGCATAGCGAGTTGATCTCTTTTGTGAAGCAGCTGTTGCACAGCTTGAGGCTGCAATGGATGGGCACCACTGTTCTGGGGATCCAATGGACATCCAGCACATCCGACTCCTCGGATCGGTCCTCACCGGTGGCCAACCCAATTACTGCTCGCACTGAGGTTGACCCCTCACGTGTAGTCGAGTGGGAGGTCGCCCCGGGGAGTAGCAGGCCACGGAAGTCTTCCAGGCGGCCGCACGTAAGGCCTCCCAGGTTTGTCTGACAAACATGTTCAAGGTACTGTCTGTGGCTGACACTGTCACTGAGCCAGATGCTGTCGCCTGTCCTGAGGAAACCTCTAAGCCTGCAAGATCCGGACAGTCACAGAGGGTCGTATTATTGATAGTTGGTAGCTCCGACGTTAGGCGCATTACGGGACCCCTTAGAGACATGTCTGCCGAGAAGGGAAAGAAAACCAATGTGCACTCTGTGTGCATACCGGGTGGAGTCATTCCAGAGGTGGAACAGGTTCTCCCAGATGCCATGAAAAGCTCAGGGTGCGGCCAACTGCAGGTGGTTGCTCACGTCGGTACCAATGAAGTGTGTCACTTTGGATCAGAAGAGATTCTCTCTGGTTTCGAGCGGGTAACAGAAGTGGTAAAGGCTGCCAGTCTTGCTGCGAAATAAAAGCAGAGCTGACCATTTTCAGCATAGTCAACAGGACCAATTGCGGACCTCTGGTACAGAGCCGAGTGGAGGATCTGAATCAGAGGCTCAGACGGTTCTGCGACCGTGAAGGCTGCAGATTCCTCGACTTGCGCCAAAGGGTGGTTGGGTTTGCGGGATTCCGCTGAATAGGTCAGGTGTTCACTATACGCAGGAGGCGGCTACACGGGTAGCAGGGACTGAGTGGCGTGGACTGGACGTTAGAGTGTCTCTGTAAAGCACAAGAATGGCTTCAGTCGCAAAGGGTGCAGGCCGAACACAGAAAGAACGTAGATATAGGAACCATCGGTGTAACAGATCTAAATTGTCGTAGCTGTGTTGGGAAAGTACCAGAGCTCCAAGCGCAAATAGAATGCACTGATGCTCATATCGTCATAGACACTGAACGCTGGTTAAGCTCAGCCGCAATTTTTGCGAGGAACCTAACGGTATTCCAAAAGGATAGGCTAAACATGGTTGGCGGTGGTGTTTTTTGCTGTTAGAAGTAGTTTATCTTGTCACGAAATTGAAGTAGATACTTCCTGTGAGTTAGTATGGCCACAGGTCATTGTTGGCAACCGGAATAAAATAATAAGTGGGTCCTTTTCACCGACCTCCCAATTCAGATGATACAGTTGCTGAAATGTTCAAAGAGAACCTGAGTTTGATTTCAAACACGTACCCGACTCATACTATTACAGTTGGTGGTGACTTTAACTTCGATATGGTGGCGAAAATAAATGTTTAATTCCGGAGGTACGCGTAAAACACATCGGAAATTGAGCTAAACTCATTCTCTGAATATTCGTTAGTTCATGAGCCCACGTGTATAGTAAACGGTTGTGAAAACACGCTTAATCTCTTAGCAACAAATAATCCTGAGTTAATAACGAGGATCAAAATGGATACAGGGATTATTGAACACAGGGTTCTCGTAGCGGGTTTGAATATTCTAACCCCCAAATCATCCAAAAATAAACGAAAAATATACGTTTTCGCCGGCCGCGGTGGCCGTGCGGTTCTAGGCGCTTCAGTCTGGAACCGCGTGACTGCTACGGTCGCAGATTCGAATCCTGCCTCGGGCATGGACTGTGTGATGTCCTTAGGTTAGTTAGGTTTATGTAGTTCTAAGTTCTAGGGGACTGATGACCTCAGATGTTGAGTCCCATAGTGCTCAGAGCCATTTGAACGATTTATACGTTTTCAAAGAGCAGATAAAAATTCTCTTGACGCTTTCCTGAGAGACTATCTCCACTCCTTCCAAATTAATAATATAAGTGTGGTCCAGATGTGGCTTGAATTCAAGGAAATAGTATCGACAGCAATTGAGAGATTTATACCAAATAAATTAACAAACGGCGGAGCTGATCCTCTGTGGTACACAAAACGGGTCACTGTTGCAGAAACAACGCAACAAACATGCCAAATTTAAACATTAAACAGACGCAAAATCCCCAAGATTGGCGATCGTTTACAGAAGCTCGAAATTTAGCGCGGACTTCAATGCGAGATGCTTGTAACACTTTCCACAGCAAAACTTTGACTCGAAACCTGGCAGAAAATCCAAAGAGATTCTGGTCGTATATGAAGTATGTTAGCGACAAGAAACAATCAATGCCTTCTCTGCGTGACAGCAATGGAGATATTATCGAAGACAGTGCTGCCAAAGCAGTATTGCTAAACACAGCCTTTCGAAATGCCTTCACAAAAGAAGACGAAGTAAATATTCCAGAATTTGAATCAAGAACAGCTGCCAACAAGAGTAACGTAGAAGTAAATATCCTCGGAGTAGTGAAGCAACTTAAATCACGTAATAAAAGCGTCTTCTGGTCCAGACTGGATACTAATTCGGTTCCTTTCAGAATATGCTAATGCATTAGCTCCATACTTAACAATCATATACAACCGTTCGCTCGACGAAAGATCCGTACCCAAAGACTGGAAAGTTGCACAGGTCACACCAATATTCAAGAAAGGTAGTAGCAGTAATTCACTTAATTACAGTCCCATATCAATATGCAGCAGAATTCTGGAACATATATTGTGTTCGAACATTATGAATTACTTCGAAGAAAACGGTCTATTGACACACAGTCAACATGGGTTTAGAAAACATCGTTCTTGTGAAACCCAACTACTTCTTTATTCGCATGATATGTTGAGCGCTGTTGACAAGGGATTTCAGATCTATTCCGTATTTATGGATTTCCGGAAGGCTTTTGACACTGTAACACACAAGCGGCTTGTAGTGAAATTGCGTGCTTATGGAATATCGTCTCAGTTGTGCGACTGGATTTGTGATTTTCTGTCAGAGATCACAGTTCGTAGTAATTGACGGAAAGTCATCGAGTAAAATAGAAGTGATTTCCGACATTCCCCAAGACAATGTTATAGGCCCTTTGCTGTTCCTTATCTATATAAATGATTTGGGAGAACAGCCGTCTCAGGTTGTTTGCAGATGACGCTTTCGTTTGTCGACTAATAAAGTCATCAGAAGATCAAAACAAATTGTAAAACGAATAGAAAAGATATCTGAATGGTGCGAAAAATGGCAGTTGACCCTAAATAACGAAAAGTGTGAGGTTATCCACATGAGTGTTAAAAAGGGAATTCGTTAAACTTCGGTTACGTGATATATCTGCCAAATCTAAAGGCCGTAAATTCAACTAAACACCTAGGAATTACAATTACGAACAACTTAAATTAGAAGGAACACATAGAAAATGTTGTGGGGAAGGCTAACCAAAGACTGCGTTTTATTGGCAGGACACTTAGAAAACGTAACAGATCTACTAAGGAGACTACACTACACTTGTCCGTCCTGTTTTAGAATACTGCTGCGCGGTGTGGGATCCTTACCAGATAGGACTGACAGAGTACATCGAGTAAGTTCAAAGAAGGGCAGCATGTTTGGTATTATCGTGAAATATGGGAGAGAGTGTCACAGAAATGATACATGATTTGGGCTGGACATCATTAAAAGAAAGGCGTCTTTCGTTCCGACGGAATCTTCTCACGAAATACCAATCACTATTTTTCTCCTCCGAATGCAAAAATATTTTGTTGACACCGACCTACAAAGGGAGAAACGATCATCACGATAAAATAAGGGAAATCAGAGGTCGTACGGAAAGATATAGGTGTTCGTTCTTTCCGCGCGCTGAACGAGATTGGAATAATTGAGAACTGTGAAAGTGGTTCGATAAACCCTCTGCCAGGCACTAAAATGTAATTTGCAGAGTACCCATGTAGATGTAGACCCGGTAATGGTAATCTGCAGGGAAATACCTCAAGGAAAAGCTTTATAACACCAACATTTATATTGGATTTGAACGAACTTCTCTTTTTGAATACACAAACATCAAAAAAAGATTTGCATCTCCCCGGATCCCACTACTCCTGAAGACATATGTTGACTGTGGATACTGTATCACAGACGCAGTCCCTTTGACTATTCGGAGGTGTCACTAAACAACCATGCATTAGACGGAGGGGGTCCGACAGCCGATCAGTTCCAGTCATTCCACTAGGAAGGAGGTACACAGCTCCTGTTGTCTGTAGTTCAACCATGCCTAGATAGTCAATACCGCGGTTCGATAGCGTCCGCATTTTTACTTTGTGCCAACAATCGTTGGAGATGTGTGTGGAGGCAACACGGTCTCGCTGAACGCCTTAGACACACTGTCCAGTGAGTGCAGTGAGGTAGAGATTCCCTGCTGTTTTGGGGTGGCATTATGTGGGGCCGATGTACGCCACTGGACGTCACAGAAGGCGCCGTAACGACTGTACGATACGTGAATGCCTTGCTTCGACCGATAGTGCAACCATATCAGCAGCATATTGGCGAGGCGTTAGTCTCCACGGACGGCAATCCGCGCCTCCATCGTGCACATCTTGTGAATGCCTTCCTTCAGGATAACGACATCGCCCAAATAGAGTGGCCAGCATGTTCTCCAGACATGAACTCTATCGAACATGTCTTGGATACATTGAAAAGGGCTGTTTAAGGACGACGTGACCCACCAACAACTCTGAGGGATCAACGCCGAATCGCCGTTGAGGAGTGGGACAATCTGACCAACAGTGCCTTGATGAACTTGTGGACACATGCCTCCACGATGCCTACGGAAGCGATACATTGGTGTTTGTAGTTTACTACTAAATTCCTTTCTGGTCTAATTCCCTGTCACCTGTCACAGGCGAAAATCTATATAAATAAAAATGAATGTTTCTTTCAACGTTTGTCGTCTATGCGTTCCCCCGATTGTGATGGAACTTTGTTGAGTTGTTCCTAGCCAAAAAAAGAAAATGAATACAACACACAGTTCAGAGATATACGTTATAAACAACGAGCTACCGCGGCACGAAAATATCCAGATTTCTGCATCCACTATTTGAAAATGATATCACTAAGTGACTGGCAACAAACTTCGCATAATTTATAATTTCAAGGCTTCACGAAATTTGTTCCCGTTGCCCCCTCCCACAAAATGATTAAACGAAAAGGGATTGACGCTTACTACATTTTCGCTGTACATGCAATAAAGCTGCTACATCAGTTATGAGGTTTTAATGTATTACATTGTTACTACTAACTCTACTCACTACATACTTCGCGTACAGTATCGACATACGACACTAATTGTGCCGGCAAATTTATATCGATTCTCGACACACAGTTCAGAAGATATGATATCATAAACATTGAGAAGCAAGAAAACTGCCACGTCAAGCATGACGTTTTGTTTTCCTACTTCTTTACTGCTAAAGCTAAATCAAGCCCCACACCAGCTGATGAACTTAATACATTTCTCAAATCGTCACTCTTATGGCGACATACACAAAAATTGAGTTTAAAAATCAATATCCGTGTACAAGTTCAAAATAATACATCCGCTCAGTGTTTCACTAAACAATTCTTGGAAACTGGAAACGGGAAAATAGCAATCTATGAATGCACACAAGATGTCACATTGTCACCAAACTTTTATAAAATCACAGCAACCAGAGACGAATTGGTTCATGAAGTTTTCCCAAGTATCGCACAGAACTACAAAAGTGACCAGTGACTCAGTGAACGTGCTACATATATTAGCAGCTAAAAACAAGGAAGTCAATAGCATCAATTACGGCATTCAAAACAAAATACCAGGTGGGACGACAAGATATATGTCCATCGATACTGTAATGAATCAAGGCGAAGTTGTAAATTATCCGACTGAATTCTTGACTTCTCTTTATTTGGCGGGCATACCGCGGCAGTTTTTGATATTGAAAATTGGCGTGCCTCTAATTCTTCTTAGAAATATCAGTTCACCACGGCTTTGTACCGGTACCAGACTTTCAGTGAAGATGATGAACAATATCATTTAAACTACAATATTAAAAGGAAATCTTAAAACAGAAGATGCGCCATTACCACGTATCCCAGTGATTCCTACAGGTACGCCTTTCGAGTTCAAACGCTTGGAGATTCAGTGTGTGGAATAAATTAGGAAAATCCATGTTTCTCACCTGGACAACAGTATCTGGCTTGCTCAAGCTGCGACAGACCGTCTTAACTTACTCGTGTACGCGCCTGACGGAAAATCCAAAAATATTGTTTATTCAAAAGCACTTGCCATGTACAGCTAATTGGTAATAAATCAACAGTCAAATAGAAAAGTGTATCTGCTTCCGTTGCTATCATCGTCAGCAGAGAAACAGCAAATTTCTGATATTCGCTCCTAACAGTCGACTCTGTTGTTTCCGGACCAGAGACCCCGATCTCAAGTTGATATGCACTGCCAGAAAAAAAAATCGCAGTACCAAGAAGAAGTTGTGCGACATAAACGAAATTTGGCAGACGCGTTTCCATATCTTGAAGATGATGTCTACTCAGATTTCGCGTCTTCATCTCCCAGTATCTACTGCAACCTACATCCTTCTGAATCTGCTTAGTGTATTCATCTCTTGGTCTCCCTCTACGATTTTTACCCTCCAATGCTAAATTTGTGATCCCTTGATGCCTCAAAACATGTCCTACCAACCGATCCCTTCTTCTAGTCAAGTTGTGCCACAAACTTCTATTCTCCCCAATCCTATTCAATACCTCCTCATTAGTTACGTGATCTACCCACCTTATCTTCAGCATTCTTCTGTAGCACCACATTTCAAAAGCTTCTATTCTCTTCTTGTCCAAACTAGTTATCGTCCATGTTTCACTTCCATACATGGCTACACTCCATACAAATACTTTCAGAAACGACTTCCTGACACTTAAATCTATACTCGATGTTAACAAATTTCTCTTCTTGAGAAACGCTTTCCTTGCCATTGCCAGTCTACATTTTATATCCTCTCTACTTCGACCATCATCGGTTATTTTACTCCCTAAATAGCAAAACTCCTTTACTACTTTAAGTGTCTCATTTCCTAATCTAATTCCCTCAGCATCACCAGACTTAATTTGACTACATTCCATTATCCTCGTTTTGCTTTTGTTGATGTTCATCTTATATCCTCCTTTCAAGACACTGTCCATTCCTTTCAACTGCTCTTCCAAGTCCTTTGCTGTCTCTGACAGAATTACAATGTCATCGGCGAACCTCAAAGTTTTTACTTCTTCTCCATGAATTTTAATACCTACTCCGAATTTTTCTTTTGTTTCCTTTACTGCTTGCTCAATATACAGATTGAATAACATCGGGGAGAGGCTACAACCCTGTCTTACTCCTTTCCCAGTGGTGGATGTGTGGAAGGAAATGGCGGAGTTTTGAAATTACATATATTATGACTTTTGATGATATTAAGGTAAATACAGTGTTTGTTCTCTATTAAAATCTTTCATTTGCTAACTATCCCTATCAGTAGTTAGTGCCTTCAGTAGTTTGAATCTTTTATTTAGCTTGCAGTAGTGGCGCTCGCTGTATTGCAGTAGTTCCAGTAACGAAGATTTTTGTGAGGTAAGTGATTTGTGAAAGGTATAGGTTAATGTTAGTCAGGGCCATTCTTTTGTAGGGATTTTTGAAAGTGAGATTGCGTTGCGCTAAATAATATTGTGTGTCAGGTTAAGCAGAGTCGTGTATAAATGTTCTAAGGGAACGTTTCATATTTTAGGAAGACACGGTCAGGTGGCTTGTGGAGTATGGATGTAGATGTAGATGCAGAATATAGTCACTGTACATGGTCGCTGGCAGCGGTGTTCACGGGAAGGTACGGTTACAAGAAGATCAGCCTCCGGATGTCCACGTAGCACTATCAAGAGGGAAGACCATCGTGTTCAGCTTAGGCTCTGCCGCCTCGTACTACATCTGCAGCAGCAATTTGAGCAGCAGTTGGCACCACAGTGCCAATTGTTTATTTCAAGGATAGCTCAGAGCGAGAAGCCCAATAGCGTGCGTTCGACTGACTTCAAACCACTGCCATTTGCGATTTCAGTGGAGTCAAGAGAAATCTCATTGGACGTTAGGGTGGAGATCTGTTGTGTTTTCAGATGAAAGCTGGTTCTGCTTCCGTCCCAGTGGTGGTTGTGTGTTGGTTAGGAGGAGGCCAGTTGAGAGCGTGCAACCAAACTGTCTGTGTGCTAGACGCTTATAACGATATGTTTACGTAATGTGTATACATAAACATACAGTTATAAATGTCCCCGTTCGTAGTCGCTAATTATAACAATATGTAACTTTTGTGCTGTAACATATAGCTATAATCAGCGGTGGAAACATATTTGCGAACGCCGATTGTGTGCGGCTGTTTCTTGTTGGATCGTCTGATCAGTCGGAAGTTGCATTGCAGAGGAGAGTAAATGCCTATTCAAAATATAATTATTTTGGATAGCTCAACATGAATTTCCTAAGGGACCGTAGTTTATCATGCATTTACCAGTAGAATATGGCGCGGAGAAAATATTTCGCCGCATGCAACTTCCGTCCGAACTCGACGAAAGAATTCGTGACTGTGAACTCTCTATTTGGCAGAAACATATAGAAAATTAAATAATTTCATGAAGAAGTGAGACATAGATTCTATAGTAAATGAATAGTCCATACACCAGTTCCATTTAACTCTGAATTTATGGCAATTAATAGACGAACTTACACTGCAATGAAGGATTTAACATGGATGCCGTTTTGACTGGCACTTCTCTTAATGAAAACAATTCCTTTGACGTTTTCACATACACGTCGCACAATAAATCTACTGCTAGGCACTTTTAGTATTACACATTTACTTTACACTAGAACAATATTAATTTTAACAATAATAATACGGCGGCAAGACATGCGCGTCCGACACAAGTTACAGGAGACAAGAGAAGAATGAGTAACTGTTCATCGAGAATATCTCGTACCTCAAAAAAAAAAAAAAAAAATGTGTAAAAGTGTTCTACTTCTGTCCGTTTTTCGCGCCGCGGTTTTCAAAGTCAATAACTCACTGCACCTCTGACGGCGCTTCGACAATAAACAAGTTACGTTACAGGTCGTTCACCTTTTACATTCTCGCAACATTATTTGCTAACTGTAGCTGTTGCCGAGCGACTGCTCGATTAGTGAATGATTTAAAATGATAAGGCAATCACATAATGTTACACGCTCTGGACCTAAACGTGGAATTACAGTTTGGAGAGCGATTTCGTATGACAGCAGGAGCACTCTCATGGTTATCCCATGCACCCTGATTGCAAATTTATACGTCAATATGGTGATTCGACCTTTTGTGGCGCCACTCATGAACATCAATGGAGGGGCTGTTTTCCAACAGGATAACGTTCACCGATATACTGTTGTTATAGCCCATTATCCTCTATAGAGTGCCGACATGTTGCCTTGGCCTGCTCGATTACCAGATCAGTCTCCAATCGAGAACATATGGGAGACATCATCGGATGACAACTCCAGCGCCATCCACAAACTGCTTTAATCGTCCCTTTACTGACTAAGCAAGTGGAACTGGCGTGTAGCTCCGTGCCAGAAATTAACATCTAGCACCTGTATGACACAATGCATGCATGCACTTATGCATACTTGCACTCAAAATTGTGACGGATGTACCGCTTAATAAAGTACCACTATTTCATATCTGCAGTGGCTTATCTCGCGCTTACGTTAACCTCTGATCTTGAAATGTTAATCACTTACGCGTGTTACCCAGATAAATGTATTCCTGAAATTTCGTTACTCTACTGTAACTATTTGTTGATGTCGCGATTTTTTCAGTCGGTGTATTTTCCCTCCTCCATCCTCACTGACACTTTATATGGTTATCACGGAAAGACACGGTATTTAAAGTTGTTACTGTTGTTGCTGAACTGTGATTGATATTTTAAAACAAGTTTGGCATGAGAGTGGGTGTAATGAGAGACTGCTGACATCACGCTTAACTATCGTTGAGACTCCGAAGCGTTAAAGCGTGTTTACACCTGTGTGCTTTTTGGCTGATCACTGTGCGGCCCCACACGGAATTAGAGGTGTACAGTATGAACAGTGATGTGAATGGCGTCACCCGTACGCACATGTTGAGTAAGAGCATGCAACCAATACTCGCGCCTTTCCTTGCATGTGGGGCAGGCACAGTCACACGGCGACCAGCCGCAAGGCGCACAGGTGTAAACGCACCTGAAGTGTCTTTGAAGTGGCGGGACGCTGTCCATTTGTATCTCCATGTCTCGTATCACTACATCACTTGTGCTAGTGATAGCTGTGTAAGAACAAACTAAAATCGTGTTGCCACTATGCGATAGCTGCGTTGCAGATGTTGGCCCACGAGTCAAACAATTTTTTTTCTTTAAAATGGAAAGTGGACTGTACGGAGGAGGCTACGACGACGGCACCTTATCCGGCAGCGATGTTTCCAGTGCCGTTCAAGAAGCGGGCCTTGGAAGAAGAAGAAGGAGAACAAGAGCGACAGACAACTGCAAATGCAGCAGCGCAGAACAACAGTCAGCCTGGTGGTGTAGCAAGTCATTCTAGAGCTATGCAGTCAGGGCGCCCTGCACCCTTAGACCCATCCCTAAATGCACAAGGGTCGATTGCAGTAGCAGGGAGATGGGTGCATCAGGACACTTTTGGTACCAAATTGATATGAAAATTATTTAAATTAATCAATTAATCACCCCCGCTCCCGCCAAGCCCGCCCGACCCCGCCCACACCCGTCCCCAGATGACATCACGTGTTTTTCTCAGCCTGCACGTGTGCCCCAGCTCCCTTCTACCCTCCCCCTCTCTCCACCCTCCCCCCTCCTCCAACCTAGATATAGCGCTCTCTGACTGCCGTACAGGTCAGACTTAAATTGGGACAGTCACATGGACTAAACCGCAGGGCAGGGCAGAGACTTAAGAGCAGTTACAAGATGCAGAGGGATTGTCCAAAAATAGCGCTGAAATTCTTGGTGTATGAGATCCATAGCAGATAGCTTCAAAAGAAAAAAAAGATGACTCATTTTGAGGTACGAGAGTGGCATGAATATGATTCACCAGTGGCTGTAATCATTAAAAGATGTCTCTACAGGATCCAACGCAAATATGTGGTTCAATGTGAGAGGTGGCATGCCTTTAGATGCACACAGTGACTTGCCCCCTTTCATATTTATCTCTTACTCTGAGTAATTCGATCTGAGAAAGTATGGACGAATATTGTCATTACAAGGCTAGTATTGAGAACTCAGAAGATATGAGTATTTTCCTAATTGCATGTGGTGAAAAGTTGCTATTGCTTCAAACGTGGACTTCCCATGCAGCGTCTCTCGTCACCCGGGTGGTCCAGTGACAGGCGGGTTCTGCTGATCTTGAAAGGGTTATGCCGATGGGTGTGAGGGAGTCAAGTGGATGCTTTCCAGACGCCAACATTGTCATAAGAGCAGGGGCGACACGCCCACAGGGGCCTGAAGGAGCGGCTGGGGCTAGAGATTCCGTTACTTCGCAGAAACTTAGTGAAAACACTTTCTGACAGGCTACCAGCGAGGCGTAGGAATGACTTGTGTTCCCAGGCAGTCTTGGCGGGCAAATCCCTGCGTTGTCAGCAAAATCATAACTGTCATTGGCTTGCTCAGGGGATATCTCCGTGACGTAGCAAAATCGGCGCAGAAATTGGCGCCAAGTATCTCCATTGGTGGAATAGTAGTGTTTCGGCAATAGAGTGGACTTTTCCGCCGGTTTTCGAGTTGCTGATTGGCACGTTATAACCATGACCACTGTCGTGGGGGCGGGAATGTTCTGTGTTCGGCTTGTACGGGTGCTCTTGAGGGAGTCGAGTCTCGTCTTTCAGTCGGAGTAGGTTACAAGACTGAGCTCTCGCTGCTCCGGACAGCCTGCCTTCCGTTGTCTGTCTAATATACTTTCATTTAATTGTAACTGTTTGACGAAGTTGCTGAAGTTTCGACTTCAACATAACTTTTCGAGTACAGTTGGCAATTGAGCGTTCTGCGTACAAGCGACCTACGTTGTCCGTCTTGAGCAGTTTTGGCTAAAGTTGACTGTATCGAAGTTACTGTGTGTCTTCGCTTGTTAAAATCAATCACTGTACCGTCAGTGATTGTGTGGCGGGCCTTCTTCCTCTCCCTCAGAGGCGTATTTTTATTGCTAGGAAGTCTTTAGTCTGAAACAACCAGACCAGGATAATTTGTTTCGGGCTATACTCGCGACATTATCATCACCACGACGGGACGTCGAAGCAATGAGCCATCGCCTCTGGTACGCCAGACCGTGTCCTTGCAGTTTAGAAGACAGCTTGGTAATGTACGTCCGCAGCACCGGCAGATTAGGGAATTTTGCTAGATGATAATAAGGGCTCAGCAGAGCGCGCCTGTTCGTCTTTTCTAACTTTGTTCTGTCTTGGGTGTCCATTGTCTGAGTTCTCACTACTGTAGCAGCAATTAATGTTGGGTTGGCTGGGTGTTTCTCTTAAGATTTGAGTTGCAAGGAATTGGCTCCACGTACCACTTGGTCATAAATGTCACAAGCTAGTTTATGGACAACTTCACCTTCACAGCATTTATTTGAGTATCCAGTTTGACGTATTGTAAATGTTTCATGTGTTTTGTTTAGTCATAATAAATCAAATTGTTATTTTGGACAGAACTTTCATTCTGTTGATCGGTAGAGAAACCCTTTCATTTCTCACTACTTTAATGAAACTTTCCTTTATGAAATTAATTTCTATCAAATTAAATTATTGCACGTGCCAAACTCTTTTCTACTCCATTTGCAGGGTCGATTACAGTCAGTTCGCCTTTCTTTTTAATCCACGTGCAACAGCGAAAGTTGGAGTTGTAAAAGGGGTGGGGGGGGGGGGGGGGCTTAGAGCATCATTTCCATATGAAGATTCTAGAAGAATTTAGGGTTAAATATACTGCTAGCCCTGGCACCTCGCAAACAGATAAACTTGATTCCAAAATGCGGACAGCATTTCGAACAGCATTTCTGCCTGAAAGCAGAACACTATCAGCGATCGTGTGTCCCTGTAGACTCAGGACCGCATTTTATGCAGGGGGATGGTAAATAGGCGCAATGATTGTGTTTTTTAATAGCGGTCCTTACGCGAGATGTATGTTGTGGGTTGTAGAATCGCTCTGTCGTCAGCTTCAGATGTCATTTCTCAATAGTGTTCCTAGGAAAGAACATCGTGTTCCTTCAAAGGATTCCCTGTTGTCCTGCTTGGCGAGTGTAATACGATTGCGGAAAAAAAATTACTCGCCATACAAAGTGACTCTCATGATCAATTTAATTAATTAGCCTATGAAATGGATATCAATGACGTGCAGCCTGGCGGGTGGAAGAGATGGCTAGGGCACCATGGAATGATCCTTGACAAGCGTTTCTTTTTTTTTTTCGTTGCAGCGATATCTTTTAGCGAAATTTGAATCTCCCCCCTACACAGGGCGAGACAGCCTCTCACGATTTGTTTCGCAAACGCTAGTATGATATAGCATCGCATTGGTAAAAGGGGGCCTGTCATAGTGTACAAAACAGCTATATTCTCTTGAATTAGAGCTTCTTGTTCTGATACGTTAAATGAATGTGTTTTCTCCGACATGTGTGCCAATGGCGTGAAAGATTGTCTGAAATGTTTGTAATACATATGTGCATGTGAGTTTATTTGCAGACACCGATCGCAAGAGACGCTCCCAGGACGTGTAATTTGTTCAACAAGCTGGAAGAAATTGCTTAATATAGATTTTTTCTTTGGGCTCTAAATTCTCTCTTTTTCTTTATTCTGATGATGGTTTCGAAATAAGGAGGACATTCTGCGGTGATCGGTAGTTCTGGCATTAAAATAGTCGAAATATTTTTTTCTCAGAGTGGGCACGTCTCTGCTGATCATTTGTGATCGGTCGCGGTACACTTTGCTGGACGTCACAAAATAATGAGATGCGACTGCAGTCGAACGTAAAAACTATACTTATTTTGCTCTTAAAAGTAAAAGAAAAGGGACTTTACCTATTTTCGTGGAGAGAGGACATTTATTAAGGTGGCAAATTTGTTTTGCTTATTTTAATAGGAGCTTGATTATAGAGGCGTTGACATCAAATACAGATGATCTGCATCACTGAATGGCGTGCAGCTACGGGGGATGCGGGGGGGGGGGGGGGGTGGAGTGTGCTGCGGTGGTCGCCGGACACAGGCGCTGTCTGTCCAGGGGGGGGGGGGGCAGCGTGTAGGGGCTCTGTCGCTATATTTTAGGCGAACAAGTGGTCCGCCCCGGTAGCTGAGTGGTCAGTGTGACAGACTGTCAATCCAAAGGGCCCGGGTTCGATTCCCGGGTGGGTTGGAGATTTTCTCCGCTCAGGGACTGGGTGTTGTGTTGTCCTAATCATCATCATTTCATCCCCATCGACGCGCAGGTCGCCGAAGTGACGTCAAATCGAAAGACCTGCACCAGGCGAACGGTCTACCCGACGGGAGGCCCTAGCCACACAACATTTCATTTTTCAGACGAACAAGTTGCACTTGAGGCGGTCGTGCTTTTATCTCCTATTGTTTAGTTGACTATATACTCTACTGTGCTGGCGTAGGAGCGTCGCCTTAAGGCGGCGACCAGTTGTTGGAAAGCCGAGTTTAGCGGGCCATCTGAACCGTTCTCCGGATGGGCGGGGTTGTGCTACTTAGTTTCCCTTTTGTGTTGTCTAGCACCGTCGTCTGAAGGCATGCCAGGTATCGCGAGTGGCGCAAAGGGGGTGCGTCTACTGCGAGCGGTCGCCAGACGCAGCCGCTCTCTGCCCAGTGGCGGTGTTTAAAGGCTCTGTTGCTATACTTGAGACGAACAAATTGTACTTGAGGCAGCTGTCCTTTTATCTCCTATTGCTTAGTTGACTAAGCACGCTATTGTGCAGGCGTAGGAGCGACGCCTTAAGGCAGCGGCCAGATGTTGGAAAGCCAAGTGCGGGCAGTGGCCTTAAGAGAATGGTAGCAGGACTGCGAGACGCTCGGCGGAGCATCATAGAGGAGGCAGGGAGAGGGGGAGGCGAGAGGGAGAGTGAGAAAGCCTTGGTTTTCGGCAGTTTGTGATTGTACATAGTGAGGAACGCACGTCAACTACCACCCCCTCTGCACTCTGCAGTCTTTTAGGACGACGATTTTCCCCCAGTACATGTGCTGCATTATGACCCATTCGTTGCGAGTGCTGGTTTTTCACGCTTATTTCGAAGTGTAATTAGAACTGTGACGCATTTTTTTTCCATCGTTGTGGTAGCGCGTATTGGCTTCGATTACTTGGGCTGCAGGATGGTTTTTGAGCAGGCATCTGTAGAGAACTCTGATGTCAAACAGCAATAGATAGTGAATGCTTACAGGTAAAACACTTTTTCCACTCCTCTCTGTCCAACACCAGCATCTCATCAGTTGAACATATTTACCACCAAGAAGAATAAAGATGGTACCTTGCAACCCTGCCTTTTTCCCACTACCTTGTAGGTGTAGGATAAAGTTTGAGTGTGTCTGTCTCTAGTTTCGAGTGGTATTGCGACATTTTGTTTTGCAGCAGGATAAAACCAGTTGTACTGTATCGTCAGTTTTTTAGCTGTATTGCGCTTTTATGCCGTCCTTGTGTAGCGCTACGCATATAGTTGTGTAATTAGGCCCAATCTTTGTGATTAATTACGTAATTAGGATCGATATTTGCGTCAGTTTTGCGACCAAAATAAATAAATTACACTAACCTAAACTTCCTCTCCCACATCTGGACAGTTTCCATGTGTTACAGGGTGCACTTGGGCTTTCCAGCCAGTAGATTCAGGGTTCGAATCCCAGAAAGGGCACAGCCATTTTTAATTTCCCATCAATTCCAAGTGCCCCTGGTGGTTTAATTGTGAGGGGGTACACATTGGCTATCCGTCCAGGAGGACCAGGGTTCAAGTCCCAGAAAACGTACGCCCAATTTTAATTTTCCATCAGTTCCTGGGTGGGGGATGGTTGTCAGCACAGCCTTTGGACAAAGAAATTCCCGCCAAAATTCGAAATTCTCGCCAAAATTCAAAATTGCCACCAATATTGTAGGTTGGGGGGAGAGGGAGGGTGGGGATGGGAAGGAGGGGGCTGAGTCACATGTGCAAACTGAGATAAACACGTGATGTCATCTGGGGGTGGGGGGTGTGCATGACCAGGAGCGTGGGTGGCGCGGGTGCGAGGGGTTGGGGGTGATTAATTGATCAATTTCATTAATTTACGTATCAATTTGATATCAAAAGTTTCCTGATGCACCCATCTTCCTACTACTGAATGCTGCTAGTGTTGTACCACCTAATAACCTCTGGTCTGTCAGAAAACTCGATCAATAAAAGTAACCGATGTATGGGCAAATACCTTAGCTCCTTCAGTATACAGGGTGTCCCATTTATCTTAACCATGCCAAATAAATTTGTCCAGAAGAAGCATAAAATCCGTATCAAGCAAATCTTGTTTAGCCACCAGTGGGCCATTAAGTAGTATGAATCCTTTCCTTGTATTTTTGTTTTGTTATGAATGTATAAACAGCAGTACGCTTTTTCTAAATAGCACCCTATGTACGAGGGAGGATCGGAAAGTAAAGCACAACAATTTTTCTCCCCTGGTATTGCAACTGGAATGTTCAAATTTCACGACGATATAGCTTGAAGTTTGCGCAACTGAGGTTATTTGTTTTCATGTGCAGCTGTGATAGAAGCCTGAACTACGACACAAACATGGCGCATGTTCCTGTCGTCAGCTTGTGATGAGCAGCGAAATGTAGTTCGATATTTCTGGGACAAAGGGCACAAACTGAGTAAAATTGTCAGGGACATGCGTGACGTGTAAGAGGACGACTGCGTTGACTGTAGCAATGTCTCCAAGTGGTGTGTATTCTTCCGAGATGGCCGGATGAACCTTAGTTATTCGCCACGCTCCGGGCGGCTGCTAACAGCTGTCATCCCATATTATATCGGAGCCATTGAAGCAGCAATTTAGAACGACCTGCGTGTGCAACTCCGAATTTTATCGCAGCAGTTCAACATTCCCTATGGTGCAGTGTACGGTATTGTTCATGGCACGTTGAAAGGTCCTAAAGTTGGTTCCCGCTGGGTGCCTAAGAACCGGACATGTAACCACAAGTGCCAGCAAATGACAAGCTTGGATCAGTTAACGTGTTATACCGCACAACAGCATGACCTTCTGAAAGAAGTCCTCACTGGTGATGAGTCTTGGGTGTACTGCTACATGCCTGAAGTCAAGCAGGCCTGTATGGAGTGGAAACATGCTGGTTCCCCACTATGAAAAAAATTCAGAGTGACTCAATCTGCTAGGAAAGTACTTGTGACAGTGTTCTAGGATGTGCTTGGTGTGTTATTGTTTACTTTTCTGAAACAGGACCACTGTGAATGCTCTAGCCTATATTAAAACTTTGGTCAAGTTGCGTCGTGCACTTTGTGACAAACGCCAAAACATTAATGCTGGTGGTATCAAACTTCTTCATGACAATGCCCGCCCCATGTTGCTGCTAAAATCGTGAGAAGATCGTCAAATTTGGGCGGGAAGTGCTCCAGCCTCCACCATACAGTCCGGACTTCGCACCATTGGACTTGCATCTGTTCAGCCCCATGAAAAAATTCTTGACTGGCCAATACTTTGCAATAGACGCAGAAGTGAAATCACCAGTCTGCAGATGGCTACACTCCAACAAAACGCCATTCTACGAATAGAACATACTGAATCTGTTACCATGGTGGGAGAAATGTATTGAGAACATTGATGACTATGTAGAAAAGTAGATAAAAGATGTTATTCATTTACGATTTTTTGTCTTGTTTTGTTACCTGTTAAACATTTTGTAATAAAATTATTGCTCGTTAGTTTAAGATCTTCCCTCGTATTTTATGCTGTAATTCACTTTCTCTCTTCAATACCTGTTCAAAAACGTATCACAATGTACTACTCACGTAAACACGAGGATACCTAGAGTAATGTAACTGATCCACTTGCTGGAGTTGACAGTCAACAAATTGAAACACAAGGAAAATGTTCATCAGTCATGCTCCATTCTGTCAGAAAGGGAAGACACACCATCAACAGCCTGAATTTAATAACTACAGACACAGAACGCACTTAATGCTAACAGCTATAGTGTGTGCAAAATGCTGTGACTGCTAGATGCGCAGTCGGCTGGGGAAGCGTGGAGAGAGCGGTAGTGGTGGTGATTGATGTGGGGGGGGGGGGGGGGGGAGGGCGGGCGGGGGCGCTCAGAGCGATGCTGGGAAACGCTGAGCGCTGGGTGGGTGGGGGGGGGGGGGGAGGGAAGTGCCGCTCTAAACTGAAGCTTACTCCCACACTTGCGTGCTGACCATTCAGAAAGATCTGTCATCATTTCTGCCTTCGTTAGTATCCAAAAAGAACTCCGCCGAAAATCCAGCGATTTATTTCCGCCTGGCTTGTTAACCATTTATAACTTTCGGAGAAGCGTCATGAATAGTGAATTTTGAGTAAAACCTACACATTTCTGTAGTTGCCATGTCAAAATTTACGTCTTTTGCCAAAACACAGCAGAGATTACTCTGTCTCATCTTACTAACATGTTGTGCAGACACAGTTGCGAGGCAATTCTGAAACAGTGGTTTATTCAGTGAGGAACTGAGGAAAAGTAAAGTCAGTAGCTTATGGAAAAGCGCATCCTCGCTACAAAAAAAAAGTGTAATGTCTTCACATGTGTAGTTCCAAGACCCATAGCCTTTCTCGTTTCACCAACTATCGATGGCCATTACGTTCTTTCACTGAAAAAGTCTGTAGATAATGAAGTTTTACATAATAACAATAGGGTAAAATACTCTCCTCTTTGCGTGCTATCTTTTGCCAAAATCTCATGTCGATATCTCAAACCGTTTATGAAACATTAGCAGTGTTAAGGATATTTCACTCTGGCTTTATCGCTGGCATGTCGCGATCGCAAATGACTGTGCTACATCAAACCAAATTTCTCGAGATTGGTGACAGACAGATACTTCTACCCAAGTCTAAAGACAAATTCAATATGTTAGCTAAATTTCATATGCAACAACATATTATGTGATATGCACCAAACGCAAAATCATAGCAAACTCTAATTTTCATTGCACACTTTTCTGGATATTGCGCAGCATCTTAGTTTCACGTGAGTATCACATTAACTATGACCATTAACGAAATGATGGGCACATCGTCATGAAGCTGACATATAAAGCTGTAAGTGAAGCAAAAATGAATTTTTTTATCGAATAGCTTCTGTAAAATCGTTTGAGAAAGAATGCGGGGTGCACAACTCCGTTCTGTCATCGCTGACTGGCCGGCAGGTCGTAAATACTCATCGGCCTCCCCTTCCGAACAAACGAATGACCTCGCCCAGTGCTTTCGACGAAAAATGGCATTGCGCATCGGCCACCGTATCCTGCGTGAGCTATTCGATATCTCTGGTGCTCATGACATCGAGGACTTTAACATTCCATGTCTCATTACACGGCTTCTTTACTCAATCTCTCCCTTGTTATCCTTGTAGTGTATTCGTCAGAACGAGACACATTCTTTGATCCTCCAGAGGAAGTTCTAATGTGCGCCAACGACACCTACATACGCACGTTTTCGGCACTTGAGGATGACAATGTTGTTTACACCGTGCGGAAGATGTGCTCTTTTCCTGCGCATACAGAACTAGACCAAACTTGCAGACACCAAGTCTTCAGCTGTTCTCTGTACACAGCGAAAACGGACAATAACAGCATCAGAGTTACAATTAGGGCCTTCTTGCCATTCCCATCAAGAGCGCGGTCAAATGGCTCGAACTTTGCTCTGATAGCAGACTGACATGAGTGTGCCTTGTGAATTATTTAATTTCCAAAATTGGTTATCACTTAACATAGGAAAAGCGTTATCCCGCGTATGGTCGGGAGCCGATATTACAGTCTCACTCACTCGTTACTGCGGCATGATTCGCTCCGTATTGCATTATAGGTGCATGTTATTTGGTAATAACCCGATTAATGTACTAAGCAAAATCTATAGCCTACAGTACGCCGCTACGCGAATGTGTCTGTGAAAAATTTACTCTTTACTCACGGATTTTCATTTATGAAGACAAGAGAGATGCCCCACAACTGAGGAGGAAACACTTGACTCAGAAATAAGTTCTCAGAAGAGCAGAAAACCTAGCTCATTCTCTTTTCTAGAAACCAAACTGCTTCACTGAGGACAACCGGTATGTCGACAGAATTCTAGGAAGGAACGCAACACTAGTAGTACGTACAAAGTTACGAACAGCAAAGATTCCTTATATCTCCCAAAACGAAAGACTCTCTGCCAACTTCGTATACTTTTACAAAGGATACACTAAATTACCATCCCAAGACTTCCTACCGCCTTCAGATGATTGGATTTATTGTCCTTTTACCCCATTATCACTCAAATCTTATTGTATCAGAGTCACCGACATTGATCAGAATATTCACAGATGGCTCAAAAAGAAGAGATGGCGCTAGCATCGATTTCTTCTACGGGGATCCACTATCTTCGGTTATGTTTGAGGTCCCTGCGGAAGACCACGTCTTCACTGCAAAAGTTCTCGTAATGAAGGAAACCTATAGATACGCAGGAAATTAGTTCGACGACACCCTTAGTATCATGGATCCACGGAACGTGCTTGATAACCTAGAAAAACAGGAATGGGTATCCGAAACCACCCGCCATGTTCCTGTTGTACTCAAATTAACCTGTGAGTGTGAACTCCAACGTAAACGTATTCAGTTATTGTTGATCAAGGGTCACTCCGTGGCAAAACGTAGTGTGATTGATGGCAAAGTTTACTGCGTCGGTTTACCGCATGTGGTCCGCCCCGGTAGCTGAGTGGTCAGCGTGACAGGTTGTCAATCCTAAGGGCCCGGGTTCGATTCCCGGCTGGGTCGGAAATTTTCTCCGCTCAGGGACTGGGTGTTGTGTTGTCCTAATCATCATCATTTCATCCCCATTGACGCGCAGGTCGCCGAAGTGGCGTCAAATCGAAAGACCTGCACCAGGCGAACGGTCTACCCGACGGGAGGCCCTAGCCACACGACATTTCCATTTTATACCGCATGTGGATTGTATAGCTACCTCAAGGAGGCAAACCTTTCAGAACTGGACACAGGTGTGACATATCTCTCAGCAGTTGAAAGAAAGTCAGTACTCATCAACACTACCATCCATTCAGTCGAAAACGTGGCTACCTCAGCACGTAGAACGGTCTAGACGGCACACCTTAACTATAATGCACGGCAGGTTGTGTCACAATTGTTATGCTTCATACGCATATGAGATAAAAGTCCAGGCATCTCCGTACTGCGAAGAAAATCCAAATGAAATCGCAAACATCAACGATGTGGTACAAGGGTGTTCGTGATATGAAACAGTGACGTAACTTCAAGGACCTGATAAGAGCAGGGATTCCCCAAGCTACTTGTGTAACAGGTTTTGGCGGCAGAACTTGGCGGATTATGTCTGCTTTGCCCAGGTTCTGAAAAAAGCAGGTATCCAGATACAATGCAGACGCAAAGGTAAAGGGAAGTTCACTCCGGAGTCGCAGGCGTACTCAAGAAGCCTCTGATAAATTATTGTCCCGACAATAGTTATGACTAAGGCACGTATTTGAAGGTTTTAACCTTATAGAACCTAAAATCGTACTTCAAAGTCTAAAAGGGGCTAAGCAGTACTTCCACAGGAAAAGTAGAAGCTAGAGAATGCTTTAGCAGAAAAACAAGGTTTAGGTAGTGGGGAGCAGGCGCGCTAATTACGACGATAAATAATCACGCGCAATGCTGTCACTTACTATGAATACTTCTATTCTCGCGGCATATACACAGTGCCTATATCATAGAACGCCTACTACTGAGAACTAGACTTGGCCACTGTTTCTATGTTTCGATACAGTGTATCCATACGTAGAACTGTTTCAGTGTTTTGGAACGGCTACGGTTCACTGTTTCGAAACAGTGGTGTTTCATTCCACCCCTGTCTCGGATAACTGGGCCACATTCGGTCTCGAGCCAGACTCAGAAACTGTATCGTTGTTTCAAAATAAGGCTGTTTCAGTCCACCAGTGCTTGGAACGGACTAATTGTATCGAAACAGTGATGTTTCATTCCCCTATGTGTCGGACGAGATTCGGGCTCGGCACAGGTACTGAAACACATTTAACATACCACTTCATGAAACACTTTCAAGAGTGTCAAAATCTTTGTGACAAACAATAGCATGAAACTTAAGATATCCTACAGTAAAGCTTCGTTTCTAGCTGACTGTCATATTCCGAAATGGCGTAATATCTGCTTTATAGACACTAACCAAGCAATAAAACAACGCATACTATTCACATTCAAAATAATAAATATGTGAAAATCATTCAGTTAAATTACACTTTTTGATAACATACGCTTCTCTGTTCATGTACAGTAATCATATTAAGAAACGTAAGTAAGCCTACAACATTTTGAATAAAAAAAAGGCGTAGAGTGACAGTTATTAGACATATACATAAATCTGATGTAGGTATAATTGCAAGCAATCTGTCTGACATATCACTGATAGTGTAATGGTGAACGGGAAGGACTAGGAAGCATGGTGAATTTATAGTAACGGTTCGAAACACCTTGAAAGACAAAATTTTTTTCTGTTATATTTTGTTATTTATTCGAATTATTTGGCGTTATTTGTGAGTCTATAGTCACTGTGCCTATTATCCTCAATGATTCCCTTTGTGTGCATGGCAATTAGCAGGATGGGTATATTACCCATACTAACGGAATGTGGGAATTCCACTAGCATATCCGTTGTTTCTGCAGTTTGCTCCCACCTCCAGTTCCGTTCGTGGTGGCCTTTCTGTCTTCAGCTATGGCTGTCCTCAGCCAATTGAAAAGTATGAAAGCCACACGACACGAAAGCAGCACATTTTCTGCAGAAATACGAAACTGCCAAGACGCCTAAGTGATAATTTCATACTTTCTGGGACATGATTAGCGCTCTCGCAACTCATTTGTGTTTATGTGGACATACTTATACAGTAGACATTCAAGATGATAAAATGTGTAGGTTTATTAGATTACAAAACAAAAATTGTTTCACTGTTTCGAAACATTACATTGTACTGTTTCATTTGTTTCGAATCAGTTACGTGTTTCAGTTTGCCCATCTCTACTGAGAACTGATCTGGCAAAGTTACTGTTGTTCTTGCTGCGGTAGGGCAGTGGTATTATTCAGGGTAGAGCCAGCGGTTCTACGTCACCACAAAGGTCTTTAAATAGATTTCTGAATTCTAAGAGAATTGCAGATTTTAAGAAAAGATTTAATAAATAAATCTACACACTCCACTGAAACTAAGAATGTGTTGCCGCAATGTCGCTTGTCTTTTTAACTCGAAAACGTGACATAACACTGCTGCATAGGTGAAACTAGAGTCTACTTGTTTTTATTGTTCGCGAGGTATATAAGCCCGCACTGAAAAAAACACTGTTATGAGGCATTGTTGCCTCAATGAGACTTGACCATTATATCTATTTATTTTTGTAAGTGCGAAGTTAAATGGTGTGTTGACTTGCACTGACTAAAGTCCGCATCATGTAGGAATGCGGGCCAGTTTTTAGCCATTCTGCGCATCCCCCCCCCCCCCCTACATTAACCGTTGGCAGGCAATAAGATCCATTCTCAATCCGAGGGGCTAGCCGCAGTTTAACAGCTACGTAGATGGCGAGAACACGCTCCTCCGTGCTGCACTGTTGCCGTACTTCGCGACAACCAAATTATTCATTCGACTGTCTGTGATTTTTTCTTGTAGGAATAATATCTTCCCACATGAACCATGGACCTTGCCGTTGGTGGGGAGGCTTGCGTGCCTCAGCGATACAGATGGCCGTACCGTAGGTGCAACCACAACGGAGGGGCATCTGTTGAGAGGCCAGACAAACATGTGGTTCCTGAAGAGGGGCAGCAGCCTTTTCAGTAGTTGCAGGGGCAACAGTCTGGATGATTGACTGATCTGGCCTTGTAACATTAACCAAAACGGCCTTGCTGTGCTGGTACTGCGAACGGCTGAAAGCAAGGGGAAACTACAGCCGTAATTTTTCCCGAGGACATGCAGCTTTACTGTATGATTAAATGATGATGGCGTCCTCTTGGGTAAAATATTCCGGAGGTAAAATAGTCCCCCATTCGGATCTGAGGGCGGGGACTACTCAAGAGGACGTCGTTATCAGGAGAAAGAAAACTGGCGTTCTACGGATCAGAGCGTGGAATGTCAGATCCCTTAATCGGGCAGGTAGGTTAGAAAATTTAAAAAGGGAAATGGATAGGTTAAAGTTAGATATAGTGGGAATTAGTGAAGTTCGGTGGCAGGAGGAACAAGACTTTTGGTCAGGTGATTACAGGGTTATAAATACAAAATCAAATAGGGGTAATGCAGGAGTAGGTTTAATAATGAATAAAAAATAGGAGTGCGGATTAGCTACTACAAACAGCATAGTGAACGCATTATTGTGGCCAAGATAGACACAAAGCCCATGCCTACTACAGTAGTACAAGTTTATATGCCAACTAGCTCTGCAGATGATGAAGAAATTGATGAAATGTATGACGAGATAAAAGAAATTATTCAGGTAGTGAAGGGAGACGAAAATTTAATAGTCATGGGTGACTGGAATTCGTCAGTAGGAAAAGGGAGAGAAGGAAACATAGTAGGTGAATATGGATTGGGGGAAAGAAATGAAAGAGGAAGCCGCCTTGTAGAATTTTGCACAGAGCATAACTTAATCATAGCTAACACTTGGTTCAAGAATCATAAAAGAAGGTTGTATACCTGGAAGAATCCTGGAGATACTAAAAGGTATCAGATAGATTATATAATGGTAAGACAGAGATTTAGGAACCAGGTTTTAAATTGTAAGACATTTCCAGGGGCAGATGTGGATTCTGACCACAATCTATTGGTTATGAACTGCAGATTGAAACTGAAGAAACTGCAAAAAGGTGGGAATTTAAGTAGATGGGACCTGGATAAACTGAAAGAACCAGAGGTTGTAGAGATTTTCAGGGAGAGCATAAGGGGACAATTGACAGAAATGGGGGAAAGAAATACAGTAGAAGAAGAATGGGTAGCTCTGAGGGATGAAGTAGTGAAGGCAGCAGAAGGTCAAGTAGGTAAAAAGACGAGGGCTAATAGAAATCCTTGGGTAACAGAAGAAATATTGAATTTAATTGATGAAAGGAGAAAATATAAAAATGCAGTAAATGAAGCAGGCAAAAAGGAATACAAACGTCTCAAAAATGAGATCGACAGGAAGTGCAAAATGGCTAAGCAGGGATGGCTAGAGGACAAATGTAAGGATGTAGAGGCTTGTCTCACTAGGGGTAAGATAGATACTGCCTACAGGAAAATTAAAGAGACCTTTGGAGAGAAGAGAACCACTTGTATGAATATAAAGAGCTCAGATGGCAACCCAGTTCTAATCAAAGAAGGGAAAGCAGAAAGGTGGAAGGAGTATATAGAGGGTTTATACAAGGGCGATGTACTTGAGGACAATATTATGGAAATGGAAGAGGATGTAGATGAAGATGAAATGGGAGATAAGATACTGCGTGAAGAGTTTGACAGAGCACTGAAAGACCTGAGTCGAAACAAGGCCCCGGGAGTAGACAACATTCCATTAGAACTACTGATGGCCTTGGGAGAGCCAGTCATGACAAAACTCTACCATCTGGTGAGGAAGATGTATGAGACAGGCGAAATACCCACAGACTTCAAGAAGAATATAATAATTCCAATCCCAAAGAAAGCAGGTGTTGACAGATGTGAAAATTACCGAACTATCAGTTTAATAAGTCACAGCTGCAAAATACTAACGCGAATTCTTTACAGACGAATGGAAAAACTGGTAGAAGCGGACCTCGGGGAAGATCAGTTTGGATTCCGTAGAAATATTGGAACACGTGAGGCAATACTAACCTTAAGACTTATCTTAGAAGAAAGATTAAGAAAAGGCAAACCTACGTTTCTAGCATTTGTAGACTTAGAGAAAGCTTTTGACAACGTTAACTGGAATACTCTCTTTCAAATTCTGAAGGTAGCAGGGGTAAAATACAGGGAGCGAAAGGCTATTTACAATTTGTACAGAAACCAGATGGCAGTTATAAGAGTTGAGGGGCATGAAAGGGAAGCAGTGGTTGGGAAAGGAGTGAGACAGGGTTGTAGCCTCTCCCCGATGTTATTCAATCTGTATATTGAGCAAGCAGTAAAGGAAACAAAAGAAAAATTCGGAGTAGGTATTAAAATTCATGGAGAAGAAGTAAAAACTTTGAGGTTCGCCGATGACATTGTAATTCTGTCAGAGACATAAAGGACTTGGAAGAGCAGTTGAACGGAATGGACAGTGTCTTGAAAGGAGGATATAAGATGAACATCAACAAAAGCAAAACGAGGATAATGGAATGTAGTCAAATTAAATCGGGTGATGCTGAGGGTATTAGATTAGGAAATGAGACACTTAAAGTAGTAAAGGAGTTTTGCTATTTAGGGAGTAAAATAACTGATGATGGTCGAAGTAGAGAGGATATAAAATGTAGACTGGCAATGGCAAGGAGAGCGTTTCTGAAGAAGAGAAATTTGTTAACATCGAGTATAGATTTAAGTGTCAGGAAGTCGTTTCTGAAAGTATTTGTATGGAGTGTAGCCATGTATGGAAGTGAAACATGGACGATAACCAGTTTGGACAAGAAGAGAATAGAAGCTTTCGAAATGTGGTGCTACAGAAGAATGCTGAAGATAAGGTGGGTAGATCACGTAACTAATGAGGAGGTATTGAATAGGATTGGGGAGAAGAGAAGTTTGTGGCACAACTTGACTAGAAGAAGGGATCGGTTGGTAGGACATGTTCTGAGGCATCAAGGGATCACAAATTTAGCATTGGAGGGCAGCGTGGAGGGTAAAAATCGTAGGGGGAGACCAAGAGATCAATACACTAAGCAGATTCAGAAGGATGTAGGTTGCGGTAGGTACTGGGAGATGAAGAGGCTTGCACAGGATAGAGTAGCATGGAGAGCTGCATCAAACCAGTCTCAGGACTGAAGACCACAACAACAACAACAGCAATAATATAGCTGTAAATGTTTGTCATTAACATTTTTAGTGCGTTTAAAAAGAATGTGAGTTGACGGCAATAAACGTGAAGTGCTTCACAAGCAGGCTAGGGGGATTATTTACCACATCTTTAACTTTTTCGAACATGAGGTTGAAAGCGGGCTCTTACTTTTAACATTTGAAGACACAAGAACGGACTGCTTAAGCATGTGGTGTCGGCAAGAGAATTGTAAACGAAAGTGTCAGAGATGTAGGTACCTTAGGCAAAACTGGTTTCGTGTGGCCTGGAAAGCAGGAAACCTGCAACACAATGGATAGTTTTGGCAAAGATACTTTAAGTCGCTCCAAGTGCTCGGTGAATAACTAACATCACAAAAACTTGTTACAATTATCCCTGAGAAACTCGGCTTCAAAGGTAGTGCTACGCCAACGTAAATAATTTTAAAATACATTGGAAAAGACATTGGTTTCATATGTGTTACGAAGGGAGTTTTTAGTTGCAAGAAGTGGCATTTGTGCAGCACGAACCACATTCCTTATAAAGATTCTTAATACAAGAGAAGGAGGTAGTGCAGCAGTGTCTTAATAAAACACAAGTGAATAAGAATCATTCAAAAATACCTGCTGAATGACTGGCTCTTCTTCTGGTTTTGTTCCTGAACTTGTATTAATGTGTAAGAAAAACAGCAGGGACTACCATTCGGAAATGATCGCTGTCAGTTTCGTGAAGTGCTTCACCAAACATTACTTTGAAGTCGGTCGTTGTAATATGCCATGCCAGTTATCATACAGCTGTTTCAGAGAAAGCACCAAGTACAAACACCAGGAAAGCAGATATTTTGCCTGTCTTAAAAATAATAATATTTCGCACAGTATAAACTAGACTCGTGCAGCTCGTTGATTTATATCCCGCAAGTCACGCGACAGAGCGAACTTCACCTTCTAGCATGTAAATGTGATTACAAGGTTTTGCATATACCCAGATATCACTGTCAGTATAATCCAATGGAATTAATATGGCCAAAGGTTAAAGGCTATGTGGGAGAAAAAAAAAATTCGAGATGACAGACACTGAATCGCATGTGCATGAAGTAATAGATAACATCCCTCTTCCGCGTGGGAACAGGCTGTGCGGCATGCTGAAGAGCTTTAGGAAGAAGACTTTGATAGGGAGGTGAAGATGGAGATAAGCCTTGAAGCTATAATCGTAAATTTACTATCAAGTGGTTGGGATACACTCAGATACAGTGACGATGGTATTACGATGTAGACTTTGGAACAAAGTAAAGTAATAATATTTCTTAATTTTAAAGACTCGTGGTTTAAAAAATGTATTTGTCAACAAATCAGTTGCATGCATAGTATATGACAACTTCTTAGCCTTTATTGATTAGGAATTTGTATCCTATGAAATACGCAGACTATAATGTTTAACATATTGCCCGAGGAGAATTAAAGCTTTTCCCAGTGTGTTGTATGCTCTAATAACTCGCTAAAATGCGACCGGATAAATTCGTCAAAACTTCATATTTCCGCATGTAAATTACTGTCATTTTCAAGGCACGAATTGGAAAATGCCTTAAAACGCCAGGGACGGTTTTCAATGTACCGGTCGGTGTGCCCTCGAAATATTCGCTAAAGATCGTTAATTCTTTACTTATTCAATGTATTATAAATGCGTCCTCTCATTGTAATGACGAACGAATTAGTTTACACTCGTAATGTCCGTTGACGGAGAAAAATATGACAACACACTGACCATTTTTACGATAACCTTTTACGTTAGTCCTTCCTACCGGTGATTTTTTTTACGTACAGTAAATACACTTAACCGCAGTCAAACACACCTACAGACACGCCTTATACAAATTTTTAAAAAAATTCTATGGAGTAGAAACAGTTGCCAAGCAAATATTCGTATAATGAGTTCGGTTTGTGCTTGAAGTTTATTTTGTGGTGTATTACACTTTCACTTATAAATGCAGTCCAAATCGCAATAAATGACGTTTATTGCAGACTGTTTCAATTACCCTATCGTTAGAGAATTTTCATTTGAATAAAACTGTACTTCACGCCTTCACAAAGCTGCGTCACCTGTCCTCAACTTCCGGCGTCACGCGGACTAAATCAGTGGAGCAGTGGACGTAACGTTGTCAAGGTGTGACACCAAGTGATCGAAATCCGTTTTAAAATTTATTAATGCCCTCATTGATTTGAACGTATAATACGATATGCCGTAAGCAAATGAACCTGTTTGTTGTCTCAGCAACACTGCTCGCCAAGGTGAACTTTGCCTGCTCTCTGCTAGAGCGCGTGCGCAGATCTCATCCCTGCATGCACTTTAAGCGTAATTTTTGTCGTGTCTAAACAGAAATCATCAAAAATTGGTCCAACAATGACTCGGAAAAGACTCCAATTTCACAACTGACGGCCGAGTAACTGTTTGCGATGCCTGTCAAAAACAAGAAAGTAAATCTCGGGTTATTTTTATCATTCATTTTGTCTACCAGTCTTCTGCTAGCCTTCTTCCCTAGTATTTTCAAATCGAAATATAAAATTAGTTTACTAACATGAGTATGCGATTCAACTGAAGTTGACATTTTACTTGATCACGTTTTTATTTTTCAGCTACTTGCCATCTTCTTGGTGTTCGTTTGTTTTAGTTTTAGGTAATAAAATGTAATATTACTTACAACAGAAAGATTTCGCAGCTCACATTAAGAGTGTGACTAGGAAGCAGCACAAACAACAGATTCAACCATTAATCTTCTCCAGGACGCGTAGTGCAATGAACAGCTTTAACGTAGGTTTGTCTGAGGCCTTAGTGACGGCTAATGTGCCATGGAAGGTGTCAAAGAAGCCTACTTTTAACGGCTTCCTAGACAGTACCATCGACCTCAGTATACCAAATGAATCAGTATGGCGCGAAAATTATTTGAAACAGGCATATGAAAAGGCCGTTGCTGAAATGAAAAGAGACACTGGTGACCACTATATTTGGTTTTCGGTGTACGAGACCACTGCCAGTTGTGCCAGATTTATAGCTAAAATCGTGGTGAGGAAGTTAAGATTCCACGGCACCAGGAAAATCCCACTTACATCTGTGCAGTGAGAATTGGAGAAAAAGAATTACAGTACTTTACCCCACACTGTCAGGAACAGTGGTGGCTCGTGAGTGTACACTCTTGGTGTTCATAAATTTTTACTCAGACTAGTAAGAGTGTGTAAAATTAATAGCCTCTGCTATATAACACTTACGCTTATCAACATACACTCCTGGAAATGGAAAAAAGAACACATTGACACCGGTGTGTCAGACCCACCATACTTGCTCCGAACACTGCGAGAGGGCTGTACAAGTAATGATCACACGCACGGCACAGCGGACACACCAGGAACCGCGGTGTTGGCTGTCGAATGGCGCTAGCTGCGCAGCATTTGTGCACCGCCGCCGTCAGTGTCAGCCAGTTTGCCGTGGCATACGGAGCTCCATCGCAGTCTTTAACACTGGTAGCATGCCGCGACAGCGTGGACGTGAACCGTATGTGCAGTTGACGGACTTTGAGCGAGGGCGTATAGTGGGCATGCGGGAGGCCGGGTGGACGTACCGCCGAATTGCTCAACACGTGGGGCGTGAGGTCTCCACAGTACATCGATGTTGTCGCCAGTGGTCGGCGGAAGGTGCACGTGTCCGTCGACCTAGGACCGGACCGCAGCGACGCACGGATGCACGCCAAGACCGTAGGATCCTACACAGTGCCGTAGGGGACCGCACCGTCACTTCCCAGCAAATTAGGGACACTGTTGCTTCTGGGGTATCGGCGAGGACCATTCGCAACCGTCTCCATGAAGCTGGGCTACGGTCCCGCACACCGTTAGGCCGTCTTCCGCTCACGCCCCAACATCGTGCAGCCCGCCTCCAGTGGTGTCGCGACAGGCGTGAATGGAGGGACGAATGGAGACGTGTCGTCTTCAGCGATGAGAGTTGCTTCTGCCTTGGTGCCAATGATGGTCGATGCGTGTTTGGCGCCGTGCAGGTGAGCGCCACAATCAGGACTGCATACGACCGAGGCACACAGGGCCAACACCCGGCATCATGGTGTGGGGAGCGATCTCCTACACTGGCCGTACACCACTGGTGATCGTCGAGGGGACACTGAATAGTGCACGGTACATCCAAACCGTCATCGAACCCATCGTTCTACCATTCCTAGACCGGCAAGGGAACTTGCTGTTCCAACAGGACAATGCACGTCCGCATGTATCCCGTGCCACCCAACGTGCTCTAGAAGGTGTAAGTCAACTACCATGGCCAGCAAGATCTCCGGATCTGTCCCCCATTGAGCATGTTTGGGACTGGATGAAGCGTCGTCTCACGTGGTCTGCACGTCCAGCACGAACGCTGGTCCAACTGAGGCGCCAGGTGGAAATGGCATGGCAAGCCGTTCCACAGGACTACATCCAGCATCTCTACGATCGTCTCCATGGGAGAATAGCAGCCTGCATTGCTGCGAAAGGTGGATATACATTGTACTAGTGCCGACATTGTGCATGCTCTGTTGCCTGTGTCTATGTGCCTGTGGTTCTGTCAGTGTGATCATGTGATGTATCTGACCCCAGGAATGTGTCAATAAAGTTTCCCCTTCCTGGGACAATGAATTCACGGTGTTCTTATTTCAATTTCCAGGAGTGTATTTATATCATTACAGCTACTGCCAATAACAATAACAATAATAATAATAGTAATAATAATAGTGGTGATAATAATACGTATAACTTGTCTGAAAAAAGAAAGAATTGTTTTTGTGGAATTTTGTTGTTTTGAACATAATGAAGTGCAGTTTAGGGCAAGAACGAAATAACGTTTAAGGTTTCGTTAGTCTCAGTTTCGCATTTTTATGTAAATGGGATTTTTCGTGCTATTTTTTATTTTTTCGGACAAATGTACAAGATCCGTAACACAGGTATTAGTTAACGAATTAACTTGCGGACTGAAAATCAGACATTCTTACGTTGCATCCACACACCAACCTACGTTTGTTATACACTTCTTTGTTCGCTTGTAGCCGAAGCTTATTTGATTTCGTCACTTTCTTAGTCAACGGATCTGGTCTGGGAGTCCCTCGTTCATTTGCGGGCTAACTTTTACTGGTAATTTTCTTTTCTGCTAGCACTTAAAACAGATTCAACAGAGTTCATTTTGACACTACACATGAAAACAGATTCCTGAACGGCAAACAACCAGCTCCAAACACGAACTGCCGTTTGCGAAAATAATTAAATTTAAGTAATACTGTCTACCACCACTATCATTTGACTAGAGTAGCTATGAGGCGCTGAGAACCATAAGAGCCAAAAGCAGACGTCATCGATCCCACCTTTAAGTGAATATCAAAGAAAAAAGTTAGACAGCCTTTCGTGGATGTTCATATATACAATGTGGGCCTACAGCATAGATAAACATGACCAACCACAAGATAAAAGATATAAGAACATGAATAAATACCACAGTCTCACGCCGGCCGGAGAGGCCTTGCGGTTCTAGGCGCTACAGTCTGGAACCGAGCGACCGCTACGGTCGCAGGTTCGAATCCTGCCTCGGGCATGGATGTGTGTGGTGTCCTTAGGTTAGTTAGGTTTAATTAGTTCTAAGTTCTAGGCCACTGATGACCTTAGAAGTTTAGTCGCATAGTGCTCAGAGCCGTTTGAGCCACAGTCTCACAATCGAGGATGATGTACTTTATGATTCCCAGCGTCTAAAAGGATGACTACATGATAAAATCCAGAACTTAATCTACTACGTCCCATTCAGAATCCCACAAAATAGGTTCTTCTGTCAGTGTAACACATATTGATGTCCGATCTAATTTTACTACGTAGAGAATGAATTTGCTTATCTGAGGAGAATGCTACTGTCTAGACAAGTGAACTGGGATAAAAGTCTGCTGCAGCGTACTACCACATGGTGGCATGAATGTAAACTTTCAGTTGAGTGAGCCTCCACATTGTTTATCAAATCCGTATGTATTTGGAGGGGAAGACAACTACATCTCTCCAGTTGCACATATGCAAAAGCTCCTTAAAACGCGCACAACTCAAGGTGTGCTCCCGAACCTTACGCCAAGATTCACAGAGTCAAGAAGAGCAGCAATGTAGCACAACACGGTAGATTTGGTGTCTTGCATTTCAGATTATCGCATCTACGTTACGTTTAAAAGCATTCAAAGAATAGTAGCCAATAAATCCGCAAGGCGAGGAATGCCGGCCGCTGTGGCTGAGCGGTTCTAGGCGCTTCAGTTTGGAAACACGCGACCGCTACGGTCGCAGGTTCGAATCCTGCCTCAAGCATGGATGTGTGTGATGTCCTTAGGTTAGTTGGGTTTAAGTAGTTCTAAGGTCTAGGGGACTGATGACCTCAGGTGTTAAGTCCCATAGTGCTCAGAGCCATTTGAACCATTTTTAGATGAGGAATTGTTGTTGGTGGTGGCAGACTCTGTTAACAATATGTTAAACGTGGGAGCAACACTGAAAGAATTCTATCCCAGTACGGTCCATTGCACTAGCCTAGACCATGTCCTACACCGTCTTGCAGAAAAAATCAGAAGAAATTGTCTTGTCAACAGTATCATTTCCCCTATTTAGAAAATATCTCATACATCTTGCTCATCAGAGGTAGAGTTTTGTCAGGACTGGCTCTCCCAAGGCTGTCAGTAGTTCTAATGGAATGTTGTCTACTCCCGGGGCCTTGTTTTGACTTAGGTCTTTCAGTGCTCTGTCAAACTCTTTACCCGGTATCGTATCTCCCATTTCATCTTCATCTACATCCTCTTCCATTTCCATAATATTGTCCTCACGTACATCGCCCGTGTATAGACCCTCTATATACTCCTTCCACCTTTCTGCTTTCCCTTCTTTGCTTATAACTGGGTTTCCGTCTGAGCTCTTGATATTTATTTCATCAGTCCAACGAATATTTAATAAGGCAAATTTCCTTTCCAAAGCTGCACTGTGGGCAGGTATTGAAAAACTATATTGCACAATTTTCAAAAGTTCTGAACATTCGTCTCCAGAACGACTGATCATGACATCACGCTACCTCTCAGATACAGTTTTCTCTAAAAACGTTGATCTGGTTTCCGATTTGAGCTGTTCACTTAGAAAAACTTTTAGGCGATTTACTTTATCAAATAATTCAGTCATCCACAAGATCATTTCTGTATCTCAAACAGGCCACACCATTTACCACATTTGTGCAATTAATTTATTTGCTAAGGGTCTGCCATGGGCTTCTTTACTTTTTTGTGCTTTTTGGTATTAATACGATCTATAATATCGTACGTCACACCATATTATATAGAGAAGAAAAGTTTTCTGTTTTGGGGTGGCATTATGTGGGGCAGACGTACACTGCTGGTGGTCATGGAAGGCGCCGTAACGACTGCACGATACGTGAATGCCATCCTCCGACCGATAGTGCAACCATATGTGCAGCATGGTGGCGAGGCATTCGTCTTCATGGACGACAATTTGCACCTCCATCGTGCATATCTTGTAAATGACTTCCTTCGGGATAACGACAACGTTCGACTAGAGTGGCCAGCATGTTCTTCAGACATGAACCCTATCGAACATGCCTGGGATAGATTGAAAGGGGCTCTTTATGGATGACGCGACCCACCAAACACTCTGAGGGATCTACATCGAATAGCCATTGAGGTGTGGGACAGTCTGGACCAACAGTGCGTTGATGAACTTGTGGATAGTATGCCACGACGAACACAGGCATGCATCACTGCTAGAGGATTACTGGGTATTAGAGGTACCGGTGTGTACAGCAATCTTGACCACGACCTCTGATGGTCTCGGTATGTGGTGGTACAACATGCAATGTGTGGTTTTCATGAGCAATAAAAAGGGCGGAAATGATGTTTATGTTGATCTCTATTCCAATTTTCTGTACAGGTTCCGGAACTCTCGGAACCGAGATAATGCGAAGCTTTTATTGATGTGTGTACGTACAAGATACCGGTCGCACATAGACGCAAAGCTGCAGACTCTCCGGACGTTGTTTTCTTGCATGTAATTGTATTTATCTGTATTTGAGATTCATCAAGCAATCTGTTTCGTATGAATGTCTTCTTTCTCGTAGAAATGGAAATTCATTCACCTATTTTTCCCTAAATTTGGATTCACAGATATCTTTAGGCATATTCGAAACGTTCCTTACAATCACAACAGCTAATATCAACGACAACGATGACCGACTCGACGTGTTCTACGCTGCTCTATAGAGGATCGAAGCTGAAGGTCACGTCGGCGCGCCACGACAGTCGACGATCGACTGAAGGGTTGCCAACATGCTTTTATCTCTCCCACTTTATAATCAATGTCAATTTCAGTCCTCCAGATGACACTTGGCACTACAGAACAATAACTTGACATGGAAGTCCAAAAAATATATTTTTTTTTTACAGAGCATTAAAAACCAGGTGGAATGTGAATAAACCGGGTGATTGGTTTACCCCCCAAGTGCTCTAATCATCACGACACGGGGGACAGAGGAGGTCACAACGACAAGTGCGGACGTAAGGGCCTTTTGAATTAGAGAGTTCACACAGCACTGTACACGTACAAAAACTGCATGAAGGTGTGACTTGAAACCACTTCAGTAACGCGTAGTCATTCGAAGGAACAGGGATGTCGCATTATCTTGCAGTCACGTTTTGTATGGTTATGGGATAGTCTGATCCAAGGTATGTTCTACCTTCATGTAATTATTACTAATTTACATAACAAGTTAGGTTTTTTTAAATAGTTGTGTAGAAAAAGTGGTTACTTACCAGCAAATTCACATGTCGACTATCGCTTCATCACAGGCCGTCGCCAACTAAAACAGCTATTATAGAATGACGGTAGTAAAATATTTTTTCCTGTTTTTACTGTTATTTATGGAGAATAATATTAAATACTGACAATAATATGACATTCGTAGTGTTTGTCATCCCTATCTTAATAGAATAAAAGGAAATTTGCGACCGTCTCGTGTTGTTGGAGACAAGATGACAGTTGAAGTTGTGCGATGCACAGCATTTGGACTGTCTGATAGCAATAATCTTACGCATAATTTTTAAAGAATAGACCAGAATAGCTTGCTGATTTTCGGAAAATGTTGCCAACACTGAGGTTGTGGTCAAATGCTCAGAATATGCAATGTGGGCCCACGAACAGTACGCGGCTGTTGGCGAGGACAGTTTGTGCGAAAATTGTGCCTTAAAACTTTTGAATCACATTAATTTACTTCTTCTCGGTAGCAGCAATGAATATTTCTTGAAAAACCAAGTAAGTAATTTTTTATTGGTAACATGTAATTTGTACTGTAAATAAGTTCTTTTTTTCTCAATACACTTTATACTCTTTATCAACTGATTTATCATTTAGCTGTGTGGCCATTATGACCTACCCTGTCCGTCACAATGGCTTCTTGGGCATTTTTCAGATTATCGATTATTTAGGTGCTTTATTTCTGGCCAACAAGAATGAAAAACATCAGATTGGTAGCAGGATAGTCAGACTGTACACTCTGTGATTTTGGAGTTTCTGGATCGATTTCCTTTTTGCTAAATAGTCGCCAACCTTAGGCTAGCTGTTATGCCCACCCTTCACCTAATCGGTGTAAGCGCTGTCTAAATTCCCATTCGACCATTCAGTCCTAAATAACATCAAGTGAGTACTAGCGTGGTGTCTTGTGTGTAAGTCCAAGACCGATTCCTTCCCTGATGCTTGTCCAGTGGAATCAGTATTGTAAAGTTTATCCAAAAGCAAATATTTCACTTTGTAACACTTTCAGTTATATTTAGATACCAAATTTAAATTCTACATTTTGTATTGTTATTAATATTGTGGCTCTATTAGAAGAATGGTAGAAAAATAAATTAGTCGTGCATTATTAAGAAGTTTTGGAGATTTTTTTGTTACGGTAACGGTGATTCTGGATAATATACATTTGCTAATAATGGGGTCCTATTTTAAGAACGCCAGCGAAATAAACTGGCAATGAAATATTAAAAATTTTGTGCGGCTTCTTTCTTGTAGTTATAACAATAATAATAACAAGGAACGTCGAGAACTCTTCTGTCCTACAACTTCCCCTCTGGGAACTGCAGTGCAGAGAGCAGGGCAGTGGGTGTTTCCGACCAGGTTCTGTTGAAACGTCCCCTTAGAACAATTATACAAGACTGTGCTTAAACTGACACACAATATTTTTAGCGCGACGCAATCTGACTTTCAATAATAATTACAAAAGAATGGCTCTGACTAACATTAACCTATGCGTTTCACAAATCGCTTACCTCACAAAAATCTTGGTTACTTGAACTACTGCAATACAGCGAGCGCCACTACTGCCAGCTAAATAAAAGATTCAAACTACGGAAGGCACTAACTACTGATAGGCATAGTTAGCAAATGAAAGATTTTAACAGAAAACAAACAATGTATTTACCTTAATAATCATAATATATATAGCAGTTCATGCCATACAGTCTTACAAATTTCAAAACTCCGCCATCTCTCTCCCCACATCCACCACTGCTGGCGGCTCACCTCCAAACTGCGCAACGCCACCCGCTGTTCACATTCAGCTGCCCAACACTACAATGGCAGACAACAATGCAAACTAGCCGCAGACTGCACACAGCACAGCCAGTGATTTTCATACAGAGCGCTACGTATCGTTGCCAATAAGAAAACGTAAGCCTACTTACACTGTGTATTGTAACTCGGTGACATAAAGCAGCTTTCACTTTGGGGAAGCAAAACAACAGTATGTCTGATATACTCGTAAGGAGTCCACTACATGTCAAAGTGGCCCCTGTAATAAAATCTGCCGACTGTTGGAATTCTTCCACAAATGGCCAACACAAAATGCGAGTTTGGGAAGAGCTGAGAGTGTGAGGAACTTGCCCCTTCTCCATTGCTTGAGATTTCTAGCAGACTGTGTAGATAGGCTACCTAGTTTAACAGAATCCACCGATTGGCCAACTGCTCTGTGACGTCAGATGGAAGTAGGAGATTTGTTTAACATATGATTTACTCTCACAAGTTTTGGTGGGAGATAACGGGAAGGCAGTTTTAGAACAATCTAGAAAAATCATGTGATTACAAGCCGCCGTACAGTACAGATCTTCGCGAGAAGTGGAACAGGACGGTTCATACATGACCTCGTCATGTTTGTTACTTGGTCCACTACCAACGGCAAATTACACTAGAAGATCATCGCAAGTGCTGTACTGTTTCACACCCACTTACCTCCCACTTACCTCGACACAGATCAGTTTACATGGCAGCGAATATTACAGCGAGCATGAATACAGCATGTTAGGGAAGTTCAGTTACGTTTCACAACAGTGATTAGGATGCGAGATTTCAGTCTATCAGGACTCGGTACGATCCATGGCTTTCCTTTATAAATTCTCCTGGCAGACAGTCAGCCAGTGTGACCAATGTGTAGGCAGAACAAACATTCAGTATATTTCAGGAACAAACGAGCAGCTAAATTCCAATCTCCTCCAGTGTCTTTGTCATTCAGTAGGTTCTCAAAAGATTCTTGTGCTCATTATTGTACAGTATTACTTCGAAAGTCATGTACATTTGATTGATTAATGTTCTGCACAGATTTTTATTTATAATAAATCAACAAGTTATTTGCATTTGATTCTTACTGAAGTAATGAGTCATTCCTTCATTATTTGCAAGGTATTTAATAGTAAAATTGTGATTCCCGATCCTATGTTTCAATGTTTGGTCCGTGTCCTCCTCTGCGTTTTTAAATCCGTTGGGCACATTTTTATCAGCATTAGATCTTAAAGTTGTGTCTTGATTATGACTAGGTCTTATTCAGTTACTTGTACCAACCCACACAAGTGGGGCTTCGCATAAATTGGCGGACATGGCACGATCGAATTCTAAGATTTCCTGAGAAGTAGCTAGGTCAATAACATTAAACTCGCGGTATATAAATTAACTAGGGATCATTGAGCCAGGATCATTAATAAATTAATATACAATCACATAATTTTTTGCTCGTTTTTGTTGTGTGGTCTATCATATCTTTTGTTCTTCTGAATAACTCAAATTTTCCAAACCTACGCTGAGAGCATTTAGAACAGCAGTAGCATATAGAATGTTTGCTGGCGCTCAATAATCAATATTGTAGAACTACAGTTATCCGAACTCCACCAATCCGAATCACGAAGTATCCGGATCGTTTTGAGGAAAAAGGAATTTGCGATGTATGACTAAATTTGTTGGTTTTGTTCGATAGTTATTATAGTATACAGTATCGTTCTAAAATCAATCCGCAGCAAATGTATTAAAAGACAAAATCTTTCTGTGAGCAATGAATACAGCATGTGCATTGATGCACATGCATCGTTATGCACCATCATTCAGTGCAGCCTACAGCAGTCTTATACACCGATTTGTAGCTATAATTACCGTATGCCGTGTCTCTAGTTTTGTTTTGTGGGTGTGTTCTAGTTTACTGAGCGGCATATGTCCTTTAAAAGGAAACACATTGTCTTATAGTCGGTAGACAAAATAAAAATCCTTGAACAATTAGCCAAAGACATGAGTGGTAAGCAGTTAGATGAGATGTTTAGTATGGGAACATCAACGATTGCAACATAAAAAACTGTTTCTCAGTTTTAAATTTTGTTTCTGTCGTTGTGAATGAAGATGACAGGTCGTCGAGAAAAGCGATGAAAACAGCAGAAAACAACGAACTTGAAGAGGCAGTATTCTAGTGGTTTTGGCAGCAGCGAACATTGGGAAACCCTCTTTCGGGCCAATTGTTTGCAAAATAGCAAAACTTGTAACTCAGAAAATCGACAGTTTGTCTTCATTTAAAGCGAGCAAAGGTTGTCAATGTACGAGGTGCATTCAAGTTCTAAGGCCTCCGATTTTTTTTTCTAATTAACTACTCACCCGAAATCGATGAAACTGGCGTTACTTCTCGACGTAATCGCCCTGCAGACGTACACATTTTTCACAACGCTGACACCATGATTCCATGGCAGCGGCGAAGGCTTCTTTAGGAGTCTGTTTTGACCACTGGAAAATCGCTGAGGCAATAGCAGCACGGCTGGTGAATGTGCGGCCACGGAGAGTGTTTTTCATTGTTGGAAAAAGCCAAAAGTCACTAGGAGCCAGGTCAGGTGAGTAGGGAGCATGAGGAATCACTTCAAAGTTGTTATCACGAAGAAACTGTTGCGTAACATTAACTCGATGTACAGGAGCGTTGTCTTGGTGAAACAGAACACGCGCAGCCCTTCCCGGACGTTTTTGTTGCAGTGCAGGAAGGAATTTGTTCTTCAAAACATTTTCGTAGGATGCACCTGTTACCGTAGTGCCCTTTGGAACGCAATGGGTAAGGATTACGCCTTCGCTGTCCCAGAACATGGACACCATCATTTTTTCAGCACTGGTGGTTACCCGAAATTTTTTTGGTGGCGGTGAATCTGTGTGCTTCCATTGAGCTGACTGGCACTTTGTTTCTGGATTGAAAAATGGCATCCACGTCTCATCCATTGTCACAACCGACGAAAAGAAAGTCCCATTCATGCTGTCGTTGTGCGTCAATATTGCTTGGCAACATGCCACACGGGCAGCCATGTGGTCGTCCATCTGCATTCGTGGCACCCATCTGGATGACACTTTTCGCATTTTCAGGTCGTCATGCAGGATTGTGTGCACAGAACCCACAGAAATGCCAACTCTGGAGGCGATCTGTACATCAGTCATTCGGCGATCCCCCAAAACAATTCTCTCCACTTTGTCGATCATGTCATCAGACCGGCTTGTGCGAGCCCGAGGTTTTTCGGTTTGTTGTCACACGATGTTCTGCCTTCATTAAACTGTTGCACCCACGAACGCACTTTCGACACATCTATAACTCCATCACCACATGTCTCCTTCAACTGCCGATGAATTTCAATTGGTTTCACACCACGCAAATTCAGAAAACGAATGATTGCACGCTGTTCAAGTAAGGAAAACGTCGCCATTTTAAGTATTTAAAACAGTTCTCATTCTCGCCGCTGGCGATAAAATTCCATCTGCCGTACGGTGCTGCCATCTCTGGGACGTATTGACAATGAACGCGGCCTCATTTTAAAACAATGCGCATGTTTCTATCTCTTTCCAGTCCAGAGAAAAAAAATCGGAGGCCTTAGAACTTGAATGCACCTCGTAATTTGAAGGAAAGGCATGTTACCCGTGAGTTGAATCTAAGTAGTAAAAAACTATCAGCAGATGCAAAAGCAGCAGAAAATTTTGTTTAAAAATTCAAAACTAAAGCAAAATAAACCTCAATTTGTATACAACATGGCTATGACAGACCTTATTTGGAAGGCTTTGCTTGAAACAAGTTTATGTTATAAAAAGAAAACTGTGCTCCTGGCGTAAGGTTAGTAAAGACTGTGTTACTAAGCTGAATTGTGCTAACTCTACTGGAAACCACAAGCACGCCTTCTGTTGATAGGCGCATCGAAAAACTCCGGGACTTTCAAAAATGTTAAATAATTTTCCATCTTTTACAAGACTCGACCACAGGCCTAGATGACTGCTACTTTGTTTTACGAATGGTACGATACAATTTTCACACCTCCAGCAAAAAAATACCAAGAGACCATAGGGCAAGGAGGCAGTAGGCTGATGTTTATTCTGGACAATGCATCCATCCAACCCACAGAAAGCTTTCTTGATAGAAAAGATGAACGTTTCAAAACACTCTTCCTACTGCCAAACGCAACAAGTTTGCTAAATCAAATGGACCAATCAGTTATAGAAACTATCAAGTGACATTAGAAAGACATCTGTTCAAGTAGCTATTCACAGAAGGTAGAAAGCAGGCATTGTGGCTCATTATCAAAAACTGAATTTAAAAGACTGCTCTTACATGGCGGTGAAAGCATAGAATTTGGTGAAAACCACTTTAAAAAAGCTTGAAATAAAAAAGAAAATGATATACAGAAAGGCGAAGATGAAAAGATGAAGTGCGAAAAGAAAGAGAAGCGGCAAAAGACGAAATATCACATTATTGCATGTTCCAATTGCAGTGCAGACGAAATAGGCGAGTGGTTTACTTGTGATTCTTCAGACACTGCATTCCAAATTCTCAGTGATGATGAAATCATTCAAAATTGAGAGAAGAAACTGATGGCCTGGAGGATAACGTTGTCACTGAACCAGATGTGGGACCGTCAGATGGTGAGGCATTTGAGTGTCTTGACACTGCGCTAAGGTGCATGGAGCGGCAGCATGAGTTTGTGCTCACTGTCAAGTTGATGTGACATTTGGCAGCTCGACAACGATTTAAGACAGCAAAACAACTGACTCTGACACTGAATGTAAGTACAGTATTGTATAAAATCTAAACAACACTGTTTTGTAGTACATTGGGCTTTATATGTGACTCGCTTAGAGAAGAAACAAACACGGAGTGAGAAATTTTGCTTTCATGAAAACTATAGGGTTCGGTATTTTCGAATTTAGATTGAATGTTGAGTAAGACTCGATTAGGAAAGGTTCACCGATGCAGAATAAAGAGGTGGAGACCATGCAGCAGAGCCAGAATATAATTGTTATAGGGTCTGGAGAGGAACAGTTGGAATTTCCAATGGAACACGCTAGTCCCAAACGGAGCGCAAATGATTCAGCTAATAAAACAGGAACCTTAGGTTACGAGGAAGGACGCAATAGACATAATTTATCTAACAATGCTGAAATCGTTATAGGTACGGAAAGCTGGCTGAAGCCAGAGATAAATGCTTCCGAAATTTTTACAAAGACACAGACGGTGTTTAGAAAGGATAGATTGCATGCAACCGGTGGTGTCGTGTTTGTCGCTCTTAGTACTAGTTTATCCTGTAGTGAAATAGAAGTGGATAGTTCTTGTAAATTATTATGGGTGGAGGTTATATTCAACAACCGAGCTAGGTTAATAATTGGCTCCTTTTACCGACCTCCCGACTCAGCAGCATTAGTGGCAAAATAACTGAGAGAAAATCTGAAATACATTTCACATAAATTTCCTCAGCTTGTCGTAGTCTTGGGTGGAGATTTCAATTTACCAGATATAGACTGGGACACTCAGATGTTTAGGACGGGTGGTAGGGACAGAGCATCAAGTGACATTATACTGAGTGCACTATCCGAAAATTACCTCGAGCAATTAAACAGAGAACCGACTCGTGGAGATAACATCTTGGACCTACTGATAACAAACACACCCGAACTTTTCGACTCTGTAAGCGCAGAACAGGGAATCAGTGATCATAAAGCCGTTGCAGCATCCCTGAATATGGAAGTTAATAGGAATATAAAAAAAGAGAGGAAGGTTTATCTGTTTAGCAAGAGTAATAGGAGGCAGATTTCAGACTACCTAACTGATAAAAACGAAAACTTCTGTTCCGACACTGACAATGTTGAGTGTTTATGGAAAAAGTTCAAGGCAATAGTAAAATGCGTTTTAGATAGGTAAGTGCCGAGTAAAACTGTGAGGGACGGGAAAAACCCACCGTGGTTCAACAACAAAGTTACGAAAATACTGCGAAAGCAAAGAGAGCTTCACTGCAAGTTTAAACGCAGCCAAAACCTCTCAGACAAACAGAAGCTAAACGATGTCAAAGTTAGCGTCAGGAGGGCTATGCGTGAAGCGTTCAGTGAATTCGAAAGTAAAATTCTATGTACCGACTTGACAGACAATCCTAGGAAGTTCTGGTCTTACGTTAAATCAGTAAGTGGATCGAAACAGCATATCCAGACACTCTGGGATGATGATGGCATTGAAACAGAGGACGACACGCGTAAAGCTGAAATACTAAACACCTTTTTCCAAAGCTGTTTCACAGAGGAAGACCGCACTGCAGTTCCTTCTCTAAATCCTCGCGCAAACGAAAAAATGGCTGACATCGAAATAAGTATCCAGGGAATAGAAAAGCAACTGAAATCACTCAACAGAGGAAAGTCCACTGGACCTGACGGGATACCAATTCGATTCTACACAGAGTACGCGAAAGAATCAGCCCCCATTCTAACGGCCGTCTACCGCAAGTCTCTAGAAGAACGGAATGTTTCAAATGATTGGAAAAGAACACAGGTAGTTCCAGTTTTCCAGAAGGGTCGTCGAGCAGATGCGTAAAGCTATAGACCTATATCTCTGACATCGATCTGTTGTAGAATTTTAGAACATGTTTTTTACTCGCTTATCATTTCTGGAAACGCAGAATCTACTCTGTAGGAATCAACATGGATTCCGGAAACAGCGATCGTGTGAGACCCAACTCGCTTTATTTGTTCATGAGACCCAGAAAATATTAGATACAGGCTCCCAGGTAGATGCCATTTTCCTTGACTTCCAGACGGCTTTCGATACAGTTCCGCACTGTCGCCTGATAAACAAAGTAAGAGCCTACGGAATATCAGACCAGCTGCGTGGCTGGATTGAAGAGTTTTTAGCAAACAGAACACAGCATGTTGTTCTCAATAGAGAGACGTCTACAGACGTTAAAGTAACCTCTGGCGTGCCACAGGGGAGTGTTATGGGACCATTGCTTTTCACAATATATATAAATGACCTTGTAGATAGTGTCAGAAGTTCCATGCGGCTTTTCGCGGATGATGCTGTAGTATACAGAAAAGTTGCAGCATTAGAAAATTGCAGCGAAATGCAGGAAGATCTTCAGCAGATAGGTACTTGGTGCAGGGAGTGGCAATTGACTCTTAACATAGACAAATGTAATGTATTGCGAATACATAGAAAGAAGGATCCTTTATTGTATGATTATACGATAGCGGAACAAACACTGGTAGCAGTTACTTCTGTAAAATATCTGGGAGTATGCGTACGGAACGATATGAAGTGGAATGATCATATAAAATTAATTGTTGGTAAGGCGGGTGCCAGGTTGAGATTCATTAGGAGAGTCCTTAGAAAATGTAGTCCATCAACAAAGGAGGTGGCTTACAAAACACTCGTTCGACCTATACTTGAGTATAGCTCATCAGTGTGGGATCCGTACCAGGTCGGGTTGACAGAGGAGATAGAGAAGATCCAAAGAAGAGTGGCGCGTTTCGTCACAGGGTTATTTGGTAAGCGTGATAGCGTTACGGAGATGTTTAGCAAACTCAAGTGGCAGACACTGCAAGAGAGGCGCTCTACATCGCGGTGTAGCTTGCTGTCCACGTTTCGAGAGGGTGCGTTTCTGGATGAGGTATCGAATATATTGCTTCCCCCTACTTATACCTCCCGAGGAGATCACGAATGTAAAATTAGAGAGATTCGAGCGCGCACGGTGGCTTTCCGGCAGTCGTTCTTCCCGCGAACCATACGCGACTGGAACAGGAAAGGGAGGTAATGACAGTGCCCTCCGTTGGGTGGCTTGCGGAGTATAAATGTAGATTTAGATGTAGAACAATGAAGTTAATGTCATTTCATGACTTGTCAAGGCAGCTGACACTATCAGAAATTATGAGATTGAGGACAGCATTATACCAGCCAAAATACCCTGAACCAAATACACAAATATATACAAAACTTTTAGTATACTTCAGCTTTAATAGAAAATGGACAAAGAAGCAGGCAAGAGGAACGAAGTAGTACAAAAGAGGACAGAAGAAATAAAGAAGCAGATAGATGAGATAAAAACTAAGTAAAGGAAGGACAGAAACGTTCACATGAAATAAAGAAGGAAATAAGAGAATTGAAAGAAGAAACGAAGAAATCTATGGTGATAGGGAAGGAGCATTAAAAGCAGCAGAAGATGTCATAAATGTGGCACAAGCAACGACCAAGAAAATGAATGATGCAGGAATCTCATAAGCAAATGGAGAAAATAAATAAGGACGTTAAATAACATACAGAACAGGTAGAGGGTCTACAGCAAAATCAGACGGAATTACATAAGCATGTCGATAACTGAACAAAGTATCAAGTAACAGATAGGAGATGCCACAGAGTGATTAATGAACCAAAACTATAAGCTAAAAAAGAAAGAGGTAGCAATAGGTGAAACACCAGGCGTACAGTCACTGTTGGCGTATAAGAGGATGCGGGAAAACTTAACGGAACAGCTGCAGAGAAGATACGCAGAGGCTGACAGACTGCAATAGACAAAGAACATGAGTAGAGAAAATGTTGGGAGGAGAAGCAGCTATGTGTGGGATAATAATTGTGTGCTACTGCGTAGGTCTGAGGATCACCTAGGAACAGTGATGAGTCTGAAACACAGTGATCAAGATGACGTACATACAGGAGTAAGAAGCGAACTGTGGCGACGTTCAAAGGTAGGAATCAGATCATGCCCATGAGACCGTAGTTTGCTTTGAGGCATTTTATTGCTAAGATTAAGGAAATACGCTCCGTCACAAGACTTGGATAGCCCAATTTGACCTTCCATTGCGACTACCTTGACCATTAGCATATAAATTAGAGTTTGTCTCTGCACATCGTGCAGGAAGTATGACAGAGAAGATGCCTGGCATCATAGTGCCGTGCACTTCATACAAGGAATTCAGTGACGCATTTTAGTGAGCTATTGGTCAAGGGGAACATATAAGAGGATCAAGCAGGAGATTATGTTATGCAAAGATTTGGTAGCGTGTGGTTTCAAGAATGTGCTCAAATTCTCTGATGTTGCGATAAAGAAGAACCAATTCCTAGATGCACCATGCAGCCTTGTTACGTAAAATTGCCGTTGAACTACCAGCAAGTGTTAACAGGAAGGTACGGAGACGACATGCAAGCATTTAAGAGTATCCTCTGTTTGCGTTTGATGAACAGAATGTGAGAGAATGACGATATGATCAAGAAAATAATTTCAGCATTCCACTATGAAGCAATAACAACAATAATGACTGTAACTCAACAGAAACGGGTCATCTGAAGGCAGAGGCTACTATCGTAAATGACAACCTCAGAATAATTACAGGCTAAACAATAACAGATCGAGACCCGAGCAGAATGTCTTTTTTCCAAATCAGCGCCGGTCACAAGCTCAGTTTATAGAGATAAAACTTCCTAATCCACAAAAGATCATCATGTAGACGATGGAACTCTACAATGACTTAATATATCTGCAGGAGAGTCCACCATGATGCCCGAAGAACAATTCAGAACAAGGCAAATTAACATGCTGACATATGAGGATCTGTCGGAGATTTTATGAGAAGAAAAAGATCTGGACATACACAGAATCTGGACCGTTGATCATAGTTGCATTAGGAAGTGTACAACTCAGAGGAGTACTGGACAGCGGAAGCGAAATCTCGGCAATAGCAGGCACTGTATTCGAGAGATGTGCTCATGAGTTTAGTTGGCCTGTGCTGTCAGCTAAGAAGACGTGGATTAAAGGAACCCTTATGGGAAAGGTGACAGAAGCTAAGTGTGGAAAAAGACTGGAATTTTTGTGTCAGCGACGTACACTGTCGGCGAATGTCTTCGTGGTTACGAAGTTAGCCATTTATCAGATAACTGGGAGGGACTTCTTACAGGAAAACCAAGCTGTTTCAGATCTTAGCAGAGGGAAGGTCATCTTGCAGAAGTACAAGAAGATTCAGATACATTTCGATATGTAAGCTATTCATGCCCAGATATCCGTGAACTGTTTGAAGCTGTGCTTTGAAGACGAAAGTCCAGCAAGAACAGACAAGGCTACTACGATTATCTATCATGACAACATCAAGAAGATGAGGAGGAGACCAGGTGTGAAGTAAAAAATAACATAAATGAACACGTGAATCGACTGGATAACATCTGAGCACGAGAAAGGGAACAAATTAAAAACATTCTATATGACAACAGAGACGTCTCCTCACCGGGTCGGGTAACTATAAAGAACTTCCATATTAAAGGAGCATACCAAACTCTTCATCCTCCCGTATGCAGTCCCACTCACAAATACACGGAAGTGTCACAAGAGATCCACAAAATGTTATAGGATGGTATTATCGGACATACTGTGTCAGTTTACAATAGCCTATTACAAGTTATGGAGATTCATTGAGATGAATGAATCTGTTCGACTTGTACTCGATTCTCACCAAACAAGTACCATTTTTTCACCAGAAATACACAGGCCAGAGAAACTCGAGGAGTTGTTACACAGATTCTACAGAATCAGTGTTTTTTCATCAATAGAGATGTGCTCGAGTTTCTGGCAGGCTGAATTGCATCTGTCTACCAGTTCCATCATCTACCATTCACTCTGAATACCTTGACCTCTGCTTTTTTACACGAACGCAACGCCATAATTGGCCATAATGCACTATGACCTATGGCGAAGAATCACCAGTTATGTTAAACGGTATAATGCCTCCTGATCTACGCAGATGTACTGCCGTTACGAGAGAATTCCACAAGATCTCCAGGAATTCTAACATACCCGTGCATAGCGACCTGCCACTTTTAAATCGTAAGAGACTGAAATTACGCCATCCAACTCTGTGCGATACTGCTGACATGGTTGCTAAGGATTTCAAACCTCTCGAAGAATGGAAAGGTCGGTGGGAAACAGTGACAGATGTGCGCCAGCACAACATCTTCTCAGTTGCTAAACTTCCAAGTGGATTCGACCTACCACGCAAGACCTGGACTACCCTCAACAGAATCCGTACCGGTCATGGCCGACGCAGCGATGCTCTCTTTAAGTGGAAGAAGCTGCCTGATCCAGCCTGTGACTGCGGGGCTCCATACCAGACTGTTCACCACATTGTCAGTGAGTGCAAGATTCGAGCCTATCACGGTGCCGAAGAGCACTTCCTGCTAGCAACTCCTGCCGCAGTGCGCTGGATTGAAGGACTGGATATTCAGTTGTAAAGACAAACTTAAGTTTATTGTGTGTCAATATGTACATATGTATATGTAATTTAATTTTATGATATGTCTATATTAGCCATACGCTAAATAAATAAATAAACCAGTTACGTTGACAATATTTTGGTAGCAGTAAGAAAATGGTAAGATCATATGAAAGTTCTGAGTGCACTGTTCTCTGCTTTAAAGGAACATGGAGTGATCGCTGAAATCCAGAAGTTACAATTCGGACGTAAGAGATTTGTTTAACATGCGATTGACTCTCGTAATCCTTGGTTGGACGTAACGGGAAGGCAGTTTTAGAACAATCTAGAAAGAACACTTGATTTCAAGGGGCCATACTGTACAGATCTTCGTTGAGGAGTGAAACAGGAACATCTACCACTACATCTACACAAATACTCCGCAGGTGGAGAATACCCTGTATCACTGCTGCTCATTACCTTTCCTGTTCCACTCGCATATAGTTGTTGTTGTTGTTGTGGTGGTCCTCAGTCCCGAGACTGGCCCGATGCAGCCCTCCATGCCACTCTATCCTGTGCAAGCTTCTTCATCTCACTGTACCTACTGCAACCTACATCCTTCTGAATCTGCTTAGTGTATTCATCTCTTGGACTCCCCCTACGATTTTTACCCTCCACGCTGCCCTCCAATACTAAATTGGTGATCCCTTGATGCCTCAGAACATGTCCTAACAACCGATCCCTTCTTCTGGTCAAGTTGTGCCACAAACTTCTCTTCTCCCCAGTCCTATTCAGTACTTCCTCATTAGTTATGTGATCTACCCATCTAATCTTCACCATTCTTCTGTAGCACCACATTTCGAAAGCTTCTATTCTCTTTTTGTCCAAACTATTTACCGTCCATGCTTCACTTCCATACATGGCTACACTCCATACAAATACTTTCAGAAATGACTTCCTGACACTTAAATCTATACTCGATGTTAACAAATTTCTCTTCTTCAGAAACTCTTTCCTTGCCATTGCCAATCTACATTTTATATCCTCTCTACTTCGATCATCATCAGTTATTTTGCTCCCCAAATAGCAAAACTCCTTTACTACTTTAAGTGTCTCATTTCCAAATCTAATACCCTCAACATCACCCGACTTAATTCGACTACATTCCATTATCCTCGTTTTGCTTTTGTTGATGTTCATCTTATATCCTCCCTTCAAGACACCATCCATTCCGTTCAACTGCTCTTCCAAGTCCTTTGCTGTCTCTGACAGAATTACAATGTCATCGGCGAGCCTCAAAGTTTTTATTTGTTCTCCATGGATTTTAATACCTAGTCCGAATTTTTCTTTTGTTTCCTTTACTGCTTGCTCAATATACAGATTGAATAACATCTGGGAGAGGCTACAACCCTGTCTTACTCCCTTCCCAACCACTGCTTCCCTTTCATGTCCCTCGACTCTTATAACTGCCATCTGGTTTCTGTAGAAATTGTAAATAGCCTTTCGCTCCCTGTATTTTACCCCTGCCACCTTCAGAACTTCAAAGAGAGTATTCCAGTCAACATTGTCAAAAGCTTTCTCTAAGTATACAAATGCTAGAAACGTAGGTTTGCCTTTCCTTAATCTTTCTTCTAAGATAAGTCGTAGGGGCAGTATTGCCTCACGTGTTCCAGTATTTCTACGGAATCCAAACTGATCTTCCCCGAGGTCGGCTTCTACTAGTTTTTCCATTCGTCTGTAAAGAATTCGTGTTAGTATTTTGCAGCTGTGTCTTATTAAACTGATTGTTCGGTAATTTTCACATCTGTCAACATCTGCTTTCTTTGGGATTGGAATTATTATATTCTTCTTGAAGTCTGAGGGTATTTCGCCTGTTTCACACATCTTGCTCACCAGATGGTAGAGTTTTGTCAGGACTGGCTCTCCCAAGGCCGTCAGTAGTTCCAATGGAATGTTGTCTACTCCGGGGGCCTTGTTTCGACTCAGGTCTTTCAGTGCTCTGTCAAACTCTTCACGCAGTATCGCATCTCCCATTTCATCTTCATCTACATCCTCTTCCATTTCCATAATATTGTCCTCAAGTACATCGCCCTTGTATAGACCCTCTACATACTCCTTCCACCTTTCTGCTTTCCCTTCTTTGCTTAGAACTGGGTTTCCATCTGAGCTCTTGATGTTCATATAAGTGTTTCTCTTATCTCCAAAGGTCTCTTTAATTTTCCTGTAGGCAGTATCTATCTCACCCCTAGTAAGATAAGCCTCTACATCCTTACATTTGTCCTCTAGCCATCTCTGCTTAGCCATTTTGCACTTCCTGTCGATCTCATTTTTGAGACTTTTGTATTCCTTTTTGCCTGCTTCATTTACTGCATTTTTATATTTTCTCCTTTCATCAATTAAATTCAATATTTCATCTGTTACCCAAGGATTTCTACTAGCTCTCGTCTTTTTCCTACTTGATCCTCTGCTGCCTTCACTACTTCATCCCTCAAAGCTACCCATTCTTCTTCTACTGTATTTATTTCCCCCATTCCTGTCAATTGTTCTCTTATGCCCTCCCTGAAACTCTGTACAACCTCTGGTTCTTTCAGTTTATCCAGGTGCCATCTCCTTAAATTCCCACCTTTTTGCAGTTTCTTCTGTTTTAATGTACAGGTCATAACCAATAGATTGTGGTCAGAGTCCACATCTGCCCCTGGAAATGTCTTACAATTGAAAACCTGGTTCCTAAATCTCTGTCTTACCATTATATAATCTATCTGATACCTTTTAGTATCTCCAGGGTTCTTCCATGTATACAACCTTGTATCATGATTCTTAAACCAAGTGTTAGCTATGATTAAGTTGTGCTCAGTGCAAAATTCTACCAGGCGGCTTCCTCTTTCATTTCTTTGCCCCAATCCATATTCACCTACTACGTTTCCTTCTCTCCCTTTTCCTACACTCGAATTCCAGTCACCCATGACTATTAAATTTTCGTCTCCCTTCGCTATCTGAATAATTTCTTTTATTTCATCATACATTTCTTCAATTTCTTCGTCATCTGCAGAGCTAGTTGGCATATAAACTTGTACTACTGTAGTAGGTGTGGGCTTCGTATCTATCTTGGCCACAATAATGCGTTCACTATGCTGTTTGTAGTAGCTTACCCGCATTCCTATTTTCCTATTCATTATTAAACCTACTCCTGCATTACCCCTATTTGACTTTGTGTTTATAACCCTGTAGTCACCTGACCAGAAGTCTTGTTCCTCCTGCCACCGAACTTCATTAATTCCCACTATATCTAACTTTAACCTATCCATTTCCCTTTTTAAATTTTCTAACCTACCTGCCCGATTAAGGGACCTGACATTCCACGCTCCGATCCGTAGAACGCCAGTTTTCTTTCTCCTGATAACGACATCCTCTTGAGTAGTCCCCGCCCGGAGATCCGAATGGGGGACTATTTTACCTCCGGAATATTTTACCCAAGAGGACGCCATCATCATTTAATCATACAGTAAAGCTGCATGCACTCGGGAAAATCGACTGTCTATATGCTTCTGTATGAGCTTCATTTCTCGTATTTATTTTCATGGCCTTTATGCGAAATGTGTGTTGACGGCGGTAGTTCAGTTAGCTTCAAATGTCAGTTCTCTAAATTTTCTCAACAGTATTCCTCGAAAAGAACGTCGCCTTCGCTCCAGGGATTCGCATTTGAGTTCCCGAAGCATCTCCTTAACATTTCCGTCTTACTCGAAACAATGGGTAACAAATCTAGCAACCTGCCTCTGAATTGCTTCGATGTCTTTCTTCAGTCCGGTCTGGTGCGAGTCCCAAACACTCGAGTAGTACTCAAGAGCAAATCGCACTAGCGTCCTATATGCGATGAACCACACTTTACTACATTTCTCCCAATAAACCGAAGTCGACCATTCGCCTTCCCTAAAAAATGCTTCAAATGGCTCTGAGCACTATGGGACTTAACATCTGAGGTCATCAGTCCCCTAGAACTTAGAACTACTTAAACCTAACTAACCTAAGGACATCACACACATCCATGCCCGAGGCTGGATTCGAACCTGCGACCGTAGCAGTCGCGGGGTCCGGACTGAAGCGCCTAGAACCGCTCGGTCACCGCGGCCGGCTCGCCTTCCCTACCACAGGACACTAGTAATGCTCTATCCGAACATTATCGGTTTGTTTTTCGTTCTAACCACATCGATTTGCATTTTTCTACCTGTAGAGCCAGCTGCCATTCATCGCACTAACGAGAAATATTGTGTAAGTCATCTTGTATCATCCTACAGTCACTAAACTCCCGTACACCACAGCATCAACAGCAAACAACTGCAGATTGGCGCCCACCTTGTCCGACAGAAAATTTATGTACAATAACAGCGTTCCTGTGACACTTCATCGTGTGAAGTGCTAGGCCTACTACCAACGGCTGACTACACCAGCAGATCATCGCAATTGCTGTACTGGTTCATACAGAGTCATCTTGACACCGTTCCGTTCACATATCGGCGAATATTATGGGGAGCGTAAACATGGAGTGTTGGGGAAGTTCGGTTATCAGAGTTACATCAGCAGTTAGGGTGCAAGTTTTCAGTCTATCAATGCACGCTAAAATCCGTGGTTTCCTTTTATAACTTCTTCTGGCAGACAGTCAGTCACTGTAACCGGCGTGTAAGTGGGACAAATACTCGGTATAATTCAGGGACAAGCGAGCAGCTAAACTCCAACCTCCTCTTTTAACTTTACCATTCAGTAGCTTCTGAGAAGATTTTTATGTTCACTATTGTAAGGTAATACTTCGAAAGTGAATTACATTTGATCGATTAATGATCTGCAGATTTTTTTTACAGTAAACCAACAAGTTATTTGTATTTGATTCTTATTTAAGTAATGAGTCACTCCCTCATCACTTGCAATGTGTTTAATAGTAAAATTATAATTCTCGACCTTAAGTTTCAATAATAGGACCGCGTCTTTCTTTGTTTTTCTAAATACGTTGTGCATATTTTCATCAGCTTCGAAACTTAGGTTTGTGTCAGGATTATGACTATGTCTGATTCAGTTAACAGTACCGACTCACACAAGTGGGGTTTCGCAACTCATCCTGTTTACAGAGATTAATTCGAGCGTCAAGCATTGTCAGCACAAGACGGGTGAATAAACCGCCCATCTAAAGTGTCGGAAAATTACGAGATTTTTATCGCACTGTAGCTAATCCCCCTAAAATCTGTCTGTTTTCGCGCTGGCATCTGTATCTATATCTGTACTGTGCAAACCACTGTGAATCGCATGGCAAAGGGTATGTCCCATTGTACCAGCTATACGGTTTTCTCCAGTTTCATTCACGTCTGGAGATTCCTTAAACGCCTTTGTGCCTGATGTAATTAATGTAATTTTGTCTTGCTGTCTCTAAGAAAGCGGATACGTAGGGGACCGATTATTGTTGAGATAGTTTCCATCTATCTCCAAGAGCCTACCAGTTCAGTTCTTTCAACATCTTCGTGATCCTCTCCTACGGGCGAAACAAACCTACGACGATCTGTGCTGTCCTTCTCTGCATACGTTCAGTATCCCATGGTACTCCTGAATGGTATAGCTTCTAAACAATTGCGCAAAATTCTAGGTTGGGTCGCACGAGTGTTTTGTATGCAAGCTCCTTTGTAGACTGATTTCATTTCCTTCTATTCTACCAATGAACCGTTGTCTGCCAATTGCTTTACCTACGACTAAGATGTGATCGTTGCAAAAATATCTCTGACCAATTCCAACAATGACTCACTGATGTTGTGGTCATTTTTTCTTCTTTAATGTAGAGCGCAATTTTACAGTTCTGAACATTTGAACCAAGTTGCCAGTCTTTGCACTACTTTGAAATCTTACCAGGATCTGACTGAATATTTGTGCATCTAATTTTAGACAGTAGGCAACAGCCTTGCCGCAGTGGATACACCGGTTCCAAGCGCTGTCGGGCGTGGCTTGCACTTGGATGCGTGACCATCCGGGCCGCCATGCGCTGTTGCCATTTTTCGGGGTGCACTTAGCCTCACGATGCCAATTGGGGAGCTACTCGACCGAACAGTGGTGGCTCCGGGCAAAGAAAACCATCGTAACGACTGGGAGCTGTCGGATGGTCCCGATGGGCCTCTTGTGGCCTGAAGACTGAGTGCCCTGCTATTTTCGACAGCACTCCATTGAAGGCAACTGCATCATGTGTCGAAAGTCTGTGGTTACTATTAATATTGTCTGCAAGGTAATTGATATATCACATCAACAGCAGGAATAAACCAGCATCCCGACCATGTACCAGTATTTACGGATGGCTCTAAACAGGGGGACTCTGTTGGTTGTGCTGTTGTTTTCCCTGATCGAGTCGTCAAGTTACGGCTTCCTGCAGCGTTTACCATCTTTGATGCCGAATTGTTTGCGATCTTGCGGGCATTGGAGCAGATGAGATGTGTCCCAGTGTTAAGTTTCTCATCTGTTCTGACTCCCTGAGTGCCCTTCAGACCATGCAACACTTGTAACCAGCGGATACGGTCGTCCAGAACATCCACGATGCCCTACTCCACCTGCAACGGCAGGGGAAGGAGGTTTCTTTCTGCTGGGTGCCGGGGCACGTGGGTATTAGGGGAAACGAACTGGCGGATGTGGCTGCCAAAGATGCATGTTCCCTCCCTCACGTTGTTGAATGTGCCGTCCCCCTCCATGATGTTACCTCCCTTTTGCGTTTTCGTGTTATGCGTCAATGGGAAGAGGAGTGGCTGGCAGTCGGTGAAAGTAAGCTGCGTCTGGTCAAGGCCACGACCCGGCCATGGCGTACATCCTACCAGTCATGCAGGCGGGATGAGGTTCTCCTCACTCGCCTCCGCATCGGGCACAGTCCCTTAACGCACGGTTTTTTACTCCGGCGGGAGGACCCCCCAATTACGGTCCGCCACATTTTACTTGACTGTCCTTTATTCTCTGACCAGAGGGCGGTGGTTTTCTTGCCACCGGATTTGCCCTCTATTTTGCAAGACGACGTAACGACTGTGGTTAAGGTCTTACGGTTTTGTGTCCTGTCCAATTTGTTGCCTCGGATTTTAGGGAGAGGATTTTAATGTGCTGCTGGGTGACTGGCTCACCCAGGCTTTAGGTAAGAGGTCCGCCAGTCACGATTACCTACTTGTTTCACTTCGATTTCTGTTCTCTTTTCCTTGTGTTTCCTTTCCTCTTTTAGTGCGTTTCTTCTCCTCTTGTTTTGCCTCTGTATGTGAGGATTTGGAACTGCGTCAGGTCTGTGTCTTTTAGCCGTTCTCCTTGTTCGGTGTCCGTCTTCGTCCCTTCACTGCATGTGTTCCTGTTTCTATGCGTTTGGGCGCTGATGACCACGCTGTTTAGCGCCCGAAAACCTCAAATCACACACACACACTCCAGTACACTACCATGGGGCACATCTGGAGTTACTTCAACATCTGCAGATGACTTTCCACCCAAGATAACATTCTGTGTCCTCTGTATCAAGAAATCCTCAGTCCAGTCCCAAATCTCTCTTGACATCCCATCTGCTCCACTATTTAAATTTTTTTCTTTCGTTAATTTTTTTTCATTTCTGAATATTTTAATGATGTTTCGTTGTGTTCCTTATAGGTGGTCTTATGCAGCTATCGGAATTAGTGTCGCCACAAGCTGCAAGTCCTGATTCTAGGCTGATGTTGCTGTGTGGGATACGTTAAAGAAAAATTGCTGACTTTCCGGAGACTTCTTGACTCGACTGTTTTTGATACCGAAGAATTATAACTACTTCTGCGTCTTCTATCAAGCGAAAAGATTTGTCGTTAGCACGTAAGACTAGCTTATTTTTTCAGTTGCCAAAGAATATGCAAAATAGACTAATATTCTTGCCACTGAACTCTGAATTTGATTTTAAGCGTTCAAATTAAAAAACGCAATTCTGTCCTTTTTGTCTTTCATACAACCTTGCTTCAGATAGCCTGAATTCTGTCTCGTAAGATTCTTTAAATGGATATGATTGTATTGCCAAATAATCCAGTTACATTGTATATGAAGAAGTGCTTACTCAGCATAATTCGTCAAGCTTGCTACCGAAGGCTGCAATGTAGGTTCTTAAATTCTTGTTGCGACACACCTCGCTATTAGGTGACCCGTGGTGGCGTACTGCGAACGTCATATTTCATGTAATGTAAATACATATGTAGCCGTAACATATTTAATGTCTATGTAGTCTTAGGCTCTAAACGGGAATATTCGATATTAGTACCCAAATATTACTATAATTTGTCCGGCAATGTACTTTAACAGTATTGGACTAGTCCGTCGCTGCAGCGTCAGCCAGGATGTTTTTTTTTTTTGCTCGTTCGTTACTAGAGCGTCGACCAGACTAACTTTTTATTTTACTCAAAGCGTACTATACAACTTAAGACTTCCGTAAACTATTCTCCGTAATACACTACTGGCCATTAAAATTGCTACACCAAGAAGAAATGCAGATGACAAACGGGTATTCATTGGACAAATATATTATACTAGAACTGACATTTTCACGCAATTTGGGTGCATAGATCCTGAGAAATCAGTACCCGGAACAACCACCTCTGGCCGTAATAACGGCCTTGATACGCCTGGGCATTGAGTCAAACAGAGCTTGGATGGCGTGTACAGGTACAGCTGGCCATGCAGCTTCAACACGATACCACAGTTCATTCAGAGTAGTGACAAGCGTGTTGTGACGAGCCAGTTGCTCGGCCACCATTGACCAGACGTTTTCATTTGGTGAGAGATCTGGAGAATGTGCTGGCCAGGGCGGCATTCGAGCATTTTCTGTATCCAGAAAGGCCCGTACAGGACCTGCAACATGCGGTCGTGCATTATCCTGCTGAAATGTAGTGTTTCGCAGGGATCGAATGAAGGGTAGAGCCACAAGTCGTAACACATCCGAAATGTAACGTCCATTGTTCAAAGTGCCGTCAATGCGAACAAGGAGTGACCAAGACGTGTAACCAATGGCACCCCATACCATCACGGCGGGTGATACGCCAGTATGGCGATGACGAATACAAGCTTCCAATGTGCGTTCACCGCGATGTCGCCAAACACGGATGCGACCATCATGATGTTGTAAACAGAACCTGGATTCGTCCGAAAAAATTACGTTTTGCCATTCGTGCACCCAGGTTCGTCGTTGAGTAGATCGTCGCAGGCGCTCCTGTCTGTGATGCAGCGCCAAGGGTAACCGCAGCCATGGTCTCCGAGCTGATAGACCATGCTGCTGCAGACGTCGTCGAACTGTTCGTGCAGATGATTGTTGTCTTGCAAATGTCCACATCTGTTGACTCAGGGATCGAGACGTGGCTGCACGATCCGTTACAGCCATGCGGATAAGATGCCTGTCATCTCGACTGCTAGTGATACGAGGCCGTTGGGATACAGCACGGTATTCTGTATTACCCTCCCGAACCCACCGATTCCATATTCTGCTAACAGTCATTGGATCTCGACCAACGCGAGCAGCAATGTCGCGATACGATAAACCGCAATCGCGATAGGTTACAATCCGACCTTTATGAAAGTCGGAAACGTGATGGTACGCATTTCTCCTCACTACACGAGGCATCACAACAACGTTTCACCAGGCAACACCGGTCAACTGCTGTTTGTGTATGAGAAATCGGTTGGAAACTTTCCTCATGTCAGCACGTTGTAGGTGTCGCCAGCGGTGACAACATTGTGTGAATGCTCTGAAAAGCTAATCATTTGCATATCACAGCATCTTCTTCCTGTCGGTTAAATTTCGCGTCTGTAGCACGTCATCTTTGTGGCGTAGAAATTTTAAAGGCCAGTAGTGTATTGATACATTCACTACATATAAGTTCATCATTTATGGCTTTCTTTTAATCAATATTTTGCTGTTTTGACAGGTTGGAAGTCTTTTAGAGCTTCCAATAAAACATAATAAATCAGTAAATATAAACTCTTCAGACATCGTAGTTTATTCTTACACCCCAAGAATGGAGCCGGCCAGTGTGGCCACGCGGTTAAAGGCGCTTCAGTCTGGAACCGCGCGACCGCTACGGTCGCAGGTTCGAATCCTGCCTCGGGCATGGATGTGTGTGATGTCCTTAGGTTAGTTAGGTTTAAGCAGTTCTAAGTTCTAGGGGACTGATGACCTCAGATGTTAAGTCCCATAGTGCTCAGAGCCATTTGAACCATTTGAACCCAGGAGTGGAACGTTTATTTCCACACTTTACAATATAACTTCACAATTGTCAGGTGTTCCGCTTTTGTGATCAATGTTGCGTAGTATTCCTTAAGTTACCGGGCAGACAAAATTTCGTTACCAGGTTCAACACGGAGACTGAACATTACAAGATAGCAATTCTTACGACTTTCACGTGTAACTGGGAAGTCGCACGAGCGGGCTGAACTGCCTGTCGGAAAGGGTGTTCTCCCTCCGTACACTTTGGCCCCTTTCCTTATGGACGTATGAGCCTCTTATTGCAAGTGTATTTGTAGGGAGTAGGCGAATGGAATGGACCCGGGTATAACGTGGAGTTACAGGGTGACAATTATTTAACTACACTCCTGGAAATTGAAATAAGAACACCGTGAATTCATTGCACCAGGAAGGGGAAACTTTATTGACACATTCCTGGGGTCAGATACATCACATGATCACACTGACAGAACCACAGGCACATAGACACAGGCAACAGAGCATGTACAATCTCGGCACTAGTACAGTGTATATCCACCTTTCGCAGCAATGCAGGCTGCTATTCTCCCATGGAGACGATCGTAGAGATGCTGGATGTAGTCCTGTGGAACAGCTTGCCATGCCATTTCCACCTGGCGCCTCAGTTGGACCAGCGTTCGTGCTGGACGTGCAGACCGCGTGAGACGACGCTTCATCCAGTCCCAAACATGCTCAATGGGGGACAGATCCGGAGATCTTGCTGGCCAGGGTAGTTGACTTACACCTTCTAGAGCACGTTGGGTGGCACGGGATACATGCGGACGTGCATTGTCCTGTTGGAACAGCAAGTTCCCTTGCCGGTCTAGGAATGGTAGAACGATGGGTTCGATGACGGTTTGCATGTACCGTGCACTATTCAGTGTCCCCTCGACGATCACCAGTGGTGTACGGCCAGTGTAGGAGATCGCTCCCCACACCATGATGCCAGGTGTTGGCCCTGTGTGCCTCGGTCGTATGCAGTCCTGATTGTGGCGCTCACCTGCACGGCGCCAAACACGCATACGACCATCATTGGCACCAAGGCAGAAGCGACTCTCATCGCTGAAGACGACACGTTTCCATTCGTCCCTCCATTCACGCCTGTCGCGACACCACTGGAGGCGGGCTGCACGATGTTGGGGCGTGAGCGGACGACGGCCTAACGGTGTGCGGGACCGTAGCCCAGCTTCATGGAGACGGTTGCGAATGGTCCTCGCCGATACCCCAGGAGCAACAGTGTCCCTAATTTGCTGGGAAGTGGCGGTGCGGTCCCCTACGGCACTGCGTAGGATCCTACGGTCTTGGCGTGCATCCGTGCGTCACTGCGGTCCGGTCACAGGTCGACGGGCACGTGCACCTTCCGCCGACCACTGGCGACAACATCGATGTACTGTGGAGACCTCACGCCCCACGTGTTGAGCAATTCGGCGGTACGTCCACCCGGCCTCCCGCATGCCCACTATGCGCCCTCGCTCAAAGTCCGTCAACTGCACATACGGTTCACGTCCACGCTGTCGCGGCATGCTACCAGTGTTAAAGACTGCGATGGAGCTCCGTATGCCACGGCAAACTGGCTGACACTGACGGTGGTGGTGCACAAATGCTGCGCAGCTAGCGCCATTCGACGGCCAACACCGCGGTTCCTGGTGTGTCCGCTGTGCCGTGCGTGTGATCATTGCTTGTACAGCCCTCTCGCAGTGTCTGGAGCAAGTATGGTGGGTCTGACACACCGGTGTCAATGTGTTCTTTTTTCCATTTCCAGGAGTGTATATGAAATAAAATCGTCATAACTTCTTCAAGTTCTGTGTTAGGGCGTTCAAACAGCACGGTTGGCCGGGGGCATGATGGGCATTAGTATGCGCGGTTTGGTTTAGTTTAGCGACGAAGCCCACTTTCATTTGGATGGGTTCGTCAATAAGCAAAATTGGCGCGTTTGGGGGACTGAGTATCCGCATCTTGCGATCGAGAAGTCTCTTCACCCCCAACGGGTGATTTGTGTGGTGTGCAGTGTCCAGTCACAGAATGATCGGTACGATATTCCTTGATGGCACGGTGACTACCGAACGATACGTGTAGGTTTTGGAAGATGATTTCATCTCCATTATCCGAAGCGACCCCGATTTCGACAAGATGTGGTTCATGCAAGACGGAGCTCGACCCCACTGAAACAGGAGAGTGTTTGATGTCCTGGAGGAGCACTTTGGGGACCGCATTCTGGCTTTGCGGTATCCAGAGATCACTGGCATGGGCCTCGGTTGGCCGCCATTTTCTCCGGATCTGAACACATGCGACTACTTTTTGTGAGGCTATATTAAAGACAAGGCGCAGGGCAAAGACCACAAAACAATTACTGAACTGAAAACAGCCATTCAGGAGACCATCGACAGCATTGATTTCCGACACTTCAGCGTGTCTGACAGAATTTCGCTATTCGTCCTCGCCACATCATCGGCAATGATGGCAGGCATATCGAACATGTCATAACTTAAATCTGAATATCTGTAGTGACGTTTACATGTTTAATAAATAGTGTAAATGCCTGGTTTATAAATGGTTTACGTTTTTTTTCATATAGTTCAGTAATTGTCAACCTGTATGTCAGGGTTGTATGATGATGATGATGATGATGATGATGATGATGATAATGATAAGAGAGGGTGAAACTCGATGCCGGCACATGCTATCTCCTCGCTAGCTGCACCAAGGCGATCACGGAACTTAACGCTTCCATCCGACTGGCGGATCACCGTCAACGATGTTTTCATATCATCATTTCGTGAGACACTGCGGACAGGTTTGGTATTTTATCCAAGACATTTGTGCAAAGACTTGTAAACAGGAACTTAACACCTCCATCTCACCTCCCCTTACTACTATTAGTCAAAATTTTATCCAACACCAGGATTCGAACCGCCTTGCCTCCAACTCGAGCGTCAGGGCAAGGGCGAGCGGTAAGCCGTCGGCACACGGGACGAGGTAGCTAATGTTTACATGGCGCTCTACGAGTTTTGTGACATCATTTCCTGCTACTTCACTTTAGGAGCCACATGGGACACAAAATACGTTGTGCAATATTTTGGCGACGTGTCGCGTAATGTAGAACCAACAGGAAGCAAGAACGCTCCCTATGACGCAAGCAGAAAGATTGAGGCCTGAAAAAAGCAGGACGCCATTTTGTATTATCAGTAAAAGTCCACATTCGTTGGATTTTATGTTGTACCTTATGCGCCATGAGTTTATGCTGTTTCTTAAGCTCTACCACAGTGAATGACTCGAGGATTAATGGTTATTTCTACGATTTATTGTAATAAAACGAGGAGAAACATCACTGGCAGACAAAGAATTTTCATATTTACTTATAATCACGTTATAGTTCGCATGTTATGAGAGTAAGCCGTTTTAAGGCAACGATACATTGAAAATTCATGAAAAACCTGTCGTTGTTATTAGGATTTGTTATAATTAAACGTAAATTAATAACATTTCGATGATTGAAGCCTATAATATTAAATACGATGGCACTTCTCACCGCGCTACAACCTAGTGCAGTGGGCACTTCAGAGAAGACGCGTGTCGATGATTTACTGATATGTCACCAACACGCGGGCTTTTCTTTCTCGATGATGTCGAAGGCGATCGCCAGTCTTTGCGAGGACGTGCTGATGCGACGGAGATGGATTCGTTCATGATAAAGAAGACAGTAAATAAATAAAAAGTAAATAAATACTATTCCTTGTATTCTCCTTTCCGGTTTGTTTTATTTTATTTATTTTTAGTAGTTGTTGGGGCCTTTCTTGATAGGGGCCAACGCCTGAAGTGGTGAAGCTCTCATTTGGGGCTTCTTCTTCAAAATTTAGGGTAGAAGGGCGGTGGCCTTAGCTTCCCCTTTCTTTTGTAGTTTTACGTAATTTCAGGAATGCAAAGATGTAAAAAAAAAAAACGTTAGAAAAAAATTGATTGGTAGAGGCACCACATTACAGCACAGAGATTAGGGTGGCTCTGGCTCTGAGCACTATGAGACTTAACATCTGAGGTCATCAGTCCCCTAGACTTAGAACTACTTAAACCTAACTAACCTAAGGATATCACACACATCCATGCCCGAGGTAGGATTCGAACCTGCGACCGTAGCGGTCGCTTGGTTCCGGACTGAAGTGCCTAGAACCGCTCGGCCACCCCGGCCGGCAGAGATTAGGGTAGTAGAGGGTTAAAGTCCTATTGTATCGAATTTTTTCTCGTCTTCGCGTTTTCTAAGAAGATGAGAAACTTTCTTACGATATTAATAGAAATAATTTCTGTAATACTTGATGTTATGCAAATATAAGTATATTCTCTGTCAGAAGTGAGTTTGTTCGATTTGGTGAACTTTTATAAGCTGATGTCCTTATTGACTGGACATCTGTCTTTCCTTTTTGTGTTATTACGTGTTCAAGGATACTGAACTTTATGTATAACTCAAACACAGTAACATGAATAGATATGGTTAAGGGAGCAAACGTGCGTTTTAGTGGAGCTAACGTACGTAGGAATTTAATGAGCGTCGATTTTGTGAACAAACTGTGTGGTTTGCGAGCCAAATAAAGCCGACAACCGCCTCTGGAGAGCGCTGAGATCCCAGAATCACTTAAGCAAGGTCGTGCCGTGTGCTGACGGCGCTGTTTCTCGAGACGCTGGATATCCAGTGTGCGTGCACGTCAGTGTTACAGCAGCTACCTTGTCTTGTGTACCGACGCCTTTAGCGAGCGTGGATATGGAGGCTACATGTGTCGCCCTGACCCGCGGGCCAATAGACCGATCTCAAACAAACATACGCTTCCGTGCAGCTGCGATTCCCCCTCCTTCAACATGAAAGATAGAAAAAATAAACATTTTGTAAGTATTTCACGAGTAATAACGGCTAAACGCCTCTTAATTATCTTTTTAAATAAATATTTGCGTTACATCTCTCAAGTGGCAAAGACAGCACTGTGATAGAAAATTCTGGCACAATACATGCTGGAGCTGATGTGAACAATGTAATTTATCCTTCAACACTGCTGCTGAAACGAGCGTAAACACTGCTGGAACAGTAACTCTAAAATAGTACCTATAAACTGGTCCATAGAAATAAAAGTTTTGTCCGGTTCTCATGGCCAATGAAAATCTTTTCTCTGAATACCCTTTTTACCGCAGGAAATCGGTACTTACAGGGTGAAAATTATTGAGCTATAGGACAAAAAACATAAATTAGTTACAAACTACGGCGTGCACACACTTCATTCAACACATAAGCGTCACTGCAGATATTCAGATTTAGGTTATGAAATGCTTGATATGCCCGCCATCATTGGCGATGATGTGGCGCAGACGAATAGCGAAATTGTGCATGATCCGCAGAAGTGTCGGAACATCGATGCTGTCGATGACTTCCTGAACGGTAGTTTTCAGCTCAGCAATGGTTTTGGGGCTATTGCTGTACACCTTGTCTTTAATATAGCCCCACAAAAAGGAGTCGCACTTGTTCGGATCCAGAGAATATGGCAGCCAATCCAGGCGCATGCCAGTGACCTCAGAGCGAGAACGCGATCTCCAAAGTCCTCCTCCAGCACATCAAATGCTCTCCTGCTTCGATGGGGCGAGCTCCAACTTGCATGAAGCACATTTTGTCGAATCAGGGTCACTTTGTATAACGGGACTGAAATCATCTTCCAAAACCTTCACGTACCGTTCAGTAGTCACCATGCCATCACGGAATATCGCACCGATTATCCCGTGACCGGATATTGGGCAACACACAGTCATTCGTTGAGGGCGAAGCCGATTCTCGAGCGCGAAATGCGGATTCTCAGTCCCCCAAATGCACCAGTTTTGTTTATTGACGAACCCGTCCAAATGAAAGTGGGCTTCGTCGCTAAACCAAACCAAACTGCGCATACTAATGCCCATCATACCCCGGGGCCAACCGTGCAGTTTGAACGTCCTATCGCAAACCGTTCAGAAGTTATGATGCGTATCTCCCAGTATATAAGGAGCCATGTAGTATTGTGTTGTCATTTGAGAGGTAATAATAGCAGACTGGGTTAACCAGGAGCGGCCAATGACTTCTGACATGGATGCTACCGAAGTAACAAATCCCTGATGGACATTTTCACCCTTATAAAGCTGCCCAAGTCGACTGTTGGTGATGTGACGGTGAAGTGAAAACGCGAAGGAACAGCCACAGCTAAACTGATATCAGTAGAGATGATGTACTGAAAGACAGGGACCGTCAGCATTGTTATTTAGTTTTTTACTTTATTTACACGTCAAGTTCCGTAGCACCAAACTGAGGAGCAAATCTCCAAGGTTGGTTCAAATGGCTCTGAGCACTATGGGACTTAACGTCTGAGGTCATCAGTCCCCTAGAACTTGGAACTACTTAAATCTAACTAACCTAAAGACATCATACACATCCATGCCCGAGGCAGGATTCGAACCTGCGACCGCAGCGGTCGCGCGGTTCCAGACTGTAGCGCCTAGAATCGCTCGGCCACCCCAGCCGGCAATCTCCAAGGTCATGGGACGTCTCAGTACATGAAATTACAACGTAAAAGTAATGACAGATAAAAATAAAACGTTTATGAACCCAAGAAAAGTCAAGCCATAAGTTTAAGTAAACGCAATCAACAATACAACATAAGAATCAGCTTAATTTTTCAAGGAACACCTCGACAGAATAGAAGGAGTGACCCATGAGGAAACTCTTCAGTTTCGGTTTGAAAGCGCGTGGGTTATTGCTAACAATTTTGAATGCTTGTGGTAGCTTATTGAAAATGGATTCAGCAGTATACTGCACACCTTTCTGCACAAGAACTAAAGAACTGCGATCCAAATGCAGGTTTGATTTCTGCCGAGTATTAACTGAGTGAAAGCTGCTCATTCTTGGAAATAAGCAGATATTGTTAACAAGAAATGGCAGTAAAGAATATATATATTGAGAGGCCAACGTCAAAATACCAAGCATAGGGGTGGAGGGTGGTTCCAAAAAAATCGCATCCAAAGTGTTGCTAGCAGGTCAGTTAGTACAGTAACTGCGCATAGGGATGGGTACTAGAGTGCTGCAACGCTCCATGTTTGACCGGTCACGGCTCGCCTGTTGACGGGGGGACCGAGCCGCTCGTGTCCGGCCCCACACCACTCGGCTCGGTCACGTACTCGCCCCATGTCTGATGTCCGGATTCCGGACACGCGGATAACCGAGCATGACCGGTCACCGCTGACGTCTCACCTCGCCTCGCCACGGCTCGCTGCTCTGTGCTGTACAAATCCAACGCCTCTCTCTCTCTCTCTCTTTTAATACGAAAGTAACGTTTCCAAGAACGGGTACGTTACACAGCTAAATTCATAGAGCACTTTCTTTTATAATATTTACTCCCGTCTTCCTAACGTCCAGGAATTTTGTTGTAAATAAAACATTGATCACAAGAGACGAAACTGTGTTAATGTAATGAAATGTAAGCGTCAAATAGTGCACCTGATTATGCGAATCAGTCCACATATCAACTGTCACAGCACATGTGTTATTAATAACTTCCGCAATAACAGAAGGCATTATACTGTTTCGTATTGCATCAGCTTGTTCTCAGGGATGTGGCATGGCATCTGCCACGTTAACTTTTCCATAATGCGCACCTAGATGTATTAATTCTTGGCCTAGTTCTCTGAAACCTTCACCGCAAACAGCATTAAAAGGTCTCATATCTTTAGCACACATTGCAACACACTTTGCTGTAATACTATTTTTTATTACTGCCGGTATTCCTGAAGGAGCTGTATCTTTGTGAGGTTTCTTGCAAATGTGTTTCTTTAAAAGAGTGGTTCGCGATTGGAAACAAAATAATGTGGAGCAGTTTATGCACGATACGTACCCAGTAGACGCACTGTTTTCGTCTACAACCACCAAAAATATGCTCCGTACTTGGCTTTTTAGACCTTCCCGTCTCTTCAACGTGTAAACATTGATTTCAATCTTACGTCTTACTGCACTGGTTTCCTCGCACTGCATGATTGCAGAGAGAGAGAGAGAGAGAGAGAGAGATACCACAAATGAGAAGCCCGTACTGGCTGCAGTCTCACACGGATAATGGACACGTGTAATGTGTTTGAAGTTTCGTGCTACGTATTCGGTCACGGCTTCTATGCTTGGTCACAAGAACTAGTGCGGGCAGCCTATCCAGTTAGGGTGTGCTCGCCCCATCTCGTATTTTGTGCTCGCTTACTCGGTCATGCAGGACTCTAATGGGTACAGTGCAGGAGCAGCACATCATAACCGACAAATTTTTGTACTCAATGCTAAGCGACACTTGAGGTTGTGTAAACAGCGAGGCCACGGGACGATGGATGACTGAAGGTGAGTGATTTGGAATCATGAATAGTCCTATAATCTGAGGTAAACCGAGGAAAGGGTTTAGGTTTGGCGAATACCTGGAGAACATTAGCTGCCATCACGTGTAGTGCCAACAGTGAACTGCAGAGGAGATGGTATTACAGTATGGTTGGTTTTTCGTGGTTAGGGTGTGGTTACCTTAATGTGCTTAAGAAAATGCTATATGCGGAAGACTATGAACACGTTTCACAGAACTGCGAAGCAGAGGAACAGTTGAGAGAAGATGAGTGGCTGTATTGGCATGGTAATGCATCTTGTCATGAAGCATCATCTGTAAGCCAATGGTTTGTGGTCAATAATATTCATGAAGTGGTCTGTCCTGCCTAGATTCGAGACTTGAACCGAATGGAACGTCTATAGAATGAGTTAGAAAGTCGACTTCGTTCCAGATCCCAGCATCCAACATCACTACATTCTTAATTTTATCCATTACTGGCTATACCCGGCGAACTTCGTTCCGCCTCTGAAAATCTTTATATGTTTTAGCTGACCCGGCAAACGTTGTTTTGCCATATAAATTATCTCTAGTCTATAAGAATAATGTATACGTGTAACACAATGTATACGTGTAACACAACAGCCGTTGTTGGTGGGAGCTCGTGACACAAACAATAATTATGGACGAAAACTGTGTAGGGAGTGAGAAAAGGCTTAGGGGGAAGACCGGCAGTATCCGCCACTATTAGTTGTAGCGTTTCTACGGTAGATCGCGTGGATTTAACAATTGCAGCCGATACACAGCTCGTCCATGAGCATACAAACATAACGGCGATTTCATGTCGAAACATGTTCGCCATCGTTATGAATAAGACCAAGCGCACACACATCAATTTCTATCGTACGTAAAAAGGATCGTATGATTAAATTCTTTTAGAGGAACAAAGGAGAGCATAGGAACTTCTTTGTTCCACTAAAAGAATTTGATAGTACGACATATTTCCGTACGATAAATATCGATGCGTGTGCACTAGGCCTAAATGTCGGTTTGGCGAATGACGCGTGCTACCTAGATAAAGTTCTCGGTCTAGTTACGTCGATTCAAAGAGGGATGTTCGACTCGTTGCTTTTGGTACGTTTTCTTCAATTAGCTATCTATCGAATAACGAAAGACTATCACCGGTAGACACCTGGCGGGGATAACGGATCGAGTAATAATTGATCAGTTATCGACCGGGGTTGAAAATTTTAAATTACTAAAATCGCTATTAAAAATAGCGGTTGGTGGTAGAAGGGTGAAAATTTAGGGTTGCCTGTATTTTGTAATGCCACATTAAAAATTTTTGTCCAAAAAATTAGAAAATTTTTTTGGGGTAGACCACCCTTATCACTTAGGTGTATGAAAAATAGATTACGACGGATTCTCAGACCTACCGAATATACATGTAAAATTTCATCAGAATCGATCGAGCTGTTGATCAAGTGATGATTGATCAGTTATCGATAAGGGATGAAAATTATTAAATTACTAAAATCGCTGTTAAAAAATAGAGGTTGGTGGTAGATGGGTGAAAAAATAGGGTTGTGTGTATTTTTTAATGCCACATCATAAAAAATAAAAATAAAAAGTTCTGTCCAAAAAATAAAAAAAAATTGGGGTGGACCATCCTTATCACTTAGGGGTATGAAAAATAGATTACGACGGATTCTCAGACCTACCGAATATACACTCCTGGAAATTGAAATAAGAACACCGTGAATTCATTGTCCCAGGAAGGGGAAACTTTATTGACACATTCCTGGGGTCAGATACATCACATGATCACACTGACAGAACCACAGGCACATAGACACAGGCAACAGAGCATGCACAATGTCGGCACTAGTACAGTGTATATCCACCTTTCGCAGCAATGCAGGCTGCTATTCTCCCATGGAGACGATCGTAGAGATGCTGGATGTAGTCCTGTGGAACGGCTTGCCATGCCATTTCCACCTGGCGCCTCAGTTGGACCAGCGTTCGTGCTGGACGTGCAGACCGCGTGAGACGACGCTTCATCCAGTCCCAAACATGCTCAATGGGGGACAGATCCGGAGATCTTGCTGGCCAGGGTAGTTGACTTACACCTTCTAGAGCACGTTGGGTGGCACGGGATACATGCGGACGTGCATTGTCCTGTTGGAACAGCAAGTTCCCTTGCCGGTCTAGGAATGGTAGAACGATGGGTTCGATGACGGTTTGGATGTACCGTGCACTATTCAGTGTCCCCTCGACGATCACCAGTGGTGTACGGCCAGTGTAGGAGATCGCTCCCCACACCATGATGCCGGGTGTTGGCCCTGTGTGCCTCGGTCGTATGCAGTCCTGATTGTGGCGCTCACCTGCACGGCGCCAAACACGCATACGACCATCATTGGCACCAAGGCAGAAGCGACTCTCATCGCTGAAGACGACACGTCTCCATTCGTCCCTCCATTCACGCCTGTCGCGACACCACTGGAGGCGGGCTGCACGATGTTGGGACGTGAGCGGAAGACGGCCTAACGGTGTGCGGGACCGTAGCCCAGCTTCATGGAGACAGTTGCGAATGGTCCTCGCCGATACCCCAGGAGCAACAGTGTCCCTAATTTGCTGGGAAGTGGCGGTGCGGTCCCCTACGGCACTGCGTAGGATCCTACGGTCTTGGCGTGCATCCGTGCGTCGCTGCGGTCCGGTCCCAGGTCGACGGGCACGTGCACCTTCCGCCGACCACTGGCGACAACATCGATGTACTGTGGAGACCTCACGCCCCACGTGTTGAGCAATTCGGCGGTACGTCCACCCGGCCTCCCGCATGCCCACTATACGCCCTCGCTCAAAGTCCGTCAACTGCACATACGGTTCACGTCCACGCTGTCGCGGCATGCTACCAGTGTTAAAGACTGCGATGGAGCTCCGTATGCCACGGCAAACTGGCTGACACTGACGGCGGCGGTGCACAAATGCTGCGCAGCTAGCGCCATTCGACGGCCAACACCGCGGTTCCTGGTGTGTCCGCTGTGCCGTGCGTGTGATCATTGCTTGTACAGCCCTCTCGCAGTGTCCGGAGCAAGTATGGTGGGTCTGACACACCGGTGTCAATGTGTTCTTTTTTCCATTTCCAGGAGTGTACATGCAAAATTTCATCAGAATCGATCCAGCTGTTTCGGAGGAGTATGGCAACTAACACTGTGACACGAGAATTTTATATATAATAAGAATTTGCAGTGTTTCTTCCGACACTGTATTACTTTCGAAATAATAATGAACAATCGTCTTCAGCCACAAATTGTGATTTTATTAAAATGCACGATGCATTTCGAGCGCGGGGTGTTTATGTTCAGGTGCTTTGACAGTCTACATCAACTTTACATTTCGTTTAATTCTGGGCTTGGCAATATCACATTGTTATATTAAAAAAATGCCATGTTATGAAATATAAGTTTATAAAACTATGCTAAATCAAATGTTAGTTATTGTTTCTAGTAGTAGGTATATGGTTCTGGAGAAAGTATATGTACATATACACACTTTCTATTGATCAACACGTTTCCAGAAACATTGTGACACAGCACATTTTCGAACACAATTCAAAACAAGTCAAAGGATTTCGACGGTGAAGATGTTGCATTTTTACAAATACACAGATATTCTGTACAAGGTACTACATTATTATTTACATAGATGTCCTTAATGACACAAATATTTTTGAATGTGGTAAATATGCCTATATTTTGCGAAATGGTCACATTATTAAATACTTGTTTCTGTAGGAAAAAATAAACTTTTAAAATTTCTGAAAAATTATGACTTCTTAATCCTGTTTGTTCAACAAGTTTTTCTTTGTGTAAGATTATTTCTAATTGCTCTAGCAGATCAAGCTTTTTACCGTTATTTTCTGTATGGAGTTCAGTTAAGCTGTTGTGGATGTCACTTTGTCTGTCTGTTGAGGTAAATGTGGTTACCTATTGCAGATTTGTCAAAGTGGTTAAGTCTAAAGGAATCAGTATGTTCTTCGTAACGTGTATGGAAAATTCTTACTGTTTCGCCTACGTAAACTGCAGGGCAGTTGTTACACTGAAATTTATATATTCCTCTTTCTTCTGTTATTCAAGTGTTCATGTTTACTGTCTCAGGTAAGTGGTATCCAAATTTGTTATTTGTAGAGAAAAAAATTACACTATTGGTGTTTCTAAATAACTTAGCAATTTCTTGTGGGTCCCGGCGGAGGTTCGAGTCCTCCCTCGGGTGTGTGTGTGTTTGTCCTTAGGATAATTTAGGTTAAGTAGTGTGTAAGCTTAGGGACTGATGACCTTAGCAGTTAAGTCCCATAAGATTTCACACACATTTGAACAATTTCTTGTGATACTGTGAATAAATGGAGAATGCTTGTGAATATATGTGCAGTTTCAGATGTTTTTCCTGTAGTGCTTCTACTACTGACGTTGTCCTGTATTTTTTTTATTGTTTGCCAATTGATTTTTCAGAATATCCATTATTTCTTGCAAGTGTTTTGATGGTATCAATTCGTTGGTGCTTTGGGTTGTTAATGGTAATTTGTGTGCTCTATTCATCATAGATTTAAATGCAGCCTACTTGTGTGTGTTTGGAAGGTGTGACGATTCATGTATTGTGATATCAGTGTATGTTGGTTTTCTGTAAAGTTTTAAGTGCACAAAACTTTTGCATGTGCTTCACTACTACAGTATGGTGTTCCCAGAACCCTTATGATGATAACAAAGACACTTTACAACATATTTCTCCTTGTTACATCATTTTATAAATTGCATTTTCGTTTCACGTCGGACTTTGCAGTTGTATTTTACATGTACATGGTGACAGTTATTGAACTATATGAAATAAAATCGTCATAACTTCTGAGCGTTAGGGCGTTCCGACTGCACGGTTGGCTGCGGGGCATGATGGGAATTAGCATGCGCATGCATTGTTTGGTTTAGACGTCTCCGTGTCTCATATGTTTTTCGAAAAATCAATCAAGTCCTGTAGTTAAACATATTCACGATTGTCAAGCTTAACTGAAAGGAAACGCGCGATATATCCAATTGATCAGCCACTGTAGAGTGCTTTATACACTCAAGTGATTGCATTGTTTTAATTGTGTACTTCTTTTTGATTGCTCTGTACCGATTCCCAGCCATTAATTGGATATTTTAATTGAGCATTTTTTGCTTAATTGATATCTCTGGCCCCAAATGTGTTTAATTTGTTTGTATTTTATCGACCCCCAGAGATGGTCATCATCAACTTACTATTAAAGAACCTTAGAATAGTCAGGAATGTCACATCACAGTTGTGAACACCCCACATCAATATTTTACCATCCTGTACATACTACAATTATGATTGATATGTCATAAAAGTCGTACTTAAACTATAAACCTTAATAACGAAAAGGCCGGCCAGAGTGGCCGAGCGGTTCTAGGCGCTACAGTCTGGAACCAAGCGACCGCTACGGTCGCAGGTTCGAATCCTGCCTCGGGCATGGATGTGTGTGATGTCCTTAGGTTAGTTAGGTTTAAGTAGTTCTAAGTTCTTGGGGACTGATAACCTCAGAAGTTCCAAAGTGCTCAGAGCCATTTGAGTTTTAATAACGAAAGTCTAAGATTTTCATTTTTGTGCCAACATATGGTTATGTCAGAGCCCATACACTAATTTCTGTAGCGATAACGTTTCCTTTACAGAGAATGTAGTGGAACTGACATTGGAATCATTGTCTGATTACATCGCTGTCCATAATGTTGCACTCTCCTGAACCCTGCATGTGTGAGGTAGTATCTTCCAACATTGCAGGCTGTAGGTTCAACACACATTGCTAAAAGTCGCACAGAGCGTCCTTGCGAAACTGTGGTTGGAATATAAATAAAAAACCATTGTCACAAGTGTTAGATCTGCTTCTGGAGTACCCAGAGGGCACTGGCTTTGGCCTCGATTGGCCACCGTATTCTCCGGATCTGAACGCATGCGACTCCTTTTTGTGAGGCTATATTAAAATAAAAGCGTACAGCAATAACCCCAAAACCTTTGCTGAGCTGAAAACAGCCATTCTGGAGGTCGTCGACAGCGTCGGTGTTCCGATACTTCAGCGGGTCATGCAGAATTTCGCTATTCGTCTACGCCACATCATCATCAATGATGGCATGCATATCGAAGATGTATCCAAGATCCGAATATCTGTAGGGAGGTTTACATGGTGAAAAAAATGTGTGCACCCCATAGTTTGCAACTAATTTGTTTTTTTTTCATTTAGTTCAATAATTGTACGGTAACTTTGAACCACTGTATATCAGTAACGGATAAAGACATGAAGAAACTTTTCAGGATGTTCAAGATCGGAATATTACGAATATATCGTAAAAACTAGAGCCATTTGGTATAGATTGTCGACTTGGGATCCGCGGCTCTGTTTTGGCATGCAAAAACCATGCTTATGGGGTGTTTCTCGATAACGGCAAAACATTTTTGAAAACGGAAAAATAAATGCTTAGAGAATATACCTTTAAAATTTGAGCAATTTGCTGCGGTTATTTAGATATCCGCTGCTGACGGCGAAATAATCGTGAAAAACGCTTTTTACGGATTTTCCAAGGAACCACGGAACTAAATGACGTCCCCATAAGCCCATACAGGCGCATCATAAACCACATCTAATGCAAAAAGACCCAACCGTTTTGCACCATTTGCCTAAGCTCGATGAAGTGTGTAATATTCAAATTTTGCCCCCATACTGTAGGATGGTTGCAGTAACACAGTCCTTCTGTTCGGTATACAAATGCTCCCGAGTCCAAGGGCTAACCGAAACACTTGACCCAACTTTTCTATCACCAATAGAATCCGAGGTACGAGACCCGGAAAAATCCTTTTTTATGACCAGCATTTTGGAAAATGTTGATTATTTCACTCGCTCTCTTCCTCTTTTGAAGCTAGCAAGGGCAGTCTGAGTAACTTCGCCATGAGCTGTGTCTGTCGACAAAAAGTCTAACTTCCTGTAATTTCATCTTGTCTAAATGAAATGGGATTGCAGCTGGTCGAAGACTTGAGGAAAACAGTCTGTATCGTAATTTTATTTAATAATTTTATTTAGTTATCAGTTTTCGTATCTCACTGGCACCATCTTCAGGCCCCTACCTACGAAACTGCGTGAGTCATCCAGTCGTTTGTGTTTTATATATATATATATATATATATATATATATATATATATATATATATATATATATATATATACTAAACACGTAACTTTTCAAACCCAGAAGGCTTTTCATAGTCCTGAGTCTGTATCACTCCAGATGTGTTCACTTCGTCACTGGTTTGAGGGTCTTTAACAAAGGGGGCATTGTTAACTCACAGCACTATTCACAGATAAATATGCGGCCTGGCCGTCGTGAAACAGGTGGGGAGGGGTGTCTGCAGGTGTTCAGCGCAGCCCAATCCACGCAGGATAGGAAGCGCCAAGAGCTTCCAGCAGCTGGCGGGACGATGTCAGCTGGTTCCTGCGGGCGACGCTTACTTAACGTCATTGCTAGGGGTCATTGCCTCTACGGCGGGGCAACGCAACACAGCCCTTTCGTGCCTCAGCGGTCTGTTCGTACTTGCCCTCAGTCTTTGAAAGATGACCACTCACCTTCCACTGTTCTCATCCGAACTAACCAGTCCTTGTCACCGCCTGAGTCCTTCGGATGACTTTAGCTGCTTGCAGACGACTGCGACGCTCAAAAGCGTCTTCTCTCGGAGGAGGAGGAGATTACTATTTAACGTCCCGTCGACAACGAGGTCATTAGAGACGGAGCACAAGCTCGGATTAGGGAAGGATGGGGAAGGAAATCGGCCGTGCCGTTTCTAAGGAACCATCCCGGCATTTGCCTGAAGCGATTTAGGGAAATCACGGAAAACCTAAATCAGGACGGCCGGACGCGGGATTGAACCGTCGTCCTCCCGAATGCGAGTCCAGTGTGCTAACCACTGCGTCACCTCGCTCGGTGGACGTCTCTTGGGTCGAACATGAATTTTTGTTTAAACATTTCTACACAGACGAATCTCACTCTCCTAACCACGGCTATGACAGCTTGTGATTATGTTACTGCTGGCTTGTATACAACAGAGGTGGCAGTCTTTGAAGAGAGTGAGTTAATACGCCAGTCGGTCAGTTGCCTCAGCAATAAGTTGATGTATTGAGTATCCATGTGTCCGTATTGTCATATATACACAGCATAAATGATCGAAACCGTTAATGTTTGGTGCGCCTATACATTTAGGCTCCAAAGAAACTGGTATAGGTATGAGTATTCAAATACAGAGATATGTAAACAGGCAGAATACGCCGCTGCTGTCGGCAACGCCTATATAAGACAACAAGTGTCTGTTGCAGTTGTTAGATCGGTTACTGCTGCTACAATGGCAGGTTATCAAGATGTAAATGAATCTCAACGTGGTGTTATAGTCGGTGCAAGAGCGATGGGACACAGCATCTCTGAGGCAACGATGAAGTGGAGATTTTCCCGTACGACCATTTTCGCGTACGACCATTTCACAAGTGTGCCGTGAATATAAGGAATCCAGTAAAACATCAAATCTCCGACATCGCTGTGGCCAGAGAAAGATCGTGCAAGAACGGGGCCATCGACGAATGAAGAGAATCGTTCAAGGTGACAGAAGTGCAACCCTTCAGCAAATTGCTGCAGATTTCAATGCTGGGCCATCAACAAGAGTCATCGTGTGAATCATTCAACGAAACATCATCGACATGAGCTTTCAGAGCCGAAGGCCCGTTCGTGTACCCTTCATGACTACGCAACACAAAGCTTTACGCCTCGCCTGGGCTTGTCAACACCGACATTGGATTGTTGAGGACTGGAAACATGTTACCTGATTGGACGTGTATCGTTTCAAATTGTATCGAGTGAATGGAGGTGTACGGGTATGCCGACAACCTCATGAATTAATTGCTCAGCATGTTTTAAAACCAACGGTCATCTGGAGGTACGTGGATGACACATTCGTGGTATGGTCCCATGGGATGGATGAATTAAATCGATTTCTTGAACATTTGAATCCCATTCATGCTAGCATTAAATTTATTAGCATTAAATTTACTATGGAAATAGAAAAAGACGGCTGCCTCCCCTTTTGGGATGTCGTCGTTCGCCGTAAAGGTGATGGCACATTAGGACATCGGAAACCAAGACACACAAATCTATATCTTCTTGCCAGTGGCTGCCATCATCCTTCATCGACCATAGGTGTCCTTAAGACCTTAGTGCATCGGGCACACTGTATATCCGATAAAGACAATTTGCAAGAAGAGCTCACATACCTCAAGAGCATTTTTAAATCGAATGGATTTTCTCCGCAACAAATTCGTAGAGCATTCGATGCAAAACCTAAACTGCAGGTATGTGATTGGGAAGAAAATAGAAATTCCTTCAGATCTAGTGCGTTTTTGCCCTATGTGGGTGCTCTTTCCTCGAAGATGGGCCGCATTCTTGAGAAAGACTGTGTTAAGGTGATCTTCCGGCTCCCCACGAAGATTGCAGCTTTACTCGGCTCTGTGAAGGACGATTTACAGATTCGTAAAGCGGGTGTGTATCAGATTCCTTGAGAAAAATTGTGAGAAGTCGTACATAGGTCAAACAACACGCACCGCTCATGAGAGCGGTGTGGAGCATCGAAGATACACAGGTTTGTTACAGCCAGACAAGTTAGCTGTGGCCGAACATTGTATTGATATAGGGCATTCCATGAATTACAGTGATGTGAAGATTTTAAAATCCACCTCTTCTTTTTGGGAATCTGTCTTCAAGGACGCTATAGAGATTAGATTAGCTAATAATTTAGTAAATAGAGATAATGGTTTTAATTTGGACAAAGCATGGAATCCGGCTGTTGGGGTAATTAAATTGCTGAGAAGTCGTCATGGTGTCACCGCCGCCGATCATACATCGATAAGCGAATCGAATGTCTGTACGCCTTCGCCACAGGCGGCGCATGTGTAATCGTATTTCCGCCGACCAGCATCTGTGACCCGCATGCGCAGTACCGCCGCGGTGGAGTATATAAGGCCGCGCTTGGCATCTTGTCGTCAGTCTTGTGACTCACTCTGAGGATGGTCAGACGATACGCGGCCCAAATATCAGTGGAGGAAATTTTATTTGCGCGGCTGTATCCCCAAAATTTAAATGGACTAATACGTTTGTATATTCTATAAAATATGCTCTTACCTTGGCTGTAAATATTTGGTGTGATGCCTTACAGTATGTAGATTTGAGATGTATATGCCACAAGCTTCAGGTAATAGCCATGGTTTCATGAAAATTCAATTTCACTTAGAGTGTCCACTTTACCCCACGTTTCCTTACTGTCAGTATTTTAACAAAATTTTCGAAAGATGTCTTGAACGTATTTATGATGATTTATAATGGTTATTGAACACCTCCACAAGAAGGTGCGACCTACAGCTCGTAAAAAACACATCAAACTACGAATGTAGTGCGGGACAATACGTTGAGAATGTGGGTTTCGCAGGAGGCGTGCCAGAGATAAATCCCTGCAGTCGCGCTAACCTCTGTGCCCTCGGTGGCTTAGATGGACAGAGCGTCTACCATGTAAGCAGGAGATCTCGGGTTCGAGTCCCGGTCGGGGCACACATTTTCATCTGTCCCCGTTGACGTATGTCAACGCCTGTAAGCAGCTAAGGGTGTTCGTTTCATTGTAATTTCATTCTAACGAGCTGCATGGTCACCGATGGTATCTGTTCTTTCGGACACCATCTTAGTATAAAAATAGTACTTGATTATGTACAAAAATGAGCATCGATTTCGAGGAAACAATGCACTCAATGAACTGGAGATAAAACAACATGTTCTGTCCCAATCTGACAAGAAATGAAGTAAAATGTGTCCAGCACTGGCATCTGAAATTTTAAGTTATGTAAAAACCAAGAGAAATTGTGCACATAAAGTTTAAATGTCCTGCAGCTTTTATAGCACGTCTCAAGAAAGAATACAGAATGTGCCGTAGAGACATCACGGCTTTCATGGCAGCCAGAGACGCACAGGAAGACCACGGTATTCGCCAGTCTTGGACTTTGTCGAAGAAGTACTCTGAAAAACTGCAAGTTTCCAGATACAGCCACACTATATTTGGATCACTGATCAAAGTGGATTTAATTATGATCTAGCCTCTGGTGCGGCACTACCTAGAAAAGGGGAAAAATCAACAGTTGCCCTTGTCCATAGGTATACAATAGACGTTGGATTTTCAGTGAGTGGACACCCAACAAAAAAACTGTATATTTGTCTTCAGGAAAAAAATTTTTGGGCCTTAAGTTAAAAAGGCTATTGAAGAAAGTCTTCTGTTAAACAAACATTTGGAGGCTAGCGAAAGTGGGAAAATGTCAAAAGACCATTTAAAATCCTTTTCTGTGAATGTTGTTAATAACAATATCGCAAGCAACCAGAAGCGTATACTACTTCATGATTCTTGAAGTGCTCACAAGGAGACAAATAGCAAATGAGTTCTTTTTGGGTAAAGTTCCGCCAAAAACAATAAAATACGTACAGCCTACGGATGTGTATTTCTTCTGGCAGTTTTAAAATACAAGCAAGAAGGATAATATACTCTATAAGGATTCTCTTCAGTGACTTCGACTGTAAATAAGGAAATAGAATTTTCATAATGAAAATTATTCATAACCAGCTGTCTGCTCCAGAGTATCAGCCTGTGTTTCAATATTCCTGGCAAGCGGCTGAGTACAATACTCCCGCACATGCTGCTGAATTCAAGAATATGTTTCAAGTGGCATTTGATTTTGCAGCTCAAGAATGTGATTCCGAGGACTGTCCAGATACTGCTCTCAGCAAATGTGCTTACTACGATTCCACATATTGTTTCTATTGTTTCATGCATTTTGTTGAGTCACCTCACGTACATTTTCAAAGTCCGATAACGGGAAAAGAACGAATAACACAATCGATATTGCTCAGGCTCTACGTTCATTTCCATAGTAAAACACCTTACATTAACAAATACTCAACACCATAATTGGAAATTACATTTTTCTTTCTCTCGTGACCACCTTCTTCCTTACATAGGTGCCGCCTCAGCGAGCGCCTTTTCTTGACACAGTACACATCTTCAATTATTTCCAACTCTGACTTAAAATTATTACATAATTAATAGTTGTACATGTCATTAGTTTTTCTCATTCGTATCGATTAAACCGATTACAAAAAAAAGGATCAAATGGTTCTAAGCACTAAGGGACTTAAGATCTGAGGTCATCAGTCCCCTAGACTTAGAACTACTTAAACCTAACTAACCTAAGACATCACACACATCCATGCCCGAGGCAGGATTCGAACCTGCGACCGCAGCAGCAGCGCGGTTCCGGACTGAAGTGCCTAGAACCGCTCGGCCACAGCGGCTGCCAAACCGATTACATTTAGACCTTCCTTCCTCATGGTGAGATCACACTCATAGTATTTCAATCCTCAGACGAGAGTACCGTAGACAAGTGCTCGACAGATCGTAAGGATTGCATCCCCTTACCATCAGGCTTGTTTTCGTTTTGAATCCCCATGAATCGCTAACCGGTGAAGAGGTTGAAACTGATACTAATGTTCCGTGTCTCCAGTGTACACATTTGAGTTTATTACGTTATGAATCCCAGTTTCAATTCTTTCGCTAGTGTTCAAACTCCCGTGATCTCCTTTGATTAACCCATTCTTCCTTCTTAAATGTTTCCCCCTCTCTGTAAACATTGATTCTGATTCTTTATCTTCCGATCAGGATGTTCAAAATTTCGTCTCTGATTGACGATCTTAATATTATCACAGATAACTTCTTTTCCTACTTTTCAACTCTCCTCCTTTGGCCTCGTTTCCGAGCATATCTAGATTATTCATCAAAAGCAACAAAAATCAATCTTACTTATTTCACTGCCTGGCGTCGGTGAGACTTCGCTTTTGGGAGTGTGAGTGTGAGTGTGTCAATGGTCTGCTGGTTTTGTCGTCAATTGGACAACTGTTTGCGTTGCGAAGGCGTCAGTGTATGTGTATGTTTGTGTGTGTGTGTGTGTGTGTGTGTGTGTGTGTGTGTGTGTGTGTGAACGGTTGGGAATAAGAACGCATTGCACGGATTAAAAAGGATGTAACACAGGGATTATAGTCTTTCCACCCTGCTTTAAATCTCTACGTCATGTAAGTAGGCTGTTTAGGTTTTTATATAGGTAACGCCACGTAGCGCTCTGTATGTAAAACACTGGCTGTGCTGTGTGCAGTCTGTGGCTAGTTTGCATTGTTGTCTGCCATTGTAGTGTTAGGCAGTTGGATGTTAACAGCGCATAGCGCTGTGCAGTTGGAGATGAGCCGCCAGCAGTGGTGGATGTGGGGACAGAGATGGCGGAGTTTTGAAATTTGTAAGACTGGATGTCATGAACTGCTACATACATTATGACTTTTGAACACTATTGAGGTAAATACATTGTTTGTTCTCTATCAAAATCTTTCATTTGCTAACTATGCCTATTAGTGGATAGTGCCTTCTGTAGTTTGAATCTTTTATTTAGCTGGCAATAGTGGCGCTTGCTGTATTGCAGTAGTTCGAGTGTCGAAGATTTTTGTGAGGTAAGTGATTTGTGAAAGGTATAGCTTAAAGTTAGACAGGGCCATTCTTTTGTAGGGATTATTGAAAGTCAGATTGTGTTGCGCTAAAAATATTGTGTGTCAGTTTAAGCAGTCATGTATAATTTTTCTAAGGGGATGTTTCATATGGCGACCCTGCCAGGATACCTCACTGGAATCTTCTGATTTTTTTCTTGTAGTTTGTGTAATTAGTGTAGCTTTTGTTTATTGCTAACGCATAATTGTAGAGAGAATCTCCTTTGTAGTTGCAGTCTTTCATTGTTGTTGTGGCATGCATGTAGATTTGCACCAAGTATTTCGCAGCTGCGCTTGCAATTAACTAGATATTATTTTCAGTGCTATGTTAATGTGTTTTCTTATTTTGCTCTTCAAATTGTGCTTTTCTGTGTTGTCGTGTGAAATATTGTGACAATAATGGCGTGTGAAAAACGTAATACTAGGCTCCAAAGTAAACTGAGAAATGACAGTGAAGACGAAAGCAGTGTGTTAGCGCCACCGTGTAATGAATTAACTAATGTTCAAACTAGTGATTTGATAATTGTGCGTAGGGAAATGGAGCAGGCAGCAAATAATGGCGTAGACAGTGAAACAAATAGTGAACAGGGAAGCATTATCGATCGATTGGTCGGCAACAGCTTGTCTCAGGAATCCGAAATGACAGGACACAATCTTGCCAATACTGCAGATTCAGGTTTTGCGTCCTCACTGTTTTCTCAAATAAGTCGAGACACCTTTTCTGCTTGTCAAAATGTGAATGTTTCTGGTGCAAATTCACTGCCGAAAAGCACTGAGGAACATGTTTCAGACACCTGTGCAATGTTATTACAATTAATACAACAAATGGGACAAAAACAGCAAAAGCTTCAAACGTTAGACACAATGGAACAAAATCTTCGAAAGTTAGACACAATGGAACAAAATCAGAGGCAAACACAGCAAAAGCTTCAAAAGTTAGACACAATGGAACAAAATCAGAGACAAACACAGCAACAGTTAGACACAATGGAACAAAATCTTCGGAAGTTAGACACCACACTTGAACAAACACGTGAAGATTTAACTACTGAGTTACATAACATTGAATCGAAATGTCAAAAAGTCTGTAATGACGTAAAAACACAAATTTGTGAGCATTTCCAACCTATATTTTCGCGTCATGAAAATGCATTACAGAACCACGACGCAGCCATAAAAGAACTGCAAACTATTGTTCATGAAAATCATGAGACCTTGCTAGCTATAATTGACTCAGTTGCATCTACCAATTCGTTTACGCAACTTGCAAAAATTCAGGAAAACTTAAAGGACACAGTAGACACGATTTCAACCCAAATGGACACTCTGAAACTTGGTTCAGAAAAACACACTGAGGAAATAAGTACACTATCAGAGAAAGTAGCCGAACTTTCGGATCAGTTCACTAACTTATCTACAAGATGATCTGAATGACACAAGACCTGTACCCATCACTGACACAGAAGAGTATGAACAAATTAAGAAATTCAAACAAAATCAGAATCAAATTAATACGCAACACAAAAGAGAAATCCGGGAAGTACAAGATCAGTTGGCACAAGTAATACAAAAATTACATATTTCAGAGGACACTCGCGCTCCAACACGGGAAGAGGGACTTAGAAATACGGAAAAGCCACAAAATAATAACATGGGGCATTTCGGAAATTATGAAAGAAATTGGCAAGGTGTACCGAATTTTGAAATGGAACCGCCGAAACGACGTAACAATGACCGATATGCGACTCGCCGACATGATGATTTTGACTATAAGCTGTTCATTACTACACATAAATTCAAAACATTTAAGAATTCTGACAATGACATTCATCCACAAGCGTGGCTTCATCAATTCTCTCATTATTTTCCTCCCAACTGGTCATTAGAGCACAGATTAGAATTTATGTGTGGCTATTTAGAGAACGAACCAGCTGTAAGAATGCGATCGGTCATTCACGATTGTCACAGTCAAGGAGAATTTAACCATGCCTTCCTCTCAGCATATTGGTCTCAAGCTACACAAGACCGAGTAAAACATAGCATCATAATGATGAAACATTTCGAACAATCTGAATTTTCCAGTCTTGTGAAATTTTTTGAAGACATGTTGCACAAGAATCAGTACCTGTCAAACCCATACAGCCCCTCAGAACTCATCCACATTTGCTTAATCAAATTACCTGAACATTTACGAGATATTATTTTGGCAGTACGTTGCAAAGACGACATTGAAGCTTTTCAGGGACTCTTACAAGAATTAGAAATTGACACTGACAATCGCGGAACGCGAAAACAGGAACACCACAATTACAGGTCACATCCGTCGCAATTCCACGATGAAAGAAATAATAACTGGACACGACAAGGCCATTCTTACAATGTAAATCGTGACCAAAACAGACACCACCCGTATGACAACCACTGGCATAGTAATAGTTACAGAGAAAGATCGCATTTCCGTAGCAATGAATATGACAGAGACAATCATAGAAACAGACAATTTGGCAACCAGAACTATTATTATCACGGGAGACAGAATAACTTCAGACGCAACAGTTCAGTGCGCAGTTACGATACCGGGAGAAATTCTCCACCACATGACCGACAAACAAGAAACTATGTAAACTACCGACAAAACGACAGACCTGAATTCCATCAGAACTGGCGGGATACAAACAGAGCAGGGCACTCTCGACAAGGTGAATTTGTAGAAGTTAGGTCTCCTAATCCCAATAACGACGCGCGCCAACAAAGAGACAGACAATGACTCGCACCGCAGGCAGCCACATGCGCTGGCTGGCTCAGAGAAAAATAACATAGATGCTAACCTTGAGAAAAAATCCAGTATTCTTTACCGACGTATACCGCATGATAATTGCATTCAAGTTCAAACTCTGAGTACTATGAAGAGTAAAGGATTGCACCACACTTCGCATGTAAAACCTCTTATTGGAGATAATCTGCTTTTTAACTTAGTCTTTGCCATAAAACTTTTCACTTCACGCTACGAGTACAATTTGTCACACTGAGAAACTGTTAACATACAACAATGTGTTGAAGTTAACTATCCAGCCTAGAACCTAGGGAACATTTTTAAACAGAAATTACGAATGCATTGTTATAGTGAACAGACGACACAGTGTTGTTATTTGTACATTCTTGCTTGTTAGTTGCACGATTACGGAACGACTATAAGGCTCACATACTTAGGACATTTACCAGTACTGCTAATTAGATTTTAATGCAACATTTTGGTTTACTTGAAAATACATTCTGGATTTAAAGTACTTTCTGTGAGATACCAGATGAGACAGTGGTTAGTTTATGTGACAGCTACACGATTTTATCATGATGCTACTAATAAGTGACAATTTACAATGTTGCTTTTGCAGTGTTTCTGTTTTATATATGCACAGTTTTTCTGTATTATTCTGGAAAGTAAAACATGTTTTAGTAGTAACTTTTGTGGTATAGCTACAATGAGACAGCCTTTTCCGTAGCACAACAATACGTTACAGCACAGTACTTTCTTCATCATGGCAATAAGCGTAATAAGTAAGATATCTATACGCAAAGCATTTTACTTTTGTTTATCATGAGGTAAGTACCTTGGCTTCTGTAGAACTTAGCTTTCGGAGGACAATAACTACGACACTTCCACAGAGATTATCTTACAGCAAGACGCACATTTAGCGCTACAGGACACACATTTGAGTGATTAATTTTGTACTTGAACCATTTATTTTTCAAGATTTTTGAATTGCAAAGAAAGTTTTCCATGATACATTTCATTCCATTGCTGTAATCTGTAACACCTGAGGGTATAATTACATTAATCCTCAGGGGGGTACACGCTTACTTGGTGTATCATGTGTTTGGCAAGCACAAGGAGCCCTAGCTAATATGGTATTTGCTTATACAACTTTACACATCGGTACCATATTTCTCTAACACTGGATTACACAGCTATCTGATCATTTAACTGAGAGATAAACATTTTTTTACTACGTCAGTGACAAATGTTTACGCAATTACACAGTTGGATAACTTCACACTTATGAAACTGTGTTTTGTCTGTACTTTGTGAACTGTTCATATTTTTTCAGAACCATTGTGATACTATAAGAGCTTTGAATGATGTATTTGGTATGAGATCATGATTTTTAAAGTACGTTTGAGGTAGATGACACTATTGAAATGAGCAGAGAATTTTTTTTAGGTTTTGAAATTATTGCAGAAAGCTACGACGATTTTGAGATGTGACTGAGGTGTTATGATGTTATTTTTACGACGACGATGTGTATTATGCTGTTGAGGTATGTTTATGATCTATAAGATGATGCTACCATGAATGAGGAATTTCATTATGCTACGTATTTATTTTGATGAAATATTGAAGAAGTGTCGACGAATATGTATATGTGTAAAAAGGTAAGGAATAATGAGTAGTGGTTAGGGACTCTGGTTTGTGAAAAGGTTGTTGGAAACCAAGAATCGTACTTTAAGAGTTATGAAATGTATGTATATGCGTGAATGTATTACAATGCCGATGAAAATTTTTTGGACACTGTTTTATCAATAGGATTTTATTTCTACACATTTGTAACGCAAATTCTCAACCTGTGGAATTATTTTATATGAGACTGCCACTGTAGCAGAAACTGCTGTCGTAAATATTTCAGTGAGAAAGGTAAGTGACCTTGACATAATGCCTTTTGGGCGCCCAGCTGAGAAGTAGTCATCTGACAAAAGAAAGGCATTAGGTGCAGAAAAGAAGAGGCCATTATCCTTGCCATTGACAATCCTTTAGAGAAAGCATCACAAATACGACACGCTCATTACTTGGAAAGATACTTACATCTACACACCTGATTATGACAAGCGTCTTTCTACGAGAGTTGAGAGAATTTCTACTAACTTATGAAATGTCAAATGACTATTGAATGATATTTTTAATGATTTGCTTTTCATAGTTGCTCATTTCATTTGATATCTAGTTTCCAGCTGTGTTGCAGCATTGATTTTATAAAATAAAATGCATTTGCTAATGTGAACACTTTCTGTCAACAGATCTATGAAACAATAATTTTGTGCTCCACATTCTTCAAAAAAGGAGCACTTGGAAAGGAAAGAACAATAAGAAGGGACTAGTAACAGTAACTGCATACATAATTTTCCTTTCAAGTACATGGTAATATATTTTTTACAATAAGTTGTTGTGGTGCACCACTTTAATTATATAGACATTAAGATGTGATATAGGTATTAAACATAGCCATTTTTACTGTAATATTTTTTCTGCTTGAGCTTTGTCATGTTTAGATATAAGTTATTGCATTTGCTACTGCTGTTTGCCAGGCATAGTGCTACTAAATTTCACTTTACATTACTCTGTTAAGCCAGTTTTACTACTGATTTATTTTTCTTGTTTGCTGCTCATTGCCTTATATTAGTTGTAATACTGCTGCTTGCTTTGCCAATTTGCATTTTTTTGTCCTTGCGGTTTGTGTTAATTTGTTATGTGCTGCTGCATTGCCTCGTCCATTGGTATATATATGCGAGCTCAGTAGATTTAAGTTAGCTTAAGAGGGGGTAGACTATATAAGAAACTAACTATGATGGATTGGGAGAAATACATTGAGAAGCTATAAGAAAATGGTTTGGCCAAAAAAGGGGTGTACAGTGGAGAAAAACTATTTTTGAAAGAGGATGTGGACAGAATACAGAAAGCATGCTTGGACAGGATTTTTTTTTTTTTTTTTTTTTTTTTTTTTTTTTTTTTTTTTTTTTTTTTTTTTTTTTGCTGGAGCAAATGTCGAAATGAGAGGAATCTATGGAATGAAGTTTTGGGTTGGACTGCAGTACCAAATGTTTCACTGAAAACAAACCCTGTCCTTTCCTTTTGTGTTATCCCACTATGTGTTTGTGTACCCTTGTGTATTTGTTTTCTTCCTGTCTCTGTGTAGCTTCATAGAATTTTTTTCTTCTAATACTAAGCTATATTCACTATGATGAGGAATACTGTTATCCTCAAATATAATTGGCATTAATAATATGTTATTTACCTTGTAAATATGCTTAGACGTTATTTATTCTGTTTTGTTTTAATGCTCATGTGTAAAGTTGATGATTCAAAAGTTATTCTGATCTTTTATGTATTTACTTATGTCATAATTCCTGTAAAACTGATGTATATGTTAGTTCGATTCTTTTGTAAAGGCTGTACTACAAATGTTATCTGTATTGTTATGTCTTTAATGATGTATTTTGTACCTTTGTTATTGTATTCTTATGTTATAAAATTGTAACTGACACCAGTTCATCAAATTAAGTAACTTGTAAGTTACATTTCACTGCACACGTTTCTGTTGGCATAGTATATGGACAATATGTGAGAAGTAGGGACTGATAGTGTTTGCACGTGTGTTAATAATTCAGCAAGGGACTGGATAACAGCATTGCTGGTTCAAAGGACATTTCAAAAAAAATTTGTGAGCGCACAAGTGGTGGTTCATGGACTTGCAATATTATCCGCAAGACTCTTCAATGGTGATTGTGCACCTGCACAGTCAAATAGATGGCTGCTGGCCATCTCTACAAGGACTACAGTGGGTCTGCGTCTTTGATGGCCCACCAATACCATTATTTCTACAAGGAGTACAGTTGATCTGCATGTTTGATGGCCCACCAATACCATTATCTCTACAAGGACTGCAGTGGGTCTGCACCTCTGGTGGCCCACCAATACCATACTCTCTATCAGGTTTACATCACTTCCTCTGTGATGACCTACCTACCAATATTCTTCAAAACTTCGACTGACTCTGCTGTGGGTTTGCTCTGTTGTGGCCCATTACCTGTCTGCATGTCAAGAGTCAGCACTGTCTTTCTATTGGAAGGACAACACTACTTCTTTAAGACAGCATGGAAATCCACTACTTCCTTGTGCATTTTCTTTTACTGCTCAGACTTTGAGAAAAACACTGCAATTTTACTATGATGAACGATCAGGACTGTCTTTATGGACTGTGAGAAAATTTTAGCTTTTGACCAACATTGTATCAATAAGTGTGTGCATTTGATTTCTTTTTTATTGTAATTATGAAAATTTTTTTCAAATCTGTATTGGCCACTGCCCAAAACAATTTGTAAAATTTTTTGTGGGTAGGATAAGGGGCTATGTAAGTAGGCTGTTTAGGTTTTTATATAGGTAACTCCACGTAGCGCTCTGTATGTAAATCACTGGCTGTGCTGTGTGCAGTCTGTGGCTAGTTTGCATTGTTGTCTGCCATTGTAGTGTTGGGCAGTTGGATGTTAAGAGCACGTAGCGCTGTGCAGTTGGAGGTGAGCCGCCAGCAGTGGTGGATGTGGGGAGAGAGATGGCGGAGTTTTAAAATTTGTAAGACTGGATGTCATGAACTGCTATATACATTATGACTTTTGAACACTATTGAGGTAAATACATTGTTTGTTCTCTATCAAAATCTTTCATTTGCTAACTATGCCTATTAGTAGTTAGTGCCTTCAGTACTTTGAATCTTTTATTTAGCTGCCAGTAGTGGCGCTCGCTGTATTGCAGTAGTTCGAGTATTGAAGATTTTTTGTAAGGTAAGTGATTTGTGAAAGGTATAGCTTAATGTTAGACAGGGCCATTCTTTTGTAGGGATTATTGAAAGTCAGATTGCGTTGCGCTAAAAATATTGTGTGTCAGTTTAAGCACAGTCATGTATAATTTTTCTAAGGGGATGTTTCAGTCGAAGAAGCAATGATGGAAATAAATGAAAGGTTCAACGGTGCGATTAAAATTCAAAGTGAAAGGATAGCAATGATTAAGATTCGCTGATGACACTGCTATCCTTTTTTAAAGTGAAGAAGAATTACAGGAGATGCTGAATGGAACGAATGTGTAATGAGTACAGAATATGAACTGAGAGTACATCGAAGGAAGAAGAAAGTAATGAGAAGTAGCGGGAATGAGAACAGCAAGAAACTTAACACCATAAGCGGTGATCATGAAGTACATAAAGCTAAGGAAATCTGCCACTTAGGTAACAAAACAATCCACAACAGAAGGAGCAAGGAGGACATAAGAAGAAGACTAGCACTGGCAAAAGGGCATTCCTGTCCAAGAGAAATCTGCTAGCATAAAAAAATGTTCATATGTGTGTGAATTCCTAAGGGACCAAACTGCTGGGTCACCGGTCCCTAGACTTACACACTACTTAAACTAACTTATGCTAAGAACAACACGTACATCCATGCCCGAGGAGAACTCGAACCTCCGGCGGGAGGGGCCGCGCTATCTGTGATATCGCACCTCAAACCTCGCGGCTACTCCGCGCGGCTTGCTAGAATCAAACAAAGATCTTAATTTGAGGAAGAAGTTTCTGAAAATTTACGTTTCGAGCACAGCATTGTATGACAGTGAAACGGATGTGGCAAAACCACAACAGGAGAGAATCGAAGCAGTTGAGTTGCGGTGCTACAGAAGAATGATGAAAATTAGTGGGCTGGTAAGGTGTGCAATGAACAGGTTTCCCGCAGAACATATGGAAAGGAACATATGGAAAACAATGACAAGAATAAGGGACAGGATGATAAGACATTTGTTAAGAAGTGGAATACCTTCCACGGTACTGGAGGCAGCTGTAGAGCATAAAAATTGTAGAGGAAGACAGAGATTGGAATACATCCAGCAAACAATTGAGGACGCAGGTTGAGATGAAGAGGCTGCCGCAGGAGAGGAATTCTTGGCGGGCAGCATCAAACCAGTCAGAAGAGTGATGACAAGAAAAGGAAGGATGACTGTGTCCTATCTTCAAGATCTCTGGGACGTTATCTTTCAATAAGGTAAAACAAGACCACAAGTTGCCTGTGGTGTCTTAACCTAATCCGACACAAGGGTTGTTTAAAAGCCTGGGGCCAGACAGAATGCGGCCTGTCCGTCCGGCCTGTGACCTTGGACCGCAGCCTGCAGGCCACACTGTAGTATCGCTCGTTATTGTATGGCGGCCGTCACACAGAGTGCTGCTTTGACGCACGGGCAACCGACCTGCCGCACCGGCCGCCGCCGGGTTGCCACAGATAACAGATTCGCCGCAAGCAGGAGCGGCTGCTTGCCTGTGTCGGCGCCAGGCGCCTACAACCGCACGAGTGGTCGACTGTGAAGAGCGGACAACTTGAATAGCTGGGCGGCGGCCATTAGAGTGGTAAACTGACGCGCGAAGTTCGAATGTTTATACATCGCTTTTGGTTATAAAATGCCTTCCTTTGAGTTAGGTCACAAACGTAATGTCTCATTTAAATACGTTACTACAATATACTTTTTAATTTATGAACAAACAGCAACTAGTCACTGTTTATGAATTTATCTTACGTACTACATGGAATCTGGCGTAGCTAAAAGTTACGTACTGGACCCCTAGCATTTTTCGTAGTTCATTTACGATAGATGTACGCAAAATGCATCAAAATACTCGAAGATTTGCCCACTATATTAATAGATATTTTCTGACTCTATCTTGCTTTAGATTTTATCACGAGAAGTGCGTTACAGGGCTATTACAAATGATTGAAGCGATTTCATAAATTCACTGTAGCTCCATTCATTGACATATGGTCACAACACACTACAGATACGTAGAAAAACTCATAAAGTTTTGTTCGGCTGAAGCCGCACTTCAGGTTTCTGCCGCCAGAGCGCTCGAGAGCGCAGTGAGACAAAATGCCGACAGGAGCCGAGAAAGCGTATGTCGTGCTTGAAATGCACTCACATCAGTCAGTCATAACAGTGCAACGACGAAGTTCAACAAAGATCCACCAACTGCTAACTCCATTCGGCGATGGTATGCGCAGTTTAAAGCTTCTGGATGCCTCTGTAAGGGGAAATCAACGGGTCGGCCTGCAGTAAGCGAAGAAACGGTTGAACGCGTGCGGGCAAGTTTCACGCGTAGCCCGCGGAAGTCGACGAATAAAGCAAGCAGGGAGCTAAACGTACCACAGCCGACGGTTTGGAAAATCTTACGGAAAAGGCTAAAGCAGAAGCCTTACCGTTTACAATTGCTACAAGCCCTGACACCCGATGACAAAGTCAAACGCTTTGAATTTTCGGCGCGGTTGCAACAGCTCATGGAAGAGGATGCGTTCAGTGCGAAACTTGTTTTCAGTGATGAAGCAACATTTTTTCTTAATGGTGAAGTGAACAGACACAATGTGCGAATCTGGGCGGTAGAGAATCCTCACGCATTCGTGCAGAAAATTCGCAATTCACCAAAAGTTAACGTGTTTTGCGCAATCTCATGGTTTAAAGTTTACGGCCCCTTTTTCTTCTGCGAAAAAAACGTTACAGGACACGTGTATCTGGACATGCTGGAAAATTGGCTCGTGCCACAACTGGAGAACGACAGCGCCGACTTCATCTTTCTACAGGATGGTGCTCCACCGCACTTCCATCATGACGTTCGTCATTTCTTAAACAGGAGATTGGAAAACCGATGGGTCGGTCGTGGTAGAGATCATGATCAGCAATTCATGTCATGGCCTCCACGCTCTCCCGACTTAACCCCATGCGATTTCTTTCTGTGGGGTTATGTGAAAGATTCAGTGTTTAAACCTCCTCTACCAACAAACGTGCCAGAACTGCGAGCTCGCATCAACGATGCTTTCGAACTCATTGATGGGGACATGCTGCGCCGAGTGTGGGAGGAACTTGATTATCGGCTTGATGTTTGCCGAATCACTAAAGGGGCACATATCGAACATTTGTGAATGCCTAAAAAAACTTTTTGAGTTTTTGTATGTGTGTGCAAAGCATTGTGAAAACATCTCAAATAATAAAGTTATTGTAGAGCTGTGAAATCGCTTCAATCATTTTTAATAACCCTGTATATATGGCATAGTGCTTTGGCAACTCACGACCAAATTATCAAGTTTCAACCTAACCTAGACCATGAAAACACTACAGATCAGCCAACTTTCTTCAAAATGATCAGAACATATAAAATGGTATTCTGTCGGTCGGAAATGTTGCCTCCTGACAGCGTGTAACCATTTTTGTAACAGCTATGGTTTTGAGAAAGGAAACCTGCAAATAGATGCACAGACATTATGCTAATACCGTGTTACAAAAACATTTATTAAGCAAGTGCACTGACATACAAAACAACTTAAAATATTCACTTACCTGTGAAACGTAATATTCGTTCCTTTCTCGAATTTATTTGTACAATTAATCGCTGCACGACTCTTCACCATTGTACTTCTTTTGATTGGAACGTACAGACAGTAGAATTGCGAGTAACAAATATTGTATGTACGTCCCAACAAATATACAACGTTTAATCAGGGTCTTCATAAACAACAGTACTACACAACACATCAGATAACAACCACTATAATGGCGTCAAGCCGAAGGTTCAAATTATCCCGCGACTGCAGCGCTGTCAGTGAGTCTAGTTATTTTTTACAAGGTCTTTGGTTGGCGCATTCAACTGCTCTGCTGTCACACTGGAAGCGCTCTGCTGTCACACTGGGAGCAGCGGCGTGAGGCAGTTTTTGTCTTGCAGCTCGTACTGCATGCATCATGGACACAGTAAGACTTATAGAGTAGGTGAGATAATAAAACTTTTGGTATGATACACGCGATCCTGCTTTGGAGGTAGAATACTCTTGATAGAGAGCTGCATTCTCAAAAATAGTGTTGTCACTGTGACGTTCATAACTTCCAATATCAACTACTGTTAACTTTTAGTATGGATCAACGATCGCCAGGAGAACTAGCGAAAAGAATTGTTCATAACAGAAGAACTGGGATCCACTATCCTTCGGGCATTTTAACCTGATATGTTTTCCGTCTATGCTTCCAAGGCAATTCGGAAACCCCCAAAGTTCTAGAAATCCTTCATCAGATTTCTTCCACATGTCTGTTGTGGGAGTAGATAAATACTTGGGCTGTGGAACTGTCCATATTGCCTGGCACACTTCTTTCACAATTTCTGAGACTGTTGAACTCCTAAGCGAAAAGAAAAAGCTACGGTCTGGTGACTTCCGCCTGTAGCCAAGTATCTGGAAAAGATTAAAGTAAATTATGCCGACAGAAAGAATAGATAATTTTACGACCATAGATGTTGTTGTTGTTGTGGTCTTCAGTCCTGAGACTGGTTTGATGCAGCTCTCCATGCTACTCTATCCTGTGCAAGCTTCTTCATCTCCCAGTACCTACTGCAACCTACATCCTTCTGAATCTGCTTAGTGTATTGATCTCTTGGTCTCCCTCTACGATTTTTACCCTCCACGCTGCCCTCCAATGCTAAATTTGTGATCCCTCGATGCCTCAGAACATGTCCTACCAACCGATCCCTTCTTCTAGTCAAGTTGTGCCACAAACTTCTCTTCTCCCCAATCCTATTCAATACCTCCTCATTAGTTACGTGATCTACCCACCTTATCTTCAGCATTCTTCTGTAGCACCACATTTCGAAAGCTTCTATTCTCTTCTTGTCCAAACTAGTTATCGTCCATGTCTCACTTCCATACATGGCTACACTCCATACAAATACTTTCAGAAACGACTTCCTGACACCTAAATCTATATTCGATGTTAACAAATTTCTCTTCTTGAGAAACGCTTTCCTTGCCATTGCCAGTCTACATTTTATATTGTCTCTACTTCGCACATCAGTTATTTTGCTCCCCAAATAACAAAACTCCTTTACTACTTTGTCTCATTTCCTAATCTAATTCCCTCAGCATCACCCGACTTAATTCGACTACATTCCATTATCCTCGTTTTGCTTTTGTTGATGTTCATCTTATATCCTCCTTTCAAGACACTGTCCATTCCGTTCAACTGCTCTTCCAAGTCCTTTGCTGTCTCTGACAGAATTACAATGTCATCGGCGAACCTCAAAGTTTTTACTTCTTCTCCATGAATTTTAATACCTACTCCGAATTTTTCTTTTGTTTCCTTTACTGCTTGCTCAATATACAGATTGAATAACATCGGGGAGAGGCTACAACCCTGTCTCACTCCTTTCCCAACCACTGCTTCCCTTTCATGCCCCTCAACTCTTATAACTGCCATCTGGTTTCTGTACAAATTGTAAATAGCCTTTCGCTCCCTGTATTTTACCCCTGCTACCTTCAGAATTTGAAAGAGAGTATTCCAGTTAACGTTGTCAAAAGCTTTCTCTAAGTCTACAAATGCTAGAAACATAGGTTTGCCTTTTCTTCATCTTTCTTCTAAGATAAGTCTTAAGGTTAGTATTGCCTCACGTGTTCCAATATTTCTACGGAATCCAAACTGATCTTCCCCGAGGTCGGCTTCTACCAGTTTTTCCATTCGTCTGTAAAGAATTCGCTTTAGTATTTTGCAGCTGTGACTTATTAAACTGATAGTTCGGTAACTTTCACATCTGTCAACACCTGCTTTCTTTGGGATTGGAATTATTATATTCTTCTTAAAGTCTGAGGGTATTTCGCCTGTCTCATACATCGTGCTCACCAGATGGTAGAGTTTTGTCATGACTGGCTCTCCTGAGGCCATCAGTAGTTCTAATGGAATGGTGTCTACTCCCGGGGCCTTGTTTTGACTCAGGTCTTTCAGTGCTCTGTCAAACTCTTCACGCAGTATCTTATCTCCCATTTCATCTTCATCTACATCCTCTTCCATTTCCATAATATTGTCCTCAAGTACATCGCCCTTGTATAAACCCTCTATATACTCCTTCCACCTTTCTGCTTTCCCTTCTTTGCTTAGAACTGGGTTGCCATCTGAGCTCTTGATATTCATACAAGTGGTTCTCTTCTCTCCAAAGGTCTCTTTAATTTTCCTGTAGGCAGTATCTATCTTACCCCTAGTGAGACAAGCCTCTACATCCTTACATTTGTCCTCTAGCCATCCCTGCTTAGCCATTTTGCACTTCATAGATATGTTTGTTTAAATTCAATGACAATGTTATGAGTACAATGAAACAAAACAATCTATTTAGTGGAAAGTTCTCTCTAGCGGGACATATGGAACTAGATGTTACTATCGTTTGCTGTATTCGTAAACACTGCAGATAAATTTATCACACCACTCGTAACTACATCGTGGGATAGCACTTTCTTCCGCCGAACCTTTCATATGATGCAGCAAAACTGAAAACGAATAATTTATATGACTTCTGTATGAAGCACAAAGAGGCCACAAATGGTAAAACTTACCTCAAACAAATGGCTAGCTGTGCCTGGTATCAATTGGCTTTCTCCAGTTCATTGTGCACTTCTCGGTGCTACCATTTTATCAGGCGGTGCAGTTCCTCGAAACATTCTCGCGACATACGAAAATATTTGAAAAACCTATCTTCCTCAGACTCTAGTTCAATACAGAGACGATGGTATTCTGCTATTAATGTCGTGCACCCAACATCTCCTCTTCTTGGTGCCATTTTGTATCGCTAGTGCGAGGAGGAGTTCTTCCTCGTCCGAGCTACTCATTTCTGCACTTTAAAAAAAAAAAAAAAAAAAAAGGGAACTCGCACAAAGGTAACATGCCCTGCGTGAACTTCCAAATCGTCTAACGCCAAGAAAATCGCGCTACGCATGTAAGCTTAATAATAGGGTTCGGCCACCACCACCTAGAGACAAGGCCGCGGCGCGAAATTCATAGCAGGCCGTGACGTCACTCCAAGCGGGCCACCATGTTGTGTTTCGAAGCGTTTGTTTATCTACACGTTTGTTGGATCGAGTGCTATATTCGTGCTTAAAACTAGCGATTACAGTGTTTACGTGTAGTGAAGCTACTGTAAACATGGTTTACAAGTGTTGTGTGCCAAGGTGTCGTGGGAATTACGGAACTCGACCGAAAGTAATGTTGTTTACCTTTCCGAAAGATGCGAATCTGCGTTGGAAATGTCTTTCAGCGATTCATCGGGACACTTTCCAATCCACTGAGCACACGAAGGTATGTAAAAACTATATACCTAGTACAATCATTATTTTTTTCTGGTGGAATATCTTGCATTTTGGATACATTTAACTAAAATTGTGAGCAAAAGTTCGCAGTAAATAGGCCTAGTATTCGTTATCAAGTGGCTTTATTTTGATTTTGAAAACGAAATATAAATTTGTGGCTCGTGTTACTTTTTATTCGTGTTTAAATTTCTCTGCAGTTCGTATTTTGTTACGTATTACCGATACGTTTTATTCTCTATTTGTGAGTGGGTGGTGTTTTTCACTCTCGCATTAGTTAGCATGAGTGCTAACGAATGTTGAAACTGCTGTTTTCATGTTTAAAAAGCGATCTCTCTGTATGAAGCATATCTGTTTTATTTTTCGATGTGTCAAACAATGGAACAAATTAATCTAGAACTAGGTTAAATTTATTATTGACGTTTTTAGCTTGACACATTGTCTCATTCCAACTGCTGCAAATGTCTGCTGAAGGTTTGTAGATTTTCACTGTTGACTTATGCTCAAAATCTGCCATATTTTTACAGGAAAGAAAATTTAAATTACAATAACAACGCATAATTGTTTTTGTGAGGTGAGTTAAAAGTGATTGTTTGTGTGGGGAATGTACTCAGCTTTCCTGAGGGAGCTCTATAAACAGCTACACAATATTTATTTAGGATACTAAAGGCAGAGGAATTTAATATTATACACTGTATTAGTGCAGAATTTTTCAAGTGGGTGTAAATAATAGTTGTCTGGTCCAGAAAGAATGTACTTTATCACAGTGCATTTTTCACAAATGTACCTTGTTTTATCATGTATATCGCAATATTATTTACTTCCCGCACTCGTACGTTTTCACTAGCTACTGATAAGTCTTATGCAATTACATTACCGGTAAAAAAGAATTATAAACTATAGTTTCTGCTATATCGCGATTGATAAAGTTACTTATTTTAACCATTCGGCGAAGTACCCTCCTCTTTGCGTGGTATCATTTGCCAAGATCTCGTTTCGTTATCTCCAGCGGTTTACGAGATATGACAGGCGTTATGAATATTTCATTCCCGCGCGTTGCGATCGGAAGTGAAGTTGCTGCAGATACTCAATTTTTTCGAGATTGGAAGCAGATATTGATCCAAAGTTTTACGAAAATTTCAAAACCTCATCTGTATTTCATACTCAGCAATAGAATGTGTAATATGCATCAAACACAAATTCATAGCGACCCCTATTTTTGATGGCAACGTTCTCAAATTTGATACTCATCTGTGAAATACCACAATAGTTATGACCATTATCGAAATGATTGGCACTTCATCATGAAGCTGCCATATAAAGCTAAAAGTATTTCAGAAATTAATTATTTTTTACGGAATAGGTTCTGTAAAACCGTTTGTCAAAGATTTGTAGGCCGTGCGTCTCGTTTCTTTAAGCGCAGCGCCAAGCCAACCCTGGCCCGCTTTGCGTGACGTCACAAGAGCGCGCCGCGGCCTTCTCTTTAGGTGGTGGTGGTTCGGCTCCTTCCACTGTGTAACAGTTGACGCAGAAAGAGTCACTGCGGCCGGCCGTTGCCTGTGTGGCGTCCCTGGCGGCTGCTACGGTCGCAGGTTCGAATGCTGCCTCGGGCATGGGTGTGTGTGCTGTCCTTAGGTTAGTTAGGTTTAAGTAGTTCTAAGTTCTAGTCTACTGATGACCTCCGATGTTAAGTCCCATAGTGCTCAGAGCCATTTGAACTACGACGCCTCCCGCCAAGCCCACTGACACCACTGTGCCTCATAGGCGAGAAGTCACACCTCGTTCGTGTTAGGTCCTACGAACGTTGGAAAGAAAAACCATAGACGTTCATCATACAAGCTCAGACGAACCGCGACAGGTAACGATGGAAACATTCTGTATAAAAGGAGCCCAGACAGCTCGAGTAGCACCGTTAAGTCTCCCGCTGAGTGGACGTCCAGATCTGGAAAGCGCTACTGATCTGCCAGACTGCTGGAGAAACTTATTTGTGCCGTGTTCCAAATGGCAGGCCAAAGAAATTTCGTGCTTGCAGCCAGTCGTCATTCGATATACCCTACGATATTTCAACCGGGCACCTGTCGGTCATCCTCAGGTCAGCCAGCGGAAGCTGATAGCTCACTGGAGGATGACTGGCAGGTGCCCGGTTGAAATTTCGAGAATGTGTTGAACGACGACCGCTGCAAGTCCAAAATTTGTTTGAACATTCAGATAGCTGGGAAAATTTTAAAACTCACAAGCAAATGGCACTTCACACAGTCATTGCTCTATAGTTTCGTTTCCAGTTTCAACGAAAATTCCTGTAAACGAGACAGGAACAGAAAAAAAAAAACAAGGAACAAATCGGTCTGGCTCTGAGTCGAGACCAGATACACAGTTTTAATGTCAAAAAGTTCGATTACAGCATGCCACCAACTGTAGAATGAAATATTCGTGTCGGTGTACAAGTGAATGAGGAACTCATAACTGACACGCGCCTTGTAGAGAGACACAGATGACCAACGTCCAGCCGCAGAAAGCTACCATTCTAGCTAAACACAGCGAAATGGATTTCACGACGAGTCAGCTTCAACTCCAGCTATCGTGATTTAGCTTCTTCCTGGTTCACCTAAATCAAATCAGGCTGTGAGGGTTCCTCTTTAAAGGGTTCTACCGACTTCATTCCCTATCCCCTCCCAACTGAATTAACTCTCGGTATCAACCACTGGTAAGACCTTTATCTGCAACATTCCTTCCTTCTTCGGACTCAGAATGGTGATTTCCATAATATAATTAAAAACTGACCGGAGTAATAACACTTTTCCTCAATGGCTATAAAAACATTATAGCAAGACTGTTTCTTCACATCCACTAAAATAGTAACGTTTGCTGGGCCATGACTTTGGTTCAAATGGCTCTGAGCACTATGGGACTTAACATCTATGGTCATCAGTCCCCTAGAACTTAGAACTACTTAAACCTAACTAACCTAAGGACAGCACACAACACCCAGCCATCACGAGGCAGAGAAAATCCCTGACACCGCCGGGAATCGAACCCGGGAACCCGGGTGTGGGAAGCGAGAACGCTACCGCACGACCACGAGATGCGGGCTCCATGACTTTGTTCGTTACTTCGATTAATACCTTGCTATCCGACTCCAGTTATAAATTTAGAATGATCTCGTATGTACATGTATTCTCAGTGCAATCTCAGTCCGTTACCATATTGATACAATACAAGCGCAACGAGACACGTGGGCTCATTCACACTTAACTACTGATTAGCAGGGCTTTCCGGTGGTGTGTCATTCAGGGCTTGTTGCCTTTGTACGTTCTATTAGTACTATTAACATAGTTAGCCACGACTCAAGTAACTGCGGAAGTAAAGAGACTGTATGGGCACATAACTTCTGCAAGCTGCTTCTTATGAGTACGCTTAATACCATCATAAATAATTATCTTCAGAGTAATGCAAAATCATTTTGAGTACTCACCTTCAGCACATAAATGTTCAGCATAAATATCTTCAGGAGAAAGATGAGATGAATTTCTTAAATAATTATCATCTAATTTCCTTACTGACATTTTTTTCCAAAATATTTGAGAAAGTAATGAACTCAAAAGTAGGCTCACATTTAAGTATAAACTATTTACTTAGAAGGATTTCTAGACAGAGAATGTTATTGATACATTCATTCATCAAATATTACAAGCTAGTAATAATAAAATATCACCATTTGGTACTTTCTGCGACCTTTCCAAGACGTTAGAGTGTCTACATCATCATATCCTCATAGAAAAACAATGCTTTATGCAACTGATGGCTTTACACACAGCTGCTTTGAGTCATACTTAACAAACAACATGTAAAAAGTTATCCTTAATAATTCAAACAATGTCGCATCAGTAAAAAATTCTAGTACCTGACGAGAAAACGAGAAGGTGACCCCACAGGGTTCAATTTTGGTTCCACTCATATTCATATTATATGTGAATAAGCTTTCATTTAACATTCAACAAGCGGAATTGGTGCTTTTTAAAGCCATTACTAGTGTTATAATAGATGCCTTTAGAGAGAAAGCAACAGAAGACATCATTAATTATTAAGTGCTTCCCTGAAATTAGTGAATTATTAAGTGTTTCTCTGAAAGGAATTATTAATTGGTTCTCGGAAAACGGTCGCTCCCTAAATTTTACAAGAATGCATTCTATTTATGTTCTGTACAAAAAATAGTCATAGCAACAACTGATGCAGCACATAAACAGAAATCAATCAAAAGGGTAGAGTGCTCCAAATTTTTGGGTGTACAGATTGATGAAAACTCTAACTGGAAGAAGCCCATTACTGAGGTTCTCAAACAATTAAGTTCAATTACTTTTCCTTTTCGCGTAACTGCTAGTTTTGAATAAAAAACGAATTAACCTCCTGATATATTTTGCACATTCCACTCAATAATGTTTCATGGAGTAATTTTCTGAGGTAAATCACCAGTTACAGAAAGTATTAATTGCACAAGAGTGAGCACTGAGAGTAATATGTGTTCACCCATGAACGTGAAATAGTTACATCTTCAAGGAGCTAAGCTGTTTAACTACATTGTCGTAAATACATATATTTGCTAATGAAATTCGTCATAAATATTGTGTCACAATTTGAGAAGAACAGTTGTGTCCAGACCTACAACAGGTGAGGGAAAAACGACCTTCGTTACCCATATTCAAAGCTGTCAGTGGTTCAGAAAGGAGTTCAATATGCAGCAACAAAAGTTTTTATCACTTGCCGAATAATTTGAGAAGTCGGACAGACAGCAAAGCAAGTTTTAAATCTAACTTAAAATCATTTCTCCTGGATAACTCATTCAATTCCGTTGACGAATTTATGTTCAAAAACTGTTAGCCAGAAAAAACTTGTTTTTAAGAGTAGTTGCTTGAGCAGGGATAAACAAATAATTTGTTCATTAATGTTAACACTAATCATGTATACATACGCTATAAACTGACTCATTTCGATAAAATATACTCGTTAAAACGATCTACGGAGGATGTAACTAACTAACTAACCGACGCTGGGATAATAGGCTATTAGCTTACACCATGTTCAACAACGCTGGACTTACAATAATGGCAAGAGGTTGGAAGACGTAATGTACCCACAAATACTGTCGAACATTATCGTTCTGGTGTTCCTAATGTTATAATGTGAGGAGGCATAATGTAGCATGGGCGTTTATGATCTCTAAATCTTTGAACACGGTACACTCACAAGTCAATGATATTGCGACACTGTATTCTTTACTTGCGTGCGTCATATCAGGTGTGCTGATGCTGAGGGAATTAGATTAGGAATTCAAACATTTAAAGTAGTAAAGGAGTTTTGCTATTTGGGGAGCAAAATAACTGATGACGGTCGAAGTAGAGAGGGTATAAAATGTATACTGGCAATGGCAAGGAAAGCGTTTCTGAACAAGAGAAATTTGTTAACATCGAGTATTGATTTAAGTGTCAGGAAGTCGTTTCTGAAAGTATTTGTATGGAGTGTAGCCATGTATGGATGTGAAACATGGACGATAAATAGTTTGGACAAGAACAGAATAGAAGCTTTCGAAATGTGGTGCTACAGAAGAATGCTGAAGGTTAGATGGGTAGATCACATAACTAATGAGGAGGTACTGAATAGGATTGGGGAGAAGAGAAGTTTGTGGCACAACTTGACTATAAGAAGGGATCGGTTGGTAGGAGATGTTCTGAGGCATCAAGGGATCACCCATTTAGTATTGGAGGGCAGCGTGGAGGGTAAAAATCGTAGAGGGAGACCAAGAGATGAATACACTAAGCAGATTCAGAAGGACGTAGGTTGCAGTAGGTACTGGGAGATGAAGAAGCTTGCACAGGATAGAGTAGCATGGAGAGCTGCATCAAACCAGTCTCAGGACTGAAGACCACAACAACAACAACATCAGGTGCGCATTCGGTACCGACTTCATGTTTATGGATGTCACTGTCTGTGGGACCGCGTCGAACAGAGCAGGTCGAGCAGCTCTTGGATCGAGTGGATGTTCGGCGAATGGACTGGGCTGCCTGTTCCACTGACGTAAATCCCATCGAGCACGATGGGGAGACGTATTAGGGCAAGTCTGCATGCACAAAGGATAACCCAACACCTGTCAATCGTGCTGGTAGAGAAATGGAACGCCCTACCACAACAGTTCCATACCAACTTAGTAGCCAGCTTGGAAGCACTTTGCAAAGCATGCATTGTCGTCCGTAGTGATCGTCTATCCTACTAAGAACCTCGTGCCGCCTTTTATAATGTGTAAGGGACTCATCAATCGCGATAGCTTAAGTGTAATTAATGTCTTTGAATAAAAGTGTCATTTTTGTCATTTTTGTGCGTACTTTCTGACCTATATTATTGTAGCATTTCTTTCTATGTACGGTCCAGTTTCATCGCGCTAAATGCGACATTTACTTTCTTCCTTAAGTTTTGCCCTCCAATGTAGACACACAGCAAAAAAGAAGTGGTTAGTGTCGCCGCATCTAGGTCGCGAGGTCGCGGTTTCGATTCTCGGCCCTGCTGGAGATTTTCTTCACTCGGGGAGTGAGTGTTTGTTTTGTCCTAATCATTTCATTTTCATCACAAAGATGCGGAAGTCGCCAAAGTGGTATAAAACAGAAATATTGGCACCACACAGCACAGTACCAGACGGGGTCGCCAGGCCAACAATACCGTAGGACCATGTCATTTTTTACGCTGCTTAAAGCGTCTTTAGTTGTCAGATTGTTGTACTGGGCTCTATAAGCAGGTCTGAAAGCTGTAGAACCAGAAGAGTGCTAACTGATTAACTCAGCCCCTTCACGAGTACCGTCACAAATTTAAGGAGTGGATTTACGGAGGGTGGTCAATAAGTGATGCAACGCATTTTCTTTCTCGGCCAATTTCTGTAAAAAAAATGTTGAATTTATTGTGGGAGAACGTGGAAGATTCCCGCTTCAGTCCCTATAGTTTCATGAAGTTTCGATGCGTGGCGGCGCTGTTCCAAGCAAAGAGCTGTCATTGAGTTGCTTTTGGTGGAAGACCAGATCATCGCAGATATTCGTATACACTTGCTGAGTGCCTACGGATATTTGGCAGTGAGCAGAAGCATAGCGAGTCATTGGGCGAAGTGTCTGTCATCTCCGCAATAAAGTCGCGCAAACCTGTCCAATCTCCCGCATGCTGGTCGGCCGCACACAGCTGTGATTCGTGCAGTGTTGGAACGTGCGGACACTCTCATTCGAGATGATCTACAGACCGCACTCAAACGCATCGCTGCACAATTGGACGTCTCTGTTAATGGCGCTGACACATTCCTCCACCAGTTGAGGTAGTCAAAGCTGTGTGCCCAACCGTAAACCCTTAAGAGCAACAAAGGACCATCTGTGTGGAGCTGCTTGCGCGTTACCAGGCTGATCGAGGCAATTTTTTGTCGAACATCGTAGCAGATGATGAAGCCTGGGTTCATCATTTCGAACCGGAAATTAAACGGCAATCCACGGAGTGGCGCCACACTACCTCTCCTCTGAATAAAATATTCGACGCCGCACCCTCAGCTGGTAAAGTCTTGGCGACGGTCTTCTGTAAATCTGAATGGGTTATTCTGTTTGATATTCTCCCTTGATGCAACGCCCAAACTCTAAAGTGTATTGTGCTACCCTCAGGAAATTGAAGAAACGACTGTACCGTGTTCGACGACACAAAAATGCCTACGAACTTCTCCTTTGCCATGACAAATCTGCGCATCCGAGAGGAGCTCACAAAACTTCATTGGACTATTCTTCCTCATCCAGCAAGCGCTTTGCACCTTCCGATTTCCATCTGTTTTGCCCAATGAAGGATGTAGTCTTCAGGAAGCAGTACACAGATGATGAGGAGATTCTTGATGCAGCAAAGACATTGGTTCCGACGTCGACCAGTAGAGTGGTACCACGCGGGCACACAGACCCTCTCTGTAAGACGGCGTAAGACCGTCGAATTGACGCAAAAATATGCTGAAAAATAGGGCATCGTATGCAGAAGAATGAGGAATAATATGGTGTACTGAAATGCTGAATAACACCAACCTGCTGAAATATGTTGTATTACTTACTGAGCGCCCCTCGTATTATATTTTGATGGATTACTCTAAAGTTACGCCAACGGCCTTGCGTCAGATCACCGAAGTTAAGCGCTGTCGGGCTGGGCTACCACTTGGATGGGGGACCAACCGGTCTACCTAGCGCTGTTGGCAAGCGGGCTGCATTCAGCCCTTGTGAGGCAAACTGAGGAGCTACTTGATTGAGAAGCAGCGGCTCCGGTCTCGTACTGACATTCGGCCGGGAGAGCGGTGTGCTGACCACATGTGGGCTGAGGATGACACGGCGGCCGGTTGGCACCAACGCCTGTTCGGACGGAGTTTTTTAGTTTTTTTATTCTAAAGTTACGACCAGGAGTCTCCGCCAGAATTCACCAGTATTGTGCACTGCATAACGCCATTTTACGTTGTTTCCTGGCAATGGTGTACGTACCTATGCAGTTATTGGAATTTTGTTGATTTTTCTGCGTGTTTTCACATGAACGCGATACAACTTTGCGGCACTACAAACTGTGGCGAAATAAATAAAAAAACATTTGTCAAATTATTGTGATTTTTAACTTTAGAATTTTTGAAAGGCTTTTTTACGGATTGTATTGACCGGCTTGAATGCGGACAAATACAGTGCTGCGTGAAATATGCCTGTAATATAATTTACCATTCCGATTAATTACATTTTGAATTCTACGTCATTGTTGATTTAATCAGAGTTCTCACCTTAGACGTAGAATTAGTCCTTCTGCCACAATATTAATTCATCAGTCGCCATCGAAGTTCTTCTCTTTGTTGACCGTGTGTATCTTCCTAAGTCGGCATCGGTTCACTTCACGAAGACGGTGGAAACCAAGGAATACAATGCTACGTTCCTTTAAATAATTTTCGTAACACTTCGATACTTCTCACTATTTTTTATTCACAAGACAATAAGACTTGCTCTGCTCGTCGCACAAACCATAATTACTAACAATATGGCTGCCTTTCCGCAGACACCAAAAATTACGTCCATCCTCCACGAGGCAACAATCGAAAGTGTCCCTTAGCTCCTTCTCGGAGTATGAAACAAAAGAGAATCCAATGTGAACATTACAAAGATTATAACCTACATGCCTCTCAATTTAATCTTTGGCACAGCCTTTAAGGTATTGTATGTCTCTGCGTCGGAATGTGTCATTACAAAGCCTTTAAATTGGATTGCACTTTATCTCCGGGAAGTAACTACAATAATTTGAATATATTTTAGAAAACCCTTCCAAAATGTCGATGCATCGATTTTTACATGCTTGCTTCACAATGGTTATTGAGTTTACCTACATCGCCTCAGAAAAATTGTTATTATGTGAAATTCAAAATGAACTAGAAATTTGGTCTGTACCTCAACAAAATGTGAAACAGTACGAAATGAACTATTTCATCAGTTTCTGATGTGAGTTTCCTTTTAGGTAATTCACCTAAACAACTACGACGTTCTGTTTCGTCTACTATAAGGCATGCCCTATTGAAGAGAAGACCGTCGCTGTTGCGGCGTTGTATGTAGTCCCAGAAGGTGAATATTTTTAGGAAGACATGATATGGTGGTACTTCCGGTTGCACAAGCGGAGGAAACGGCTTAGCAGCGATTTCTTCATTTCTGTTTCCGCAGTTCGTTGTATGATGGATTCATCCCGATCAGCACAAAGAGTTATTTACAGTTTCTTCGCGCAGAAGGAGAGCACGCTTCGCAAATTTATCGCGAGATGGAAGTACAGGGAGAGTAGTGTCTCGCATGGTGCACAATATTCCGGTGGTGTCAGCGTCATGATGTATGGTAAAGACGACTCTCAAGCTCATTAAAAAATATCGATGGTAGGTCCTGAAACATCCTCCTCACAGCCTCGTTATCTTTTTGTGACTCGCATAGCTTCGGCATCTTAAAACAGTGTCTGGAAGGTCAGAGTTTCAAGTGCAGGACACCGTGGAAAACTGGATCCGTCTGGAAGGCAATCGTAATTATGTATAGTTGTATTTTGCAAAAACAGACATAATGTCTTATGGGATAACAGCAATTTTTGATTTTATAATGTTACTTAAAATCCGTCTTGATTGCAATTTTTTTTATTCATATGACCGGTTTCGGTTCATTCAGAACCATCTTCAGATCTGTAAAAATAATGATACTAATTTACTATTTCACGGAAGCAAATCTTTTTCATCCTATCTAATCAACATCAAATGTACCAGAACGTACCTGATATTTCAGTTACAGGAGTAACCCGTCCAAATCCAGCTACTTTCACATAAAATTGGTTGGCAGAGTGCACGTCATTTATATTAATTATAACACTATTACCGACAGGTGGCGTCTGGTACATTTGTTACATTCCATTTGCACATACTGTATTCAGTAAATCTTTTTTTATATCAAAAATACTCAATTAAAATATGTAGATGTCAAGGTTAAAATCTGTACTTATCAGAATTTAAAAAAACAGTAAAATTATCATTTTTATACGATCTAAAAAACATGGGGCGATTTATATATCTATGGTGCAGGTATGAACTTGTTTTCCTCTACGGTCTGCTTCCGTGGTTCCCGCCATTTCGGTCCGCTCAGTCGTCTGATGTCCATCGCCGCGGGCAAGAGGGCCGCACAGGAGGGCCCCGTCAACGACGCCAGGCGCTGCACGCGTCTTCCGGCTTCTCCACCGCGCACCATCTCTCATCCGTCGGCCTGGATCTCCACACGCAACAGTTGTGATCTTAGTAGGTCGTCACAAATGCTAAAATAGGCGTTTATTAAGTTTGTTGAAATGTGATGAATGAAGCTTCAGTCTGAAAATAGTTGATCATGTTTAATGGCGAACGAAGAATATTTACAATGAAGATCAATGGCATATATCTTCTTTTGTTACTGACGAACACAAATCAATGATTAAGATAAATTTCAACAGGATAGACGTTTCACTGTTGACTGAGCTGGTGCTTTCCTCAAATTTCACTATCAGTTCTTTATCAAATTGTTGGTAATGTCGGCTATAGAAAAGTGTATGCCAGGTGGGCTCCTCGACTTTTGACAGATGAATACAACAAACAATGAGTGGGAGCTGCACCGACTTTTCTCACTGGGTATGGCAAACATAGCGAGTTTCTGGAGCACATTGTTACTGGCAACTAGACAATGTATTCCACCTTAAAGTCCAGGAACAAAGCGCCAGTAAGTCGAATGGCATCATTAACAATGCCAAGCAGAATCAAAAAGAGCAAATAAATTCTGAGCACCAAACTGGTTATGGCCAAAGCGTTTTAGGATCGAAAGACAATGCTGCTCATCGACCCCTATGCCTCGAGCAGAGACCAGAGATGCAGCATCCTATAGTCAGACCCTTCACCGATTCCGCCACGCCGTTCAAAACCAACGGCGTAGAATGTTGTCAATCGCCATAGTGCCCCTTCACGATAACCCACGTCCACATTCTGCTTCGGCATCAAAACACTATGGAAGTAACGACGAATTGAAACACGACGTTAGTGTCTGGTTCAACAACTTCGCGGCTGCTAAGTGTGCAAAAGGTATTGGGAAGCGTGGAGCGCGACCGCTACGGTCGCAGGTTCGAATCCTGCCTCGGGCACGGATGTGTGTGTGTCCTTAGGTTAGTTAGCTTTAAGTAGTTCTAAGGTCTAGGGGACTGATGACTTCAGCAGTTAAGTTCAAAATTGGTTCAAATGGGTCTGAGCACTATGGGACTTAACATCTGTGGTCATTAGTCCCCTAGAACTTAGAACTACTTAAACCTAACTAACCTAAGGACATCACACATATCCATGCCCGAGGCAGGATTCGAACCTGCAACCGTAGCGGTCACGCGGTTCCAGACTGCAGCGCCTAGAACCGCACGGCCACACCGGCCGGCAGCAGTTAAGTCCCATAGTGCTCAGAGCCATTTGAACTATTTTTGAAGCGTGGGGAGCGCTTTGAAAAATGTTTACATTTGACTATGTAGTAAAATAGATATGATGTCAAAGTATGTTGCAAAATAAGCTTTCTTGTTGAGTTTTATATATATATATATATATATATATATATATATATATATATATATATATATATATATATATATAGGGTGGTCAATTGATCGTAACCGGGCCAAACATCTCACGAAATAAGTGTCAAACGAAAAAACTACAAAGAACGAAACTTGTCTAGCTTGAAGGGGGAAACCAGATGGCGCTGTGGTTGGCCCGCTAGATGGTGCTGCCATAGGTCAAACGGATATCAACTGCGTTTTTTTTAATAGGAACCCCCATTTTTTTTATTACATATTCGTATAGTACGTAAGGAAATATGAATGTTTTAGTTGGACCACTGTTTTCGCTTTGTGTTAGATGGCGCGGTAATAGTCACAAACATATGGTTCACAATTTTAGACGAACAAGCCTGCCGGGGTGGTCGAGCGGTTCTAGGCGCTACAGTCTGAAACCGCGCAACCGCTACGGTGATGTGATGTCCTTAGGATAGTTAGGTTTAAGTAGTTGTAAGTTCTAGTGGACTGATGACCTCAGAAGTTAAGTCCTCTAGTGCTCAGAGCCATTTGAACCAATTTTTTAGACGAACAGTTGGTAACAGGTAGGTCTTTTAAATTAAAACACAGAACGTAGGTACGTTTGAACATTTTATTTAGGTTGTTCCAATGTGGTGCCTTTGTGAACTTATCATTTCTGAGAACGCATGCTGTTATAGCGTGATTACCTGTAAATACCACATTAATGCAATAATAGCTCAAAATAATGTCCGTCAACCTCAATGCATTTGGCAATACGTGTAACGACATTCCTCTCAACAGCGAGTAGTTCACCTTCTGTAATGTTCGCACATGCATTGACAATGCGCTGACGCATGTTGTCAGCCGTTGTCGGTGGATCACGATAGCAAATATCCTTCAACTTTCCCCACAGAAAGAAATCCGGGGAAGTCAGATCCGGTGAACGTGCGGGCCATGGTATGGTGCTTCGACGACCAATCCACCTGTCATGAAATATGCTATTCAATACCACTTCAACTGCACGCGAGCTATGTGACGGACGTCCATCATGTTGGAAGTACATCGCCATTCTGTCATGCCCTGAAACAGCTTGTAGTAACATCGGTAGAACATTACGTAGTAGCATACATTGCACCATTTACATTGCCATCGATATAATGGGGGCCAATTATCCTTCCTCCCATAATGCCGCACCATACATTATCCCGCCAAGGTCGCTGATGTTCCACTTGTCGCAGCCATCGTGGGTTTCCCGTCGCCCAATAGTGCATATTATGCCGGTTTACGTTACCGCTGTTAGTGAATGACGCTTCGTCGCTAAATAGAACGCGTGCAAAAAATCTCTCATCGTCCCGAAATTTCTCTTGTGCCCAGTGGCAGAACTGTACACGACGTTCAAAGCCGTCGCCATGCATTTCCCGGTGCATAGAAATATGGTACGGGTGCAATCGATGTTGATGTAGCATTCTCAACACCGACGTTTTTGAGATTCCCGATTCTCGCGCAATTTGTCCGCTACTGATGTGCGAATTAGCCGCGACAGCAGCTAAAACACCTACTTGAGCATCATCGTTTGATGCAGGTCGTGGTTGACGTTTAACATGTGGCAGAACACTTCCTGTTTCCTTAAATAACGTAACTATCCGGCGAACGGTCCGGACACTTGAACGATGTCGTCCAGGATACCGAGCAGCATACATAGCACACGCCCGTTGGGCATTTTGATCACAATAGCCATACATCAACACGATATCGTCCTTTTCCGCAATTGGTAAACGGTCCTTTTTAACATGGGTAATGTATCACGAAGCAAATACCGTCCGCACTGGCGAAATGTTGCGTGATGCCGCGTGCTTATACGTTTGTGACTGTTACAGCGCCATGTATCACAAAGCGAAAAAAGTGGTCCAACTAAAACATTCATATTTCTTTACGTACTATACGAACATGTAATAAAAAATGGGGGTTCCTATTTAAAAAAAACGCAGTTAATATCCGTTTGACCTATGGCAGCACCATCTAGCGGGCCAACCATAGCGCCATCTGGTTTCCCCCTTCAAGCTAGACAAGTTTCGTTGGTTGTAGTTTTTTCGTTTGATGCTTATTTCGTTGGATATCTCTATCATTGATAGAGACCGGGCCAAATATCTCACGGTGTATATATATGAAGTTGTGGCTGGGAGCCCGGAATCAATTATGCACTAAAGTAATCAAAAACTAGAGGATAATTGATTTATAAGTGCCAATTTTATTTCACCGCCTTGAATAAAAATATCTAGAGAAACTAACCTTTCTTGTTTTATTCTTATTTGCAGTGACCTTCGTAGTACTGGTAGAGCTACTGCTTTACCAGCTGCTCTCGGCAGTTTGCAAATCTGCGAGTTAGTAAAATCGCAGCTTATTAGTGCTGGTAGTACCTCAAAATTTTGTAATGATTAAAAAGTCTGCGCTCTAAATTTCAGAAGGCCCAAGTAAAATCCTCCCTGAGGTCCCCCCGTCCCCCCCCCCCTTCCGAGTCATCCTACCACCCGTTTCATCCGCTCACCTCAACTCCCCCCCCCCCCCCCCACGTCCATCCACCTAACAGCCACTCCCTACCCGATTCCCGCCTTTCGGACGCTTCTTTCGCTAACCCATTGATTTTGAAACATTTGATCCCAGTGGAGCCCAGTGTTTTATGCTGAAATGCAAATGCTACACTGAAGTTTGAAAACAGATCTGCAATGGTTTCTGAAAAAGTTATTTCAGATTTAACATTGAAAGAAAATTCTTTACGAATGGCTAATCCACTGACGAGTGGTGGCATTGCACGCATTCTTACCGAGCAGTTTGAGATTCTCTCTTGGATGACGGTTTCCGCTCACATGAGGGACCGTAACGCTTACGCAAGTACAAAGCTGTAACACAAGACTTCTCTACAATACAATGAATGTAGTCTTACGCAACAGAGTGTACCCAAGCGGACATATAATAAGTTAATGTGAACGATATTATTCGTAAATTACGTGAACACTTGGCTACTTTTAGTTCAAGGTGGAAACACGCAACAGGAAGGGGCGTATTAAATACTCAGAATACGTTAAGTACGTCGCGGTTCTTGAACCCCAGTGAAACTTTATCATTTTGCTCTTTCTAGCTATGTCTAAATGCAGATGAGTAACGATGGCAAGTCCAGAGGATTGTGAACATGGGCGGCTGCAGAAATTAGTCCAAGAGAGGTGGATGAGGATCCTAAAATTGGGTATTCTAATGTAACTGATTCAGAGAGTTAGATGCCACGTAGAGCCACAAACAATTTGAGAAGAATTCTTCAAAAGTTATTATATCTTTTAAGCGATTGATAGGCACCCACTCAATGTTTTTGTTAGGTGGATTACTTTGATATTGAAACGATGAACGTACTTCATTAGTATAGGAGAAATACACATTTCGATTTTATGAATATGAGCATTAATGCTAGCATTTTGATTCAATAATTTTAAATTACACCCTTCTTATGACTGAATCCAGTGTATTCAACGAGTTATTCACAAAAAATAAAGATTCACATATCAGTTGTGGTAAATTTTCACTGAAAAGAAACAAAAATGATAACGACTGAGAAATTTTTGTTGGATAACAGCAAAAAAAATTCCAAATAAATGCTCCTCAAAGAGGAAAAAAAAAGAAATAAGCTTAAAAGAAAAAACAGTATTTCCCATCACACTCGGTAGTGCTAAATCTGTGATTTGGACGATCGTAGGCAATACAGGGTGATTCAAAAAGAATACCACAACTTTAAAAATGTGTATTTAATGAAAGAAACATAATATAACCTTCTGTTATACATCATTACAAAGAGTATTTAAAAAGGTTTTTTTTCACTCAAAAACAAGTTCAGAGATGTTCAATATGGCCCCCTCCAGACAGTCGAGCAATATCAACCCGATACTCCAACTCGTTCCACACTCTCTGTAGCATATCAGGTGTAACAGTTTGGATAGCTGCTGTTATTTCTCGTTTCAAATCATCAATGGTGGCTGGGAGAGGTGGCCGAAACACCATATCCTTAACATACCCCCATAAGAAAAAATCGCAGGGGGTAAGATCAGGGCTTCTTGGAGGCCAGTGATGAAGTGCTCTGTCACGGGCTGCCTGGCGGCCGATCCATCGCCTCAGGTAGTTGACGTTCAGGTTTCATAACTAACCTTTTTCGTAGGACTCTCCATACAGTTGATTGTGGAATTTGCAGCTCTCTGCTAGCTCTGCGAGTCGATTTTCCTGGGCTGCGAACAAATCCTTGCTAGATGCGTGCTACATTTTCATCACTCGTTCTCGGCCGTCCAGAACTTTTCCCTTTGCACAAACACCCATTCTCTGTAAACTGTTTATACCAACGTTTAATACACCACCTATCAGGAGGTTTAACACCATACTTCGTTCGAAATGCACGCTGAACAACTGTCGTCGATTCACTTCTGCCGTACTCAATAACACAAAAAGCTTTCTGTTGAGCGGTCGCCATCTTAGCATCAACTGACGCTGACGCCTAGTCAACAGCGCCTCAAGCGAACAAATGTACAACTAAATGAAACTTTATAGCCCCCTTAATTCGCCGACAGATAGTGCTTAGCTCTGCCTTTTGTCGTTGCAGAGTTTTAAATTCCTAAAGTTGTGGTATTCTTTTTGAATCACCCTGTATTTGATAGAAGTGAGCGAGAACTGTGTAACGTAGTCTATAGCTCAGATCCAGGCAGTAGACGATAATGTGTTCCTACGACGTTTTGCCTTTACGAGAATAATTTGTCAGCATCACTCCGTAGCAGTACCAAAAATTCGTCCGATGACTGTTGCGTCTTCACCTTTTTCGGCGGTGCTGAACTCTTACGTCTCCTCTCTTCTGTTCTCTCGGGTTCATAGCGATACACCCAGCACTCGTATTCGGACATTAGGCTGCTATAGAAATTACCTTGACTGGCCCGGCGCAGCTGTCAGCGTTTCCGCTGCTGGCTGGATTCAGCGGTCTTTTTCGATAGGTGTGAGTGGTCGCGGGACCAGCGGAGTGGAGACCTCTGTCACGTCCAAAATGTCGCGCAAGATGATGAAAACTGATGCATGCGTGATTTTCACTTCTCCTCCGCTGTGATTCGTCGATATTCGAGCTCATACACCTCCACTTCTTTTGTGATTTCCGATTTTTCACTGTAGGCTGATCTGCCACTTCGTTCTTTGTCATTCAGACTTGTTTGACTAAACTTCAAGCGTCTGCACTTTCTAAATGCGTCTCATCTTACTGATGGAAACCCTTGAAAATCTATATCACCATGGGGGATGTGATGGACGTTTTAGACAGGGATTTGATGAACGTTGCTTCATGATTATCAGTTCAGTGTTTTAAGCACTGTGTCGAATCACTCGGCAAGATTTAATACCGCAGGGGCAGTAGGTACATTCTCCTAAGGAAGCAGTTCCTGAACAACAGTAAATGGATAAAAGATGGAAAATACCAACCATGGTTTAATAACGAAATTAGGAAGATGCTGAGAAAGCAGAGGCTGTTGCATTCACGATTCAAAAGAGAACGCACAATAACGAAAAGAAAAGGTGTAAGTAGGCTGTTTAGGTTTTTCTATTGCTAACGCCACGTAGAGCTCTGTATGAAAATCACTGGCTGTGCTGTGTGCAGTCTGTGGCTGGGTGGCAATGTTGGAATAGTCGCTATTGTAGTGTTGGGCAGTTGGCTGTTAACAGTGCGTAGCGTTGCGCAGGTGGAGGTGAGCCGCCAGCAGTGGTGGGTGTGGGGAGAGAGCTTGCGGAGTTTTGAGAGCGGATGATCTGGACGTGTGTCCATCAGAGACAGTAAATTTGTAAGACTGGATGTGATGAACTGATATATATATTATGACTTTTGAACACTATTAAGGTAAATACATTGTTTGTTCTCTATCAAAATCTTTCATTTGCTAACTATGCCTATCAGTAGTTAGTGACTTCAGTAGTTAGAACCTTTTATTTAGCTGGCAGTATTGGCGCTCGCTGTGTTGCAGTAGTTCGAGTAACGAAGATTTTTGTGAGGTAAGTGATTCATGAAAGGTATACGTTATTGTTAGTCAGGGCTATTCTTTTGTAGGGATTTTTGAAAGTCAGATTGCGTTGCGCCAAAAGTATTGTGTGTCAGTTTAGTGATGATCAGAATAAGTAAAGAGAGAAACGTCTGAGTACGTTCAGTTTTTGCTCAGCTGTTTGAAAATCAAATAACGTAAGGGGTTTACCAGCGCAGTAATTCAATAATTTTTCTAAGGGGACGTTTCAAAGGTTGTAAGAGCCTCGTGCCTCTGCGCAGAGATCTACGCGCCAAGCATACAACATACAGGAAAATACATAAATTATTAAAAACATTTCTTTCCAATAAAAGTATCACCGTAGTTAACTCCAAGGAACAATACAAGAGAGCTCTCTCATCGGCAGGAGGAGGAGGAGATTACCGTTTAAGGTCCTGTCGACAATGAGGTCATTAGGGACGGAGCACAAGCTCGAATTAGGGAAGGATGGGTTCAAATGGCTCTGAGCACTACGGGACTTAACATCTGAGGTCATCAGTCGCCTAGAACTTAGAACTAATTAAACCTAACTAACCTAAGGACGCCACACACATCCATGCCCGAGGCAGGATTCGAAACTGCGACCATAGCGGTAGCGCGGTTCCACACTGAAGTGCCTAGAACCGCTCAGCCACACCGGCCAGCTAGGGAAGTATGGAGCAAAGACCTTGTAAAAAATAACTAGACTCACTGATGGCGCTGCAGTCGCGGGATAATTTGAACCTTCGGCTGGACGCCATTATAGTGGTTGTAGTCTGATGTGTTGTGTAGTATTGTTGTTTATGATGACCCTGATTCAACGTTGTATATTTGTTGGGGCGTACATACAGTATTTGTTACTCGTAATTCTACTGTCTGTAAGTTCCAATGAAAAGAAGTACAATGGTGAAGAGTTGTGCAGCGATTAATTGTACAAATAAATTCGAGAAAGGAACGAATATTACACTTCACAGGTATGTGGATATTTTAAGTTGTTTTGTATGTCGGTGCACTTACTTAATAAATGTTTTTGTAACACGGTATTAGCATAATGTCTGTGCATCTATTTGCAGGTTTCCTTTCTCAAAACCACAGCTGTTACAAAAATGGTTACACGCTGTCAGGAGGCAACATTTCCGACCGACAGAATACCATTTTATATGTTCTGATCATTTTGAAGATAGTTGGCTGATCGGTAGTGTTTTCATGGTCTAGGTTAGGTTGAAACTTGATAATTTGGTCGTGAGTTGCCAAAGCACTATGCCATACATAACGCACTTCTCGTCATAAAATCTAAAGCAAGGTAGAGTCAGAAAATATCTATTAATATAGTGGGCAAATCTTCGAGTATTTTGATGCATTTTGCGTACATCTATCGTAAATGAACTACGAAAAATGCTAGGGGTCCAGTACGTAACTTTTAGCTACGGCAGATTCCATGTAGTACGTAAGATAAATTCATAAACAGTGACTAGTTGCTGTTTGTTCATAAATTAAAAAGTATATTGTAGTAACGTATTTAAATGAGGCATTATGTTTGTGACGTAACTCAAGGGAAGGCATTTTATAACCAAAAGCGGTGTATAAACATTCTAACTCCGCGTGTCAGTTTACCACTCTAATGGCCGCCAGCCAGCTATTCAATTTGTCCGCTCTTCACAGTCGACCACTCGTGCGGTTGTGGGGGCCTGGGATGGAGAGAAGGAAGTTGGCCATGCTCTTTAGAAGAAACCATCCCGGCATTTGCCTTAAGCGATGTAGGGAAATCAAGGAAAACATAAATCTGGACTCCCTAATGCGAGTACAGTGTGCTGTTACAGTACTAGAGTCGTTCACAGAAAGGGTACGGTCAGTAGAGCGTAAATACCCATATCGTGCAATACTAGCTGGACTTTAACCTACCGCGGGCTATGGATTCTTTGCAGGGGGTACAGACAGAACAATCTTGCGAAGTAGTTTTGAACATGTTTTCCGATAACTATCTTGAGCAGCTAGTTCGGCAGCTCACATGCAAAGGAAATATAGCTACTAAAAGGCCAGACCTTATCGATGGCGTCAGTGTAGAGACTGATTAGTGACCATGGTGTCGTCACGGCAACTATGGTTACGAAAGTTAATAAATCAGAGAAGATGCTTAGGAGAGCGTTTCTGTTAGAAAAAGCAGGTAAGAAGTTGTTAGCATCTCACTTAGACAATGAAGAGCAATAATTTAGTTCCAGTATTATGCACTCAGAGAAATTATGGCAAAGTTTAAACAGATTGTAAATCGTACCTTGGACAAGTGTGAGCCAAGAAAGAGGCTGAAGGACGGAAAAAACCCACCGCGGCTTAGCAACGAAATTCCGAAAATGCTAAGGAAGCAAAGGCTGTTGCACTATCGCTTCAAAACAGAATGCGCAAATGACGACAAGCAAACGTTTGTCGAAATCGTATGCGCGAAGCAAACAACTACCGCCATCATACCTTAGCAAAACATCTGGCAGAGAACCCGAGAAAATTCCGGTCATATGAAAATCTCTAAGCGAGTCTAAGGCTTCCATTCAGTCCCTTGTTGACCAATCTGACGTGGCAGTTGAAGATATCAAAACGATAGCCGAAGTTTCAAATTTCACGTTCATATATATATATATATATATATATATATATATATACAGAGAGAGAGAGAGACAGAGAGAGAGAGAGAGAGAGAACAACAGCGGTATATATATATATATATATATATATATATATATATATATATATATATATACAGAGAGAGAGAGAGAGAGAACAACAGCGGTCTTATCATAATTCCCTGGGGCACTTCTGGCGATACACTTGTGTCTGATGAACGCTCTTCGTCGAGGACAACATACTGGGTTCTATTACTTAGTCTCCGAGCCACTCACATATCTGTGATCTTACTCCATATGCTCGTACCTTCTTTAACAGCCTGCACTGGGGCACCGTCTCGAATGCTTTCCGAAAATCGAGGAATGTAGAGTCAATCTGTTGCAGTACGTCTTGTGAGAAAAGGCCAAGCTGAGTGATTCTGCAGCAAACCGAAATTAGGGATAGTGGTCTGTAATTTTGCGGGCCCATTCTTTTACCTTTCTTATACACAGGAGTCACCTGAGCTTTTTTTCAGTCACCGGAACTCTGTGTTGGGCAAGGGGAGTCGGTCCGATGGTTAAATGACGGTACGTTTGTACGGTTGTGCTGCGTGAACAATTTCTTGAACGTGAAATTTGAAACTTCGGCTTTCGTTTTGATATCTTCAACTGCCACGTCAGATTGGTCAACAAGGGACTGAATGGAAGCCTTAGACTCGCTTAGAGATTTTCATATGACCGGAATTTTCTCGGGTTCTCTGCCAGATGTTTTGCTAAGGACATCATATATATATATATATATATATATATATATATATATATATATATGATTAGGTGGACAGGCTGGGCAGTAAACTGTGGCTGCTTGCTGAAGATGCCGTGGTGGCTGGTTAGGTTTCGAAGTTTAGTGACTGTAGGAAGATACAAGATGACGTAGACAAAGTTTCTAATTGATACGATGAATTGCAGCTAGCTCTAAATGTACAAAAAAGTAAGTTAATGAGGATGGGTAGGGAGAGCAAATCTGCAATATTCGGATACAGTACGAAGTGCATTCAAGTTCTAAGGCCTCCGATTTTTTTTCTAATTAACTACTCACCCGAAATCGATGAAACCGGCTTTACTTCTCGACGTAATCGCCCTGCAGACGTACACATTTTTCACAACGCTGACGCCATGATTCCATGGCAGCGGCGAAGGCTTCTCTAGGAGTCTGTTTTGACCACTGGAAAATCGCTGAGGCAATAGCAGCACGGCTGGTGAATGTGCGGCCACGGAGGGTGTCTTTCATTGTTGGAAAAACCCAAAAGTCACTAGGAGCCAGGTCAGGTGAATAGGGAGCATGAGGAATCACTTCAAAGTTGTTATCACGAAGAAACTGTTGCGTAACGTTAGCTCGATGTGCGGGTGCGTTGTCTTGGTGAAACAGCACACGCGCAGCCCTTCCCGGACGTTTTTGTTGCAGTGCAGGAAGGAATTTGTTCTTCAAAACATTTTCGTAGGATGCACCTGTTACCGTAGCGCCCTTTGGAACGCAATGGGTAAGGATTATGCCCTCGCTGTCCCAGAACATGAACACCATCATTTTTTCATCACTGGCGGTTACCCGCAATTTTTTTGGTGGCGGTGAATCTGTGTGCTTCCATTGAGCTGACTGGCGCTTTGTTTCTGGATTGAAAAATGTCATTCACGTCTCATCCATTGTCACAACCGACGAAAAGAAAGTCCCATTCAAGCTGTCGTTGCGCGTCAACATTGCTTGGCAACATGTCACACGGACAGCCATGTGGTCGTCCGTCAGCATTCGTGGCACCCACCTGAATGACACTTTTCGCATTTTCAGGTCGTCATTCAGGATTGTGTGCACAGAACCCACAGAAATGCCAGCTCTGGAAGCGATCTGTTCAACAGTCATTCGGCGATCCCCCAAAACAATTCTCTCCACTTTCTCGATCATGTCGTCAGACCAGCTTCTGCGAGCCCGAGGTTGTTTTGGTTTGTTGTCACACGATGTTCTGCCTTCATTAAACTGTCGCACCCACGAACGCACTTTCGACACATGCATAAATCCATCACCACATGTCTCCTTCAACTGTCGATAAATTTCGATTGGTTTCACACCACGCAAATTCAGAAAACGAATGATTGCACGCTGTTCAAGTAAGGAAAACGTCGCCATTTTAAGTATTTAAAACAGTTCTCATTCTCGCTGCTGGCGGTAAAATTCCATTTGCCGTACGGTGCTGCCATCTCTGGGACGTATTGACAATGAACGCAGCCTCATTATAATACAATGCGCATGTTTCTATCTCTTTCCAGTCCGGAGAAAAAAAAACGGAGGCCTTAGAACTTGAATGCACCTCGTATTACTAGTATCCTGCTTGACAATGTCTAGTCGTTTAAATATCTGGATGTAACGTTGCAAAAGCGATATGAAATGCAACGAGCATGTGAGAACTGTGCTAGGGAAGGCAAATGGTCGACTTCGGTTTATTGGGAGAATTTTAGTGTAGACGAGACCATATACAAGACGCTGGCCGCTGGCGCGACCTATTCTTGAATTCTGCTCGAGTGTTTGGGATCCGAACCAGATCGGACTGAAGGAAGGCATCGAGGTAGCTCAGAGGCGGGCTGCTAGATTGTTACCGGCATATTTGAACAGCAAGCTCCGGGAGGTCAAAGGGGAATCCCTGGAGGGAAGGCGACGTTCTTTCCGAGAAACACTATTGAGAAAATTTAGAGAACCGGCATTTGAAGCTGAAAACCGAACAATTCTATTGCCGCCAACATATATTGCGCGTAAGGACCGAGAACATAAGATACGTGAAATTAGGACTCATATGGAGGCATATAAGCAGCCGTTTTTCCCTCGCTATGTTTGCGAGTGGAACAGGGAGGGAATGACTAGTAGTGGTATGTGGTACCCTCCACGAAGCACCAGACGGTGGCTTGCGGAGTACCTATGAAGATGTAGATGTATGCGCGTCAGTCTGGAACCGCGCGATCGCTACAGTTGCAGGCTCGAATCCTGCCTCGGGCATCGATGTGTGTGATGTCCTTCGGTTAGTTAGGTTTAAGTTCTAGGGGACTGGTGTTAAGTCCCATAGTGCTCAGAGCCATTTTTGTAGATGTATAAATGAAGACAGTATTCTAACCACAGAAATTACGAACTTAAAGAGATATTCGTAATATCAGACAAACGGTGGGATGTAGTTATTAGGATGGAATCGCGGATTACAGCTATTAGTACTCGGGTCAAGAAGTACATGGACATTTAGATAAATCATTGAGAGATGATAAAATTCCTAAATTAGTGTTGAACTATTACTCGATGAGTGAGTACACCAAATGAAGAGGTTCAGAGACCAATGGAGCACCAAGCCATATTAATTCGTAAAAAAATGAACCCCGCCACTGTCAGTCCCAAGCCTGGGGCCTCATCTCGCAAGCGATGAGGAAAGAGGAGGGGGAAGAGTAACACCTGGTAAAAAACCTGGGTCCATCTGGCTCCGGATGGTAGCACCCTGTGAGGGCCCCTGCCTAGGGTTACAGGTGAAGCCCAGTCAACGGTCTCAAAGGCGGAAGAGGAATCCTAACTCCCAACGGCAGAGAGAGCGGAAGACCCTAATAGAGAAAACCATGAAAAATAGTCATTTCGGACTAACAATCTGGTCTTACCTTGGAATTTATTTCCTACCATGTACAATGTACAATTTCAATTGCAGAATGGAAAGTCCGCTAGAAGAAAGCGCTACCGTAGGTGGTAACTCGAAAGAGGAATCTACCATTGCCTTATGCAATGCATCGGGACTTAGGGTTCTGTGGAGTCCCAACATCTGCTTTAAGATGAGTCGGAGCATCCTTGGTATCCTTCCAAACTCAATTTCAAAAGGAAATTCTTTGCAGGCACCTTGAACGTAAACTCATTACCAAAAATTGGTAAACAAAAAGAACTTGAAATTTTCTTAGATAAGTATGAAATACATATTTTAGCAGTTCAAGAAAAGAAATTTTTGGATAAGTTACAGAAACCAAAAACCATAGAATTTTTAAGGGTAAACCACCAATAAAAATCATGAAAGGCATGCCAATACTTGGTTCCGCTTTCTGTGTTCATGAAAATTTAGTAGATAACATTACAGAATTCAAATCCAGTTCAGAAAGACTATCTCTTCTCACAGTTAAATCCAAAAATAAACAGTATACCTTTGTTAATTGTCATGCTCCAATCAATGATGACAATAAGAAAAATCCAAGTAAAGCAGAAGCATTCTGGGAAGTTCTAGAAGAATAAATATCAAAAATCCCTAAATCAAATGTTGTTATACTAATGGGAGATTTTAATGCACGAATAGGGAGGGAAAAATCGTTCCGAAAAATAGTAGGATATTATTCAGCTCATAAAAGAACAAACAAAAATGGTACAAGACTAATCAGTCTTTGTAGAACATTTCAGTTGAAGGTAATGTCAACCTTCTTCAAAAAATTACCAAAAAAGGCAAAAATATGGTTCTCTTCGAATCCAATGCTAGGGGAGTTCCAGTTAGATCACGTGGCTATTTCTAAATGAAATTTTAAAGAAGTCATTAATGTAAAAGTAGAAGAAAAACAGGCAATTTGATTCTGATCATTACCTCACCAAGATTAAACTGAAACTTCTCCCCAATAAAAACCAAAAGCAAAAATTAATTAAATATAATACAGTCAGGCTCAACATCACCAAAGAGGTAAGAAAAATTTTCAGGAAGAAATTAAAGGAACTAAATCAGGGAAACGGGGAGAAATATCGAAAGAAATCAACAAGGCAGCGAAAAATGTATTTGGAGCAACAAAAACGAAGAAGAAACTCTGGCGGAACGAAATCTGTGAAGAAGCAGTTGCAAACAGAACAAAGCAATGAAAGAAATGAAAATATTCTTGGAAGCCTGAACACCTTGAAAGAAACAGCAAGAATAATAGAGTGCTAGAATATCTTTTGAGAAATCACAACTTCTTGACATACAAAACAACTTTGTAAAAAATAACTCCCAGAATTTCTATCAGATGTTTAAAAGTCGTCTAAAGGGCTACCAAGCTCCAAGTATTTGCTTCACAGATGAAAATGGTAAAGTAGGCCTAAGCAACAGCCAGAATTGTGAAATACTAAGAAAGTACCTTGAAAAATTATTGAACTGTGAAGTATCAAACAGTAAGCTAGAATTTCCAGATCTCCATGAAAATACAGAAGCAGATCCACCACCTACAGCTGAAGAAATTAAAAAAGCAGTAAGTACCCTGAAAAACAACAAAGCCAGTGGAGAAGACTCAATTACAGCTGAACTTATTAAATGGTCTCCACCAAAAATTATAACTAACCTTCAGCTCATGTTTGAAAAAATATAGGAAACTTAAAAGATACCAGAAGACTGGAAAGTGGCTCTCATCCATCCGTTGCACAAGAAAGGTGATAAGTTGCCAGTGGGTTATAAAATATTTTCAGCAATACTACTAAACAAGGTAGAGGCAACACTTGATAGTCAATTGGGAGAGTTTCAGAGTGGATTTAGAAAGGGCAGATCTTGCTCAGAATAGATTTTCAACCTAAAGTCCATAATTCGTCATAGACTTACAAACTCCAAAGATATAGTTGTAATATTTATAGATTTTAAAAAGGCATTTGACTCAGTTGGTAGGGAAACACTAGATAAAGTGATCAGAGAATTTTGCATCAAATCTGAATTAGTAAACTTTATTCGTGAAATGTTCACAGACACCAAATCAAAAGTAAAGGTTCAGGGAGAAATACCGAAGGCATTCAACATAAAAACAGGTGTACGGCAAGGTGATGGCCTGTCTCCACTTCTCATTAACTGCATACTAGAGAAAACAGTAAGAGAATGGAAACAAAAACTAAAAGAAGAGAAGCTATCACCAATCAGACTGGGAACTAAAAACAAAGGTATTGAAATTCACTGTTTAGCATTTGTGGACGATTTTGCCATTTTTTTCTGAAAACCTAACAAATGCTGGAATACAAATCAGTCTGTTAGAAGAAATAACCAACAAAGCAGGTTTAAAAATATCTGTAGAAAAAATAAAATTTATGCAAATATGAAAAAAAAACGCTCCGGAATCCCTGCAACAGATTTGACCAGATAAAGAGGGTAAATAAATTTAAATATTTGGGAGAAATTATGCAACAAAATGGCTTAGAAAAATTCGCTATAGAAGAAAGGGTACATAAAATGGAGAGAGCTTATGGAATAACTAGGAACGTCTACAATAAAAGGTGTCTGTCTAAAAATTTGAAGATACAACTCTATAACACAGTAGTAAAACCAGAATGGCTTTATGCAAGTGAATGTTTAGTACTGGGAGAGATCAGGCGATCGAGGTGACCAGGAGATTGCACAGCCTCTGCTGATTATCGTCTTCTCGCTGCACCCACTAGTGACAAAGCTGATAAGGCGTTGTCTGCTGTTGTCCCATCATGTTGAAAATGTCCATACAGTCTTTCATCTTCTGTGAGTTGATCCACATATGGACTAAACACTTTCTGGACATGTCAGAGTGTGAGTTAGACAGTCAGTGACAGAGCACCTCGAATTCCTTCTGATAATAAGGTGAGTACACCATTCGCTTGTTTCATATTTTACGAGCTTCAAACAGGAGCGACTTATTTTCAGTTACTGTGTAGTTACTAGTTTATTTTTGTAATTTCTTGGCGTTTGGGTGATTACTAGGCACAAACATTTATTTTAATAACAGTGTAGCGTACAGTACCGCCGCTGTTATCGATCCTCATGTCGTACAGGCTTTTGTTTGGTTCAGTTAGAGCAGCTCAGTGTCGGTTAGACCGTCAGTGAAAGAGCATCTCGAGTTCCTGCTGCTAATAAGCCGAGTACACCATTCGTTTGCTACATATTTCTACAAGCTTCAAACAGGACCTTCAGTAATGGACAGGAATAGTGATTGCCGTGTGCAGATGCGAGCTCAGTTGGTGACCCTTCGCTCACAGCTCCAGGCGGTGTTGGCTTCTGTCACATAGCTTGAGGCTGTTGCCAAGGGGCATTACTGTGGGTGTCGGATGCAGGTATGCGAGGGACGTCGAACACATCCTAAGTGTCCCCCAATCGTCCACTGCTGTGGCTGCCCCGGGTAATGCCTCCACTGAGGGTCACCTCTCACCTGTGGTCGAGTGGGAGATCATTCCAAAGTCTGACAGGCAGCGAAAGGCTTACTGAGGGGCCGATTGTAGGGCCTCGTCATTTGACGAACAGGTTTCGGCCTTATCTGTGGCTGACGAGGTCTCTGAGCCAGATGCAGTCGTCCACCCTGTTCCAGAGGAAGCTTCTCGGCCTGCAAGATCTGGGCATTCACAGAGAGTGGGTTTGCTGGTAGTTGAGAGCTCCAACGTTCCAACGTCAGGCGTGTAATGGGGCCCCTTAGGAACATGGCTGCCGAGGAGGGGAAGGAAGCCAATGTGCACTCTGTGTGCATATTGGGGGGAGTCATTCCGGATGTGGAAAGGGTACTTCCGGATGCCATGAAGAGTACAGGGTGCAGCCAGCTTCAGGTGGTGGCTCATGTCAGTACCAATGATGTGTGTCGCTTTGGATTGGAGGAGATTCTCTCTGATTTCGGGCGGCTAGCGAAAATGGTAAAGACTGCCAGTTTCGCTTGCGAGATTAAGCCGGAGCTCACCATCTGTAGCATCATCGATAGAACCGACTGCGGTCCATTGGTGCAGAGCCGTGTGGAGGGTCTGAATTAGAGACTCAGGCGGTTCTGTGAGCGTGTAGGCTGCAGATTTCTTGACTTGCGCCATCGGGTGGTGGGTTTCCGGGTTCCGCTTAATAGGGCAGGAGTCCACTACACACAGGAAGCGGCTACACTGATAGCGGAGACTGTGTGGGAGGGACTGGACGGTTTTTTAGGTTAGAGGGTCTAAGGGCATCACAGAAAGGGCGTCGGTCAAAAAGGGGACAGGTAAAACACAGTAAGATAGTTGAAGAAACGATCGGTATTGTAGTTGTAAATCGTCGTAGCTATGCTGGGAAAGAACTAGGGCGCCAAGCCCTAATAGAAATCACTGGAGCTCAAATAATTATAGGTACGGTAAACTGGCTAAAGCCGGAAATAAGTTCAGCCGAAATTTTTTCAAACGACCTAACAGTGTTCAGAAAGAATCGATTAAATATAGCTGGCGGAGGTGTATTTATTGCTGTCAGAAGTAGTTTACCTTGCAGCGAAATTGAACTAGATAGCTCCTGCGAAACAGTGTGGGTAGAGGTTATACTTGACAATCGGACTAAACTATCAATTGGATCGTTTTGCCGATCCCCCGACTCAGGAGATATAGTTGCTGAACAGTTCAAAGAAAACTTCAGTCTCATTTCAGATAGGTACCCCACTCATACAATTATAGTCGGTGGCGACTTCAATCTACCCTCGATATGCTGGAAAAATCATACGTTTAAAGCCGGCGGCAGGCATAAACTGTCATCCGAAATTGTACTGAATGCTTTCCCAAAAAATTATTTTGAACAATTAGTACATGAGTCCACTCGAAGCTTAAATGGTTGCGAAAGCATACATGACCTCTTAGCGACAAATAATCCTGGACAAATAGGGAGTATCATGACGGTTACAGGGATTAGCGACCACAAGGCAGTTGCTGCTAGGCAGAATACCGTACCACCCACAACCATAAAAAAGAAACGCAAAGTACATCTATTTAAAAAAAGCTGATAAAAATGCTCTTAACGCATTTTTTAGAGACAGTCTCCACTCCTGTTCTGATTATGTACGCGTAGAACAGTTGTGGAATGATTTCAGAGAGATAGTATCGACGGCAATTGAGAGATATATACCACATAAATTAATAAGTGATGGTACTGATCCCCCATGGTACACAAAACGGAAAAAGCATGTCAAATTTAAAAGAACGCCAAATCCCCAAGGTTGGCACAGTTTTGCAGAAGTTCGAAAGGTAGCGCGTACTTCAATGCGAGATGCTTATCATAATTTTGACAACGAAATTCTGTCTCGGAATCTGGCAGAAAACCCAAAGAGATTCTGGTCATACATAAAGACGCAATCAATACCTTCACTGCGCTATAACAGCGGTGAAGTCACTGATGGCAGTGACACAAAAGCAGAGTTATTAAACACGGCTTTCCGAAACTCCTTCACCAAAGAAGACGAAGTAAATATTCATGAATTCCAATCAAGAGCAACTGCCAAGATCAGGAACATACAAGTAGATATCCTCGGTGTAGCAAAGCAGCTTAAATCACTTAAGAAAGACAAGGCCTCCGGTCCAGATTATATACCAGTCAGGTTCCTTTCAGAGTATGCTGATACAGTAGCTCCATATTTAGCAATTATATTCAACTGTTCGCTCACAGAAAGCTCCGCACCTAAAAACTGGAAAATTGTTCAAGTCACACCAATACCCAATACTCTGTACCAGATCGAGCATTGGTGTTTACAATCCGTGTACCTTGTGTGGTTACTGTCAACACTCTGGACAATGGCAAATTTACCACCTGGTCAATCTTTAAACCATCTCGCACCAGTAGGACCGTACCGCTGCCGGCATCTTTAGTAGAGGTAATGTACGAAGCATAACCGCAGAAGTCTGGAAAGGTCTCCAAACGAACTTCTTATTGAAGCTTCACTTTCGAGGTGATGTGTCGAGATTGATGACACCAATCTGGTAGGCCTGCCGCAGATTTCAAGGCACAATGACAGTCTTTGCAACAGATGGATGCGGTGGATCGACATCTTCTTCAGTGTTACCGAACGTGTCTTCCTCCATTTCACCAGAAATTTATTAATATGGGCCGCCGCCGAGGCCATGGGCGCCGGCACAACTCCAGTCGCAGGAACTTCGTCATCATTATCCACCTAAAGAAATGAGCAGGGAGCAGCAGCAGCCGTTAGCACCTCCACAGGGCTCAACTTTGGCGTTGGCGCTGCGGTGACAGGAGAGCGTTGTTCACCACGGCGGTCATCGTCAGTTTGTGCCATTTTTGGCAATGGCGCAACAGTGTCCGGTCCAGTGTGAGGGCATAGGTTACGTGTTTCCATGGCTTCTGTCAGTGCTTTACTGTCTAAACGAGGTGAAGCATCACCTGCTTGAGACTGTCTCGTACGGTCACCAGATTGTATCCTCCGTCTCCTCTTGCACTTATTCACAGATCGTTTTTACGTGAGTGGGCTATCGTGCTGGACGATGGCAAAGAATCCCGGCAGTCTGGCAAAAACACTGCCACAGGCACTATCACGGTGTCAACATTTATGCCTCCAGGGGAATTTTGATTATCTGTGGACATAGCTGTTGAGGCAGGAGCAGGGGCTATAGTGTCAGGAGTGGGGATTGTGATGGGTGTGGGAGTCACCTCTTTCCTCCGTAGTGTCTCAGTCATCTGCAGAGTGACGCTATGGGCAGTCAGAAGCGGCAACGTACCAATTTCGTTCTTGACCTCTGCCACATTTGTCATGGACAGGAATGCTGGCAACTTGGGAAGGATCAGGTCTGCAGGTGGCAGTTGTACTATCCTCCTCAGCAGACATTCGGACCAGACGTGGCCTTCGTTGCCATACCTTATGCACATCTTTGGTTGGCCATTTTAAATGCTGATGGCTCTGCATTAACCAATGCATAAATAGGATAGGACCTGACACAGGCTGTGTGCTGAAATGAACCCATTTTTTCGCAAGTTGTGCATGAAATGTCCTGTATGTGTGAAGTGTAGACGCCACCTTGCCTGCTGGTAGTTTAAAAGAAGATCTGAAGATCCGGATCATCCACAATCCCAGTGCAGCATAGTCGATCTCCATAACATCCACATTACAGTTCGAGTGGCAGAATTTGAGCCGGTTTTTTGTCTGTCGAAGGACCCTGTCGCAGACTGCGTCGATGAGTAGCTTGACATACACCACACTACTGGCTATGAAAAGGTGTATACCAACAAGTTCGTCATTCGGGATCTTTACTTCGTCTTGGAGATGATGTTCTTCTTCCAGAGGTTTTGGTTAGGCAAATCCACTCCTGAAACTGAATTTCAGCATCAATTTTCTGTGAGAGCTGGCCATTCCAATCGATGAAAACACTATGACGTTTGAAACAGCCGAAGCGAGTAGACAGACACCGAGACCGCGCTCCGAGGCAGAGACGTAAACAGCACGTCCGTGATGCACGGCTCCTCTAGCCAAACTGCCTGCTTCGGCTATCCAAGCACGCTTGACAGACAGATCCAGACTTGCATATGTTCCGCGTCTTCAACCACAGTGCTCGCACAGTTATGTGATTCCCCCACAGGGTGGGACTTACTTAGGTTTCTCGCCATATTGCATTGGCTTTGGCATGAAATATACTAGTGCAGTGTCTGTATTTGACAGTGTCTGTAAAATTCGATGCAATCTTCATTCGAACATGCATACACGGATGAAGGACATGGTATACGTAAGGTAATAAACGCAGTTACTGCATAAACGCAGACGCTGTCGGCATTAATGATAAAACTAAATAAGTCTCGCCCTGTGCGGGATTCACTTAATTGTGCGAGCACTATGGATAGCAGGCACTGAGACATATGGAAGTTTGGGTCTACCAGTGAAGGGTGCTCCGAGAGCCAAAAAAGTTAAGGCGACCGCTCGTGCAACTCGGGATATCCGGATTTGAGTCCTGGTCTAGCACAAATTTTCATTTGTTCAAAAAAAATGTTCAGATGTGTGTGAAATCTTATGGGACTTAACTGCTAAGGTCATCAGTCCCTAAGCTTACACACTATTTAACCTAAATTATCCTAAGGACAAACACACGCACCCATGCCCGATGGAGGATTCGAACCTCCTCCGCGATCAGCTGCACAGTCCATGATTGCAGCGCCTAAGACCGCTCGGCTAATCCCGCGCGGCTTTCACTTGTTTCCAGTAAATTGTATATCAGCAGTATTACCGTATACGCAATCTGCGAATACATTTCATGATTTAATACGGCTTCAAGCGTTCGGAGTATCTGTTCCTTCTGACATGCAAGCATGTCCGTTGCGACAAACTTTGCAGACTCTGTCAAATACAAACACTGCACTAATGTTCAAAAAAATGGTTCAAATGGCTCTGAGCACTACGGGACGTAACTTCTGAGGTCATCAGTCCCCTAGTACTTATAACTACTTAAACCTAACTAACCTAAGGATATTACACACATCCACGCCCGAGGCAGGATTCGAACCTGCGACCGTAGCGGTCGCGCGGTTCCACACTGTAGCGCCTAGAACCGCTCGGCCACCCCAGCCGGCTGCACTAATGCCTACATTTCGCTGTTGCCTCGGTTCGGTGAGCTTTTTGAGTGGGTGTGAGCAGTCACAGAACCCAGAGAGCGGTGAAGTTTGACGTGTCTAAAATATCGTGCGAGATGTTGGCAACTGACTTTTTTTCTTAATGTCGCTTCGATTGTGATGCATCGCTCGTCGAACACGTTTGCCTTGACTTCTCCTTCGATTCCCGGTTCTTCAGAGAAAGATGGACTGCCACATCGATCTGCGTGTTTCAGACTTGCTTGACCACACTGTAAGCGCCTGCGCTACCTCGCCATTGCGTTATATAAAGTTTCACCGTTGCGGTACATTTCCAGTACACAGTATGGGGTGGACAGCGTTGATCAACTTCAATCACTGCAAGATCAGTAGCCTTCACCATTCCGTTTTGGCTACTCTAGTGCCGTGCTACGGTACTGGGGCGTGGGGTTTGTTTATATGTACCAAGACTACAGACATGCATCTTTTAATAAACAAACAAAAGTAATTAATTAATTTTGCCCGTGGCGATAATTTAAAACTTTATTACCACCTCTCATACAATCGGATATACACTGGAGGTACAAATGTCATGGGATAGCGGTATGGCCGGCCGTTATAGCCGTGCGGTTCTAGGCGCTTCAGTCTGGAACCCCGTGACCGCTACGGTCGCAGGATCGAATCCTGCCTCGGGCATGGGTGTGTGTGATGTCCTTAGGTTAGTTAGGTTTAAGTAGTTTTAAGTTCTAGGGCACTGATGACCACAGATGTTAAGTTCCATAGTGCTCAGAGCCATTTGAACCATTTGATAGCGGTATGCACATATACAGATGGTGGTAGTATCGCGTGCACAACGTATAAAAGGGCACAGCATTGGCGGAGGTGTCATTTGTACTCAGGTGATTCATGTGAAAAAGTGTTGGACGTGATTATGGCCGCACGACGGGAATTAACAGACTTCGAACGCTGAATGATACATGGAGCTAGACGCATGGGTCATTCCATTTCGAAAACCGTTTGAGCATTAAATACACTCCTGGAAATGGAAAAAAGAACACATTGACACCGGTGTGTCAGACCCACCATACTTGCTCCGGACACTGCGAGAGGGCTGTACAAGCAATGATCACACGCACGGCACAGCGGACACACCAGGAACCGCGGTGTTGGCCGTCGAATGGCGCTAGCTGCGCAGCATTTGTGCACCGCCGCCGTCAGTGTCAGCCAGTTTGCCGTGGCATACGGAGCTCCATCGCAGTCTTTAACACTGGTAGCATGCCGCGACAACGTGGACGTGAACCGTGAGTGCAGGTGACGGACTTTGAGCGAGGGCGTATAGTGGGCATGCGGGAGGCCGGGTGGACGTACCGCCGAATTGCTCAACACGTGGGGCGTGAGGTCTCCACAGTACATCGATGTTGTCGCCAGTGGTCGGCGGAAGGTGCACGTGCCCGTCGACCTGGGACCGGACCGCAGCGACGCACGGATGCACGCCAAGACCGTAGGATCCTACGCAGTGCCGTAGGGGACCGCACCGCCACTTCCCAGCAAATTAGGGACACTGTTGCTCCTGCGGTATCGGCGAGGACCATTCGCAACCGTTTCCATGAAGCTGGGCTACGGTCCCGCACACCGTTAGGCCGTCTTCCGCTCACGCCCCAACATCGTGCAACCCGCCTCCAGTGGTGTCGCGACAGGCGTGAATGGAGGGACGAATGGAGACGTGTCGTCTTCAGCGATGAGAGTCGCTTCTGCCTTGGTGCCAATGATGGTCGTATGCGTGTTTGGCGCCGTGCAGGTGAGCGCCACAATCAGGACTGCATACGACCGAGGCACACAGGGCCAACACCCGGCATCATGGTGTGGGGAGCGATCTCCTACACTGGCCGTACACCACTGGTGATCGTCGAGGGGACACTGAATAGTGCACGGTACATCCAAACCGTCATCGAACCCATCGTTCTACCATTCCTAGACCGGCAAGGGAACTTGCTGTTCCAACAGGACAATGCACGTCCGCATGTATCCCGTGCCACCCAACGTGCTCTAGAAGATGTAAGTCAACTACCCTGGCCAGCAAGATCTCCGGATCTGTCCCCCATTGAGCATGTTTGGGACTGGATGAAGCGTCGTCTCACGCGGTCTGCACGTCCAGCACGAACGCTGGTCCAACTGAGGCGCCAGGTGGAAATGGCATGGCAAGCCGTTCCACAGGACTACATCCAGCATCTCTACGATCGTCTCCATGGGAGAATAGCAGCCTGCATTGCTGCGAAAGGTGGATATACACTGTACTAGTGCCGACATTGTGCATGCTCTGTTGCCTGTGTCTAGGTGCCTGTGGTTCTGTCAGTGTGATCATGTGATGTATCTGACCCCAGGAATGTGTCAATAAAGTTTCCCCTTCCTTGGACAATGAATTCACGGTGTTCTTATTTCAATTTCCAGGAGTGTATTTCGAGTTCCCCAGTGTCGGAAGTGTTCGAGAACACCAAATTTAAGGCATTACCTCTCACCATGGACAACGCAGTGGCCGATTGCCTTCACTTAACGACACAGAGCGGTAGCGCTTGCCTGGAATTGTCAGTGCTAAGAGACAAATAACACTGCGTGAAGTAACCACATAAATCAATGTGGGGCGCACGACGAACATATCCGCGAAATGTGGCGTAAATGGTCTGTTGCAGCAGACGACCAACGCGAGTGAGATGAGTCCCGATTTCAGTTGGTGGTAGCTGATAGTAGGGTTCGAATGTGGCACAGACCCCACTATGTCATGGACCCAAGTTGTCCACAAGACACTGTGCACGCTGGTCGTGCTCCATAATGGTGGGCTGTGTTTTCATGAAATGAACTGGACTCTTCAGCCCAATAAACCGATCATTGACTGCAAATGGTTACGTCTGACTACTTGGAGACCATCTGCAGCTATTCATGGACTTCATGTTCCGAAACAACTATGGAATTTTTGTGGATGACAATGCGCCATGTCGTCGGCCCACAATCGTTTGCGAGTTGTTGGAAGAACATTCTGGACAATTTGAGCGAATGATTTGGCCACCCAGATCGCCCGACATGGACATAATCGAGAGGCACAAAATCCCGGACTGGCAACATTTTCTCAATTGCGGACGACTATCTACATCTACATCCCTACTCCGCAAGCCACCTGACGGTGTGTAGCGGAGGGTACCTGGAGTACCTCTATCGGTTCTCCCTTCTATTCCAGTCTCGTATTGTTCGTGGAAAGAAAGATTGTCAGTATGGTTTTGTGTGGGCTCTAATCTCTCTGATTTTATCCTCATCGTCTCTTTGCGAGATATACGTAGGAAGGAGCAATATACTGCTTGACTCCTCGGTGAAACTTCAACAAAAGCCCGTACCGAGCTACTGAGCGTCTCTCCTGCAGAGTCTTCCACTGGAGTTTATCTATCATCTCCGTAACGCTATCGCGATTACTAAATGATCCTCTAACGAAGCGCGCCGCTCTCCGTTGGATCTTCTCTATCTCTTCTATCAACTCTATCTGGTACGGATCCCACACCGGTGAGCGAACAAGTGTACTTTAACCTACTTCCTTTGTTTTCGGACTGCATTTCCTTAGGATTCTTCCAATGAATCTCAGTCTGGCATCTGCTTTACCGACGATTAATTTTATATGGTCATTCCATTTTAAATCACTCCTAATGCCTACTCCCAGATAATTTATGGAATTAACTGCTTCCAAATGCTGACCTGCTATGTTGTAGCTAAATGATAAAGGATCTTTCTTTCTATGCATTCGCAGCACAATACACTTGTCGACATTGAGATTCAATTGCCATTCCCTGCACCATGCGTCAATTCGTTGTAGATCCTCCTGCATTTCAGTACAATTTTCCATTGTTACAACCTCTCAATAAACTACAGCATCATCCGCAAATAGCCTCAGTGAACTTCCGATGTTATCCACAAGGTCATTTATATACATATAGTGAGTACCAACGGTCCTACGACACTCCCCTGCGGCACACCTGAAATCACTCTTAGTTCGGAAGACTTCTCTCCACTGAGATTGGAGATACGCATATAGAGACAACATGGCTTAACATTTGTGTAGGGGACTTCCAGTGACTTGTGGAGTCCAGGCCATGTCGTGTCGCTGCGCTACGCCGGGAATAAGGAGGTCAGACACCATATTGGGAAATATCCCATCACCTCAGTGTAGGCTGCAGCTCTGTCTCGTTTCTCAAACTACTGCTTCCCTTTCATGTCCTTAGAGTCATAACTGCAGCCTGTTTTCTGTCCAAGCTGTGCATAACCTTCCGCTACCAGTAATTTATCCGTGTTACGTCAGATTTCAGTGACTGTATTTTAATCAACAAGGTCATACGTGTTTTTTAAATCTACGCAATTTATAATAGGTTTACCTCTCTTCAAATAATCTCTTACGATAAGTCATTGGGTCGGTATTGCCCCTCGTGTTTCAGCATTACTCTGGAACCTAGACTGTTCTTCCATGAGGCCACTTTTTACGTCTTCTGATTCTGCTCCAAACAATTCGTGACAACGCTTTGCAAGCGTGATTTATGAAACCTGCCCTCTTTAGGATTGGTATTATTGCATTCTTCTTGATGTCTAAGAGCTTTTCGCGTGTCTCAGATATCTTAAATACCAGGTGGAACAGTTTTATCTTCGCTGGATCTCACACCAATCTGAAACATTCCTCATGTGAGATGTACTGGCAAAACTGTGTAGCTACAAAGGCACGCTGCCCCGACGCTCCAGCCATATGGAGGAAGAGGCAAGGCCACAGAAGAACGAGAGAGCGTGACGTCGCTCGTGCAGCTGTAACGGTCTCGGTCGGAGCGCTTTTATTGCCAAACGTATTACCGTACTGCGGCGTTTCTCCGGTGTTCAGCCGCCGTTCGCTCGGGCTTGTCCTTGGTCATTATATTCCCACTTTACTTTGCTCCGACACTTCCATCAACAGCCGCAGTTATTAAGATCGGTTTTAGCATCTACTGACTGCTAGACGGAGTGTGAAGCTTTCACTAACCTTTCGTAAAAGACACGAAATGGTTCAAATGGCTCTGAGCACTATGGGACTTAACATTGTGGTCATCAGTCCCCTAGACTTAGAACTACTTAAACCTAACTAACCTAAGGACACCACACACATCCATGCCCGAGGCAGGATTCGAACCTGCGACCGCAGCAGTAGCGCGGTTCCGGACTGAAGCGCCTAGAACCGCTCGTCCACAGCGGCCGGCTAAAAGAGACGATATGCAGCTTTCCTCAAGGAAGAAACCTAATGTCGTTGTCCGCGAAGTACTGGAATCAGAATCATAGTATAGTAGATCACTACTTCTGGAACTGAGCCATAAACCACATACCTTTCTTAATATAAGAACTTATAGTCAAAATTGTATTACGAACTCGGAACAGTGCATTCTAATACCGGTTAAGCAGTACCAGCAATCTCTAAAAATCCGAGGGTCGTTCTAAATGTTAAGAACTGCTGTTCCTCCAGAATACTTTTTTCGGGACAGGGAAACAAATTTTATTTTACAGAAATTTTGGCTGCTTTTCTACGTGATCGCAGTTCAAATTTGAACATTTGTCGTAGCACTGCTCAAACACTTACTTGCCTCCGAGTTGTCGAACAAGTCACAAACGTCCCCTTTCAGTTCTCTCTCATTCTCGTAATGCTTTCAGCCCGTTTAACTTCAGTCTGAGTCAAGACCGAGCAATAAAATGGATGTTCAAAAACTTCCTACTTACACTACCGAAGCAAATGCTTCGTCTACGCGGCAGAGTGCGGGTAAGCGTTATCGTGATACAGTACAATATCGTTCGACAACAATACACGGCGTTTGTTTTGAACGGTGCGGCGTAATCAGTGAAAGCAAAGAGGTTTACCTTCTCTAATATACATATACTCTTTTTTGCGCCAGCGATTAAGAAGCTCTGTGACACGCAGCACATCATATCAGATCGTTTTTTTATTTTTAAAATCATCCTAGTAGAACTTTGTCTCGGGTTTCATCTGAGACACTGACGCATTGCGTGCAGAGACGGCACGAGAGTGTTGTTTGTGGGTCAGTACGCGCGATTAGTGTCAATTGGAGCAGTTACAGCTGTTCGATTCCGGCCCATGCTAACCGTTCTCCAGACGTAAACGCCGAACGCACTTGATCTGTCACACGCAACACTTTTCCACTGTTAGCGCAGAAGGCAACTAGATCTGTATGTTTTAGCACTTTCAGTATTCGCACTATTTCAGAATTGATAGTCACTGACTAAGTAGTGTGGGATTAAAAAGCAAACGTGTTCTAGATTAATGTAAATACTGCTAACTGTGCACTGCACTTTTTTTCCTTCCGATCGGCTAGTAATCATTACATAAATAACCGTTTGGTTAATCAAAATTGTTGCCGTATCCACCTGCCGATCGTGTTTTTATTAAAATATTTCCATCTTCCCTGGTATTATCAAAATATTACCATAATTTTGGTGTCCTTGCCTCACTCTGTGTAAACGGAAACCATACGAATCGCTTTGTTGTCCATCTGTCTGTCTGTCCGGCTGTTAAGAGCCCCGTTTCTCACAAACGAGTAGACGTATCGAGTTCAAATTTATGTCACGAATTAAGGTTTTGTTCCCTTGGTGGTGTAAAAATTTTAAGCTTCTAAGTCAGTTCAATCAAAAGACGCAGCCATTTAATGTTGCATATTTTGATACTCGACAACTCACCCATCACAATCTATTGGGTACCCTCCGTTGATCTGGAATCACTATATTCGGCAAGAAGTATGGTTTCACAGTACACATTAAGGAAAAAGTCCCAGAATTGTTCATTTGTAACTATATAACACGAACAAATATTTTTTGCCACTTATTACCCGTAAGTCTGTCTGTCTGACCGTATCTTAAGACTCCTTTTCCTCATGGACAGGTTGGCGCATCAAATTCAAATTTATGTCACTTGCTAAGGTCTATGCTCACTTGGCGGTGTAAAAAATTTAACTTTCTAAATCAATGCAATTAAACGATTCTGCCATTTATGTCGCATATTTAGAGGCTAGCAAAGTCACTCATCAAACGCTATAGGTACTTCCGTTGATGTAAAATGATGAAATTTTGCAGGAAGCAAGATTTCACGGTACGAGTAAAGCAAAAAAATCTTAAAACTGTTCGACTGTAATTATATCAGATAACAATATATTTTCGCCATTAGAACTTGCACTGCGTTCATTATATATACAGGGTGGTCCATTGATCGGGCCAAATATCTCACGAAATAAGCGTCAAACGAAAAAACTACAAAGAACGAAACTTGTCTAGCTTGAAGGGGGAAACCAGGTGGCGCTATGGTTGGCCCGCTAGATGGCGCTGCCATAGGTCAAACGGATATCAACTGCGCTTTTTTTAAATAGGAATCACCATTTTTATTACATATTCGTGTAGTACGTAAGGAAATATGAATGTTTTAGTTGGACCACTTTTTTCGCTTTGTGATAGATGGCGCTGTAATAGTCACAAACATATGGCTCACAATTTTAGACGAACAGTTGGTAACAGGTAGGTTTTTTAAATCAAAATACAGAACGTAGGTACGTTTGAATACCTTATTTCGGTTGTTCCAATGTGATACATGTACCTTTGTGAACTTATCATTTCTGAAACACATGCTGTTACAGCGTGATTTCCTGTGAATACCACATTAATGCAAAAAATGTTCAAAATGATGTCCGTCAACCTCAGTGCATTTGGCAATACGTGTAACGACATTCCTCTCACCAGCGAGTAGTTCGCCTTCCGTAATGTTCACACATGCATTGACAATGCGCTGACGCATGTTGTCAGGCGTTGTCGGTGGATCACATCGCCATAAGATTTCACACACATCTGAACATTTTTTTTGAACAAATGAAAATTTGTGCTAGACCAGGACTCAAATCCGGATATCCCGAGTCGCTTTAACTGTTTTGGCTCTCGGAGCACCCTTCACTGGTAGACCCAAACTTCCATATGTCTCAGTGCCTGCTATCCATAGTGCTCGCACAATTAAGTGAATCCCGCACAGGGCGAGACTTATTTAGTTTTATCATTAATGCCGACAGCGGCTGCGTTTATGCAGTAACTGCGTTTATTACCCTACGTATACCATGTCCTTCAGCCGTGTATGCAAATATCATTCAACTTTCCCCACAGAAAGAAATCCAGGGACGTCATATCCGGTGAACGTGCGGGCCATGGTATGGTGCTTCGACGACCAATCTACCAGTCATGAAATATGCTATTCAATACCGCTTCAACCGCATGCGAGCTATGTGCCGGACATCCATCATGTTGGAAGTACATCGCCATTCTGTCATGCAGTGAAACATCTTCTAGTAACATCGGTAGAACATTACGTAGGAAATCAGCATAAATTGCACCATTTAGATTGCCATCGATAAAATGGGGGCCAATTATCCTTCCTCCCATAATGCCGCACCATACATTATCCCCGCCAAAGTCGCTGATGTTCCACTTGTCGCAGCCATCGTGGATTTTCCGTTGCCCAATAGTGCATATTATGCCGGTTTACGTTACCGCTGTTGGTGAATGACGCTTCGTCGCTAAATACACTCCTGGAAATTGAAATAAGAACACCGTGAATTCATTGTCCCAGGAAGGGGAAACTTTATTGACACATTCCTGGGGTCAGATACATCACATGATCACACTGACAGAACCACAGGCACATAGACACAGGCAACAGAGCATGCACAATGTCGGCACTAGTACAGTGTATATCCACCTTTCGCAGCAATGCAGGCTGCTATTCTCACATGGAGACGGTCGTAGAGATGCTGGATGTAGTCCTGTGGAACGGCTTGCCATGCCATTTCCACCTGGCGCCTCAGTTGGACCAGCGTTCGTGCTGGACGTGCAGACCGCGTGAGACGACGCTTCATCCAGTCCCAAACATGCTCAATGGGGGACAGATCCGGAGATCTTGCTGGCCAGGGTAGTTGACTTACACCTTCTAGAGCACGTTGGGTGGCACGAGATACATGCGGACGTGCATTGTCCTGTTGGAACAGCAAGTTCCCTTGCCGGTCTAGGAATGGTAGAACGATGGGTTCGATGACGGTTTGGATGTACCGTGCACTATTCAGTGTCCCCTCGACGATCACCAGTGGTGTACGGCCAGTGTAGGAGATCGCTCCCCACACCATGATGCCGGGTGTTGGCCCTGTGTGCCTCGGTCGTATGCAGTCCTGATTGTGGCGCTCACCTGCACGGCGCCAAACACGCATACGACCATCATTGGCACCAAGGCAGAAGCGACTCTCATCGCTGAAGACGACACGTCTCCATTCGTCCCTCCATTCACGCCTGTCGCGACACCACTGGAGGCGGGCTGCACGATGTTGGGGCGTGAGCGGAAGACGGCCTAACGGTGTGCGGGACCGTAGCCCAGCTTCATGGAGACGGTTGCGAATGGTCCTCGCCGATACCCCAGGAGCAACAGTGTCCCTAATTTGCTGGGAAGTGGCGGTGCGGTCCCCTACGGCACTGCGTAGGATCCTACGGTCTTGGCGTGCATCCGTGCGTCGCTGCGGTTCGGTCCCAGGTCGACGGGCACGTGCACCTTCCGCCGACCACTGGCGACAACATCGATGTACTGTGGAGAGCTCACGCCCCACGTGTTGAGCAATTCGGCGGTACGTCCACCCGGCCTCCCGCATGCCCACTATACACCCTCGCTCAAAGTCCGTCAACTGCACATACGGTTCACGTCCACGCTGTCGCGGCATGCTACCAGTGTTAAAGACTGCGATGGAGCTCCGTATGCCACGGCAAACTGGCTGACACTGACTGCGGCGGTGCACAAATGCTGCGCAGCTAGCGCCATTCGACGGCCAACACCGCGGTTCCTGGTGTGTCCGCTGTGCCGTGCGTGTGATCATTGCTTGTACAGCCCTCTCGCAGTGTCCGGAGCAAGTATGGTGGGTCTGACACACCGGTGTCAATGTGTTCTTTTTTCTATTTCCAGGAGTGTAGAACGCATGCAAAAAATCTGTCATCGTCACGTAATTTCTCTTGTGCTCAGTGGCAGAACTGTACACGACGTCGAAAGTCGTCGCCATGCAATTCCTGGTGCATAGAAATATGGTACGGGTGCAATCGATGTTGATGTAGCATTCTCAACACCGATGTTTTTGAGATTCCCGATTCTCGCGCAATTTGTCTGATATTGATGTGCGGATTAGCCGTGACAGCACCTAAAACACCTACTTGGGCATCATCATTTGTTGCAGGTCGTGGTTAACGTTTCACATGTGGCTGAACACTTCCTGTTTCCTTAAATAACGTAACTATCCGGCGAACGGTCCGGACACTTGGATGATGTCGTCCAGGATACCGAGCAGCATACATAGCACACGCCCGTTGGGCATTTTGATCACAATAGCCAAACATCAACACATATCGACCTTTTCCGCAATTGGTAAACGGTCCATTTAAACACGGGTAATGTATGACGAAGCAAATACCGTCCGCACTGGCGGAATGTTACGTGATACCACGTACTTATACGTTTGTGACTATTACAGCGCCATCTATCACAAAGCGAAAAAAGTGGTCCAACTAAAACATTCATATTTCTTTACGTACTACACGAATATGTAATCAAAATGGTCAAAGCTAGATCCGAATATATTAATAACCTAGAAAAATGAGTTCCAGTGTGAGAAAACAACAATAGCTCACTGACGATGCCACAGCAGCAGCAAAACACGTCGAGACGAACTTTAATAGGTAAACCTTGGTTTGGGATAAGTCGAATGCAACATCCTACCCATTGTTACATGCAAATACGGAGCAATCAGTGTGTATTACTAGAGCGGTTCAAGATTAACTTTGTACGGAAGTGGCTGTTAACGTTAGTTCAGAATTCGTTGACAAAGTTTTTGCGTTGGTAGTCTAGTGAAACATCTTCGGCCACGTTATTAATTTCTGAATTTCGTGATACTTATTTACTCCCACATGCTCGCTCAAGTTGTATGTTTGTGAGTCACCATGAGAGACATTTAGGCTCCTTGCTCTTGTGCTTCGAATAAATTTTGTTTTTTTTAGTGTTCCTTTTATTTTTGTTACTTGCTACAGGGTGTACATATGTTTAATGCCTTACAGTTGATTGTATCCATCTATTTCTATTGTCTGTTTAGTGTTAACTTTTAAGTTGTCGCCTTAGTTCGGCGCATTTTATAATTAGATACTGGAGGATGATTATTTCTCGGTAACCTTGTGTTCTGCTGTTGTTGTCTTTATTGTTATTTCGATATATTAATTGGTGTCTCATTTATTACAACATTTTTGATCTCATAAGACTATTATTGATATTTTCTGCTCTTGTCGTACATTAGAGCTTTGTTACTTTGGCGTATCTATCCGTGCCTCCTTTTGTAAAACTGACTACTTTCAGTGTAGCAAATAATTCATATTGTATTACACTACTTGCAAAGGTCGCCTAGTCATAGATATTGCGAGGTATCTCTTTAATCAGCATTGTGGGTAAAATCTTCTCAGGTATTGTTGAAAGGAAAGTGCAAGTATTAGTTGAGGACCAATTGGATGAAAATCAGTGTGGGTTTAGGCCTCTTAGAGGTTGTCAGGACCAGATCTTTAGCTTACGGCAAATAATGGAGAAGTGTTATGAGTGGAACAGGGAATTGTATCTATGCTTTGTAGATCTAGAAAAGTCATATGACCGGGCTCCTAGGAGGAAGTTATTGTCTGTTCTACAAGATTATGGAATAGGAGGCAAACTTTTACAAGCAATTAAAGGTCTTTACATGGATAGTCAGGCAGCAGTTAGAGTTGACGGTAAATTGAGTTCATGGTTCAGAGTAGTTTCAGGGGTAAGACAAGGCTGCAACCTGTCTCCACTGTTGTTCATATTATTTATGGATCATATGTTGAAAACAATAGACTGGCTGGGTGAGATTAAGATATGTGAACACAAAATAAGCAGTCTTGCATATGCGGATGACTTAGTTGTGATGGCAGATTTGATTGAAAGTTTGCAAAGTAATATTTGAGAGCTAGATCAGAAATGTAAGGACTATGGTATGAAGATTAGCATCTCCAAAACGAAAGTAATGTCAGTGGGAAAGAAATATAAACGGACTGAGTGCCAAATAGGAGAAACAAAGTTAGAACAGGTGGACGGTTTCAAGTACTTAGGATGCATATTCTCACAGGACGGCAACACAGTGAAAGAACTGGAAGCGAGGTGTAGCAAAGCCAATGCAGTGAGCGTTCAGCTACGATCTACTCTCTTCTGCAAGAAGGAAGTCAGTACTAAGACTAAGTTATCTGTGCACCGTTCAATATTTCGACCAACTTTGTTGTATGGGAGCGAAAGCTGGGTGGATTCAGGTTACCTTATCAACAAGGTTGAGGTTACGGATATGAAAGTAGCTAGGATGATTGCAGGTACTAGTAGATGGGAACAATGGCAGGAGGGTGTCCACAATGAGGAAATCAAAGAAAAACTGGGAATGAACTCTATAGATGTAGCAGTCAGGGCGAACAGGCTTAGATGGTGGGGTCATGTTACACGCATGGGAGAAGCAAGGTTACCCAAGAGACTTATGGATTCAGCAGTAGAGGGTAGGAGGAGTCGGGGCAGACCGAGGAGAAGGTACCTGGATTCGGTTAAGAACGATTTTGAAGTAATAGGTTTAACAACAGAAGAGGCACCAATGTTAGCACTGAATAGGGGATCATGGAGGAACTGTATAAGGGGGGCTATGCTCCAGACTGAACGCTGAAAGGCATAATCAGTCTTAAATGATGATGATGACGATGATGATGCTCTTGATCCTGCTCGTCTGATCGACTTATCTCGCTGTTCTTCCTCTCGTTTTCTTGCGTCGTATTTTCATTTGTAACATGATATTTTCAAGATTATCTCGATCACTCCTATTGCCGTGGAAAGATAAACAGGTGGTTCTTTGGTTTGACAGGAATAATAACTGATCTAAAGCTTTTCCTTAACTGAAACAGTAGGGTGTTTTTGTTCGATACAAGACAGCCAGAACCTTCCATATACTGCCTACGTAGGCGAGGTCAAGGTCACACTCTTGCGATGTGTTGGTCACTACTGGGCAGGCGGTTCGAACCCTATTTATGGAGACGGTTTCCATTGTCAGTTCTCGTCGGGAAAAACGTATCGACCACCAGATTGCGCTCAGCGTCAATTGCGGTGGCTTCGTAGGGCGGATCTACTAAGCTCTTGGTCTCTACCAGGTACTGATTGGGAGGACAAAGCTATGTGCCGGATTCCGGGTTTTACCCTCTCTTTTCTCTCTGATCAACAACAGGGACAGAGTACTGCAGTATACACGCAACCTACGCAGTCAGCCGCTCCAAACATTCGCGCTTGCCGTGACTAGCACAGAAAGTGGCGAAATCTCAACTACACTCCTGGAAATGGAAAAAAGAACACATTGACACCAGTGTGTCAGACCCACCATACTTGCTCCGGACACTGCGAGAGGGCTGTACAAGCAATGATCACACGCACGGCACAGCGGACACACCAGGAACCGCGGTGTTGGCCGTCGAATGGCGCTAGCTGCGCAGCATTTGTGCACCGCCGCCGTCAGTGTCAGCCAGTTTGCCGTGGCATACGGAGCTCCATCGCAGTCTTTAACACTGTTCGCATGCCGCGACAGCGTGGACGTGAACCGTATGTGCAGTTGACGGACTTTGAGCGAGGGCGTATAGTGGGCATGCGGGAGGCCGGGTGGACGTACCGCCGAATTGCTCAACACGTGGGGCGTCAGGTCTCCACAGTACATCGATGTTGTCGCCAGTGGTCGGCGGAAGGTGCACGTGCCCGTCGACTGGGACCGGACCGCAGCGACGCACGGATGCATTCCAAGACCGTAGGATCCTACGCAGTGCCGTAAGGGACCGTACCGCCACTTCCCAGCAAATTAGGGACACTGTTGCTCCTGGGGTATCGGCGAGGACCATTCGCAACCGTCTCCATGAAGCTGGGCTACGGTCCCGCACACCGTTAGGCCGTCTTCCGCTCACGCCCCAACATCGTGCAGCCCGCCTCCAGTGGTGTCGCGACAGGCGTGAATGGAGGGACGAATGGAGACGTGTCGTCTTCAGCGATGAGAGTCGCTTCTGCCTTGGTGCCAATGATGGTCGTATGCGTGTTTGGCGCCGTGCAGGTGAGCGCCACAATCAGGACTGCATACGACCGAGGCACACAGGGCCAACACCCGGCATCATGGTGTGGGGAGCGATCTCCTACACTGGCCGTACACCACTGGTGATCGTCGAGGGGACACTGAATAGTGCACGGTACATCCAAACCGTCATCGAACCCATCGTTCTACCATTCCTAGACCGGCAAGGGAACTTGCTGTTCCAACAGGACAGTGCACGTCCGCATGTATCCCGTGCCACCCAACGTGCTCTAGAAGGTGTAAGTCAACTACCCTGGCCAGCAAGATCTCCGGATCTGTCCCCCATTGAGCATGTTTGGGACTGGATGAAGCGTCGTCTCACGCGGTCTGCACGTCCAGCACGAACGCTGGTCCAACTGAGGCGCCAGGTGGAAATGGCATGGCAAGCCGTTCCACAGGACTACATCCAGCATCTCTACAATCGTCTCCATGGGAGAATAGCAGCCTGCATTGCTGCGAAAGGTGGATATACACTGTACTAGTGCCGACATTGTGCATGCTCTGTTGCCTGTGTCTATGTGCCTGTGGTTCTGTCAGTGTGATCATGTGATGTATCTGACCCCAGGAATGTGTCAATAAAGTTTCCCCTTCCTGGGACAATGAATTCACGGTGTTCTTATTTCAATTTCCAGGAGTGTAGAAAGCTTTACACTTGGCCTCGAATCTTATGAAGTAATAGTAATAACAGATTTTTAATGCGACATGCAATGTAAATACATTCTTGGAAATTTGTGATTTATAGGAAAGGAAACCTAAAATACTGGAGGTGTATTTCGCATCATTTGTTATTGTTCTGTCTTCTTCAGTTTACCATGTCTTCACTTCCCTTACACCACCACCATCCGCTAATAATCACTTGTGTCCAGACTCATATCTCCTCCATAACGACGTGACGTAATTGCGCCTAAAAACATGTTTCTGGAGTCTGCTCTTTCATATACAGTAATTTTAATAGAGATATTCTGACAAAGAAGCCAATGGACAGTTTTAATTGCTGTCTATTACTTGTACAGTTCTATCCATCGCTGTAAACGACCAGAAACTATTATCTTACAAATTATTCCTCTGTCTCATGGAAGAATCATGATAGTGACATAAAATACTAGGTATAGTGACATAATACAAGATGCAGACTACTACCGTGATCATTTTGTGAACTACGTTTTTGTTCTTCGGGTTGCGACGAGGACCACTGCTAGCGGCTGCATGGCGAACGGTGAGAAACAAACCTTTTTTCTCAAATGAGGGCTAATTTCCAGTAGCTGCTTCCTTAGTGAGCCAACGATTACAAGTTTTCGAGTCTCACGGTTCAGGGAACAAGCTTCAGTGAGGAAAATCATTGGACAGTTTGACGTTACGTCACGCGTAATAACATCACTTACAATGGAATCAAAATTCCTTACAGTGGTTTCTGTTTTTACTTCCTTGCTTGAAAATAGGAAGATAATAAACTTACTTATGATGACATGGTTACTACTGAAACCGTCTCTGGTGATTCAATGGTAAATAAAATCGGGCTTCCCTCACTTTTTTTTTAAATTAATACATAATGTTGTATATCGAACACTGGGTTTAAATTGGACGTGCTGCTTACGCCAATACCATACTCTTAAAATATTTTTCGACCATTTCTATCCAGCTCTACGAAATCATTCTTGAGTCACCACAATTTTTACGCCAATTTAAGAATTATTTTAAAGACATTTGAATGTACAGCTGAAAGTATATTTTTTGCGCATCTAAATTAGTGGCTGCTTTACTCACACAACTCTTACCTTGACACGTACACACATTTTTTCCATTAACATTTGTCACTTAAGGACATGTAGATTTTCTTTCACTGTGGATTCAAAAGTCTTATTCATATCTTACGAGTAACAAAAGTATGATTGTAATGAGGTAGGGGAAGATCGGGTAATATCGGTCACGTAAGCTTTTTCGAAACTGTAAAACTTCTTGAAAGTTGTATTGGAACGTCTTCACACTATATAATACTATGACACGTTAATTAATTATAAAATTGTTTCATTTGATGCGGATGTTACTGAGGAACTACTGTTTGCTGAGTCCCAGAGTTTATTTCGTCATATTTTCCATAAGGACTTATTTTGTTTACTAGGCAGGAGTGCGTAACTTAACAACGGATTTTTTAAAAGTCAAGAAACATCAATGTAGGCTCTGACGTTGTCTATCTCTGTCTTCTTTTATGCAAAGATGTACCGCATCCTTTTCCTGAACTGCAGCATTTAGAAAATTTCCTCAAACTGATCCGCATTTGAACGAGGAAAAAATCAGAATATCTACCGATTAGTGAAACAGATCAAACAGACATTTCGATGGTTATAAATTAGGTCATATTCACAATAGCCAAATGTTTGAAACAACCAGGAGCCTTTCCATCCAATATAGATTAAAAGTTATAAAGCGCATATAGCAACCACTGAAATGGCCATCTACAGCTGCTCGCACTGTGTGAAAATACAACACTTAACCCTATACATTTCAAAACCTGCCTCTGTCACTAAGTAACTATCCTAGTGACGCTGTAACGATGTGAGAGTCTAACTTAACGATGGAAAGAACACGAGAAGCTGCTAGTAACTGCAAGAAACGATAAAACAAGGCTTTTAAATGCGTTATCGTTGTGCGCTTCGTGGACTGAATAATCAGGAGCAGTGAAACATGATGCTACACAATCAACACAGTTCAGTGGACCATATAAAAACAGGTGCGCAATGTGTTTATGGCACTTCGTGAAGTAATCTAAACAACAAAGAGACCATTCGATTGCATCAGACAGAATATGCAGTAACAGTTCATACAACACGAGTTCACGAGGTGGTCAGTGACGAAAGGACAGATAGCGAAGGCAGTGAAGTTTCCCGGCCTCTATAGTCGACTGTTCTCTCTCCCTGTGATTTTAACTGTGAGATAATCTGTGGAGCCGGGCGAGCTCAAATAATCCCCACACACTGGAAGAGCCACAACAGTACACTGAAACCACTTTTTCCACCATCCCACAGGGAGAGCTGCTAGGTGTCTCGCAATTTGACGAATCGCAGACAGTGATGCATCGACGTCAACTGGTGTCTTTTCCAGAATCTCCTCTAAAGGCAAGTTCTATTCATTAACATTACCTACGAAGATGTGAACACCAGAACGTCTTTTTTTAAATAGCACTGTATATTTTTTTATTCGGTAACCCACTTCCTCTCCTCAAGAGCTGCAGACAGTAAACAAATGCGAACACAAGGAAAATGTGCACCAGTCACTAAGTCAACCGTCTTCTCTTGAAGGTTTGTTAGCATAACAATAAACACAAAAATGTTTTGGTTCAAAATGGCTCTGAGCACTATGCGACTTAACTTCTGAGGTCATCAGTCGCCTAGAACGTAGAACTAATTAAACCTAATTAACCTAAGGCCCTCACACACATCCATGCCCGAGGCAGGATTCGAACCTGCGACCGTAGCGGTCGCTCAGTTCCAGACTGTAGCGCCTAGAACCGCACGCCACTCCGGCCGGCCAAAAATGTTTTCTTAATTACAATGCGGGTACATGTAGTATAGTAATGTGAAACTTTTAACCGATATAAACTGAGGTAATAAGTCGTGAGACACCTCCTAACATCGAGTCGGACATCTTTCTACCCGGCAACACGACGTGGCCTGGAAGTCCTCTGCAGAAATATTGAGCTATGCTGCCTCTTCAACCGTCCATAATTGAGAAAGTGTTGCCGGTGCAGGATTTTGTGCACGAACTGACCTCTCAATTGTGTCCCATGAATGGTCGATGGGATTCGTGTCGGGCGATCTGGGTGGCCACACCATTCGCACGAATTGTCTATAACAGGGGCGGGCAGGAATCCTGCACGTGTGCGGTGCACTTGCACGCGTGCAGTTAACAGGTGTTCTGCGTGCACACAGGGGCAAGCTGGTCATCCGCTAATCTCCCCTCCCCACCATACCTTCTGTCCGCTCCTTCCTCTGCAGCGCGTTTTGTTTCCTAGCTTGCTTTATTGAATGTAGGAATAAGATTAGTAGTAGTAGTCGTGCTTGAAAGATATCGTGGCTTGAAAGAGTACCTATTACCTAAGATACGTTTTATTTAATTATCACAGGTGGAGTGGAGGAAAATAAGGTTAGTAGGAGTGCTTGAAATATGTCGTGTTTTGAAAGAGTACCTAATACCTAAGATACGTTTTATTTAATTATCACGGGTGGAGTGGAACAAAATTTCTACATACAGACAAACGCAAGCAGTTACTTAAATTTTCATCACTGATGTTTGCTCTTAACCGACACTTACTAATTCAGAAAATGGTTTTCCAGCTCTCGCTATATTAAGCTCGTACAGCTGGGCTATTATTGTTGTCGTCCTGAAAAATTGAAAACGGTGCTCCGTAAAATGTTAAATCAGTTACATGAGAGACATGACGAAAGGAAGTCGCAGATCTCTCGTGACCACAGCAACTACGACAGATTCATCTAGTATCGTCAGATCGCTCTTCTTAAGCTCAGTCAAGTTCCCCATCCGCTCAGAATCCGACAATATATTGTAGTCGTGCTTGTGAAATTTGTTATAATGGCCTTCAATACTAAACTTCCGCTGACCAACGAGAATACTGCCATATATTAAACATTTTGAATTTTCACGTTTTTGCACAAAGAAAAAATGATTCTCCCATTACTTTTTAAAAGGTAGCAAATCTCGACTTCTCTGTTTCCTTGTTTCACTCTACATTTTCAGTTTCTTGAAATACAACGTTGACTACGTAGTGGTCGCTACGCATCAACGTCCGCAGCTTAGCCTGGTACTACTCTGCCGCAACCTGCCGGCTGTAGTCACTGTCCCGTTTGACGATTGCACGCGAGCAGCACACGTGCAGCGCTGTGCGCTCATGAGCCGCGTGCAACGTTTGCCCGCCCCTGGTCTATAATGTTCTTCAAGCGAATAGCGAACAACCCGAAGACAGGGAGTATTGTCATCCATAAAAATCCATCATTGTCCATGAATCGCTGCAAATGGTCTCCAAGTAGTAGCCGAACATAACCATTTCCCATCAATGATCGTTTCACACCATTATCGACCCAACACCAGCTTTCACAGCGCCTTGTTGATAATTTGGGCTCATGGTTTCGTGGATTTTGAGCAACCTCGAGCCCTACCATCAGCTCTTACCAAATGAAAAAGGGACATATCTAACCAAGCAAACGGGTTTTCAGTCGTCTGGGGTCCAACCGATATGATAAAGAGCCCGGGACATGCGATGTCGAGCTGTTGGCAAAGACATTCGGTCGTCTGCTGCCATAGCCCGTTAATGCCAAATTTCGCCGCAATGTCCTAACGGATACGTTCGTCAGGTCCAACATCGATTTCTGCGGTTACTTCACGCAGTGTCGCTTGTCCGTAAGCACTGAGAACTCTACGCTATTCTCTGCCATTAAGTGAAAGCCGTGAGCCACCGTGTTGTCAGTGATGAGAGGTAATGCCTGAAATTTGCTATCCTCGGCACACTCTTGACACTAAGAATTTCGGAGTGTTGAATTCCCTAACGATTTCCGAAATGGAATGTCTCATGCGTCTAGCTCCAAGTACCATTCAGCGTTCAAAGTCTGTTAAATCCCGTAGCGCGGCCATAATGACGTCTGAAACCTACCCAGCACAACTGACAAATCTGCCAATGCCTTGTGTACGCGATACTACTGCCATCTGTATATGTGCATATCGCTATCCCATGACTTAGTTGTGGTGTCACCGCCAGACACCACACTTGCTAGGTGGTAGCTCTAAATCGGCCGCGGTCCATTAGTACATGTCGGACCCGCGTGTCGCCACTGTCGGTAATTGCAGACCGAGCGCCACCACACGGCAGATCTAGAGAGACGTACTAGCACTCGCCCCAGTTGTACGGCGACTTTGCTAGCGATTACACTGACGAAGCCTTTCTCTCATTTGCCGAGAGATAGTTAGAATAGCCTTCAGCTAAGTCCATGGCTACGACCTAGCAAGGCGCCATTAACCATTTCTAGAGAGAGTCTCACTTGTATCATCCAGAATGCTGTATACAAATGATGGATTAAAGTTAAGTATTCCAGCAGCTACGTACTTTTCTTTATAGCATTCATTACGTATCCTGTTTCACACCTAACGCCAGCCGGCGTGTGTAAACGCGTGCCTTTCGGTTACCCGTCACTGTGGACTGGCTGTCTTGTCAGTCCACTACATTAGTATCCTCAGTGTATTATGGACAGTAGAGGGAGTCCTTGATTAAAAACTGCGTCATCATTACTTTTCTTTCATTCGGGGTTGAAGGTAGGCGTAATGATAAACAGTGGAACGCTACAGAGAGCGATATCTTGACATGAACCTACCTTCCCGACAGCAAATGTAATTACTGTCCTAATAACTTGCGTTCCCCATGAATGAGTAGAGTATTTCTATGTTCTCTTAGTTGGTGTTGTTTGGATGACTGACCGATCTGGCCTTATCGTATCAACCAAGACCGCCTTGCTCTGCTGGTACTGCGAACGGCTTAAAGCAAGGAAAACTACAGCCGCAATTTTTCCAGAGGGCATGCACCTCTACTGTATGGTTAAATGATGACGGCATCCTCTTAGGCAAGGAAAAAGTAAACAGGCGTTATATATATCGGAGCGTGGTAAGTCACATCCCATAATCGGGAAAGGTGGGTTAGCAAAAGTAAAAATGGAAATGCATACGTTAAAATTACATGTAGTGGAAGTTAGTGAAGTTCGGTGGTAAGAGAACAGGCCTTCTGGTCAGGTGAATGCAGGGTTATAAATACAAAATCAAATATGCGTAATGGAGGAGTAGATTTAATAATGAATAAAAATACAGGAATGCGCATAAGTTACTATGAACAGCTTAGTGTACGCTTTATTGTAGCCACAATCTCACGAAGCCCACAACCACCTCAGTACTACACGTGCCAACTAGCTCCGCAGAAGATGAAGAGATTGAAGAAATGTATGATGAGATAAAAGAAATTATTCAGACTGTTAAGGCAGACGAACGTTTAATAGTCATGGGGGACTGGAATACGATAGTAGAAAAAGAAAGAGAAGGAAAAATAGGAGATGAATATAGAATGGAGGGAAGGATAGCTAACACTTGGTTTAAGAGTCATGGAAGAAGGTAGTGTATGTGGAAAATCCTGTAGACTCTGGAAGGTTTCAGATTGATTATAGAATGGTTAAGACAGAGATTTCGGAACCAGGTTCTAACTTGTCAGATATTTCCAAGGGCGAATGTGGACTCTGACCACAATTTATTGGTTATGAGCTGAAGAAACTGCAAAAAAGGTAGGAATTTATGGAAATGGGACGTGGATAAACTAAAAGAACCAGAGGTTGTAGAGAGTTTCAGAGGGATCATTAGGGAACATTTGACATGAATAGGGGAAAGAAATAAAGTAGAAGAGGAATGGGTAGCTTTGAAATATGAAATAGTGAAGGAAGCAGAGGATGAAGTAGGTAAAGAAACGAGGGCTAGTAACACAAGACGGCTTGGGTAACACAAGGGAAACTGAATTTAATTGATGAAAGGAGAAAATATAAAAATGCAGCAGGTGAAGTAGCCGAAAGGGAATACAAATGTCTAAGAAATGAGATTGACAGAAAGTGCAAAATGGCTGAGCAGTAATAGCTAAAGGACATATTTAAGGATTTAAAAGCATGTATAACTAGGGGAAAGGTACAGGAGATGCCACCTTCAAGAAAATTAAAGACACCTTTGGCGAAGAGAGAACTATTTGTGTGAATATCAAGAGCTCTGATGGAACCAGTCCTAAACAAAGAAGGAAGAGCAGAAAGATGGAAGAAGTATGTAGGCTTAGAGGGTCTATACAAGGGCAATATTATGGAAATAGAAGACGACATAGAAGAAGATGAGATAGGAGATACGATTCTGCGTGAAGAATTTGACAGAGCACTGAAATACCTACGTCTAAACAAGGCCTCGGGAATAGACAACATTTAGTTAAAACTACTGATGCCTTGGGAGAGCCAGCCAAGCCAAAACTCCTCGATCTGGTAGCAACATGTATGAGATAGGTGAAGTATGACTTCAAGGAGATTAAAGTAATACAAATTGCAAAGAAAGCGGGTGCTGATTGATGTGAAAATTACCGAACTATCAGTTTAGTAAGTCACGGTTGGAAAACACTAACACGAATCGCTTACAGAAGAATAGATAATTTGGAAGAAGCCAACGTCGGCGAAGATCAGTTGGGATTCCGGAGAAACGTAGGAACACGCGAGGCAATACTGGTCCTACGACTTCCCGTAGAAGATATGTTAAGGAAAGGCAAACCTACATTTGTAGCATTTGTAGACTTAGAGAAAGCTTTTGACAATGTTGATTGGAATACTCTCTTTGGAATTCTACAGATGGCAGGGGTAAAATACAGGGAGCAAATGGCTATTTCCAACTTGCTAAGAAACCAGCTGGCAGTTGTAAGAGTCGAGCCGCATGAGAGGGAGGCAGTGTTTGAGAAGGGTGTGAGACAGAGTTGTAGCTTACCATCGATGTTATTCAATTTTTATATTGAGCAAGCAGTAAAGGAAACAAAAGAAAAATTTGGAGTAGGAATTAAAGTCCAGGGAGAAGAAATAAAAACTTTGAGGTTTGCCAATGAAATTGTAATTCTGTCAGAGACAGCAAAGGACTTTGAACAGCAGTTTAACGGAATAGACAGTGTCTTGAAAAGAGGATATAAGATGAACGTCAACAAAAGCAAAACTAGAATAATGGAATGAGGGAATTAGATTAGAAAATGACTGAAGTAAAATAAGTGATGATGGTCGAAGTAGAGAGGATATAAAATTTAAACTGACAATGGCAAGAAAAGCGTTTCTGAAGAACAAAAATTTGTTAACATCGAGTATAGATTGAAGTCTTTTCTGAAAGTATTTGTGTAAAGTGTAACCAGCGACCATAATAGCAGTATAAAAAATCTCTACATTCAATTATGTTTCATGAGACATGCAAGAAAAAAATTCTGTCTTTGCAACTGAATGTTTTTATTTGTGTGCCCCAAGTATGTTTCGTCTATGCATGTTAAGCATCTTCAGTGGTTTGTAATACAAACAAAATTATTTAATTATTCTTATTTTGATATGAGATTTCCAGTAATTCTTGTCAGCTGATTTAAGTTATCGATTTACAGATTTATGGTGTTGTTTATTTATTTACACTCTATATTTGTACTTATTGTTACTTAGAACGCTCTACTTATAAACGTACGTGACAAGCAAGCGCCCAATACAATATAAGGACATCGTTAAAGAAACAAAGTCTCGAAACATGGTTTGTTGGCAATTCTTCATACCCATATGCGCAAATGAAACAAGTACAGTAAATGTGCGGCACAGAAATGTAAGATATAGACAAACCACAGACCTGTAACTGTCAGTGTGTAAACAGGGGCAGATATGGAAATGTCCTTTTCCTCTGCCGGCCCTTTTGGCCGAGCGGTTCTAGGCGCCTCAGTCCGGAACCGCGCTGCTGCCACGGTCGCAGGTTCGAATCCTGCCTAGGGCATGGACGTGTGTGATGTCCTTAGGTTAGTTAGGTTTAAGTAGTTCTAAGTATAGGGGACTGATGACCTCAGATTTTAAGTCCCATAGTGTCTAGAGCCATTTGAACCATTTCCTCTCGTTGAGAACATTTGACTGCTCATAATCTATACTGTAGCACGCTGCACAAGTTGTTGCTCACATGTTAATAGGCTCATTGAGGGAGCGTAGCAGATGTAGAGGGTGAGGTTAGAGTGGGGTGCTGAGATGGGGATCGGGGAGAGAGGGGGGGAAGGGTACCGTTTGTGTGCGTGAAATTTTTATTTGTTGTTCTTTTTAATGTAAATTGATTTGAATATTGTTGTCGCTGCCCTTCTTCCGTTATTGCTGTTCTGGTCATTGAACATATTTTTATTTTTATTTATGGACTTCGTGACAAAGCAAGATTGGCCCACATCATCCTACTTTATCTACACTTCCAGTTTATAAGTTAAAGCATATATAAGTTTTTTGCTATTATTCTTGTTTAAATATTAATGGTAATGTCACAACGCTGGTGACAACTTTGAAGGACATAACAGGTGCAAACATGTAACTCTTTTGTATCGGTTGTGAATAAATAGTTGCCACTATTTAAGTTCCAACCCTCGTATTTACTGTCCTGACTGTGTCGTAGTAATTAATTTCACTAGAAATGCAGTAGTTCAAAAGTCATTACAATTATAAAAGTTAGTAGAGCCAGATATTCATAAAAACATTGTGAGCTAATACGTTAAAAGTAAAGGAAAGACCCTGCTCATTACAACGAGTAATTAATAATTAAAGATTTCAACTAGCCCAAACTTTCGGAACAGATTATGACGAAAGCATTGTACATTCCGGGATCTGGTCACATATTTTGTTAATCTGAGGTTTCTGCATACAATGACGCCGATATTATGTGACAACCTGCGCCATTTGAGTGAGTATGCTTTGAATATATGTTGGTAAACGTTCAGTCTTGGCTTTGACTTCATTGAACTCTTTGAGTATATGCATAGTTATTGCCACTTTATGTTGCAGGAAGATTATTAATATTTCGCGTGCCTGTAAGATACTTCAGAACTGCTGAGATGGTTGTTAATGAAGTGCTATTGCGACTATTAGTAAGGGGTTGTAATAGTCACTTGTGTAAAGACTAGCAGACAACATGACATTTAATTTCGCATGATTCTCAAATGTCCGTTTCCCTTACCTGTTAGAAACATTTAAACAGTACGAGACCTGGTCTTCTTCTGTAGGAAATCAGTGACATACATAACAGTAGGAAGAATTTTCCGTCTGAAACTATAATGCAATTGTTTGACTTTTCATGTAGTTGGACATAGAATTCTGTCACGTAAGTTTCCTGGCGGTGGACCAACGTGTGTGTCAGCAGCTACCGAGTGCGGATACTCCAGATAACTGCCGAAATGTGACGCCTTCTGTGTGAAATACTCTTCATGTAGTGTGCGAATCCGCTTTCTTTTGTTATAGCAGCTGAGGAAAAATGGCTGCAGATATTACTAATACGAACTAAATTCGTTCGATACTTTTTTCATTTTGCTTCTGGACAAAAAGTTATTTATGGCGGTCAAGATCGATGAGACACAGCTTATGCTATCCACATGAGAGAAATCGGCTGCGCCGAGGTACGAAGCTCCCTACGAAATTGTAGATCGTAGCACGCGAAAATGCGGCGAGGTCACGGTCGCCCTTGACCCGTCAAATTCTCCAGGCTGGCGCCCCTCTTTGTCCCGTGCGGCCAATGACGTAGCAGCCAGCCGGTCTCGGCAGCCACCGCTGGCTCGCCATTCAGTGCGGCCCGGCGACCGGTATGGCAACGTCAGCATCGCGTCCCAGCCAGACCGGCAGCGGCGTGGACGCCGACCCGGCGGTCCGCAGCCCACTCCTCGCCGCTCACCGCCACACACACGCGCAGGTAGGGCCGAACGCTTTAGTCCAGGGGCGGGCAAACGTTGCACGCGGCTCGTGAGCGCACTGCGCTGCACGTGTGCTGCTCGCGTGCAGGCGTCGACCGGGGCTGTGGCGACAGCCGGCAGGTTGCGGCAGTGTAGTGCTAGGCTAAGCTGCGGACGTTGATGCGAAGCGAGCACTGCGTAGTGAACGTTGTATTTCAAGAAACGGAGAAGTGGAGATTTGCTGTCTTTTAAAAAGTAATGGGAGAATCAGTTTTTTCTTTGTGCAAAAACGTGAAAATTCGAGATGTTTAGTTTGTGGCAGTATTCTCGCTGGTCAGCGGAAGTTTAGTATTGAAGGCCATTATAATAAATTTCACAAGGACGAGTACAATTTATTGTCGGATTCTGAGCGGATGGAGAATTGACTGAGCTTAAGAAGAGCGATCTGACGATACCAGATGAATCTGTCGTAGTTGGCCGACGGAGTGGCCGAGCGGTTCTAGGCACTACAGTCTGGAACCGCGTGACCGCTATGGTCGCAGGTTCGAATCCTGCCTCGGGCATGGATGTGTGTGATGTCCTTAGGTTAGTTAGGTTTAAGTAGTTCTAAGTTCTAGGGGATTGATGACCACAGCAGTTAAATCCCATAGTGCTAAGAGCCATTTGAATTTGTCGTAGTTGCTGTTGTCACGAGAGATCTGCGACTTTCTCTCGTTATGTCTCTCATCTAACTGATTTAACATTTTATGGAGCACTGTTTTCAAGTTTTCAGTACGACAACAATAATAGCCCAGCGGTATGTGCAAGTTTTAAGACTGCGCTTAATATAGAGAGAGCTGGAGAACCATTTGCTGAATTAATAAGTCTCGGTTAAGAGCGAACATCAGTGATGAAAATTTACGTAACTGTTTGTGTTTTTCTGTATGTAGAAATTTTGTTCCAGATATTAAACGTATTGTAAACTCCACCTGTGATAATTAAATAAAACGTATCGTAGGTAATAGGTACTCTTTCAAACCATGATTTCTTTCAAGCACTCCTACTAACCTTATTCATTCACTCAATAAAGCAAGCTAGGAAACAAAATGCATTACAGAGGAAGGAGCGGACAGAAGGTATCGTGGGGATGGGAGATAAGCGGGTGGCCAGCTTGCCCCTGTGTGCACGCGGAACACCTGTTAACTGCACGCGTGCAAGTGCACCGCACATGTGCAGGATTCCTGCCCGCCCCTGCTTTAGTCATTGGAGTGCAACAGGATCTCAGGAGCAGCCTAAACACGTTTCGTTCGGCTCTGGCTCGGCTGTACGACTTATCCTGCATCCAGTGCTCCGTACTACAGAAATTCGTTGTGAATGTCACTGTTTCCCTCAGTAGCACTCGGCATTCGCTACACTGCAGCTCTTTGTCAGCATAATACGAATGAAGGCGCTCAAGATTTATCGGGGGAAGATGGATGTATTACCGCCAAAACCGACTAAAAAAATCAAAAATATTTGTCAGGAAATTAGGAGAAACTGACTGCCTTCCAGAGCAAGAGCTACACGTACAAAAGAATTTCCGATTGTGTGTCTCCTGATGACCATTCGTGGTTACATACTTCTGTTGTGCTTCTCATGTCCGAGACTCATTTCCAGCGTTTTGACATCTGTGGTCTGCTTATTTCTTAAAATGAAGTTATTCCTGTGCCATACACCCACTGTATCTGTTTATTTGTGCACACGGATATCAAGTGTAACCACCATACGACGTTTCGAGACTGTCTTGCTTCAATCAATTTCCATATATGTTTCTGTGGGCTTGATTATCATGTATGCGTATCCACTTGTGTGTATCTGTGCCAAAAGTCATGTCTCCCCTTCATTTGTATTCATTTTAAGTCAGGACGCTTATGTAATTTTATTAGTGGTATCATGAGTGGTATATATGAAGTCTTCACGGGTTGTCAGCCGAGTAGCGTCGTCGTCTCCTAGCAACGTTTCGATGGAATGCGTCTCCATCATCTTATCATCTTCAGGCGAATTGATGGAGACGCAATACATCGAAACGTTGCTACGAGACGACGACGCTACTCGGCTGACAACCCGTGAAGACTTCATATATGAAATTCGCCGAGAAAGTCTGCACTCACATACATCATGAGTGGTGTCCGAGATGTACTCATAGTTTGTGTTGGAGCTCCACGTCCGTACTTTTTACAGTGCTGAGTTCGATCGCTTATATCTTACTGGAAATTAAGTGCACATTTTTCATCTTCTTTGGATCTGTACAAGAGTAAGATTTACGTGCAGGGTGATAAGTTTCTGTGCACTTTTAACCTTCCTGCCACAGGATGGAATAACAGGCCACATGTTCCAAGGCCGTGTCGTGCACGACACTTCGCTAAAAAAACTGTTTTTTTTTCCCTTATAAACCATGTTCATAGTGTTTACATCCGTAGCACGCACTAGCGTTGTTTCCAATGCAAACGAAAACAAGCAAGACGTGTCGGATCCGATATCTCATTGTGGTAGGAAGGTTAATTGCGAAGAAGGCACTGTCTATTTTAAAACGGGCTAGAGTTATGTTAGTGTCGCAAAAGTAGTCAGGGCATCCGACATAGTATCACACTTTGAGGACTGTATACAGGATGAGTCAGTAGGAAAGGTACATGCTTTTGAGTAGTGATAGTATTAGTGATTCTGAACAAAAAACTTAATACTCACATTTGCCCTTTTCCTATTGCTTTCCAAGATAGAACACATTTAATGTGCATTTTTATTTATTTTCTGTATTATTCAAACAATGTAATTGTTTACAACATACCACAGTAGTGTAGAGGAAGTTGAGACGAATAATTTGATACAGCACGATTGTTGTCTATCAAGTCGGGAAACTACACTCATTTCCACAAGAAAGCGAACGACGAAATTGTAAATCTAACGTCCGCAGCGACATGTCTGGTAGTCTCGAGTCTGTAATCAATGCGCTTTTGCACAATGTATAGATAAGCAGTGTGAGGGTTGAAGGCAGTGTTCCTTGTAAATCATCCAAAGGGACCAAAGCTGTCATCGAGCTGCTGTTCAAATTCTTAGGAAGTCAAAGACATTCGTTGTCAAGTGGGTCGAACGATATTTAGAGGTGGATGATTTACCGGAGAGAGGGCTAAGTTGCCAAGATATAACAGATAATGGCGGCGATCGGATTAACTATTAGGTAATTGTCCAATTAACAAAACATGTATTTTTATGTAAACATATATTTAGAAAAGTGTTTTATTTTATACAGATAACGGCGTACACTTTCTTATGGAATTTACTGTATCTCAAAGTGGCCTGCAGAACTATCGAAGCTACATCGCATGTGCGTCGCTCGAGATTTTCGATACTGTCGCGTTCTCTTCGTGCAAACTATGGGTCCTAGAGAAAAGACGAATAGGATATTTTCTGTAGGAAATTTAGTGTAGTTTTCGTACAAAGTGATATTAAATTGTTCTATCTCGAAAACCATTCGGAATATGGCATATGTCTCATATGTAGATTTTTCTTCACAGTCACTAGTACTGTTACCCCTCAAAACGTACATCTTTCCTCCTGATCACCCACTATATTCTTTGTATTGGGTATGACAGTTTGTGATTGTTATGCCTACGTGAAATACTTCACAGTTATCGGAAATTAATTGATAGGTCTTACTTGAACTACATATATCTACTGTTCACATAATATTTTTGTGGCAAAAGGACTTCTGCTTGTCAGTCTTCTTCACTTGATGTAACACAGTTACATCTACATGAATACCATGTGTTGTCGACTGCATTTTGAACAGTACGTACCCTAGGCACAATAATTTCTGTAGCTACCACGTTTCTCGAGTTGTCAGTCTTATTTATATGCACTTTCTCCGTAACTTTTACCGTCTCGTTTTGCATTTATATGCATAATACCCACAAAAATTCAACTTCATTGATATACAGCAGTGATGCAGCGCAGAATTCACCTTGTAGTCGACTTACGTGTACAAAAGGGGCTTGGTTGTTGTATTTCTTGAAGTAATTCAATCCACAGCCCCAAACGATCTATCGTGGATAAATTAATGTTGATAGCTTTGTTTCTAGGACAGTCAGTCAAATATTATCTTGTGTCCATGTGGTAAGAGCAATAGTACTAAACAGGCAGTTTATATTTAGGAGGTAAAATAGATCACATTTGAAATAATCTTTCTCCAGACTTGAAAGTTGAGAATTGTTGTGTGTCTAAAGTGTCCTGACTATTTCACGTTCCTCAAAACTTTTCAAAGTTATCTTACAGCAGCGGATGCGTATTCTGGGTAAAGTGGTGTCAAATATTAATTTCGTCATTTTGATTTAGATTTTTTGGGACTTCAACTGCATCTGCATCCACTTACATCCTTCGCAAGCCTTTCTCTAAAGTTGCGAATCTGCTCTGAGTGGATGTCCAATCCACAAGTATATCTACTTTATGCACAACAATAATGACTTTGTTGTTAAAGGAGAGGGACAGTATTACGATTTTCCTCTCTTTGTATGACGTACTGCCGATAACAACATTTGTTATTGCACTAAGTCAAAAATATTACCCATTTGGGCTGAAGGTTCAGTTCGTAGTATCCTGGCTAGAGTAGAAGCACTGTTGACATCTACAGGCCTCTTCTTCCTGGTTTTCCGTACAATTATATGTACAGCCTGTATCCGTCGTACCAGCCTCCGCCTTTTGTCCGAGTCATTCCTGTTTCGTTTGCAGAAGATCTCACTTACGCAGTTATCCAAAGCTGACACACAGCCGTCTGAACGCTCTTCTAGGGTACTCCATCGTCTGGACTCTTTGCTTAACGATCTAACTCCAGTTTGTGTATCACGTACGTCAAAAACAATTTTAAGTATAAAAGTATCAAAGTTCCTCCTGCCATTGTAGCAGCAGTAACCGACCGCAGCTCCCTATTCTGCCGTTTTACGTATCTCAGTATTTGAATAAGCATGCCTATACCAGTTTCTTTGGCGCATCAATGTATTTGAAAGTACACAAAAATGGCTCTGAGCACTATGGGACTTAACATCTGTGGTCATCAGTCCCCTAGAACTTAGAACTACTTAAACCCAACTAACCTAAGGACGTCACACACATCCATGCCCGAGGCAGGATTCGAACCTGCGACCGTAGCGGTCACGCGGTTCCAGACTGAAGCGCCTAGAACCGCACGGTCACACCGGCCGGCGAAAGTACACAATGCAAGGCTTATTGCACTGACAAGTCTAGCACATTAACAAGATTTGACATTGCCGTGAATTAGGGAAGTTCGGTAAACAAACAATATAACTAACGTTAAACAGTAAGCAATGTGTGACGACTTGCAACAAGGCTTTGAATTCCCAGTGCAGCGGATCTATCCCACAGAAAAATTCACAAATCCGATTCGTTGATTACGACATAAAGTTGTAATTTGGGAACGTGTGAAGAATGGTGGGCTATGTTGTAGTAGAATGTGGGAATGACATTGTTAATCAGTGGAATATAATTTAAGAGGTACGACTGCAGCAGACGAAAATTTAGGCTATGGGTGATCCTGTAGCCTGAACTCCGGCGTGACCAACGGGTTAAAACGATTGCAGTATTTTAGTGCCAGCGGATGTATTTGTGAATTCGGATCTCGCTTCTCTTACCCGCACACACCTCTATCTACAGTACTTCAGAAAGCTATTTGTAACTGCGAACGGAGCGCTGGAAATGTGTGTGTGTATTCGGCCGGCAAATGTCCTTATCTGCTACTTTGGCTTTATGATCCTTACGTGGACATACGAGGCTCATTTCAAACTTTGTGGCTGAGCGCATGCGCGTCCGGCAGCAGTGGAACGATTCCCTCGCGCTAAGCGTCGGTTGTGAACCAGACTTCCGACTGTCTCAGTCATGATAATTTGTGTTTTGAGTATGATATTCTGATATGAAACGGAGATCTCATGGTCTTACATCAAAAATGAAGTTCACAACGCTCTAGTTGCGAAGCTTAGTGGCACGATCGACTTGGTAACTGCTACAGACTAAAGGTTCGCTATCGTTATTGACAACATTTTACAATAATATCGACGCAAAATATGTGAAGGTACTGCAAATGAAGTAAACGTACCTGTCTGTTCAGAATCGTAACCGAGAAACTACCAAAAATAAAAGTCGCTGCATAATAGATTCCTCGTTATCTGATCGAAGAACACATCGCAAGAGAATATAGAAATTGCTTCACCGGTACGAGACAGAATAAGATCAGTTTTAACAGAGGATTATTGCTATAGTTGAACAATACATTCGAGATTTCGAGGCAGAAGTGAAGTCACAGTTCTCCCAGTACAAACATTAACTCTCCCTAGTAAAAAAAAAAAAAAAAAAAAAAAAAAAAAACTGATGACTTTATGGCTTATGACAACAATGAAGTAATAGCAACAGTGCTCTGGGGAACCACTACAACAGAGCGATACTACATCGACTTCCTACGAAATGTTTTGCGGCCAAAGATTCGCCAAAAAAGGTCCGACACTTAAGCAGCTCGAGTGCTCATTCTGCATGATAACACGTGACCGCATACTGCCTGACCCCTAAAGAGTTTTGGAGATTTTGGATGGGAAATTCTTTCCCGATCCATCCTACAGTCCAGACATGAGCCCAAGGAACCACTCCAAGGGAAACGTTTTCACGCCATTTAGGATGCTTCTGACACAGTGGCCAAATAACCAGACAGAGCAACAAAGATGGCCTCCTAACGAGAATACAAGACCTGCCGAAATGACGGGCCACTGTTACTGAGTAGAATGGAGATTAAACTAAAGCCTGTAAAATCGTCCTGTGACAAAAAAAATTTTTTGGACCATAATTTTACGGTCTGAAGAATTTTTGAAATGACCATCATGTTGCCAGTTGCATTTCAGGAACATTCCCTCCCCTAAAAATTTCCGTTTAAGACCTATGGTACGGGCAATGGGCTAGTTACACATGCAGCAATAAGGCTTGCATTCCTTAGATTTTATCAGCCGCGAGGGATTAGCCGAGCGGTCTGGGGCGCTGCAGTCATGGACTGTGCGGCTGGTCCCGGCGGAGGTTCGAGTCCTCCTTTGGGCATGGGTGTATGTGTTTGTCCTTAGGATAATTTAGGTTAAGTAGTGTGTAAGCTTAGGGACTGATGACCTTAGCAGTTGAGTCCCATAAGATATCACTTTTTTTTTTTTTTTTTTTTTAGATTTTATCATTTAATCCACCCCAGTGAGGCTATCAAACGCTGAAGCTTTCTCAAGAAAAGGTCATATAAGAGTCTTGTACGCAGTGTCCTTTCCACAAGCACTAAATGTTCTGTCCATTGGTCGGAAATTCAATGTACTTAAACATCAACGGCAATAAAAACGAGTGATGGATGAGTGTCCGTTGTCATTTGCTATGGTGTTTGTTAGTTTTCATTACTGCTATTATTACACTTGTTTGAGTCCTAATGGTCCACACTGTGGACCACATGTGGCAGTTCCAGAGTTTTGTTTTGGCTTTTGTTAATCTCCATGTTACTTTCGTTGTCCCAGAATGGGCTCTTTTTCGCTCGTCAGACCAAGCTGGTCTGGTCTTGTAGTGTTTTCCTGCCAGGCCAAGTGTCCAGTCGTTATTTCCTGCCTACAAACTGTTCTGTTTGATATATCACGTTGTGTAGTGCCTGTTTCCCTCAAGTCTTCGCTTAAGTGCACCGATTCATTTTATTGTTTCAGTTATAGCTTTACTGCGTTAATCGTAGAATTCCACAACCTGATCTGTTTGTCAGATTTGCTTCATTATTGTAATATGCGTATAAAATTTTAGCCTACACATAATGATATCTGCATATGTTGCTATTCTTTTCAAGTTTTTCTCACGGTCTGCACGTTCTATCCCCAGTGTAGCTTGGACCTAATCTTTTTCTAATGGCTTTTCGTTCTCTCTTTTTGGATTTCTTTAGTGTCCTCTTTCCTGTTTAAAATGAGTGTTTCAGCCCCATAAAGACGTTGTTTGAGGACTGTGTTCAGTGTCTCAGTTCTGGGTACGTTTTTTTGTTATAGATATCTTCTGTAAGTTTGTTTGCTTTATGTGGCAACGAATTTCTTAGCTAATCTTTCCCAGGCCAATCTCTTGAAGAATTTCACCGAAATATTTGAACTAAGAAATGCTTCCAATTTTTGCGTATTTAAGCTTTTAGAATTTTGTGTGTCAGGTTGTTGCGCGACATGTACTTTGTTTCGTCAATTGATATTTGGAGACCTACTCTTTCTGCTATTTCTCTGAGAATTTCTATTTATTTTTTTGCTGTTTAAATGTTCTGATATAAAATCGTCATGTAGTCTCCAAAATCTAAGCCGTCTACCCTAACATTGTTTCTTCCTTCTTAATTTTTATTAAAAGTAAAGCTCATTTTTGTGTTTTTTCTTAGCAGTATGTTCCAAAGCTACATATTTTTATTATTTCTGTTTGGCCTCGTCGTTGAGCTTCCTCAAACCATACAAGAAGACGCAAAAGCGACCCTCTATCCCTCGCACCTCCCTTCACGAGTCTGGTATACTATGCGTCTTTCACTACTCTCCGCACATTGACAGAACATCAACATGTACGAATAATAAATAAATACAGCGTAGCTACAATGACTCATTGCACTTTAAAATTGTCGAAAGCGGTACACGCGTTGATACCTGAACATAAAAACGAACTGGGGACGTTCTGAATTTCACGTAAGACACAACAAAAGTTAACTCAGCTGCGGTGGCGTTACTGAAAAGTCTTGTTTCCTGTCGTAATGATGTTGACCTGTTTCCCAGTTAAGCGTTCAGAAGATAGAGCAGCATCTTTCTGCGACGAATGAGAGTACTGTGGAATTATCGCTAGTCACGAAGCGCAAACGGAAAACCTTGTGGCGACAAAACCTTTCTGCCGGGACTGGGGGAGGGGGGAGCGAGAGAGAGAGAGAGAGAGAGAGAGAGAGAGAGAGACAGGGACTCAATCGCGCAAAAAGCACGTACTTCGAATTCCAGCAAACCGCGCTGGTTTGCTAATGTCGGTAGCAGTCCACCATTGTAGTTGAAGACAAAACTATGTCGTGCGTTAGCAGCTACGGAGCTCTAGATCTTACACTCAGTATGACATTTAGCGACGAAGCAACAATTCAGCCATTAGAATTTACCTGACATCACAAAACTGTTGTCTGAAGTAGTGAACCGCCCCTTGTAGTTGAAGTACTTGAACGAGCTTTAGTGGAAGTAAATTTATTCTGTAAAACATCGCAGATAAATGCGACATTTGTTTCAGCAATTGCTAACACCTAGTCATTACTTCGATCTTGAACGTAGTTCTAGTTTCCCCAAGGACGGCGTAGATCTCTTTCCCACATCTGCAACTACATAGAGACTCCGCAACCCACCACATGGTGTACCACTCGCAATTAGAGCGAGGGGAAACCGATGACTGCCTATGTACCTCCATAAGAGCCCTTATTTCTCTTACCTAGTCTCGTCGTAGATACACTAAATGTACGTTTTGGGCAGTACAATGGTTCTCCATTCAGCCGCGAAGGCCGGTCGCTCTCTAAATTTCCTCAGTAGTGTTTCGCGTAAAGAACATAGTTTTCGCTCCAGGATTCCCATTGAGTTCACGATGCTTCTCTTTACTACCAGCGTGTGGATCGAACCTTTAAATTGCTTCGGTGTCTTTCTTTGACTCGAGCGGATTCCAGACACTCGGCCAGTACTTTGGAAGAGTCGCACTAGTCTTCCATGCACGGTCCCCTTTATGGATGAGCTACACTTACCTACAATTCTACGCTGAGCTACCGTGCCGGCACCACTCAGCTACCGGGGGCGGACAAGGATACGGTGTTAGGATAAGAGACAGTCCCTTCCGCCTTCCCACTACCAACCTTACGTGCTCTTTCCATTTCATACCGCTTTGTAACGTTACGCTTAGATAGTTAATCGACAATACCGTGTCAGCAGCACAACACTAATACTGTTTTAGAACATTAGAAGATAGTTTTTCCACGTAATCTGCAATAAATAACATATTGCTGCATTTAGGTTAAGTTGCCATCCATGACAAAAACAGAACTTCCTTTTACAATCACTCAACGATGACAATTTCCCGTGCACCACAGAGTCATCAGCAAACAGTCGCAGACTGCTCCTCACCACGTCCGTTAGATCAGTTTCTATGTAGAGAACAACGGTCTCGTCGCCGGCGAGCTGTTAAACACTAATATTCCTTCCTTCTTCCTATCGAATGTAAAGACTTATTTTCCTGAATGTTCGTGGGAACCACTGAAATAGTGAAGTGTAGTCCCTCTTGTCCTCCCATCATTAACCATGGACCTTGCCATTGGTGGGGAGGCTTGCGTGCCTCAACGATACAGATAGCCGTACCGTAGGTGCAACCACAACGGAGGGGTATCTGTTGAGAGGCCAGACAAACGTGTGGTTCCTGAAGAGGGGCAGCAGCCTTTTCAGTAGTTGCAAGGGCAACAGTCTGGATGATTGACTGATCTGGCCTTGCAACACTAACCAAAACGGCCTTACTGTGCTGGTACTGCGAACGGCTGAAAGCAAGGGGAAACTACAGCCGTAATTATTCCCGAGGGCATGCAGCTTTACTGTATGGTTAAATGATGATGGCGTCCTCTTGCGTAAAATATTCCGGAAGTAAAATAGTCCATTCGGATCTCCGGCGGGGACTACTCAAGAGGACGTCGTTATCAGGAGAAAGAAAACTGGCATTCTACGGATCGGAGCATGGAATGTCAGATCCCTTAATCGGGCAGGTAGGTTAGAAAATTTAAAAAGGGAAATGGATAGGTTAAAGTTAGATATAGTGGGAATTAGTGAAGTTCGGTGGCAGGAGGAACAAGACTTCTGGTCAGTTGAATACAGGGTTATAAATACAAAATCAAATAGGGGTAATGCAGGAGTAGGTTTAATAATGAATAAAAAAATAGGAGTGCGGGTAAGCTACTACAAACAGCATAGAGAAACGTATTATAGTGGCCAAGATAGACACGAAGCCCATGCCTACTACAGTAGTACAAGTTTATATGCCAACTAGCTCTGCAGATGACAAAGAAATTGAAGAAATGTATGATGAGATAAAAGAAATTATTCAGGTAGTGAAGGGAGACGAAAATTTAATCGTCATGGGTGACTGGAATTCGCCGGCCGCGGTGGTCTAGCGGTTCTACGCGCTCAGTCCGGAATCGCGCGACTGCTACGGTCGCAGGTTCGAATCCTGCCTCGGGCATGGATGTGTGTGATGTCCTTAGGTTAGTTAGGTTTAAGTAGTTCTAAGTTCTAGGAGACTGATAACCACAGATGTTAAGTCCCATAGTGCTCAGAGCCATTTGAACCATTTTGACTGGAATTCGACAGTAGGAAAAGGGAGAGAAGGAAACATAGGTGAATATGGATTGGGGCTAAGAAATGAAACAGGAAGCAGTCTGGTAGAATTTTGCACAGCGCATACCTTAATCATAGCTAACACTTGGTTCAAGAATCATAAAAGAAGGTTGTATACATGGAAGAATCCTGGAGATACTAAAGGGTATCAGATAGATTATATAATGGTAAGACAGAGATTTAGGAACCAGGTTTTAAATTGTAGGACATTTCCAGGGGCTGATATGGACTCTGACCACAATCTATTGGTTATGAACTGTAGATTACAACTGAAGAAATTGCAAAAAGGTGGGAATTTAAGGAGATGGGACCTGGATAAACTGACTAAACTAGAGGTTGTACAGAGTTTCAGGGAGAGCATAAGGGAACAATTGACAGGAATGGGGGAAAGAAATGCAGTAGAAGACGAATGGGTAGCTCTGAGGGATGAAGTAGAGGAGTCAGCAGAGGATCAAGTAGGTAAAAAGACGAGGGCTAGTAGAAATCCTTGGGTAACAGAAGAAATATTGAATTTAATTGATGAAAGGAGAAAATATAAAAATGCAGTAAATGAAGCAGGTAAAAAGGAATACAAACGTCTCAAAAATGAGATCGACAGGAAGTGCAAAATGGCTAAGCAGGGATGGCTAGAGGACAAATGTAAGGATGTAGAGGCTTATCTCACTAGGGGTAAGATACACACAGCCTACAGGAAAATTAAAGAGACCTTTGGAGAAAAGAGAGCCACTTGTATGAATATGAAGAGCTCAGATGGAAACCCAGTTCTAAGCAAAGAGGGGAAAGCAGAAAGGTGGAAGGAGAGGCCTTGGGAGAGCCAGTCCTAACAAAACTCTACCATCTGGTGAGCAAGATGTACGAGACAGGCGAAATACCCTCAGACTTCAAGAAGAATATAACAATTCCAATCCCAAAGAAAGCAGGTGTTGACAGATGTGAAAATTACCGAACTATCAGTTTAATAAGTCACAGCTGCAAAATACTAACACGAATTATTTGCAGACGAATGGAAAAACTGGTAGAAGCCGACCTCGGGGAAGATCAGTTTAGATTCCGTAGAAATGTTGGAACACGTGAGGCAATACTGACCTTACGACTTATCTTACAAGAAAGATTAAGGAAAGGCAAACCTACGTTTCTAGCATTTGTAGACTTAGAGAAAGCTTTTGACAATGTCGACTGGAATACTCTCTTTCAAATTCTGAAGGTGGCAGGGGTAAAATACAGGGAGCGAAAGGCTATTTATAATTTGTACAGAAACCAGATGGCAGTTATAAGAGTTGAGGGACATGAAAGGGAAGCAGTGGTTGGGAAGGGAGTGAGACAGGGTTGTAGCCTCTCCCCGATGTTATTCAATCTGTATATTGAGCAAGCGGTAAAGGAAACAAAAGAAAAATTCGGAGCAGGTATTAAAATTGATGGAGAAGAAATAAAAACTTTGAGGTTCGCCGATGACATTGTAATTTTGTCAGAGACAGCAAAGGACTTGGAAGAGCAGTTGAACGGAATGGACAGTATCTTGAAAGGAGGATACATGATGAACATCAACAAAAGCAAAACGAGGATAATGGAATGTAGTCGAACTAAGTCGGGTGATGCTGAGGGAATTAGATTAGGAAATGAGACACTTAAAGTAGTAAAGGAGTTTTACTATTTGGGGAGCAAAATAACTGATGGTGGTCCAAGTAGAGAGGATATAAAATGTAGACTGGCAATGGCAAGGAAAGTGTTTCTGAAGAAGAGAAACTTGTTAACATCGAGTATAGATTTAAATGTCACAAAGTCGTTTCTGAAAGTATTTGTATGGAGTGTAGCCATGTATGGAAGTGAAACATGGACAATAAATAGTTTGGACAAGAAGAGAATAGAAGCTTTCGAATTGTGGTGCTACAGAAGAATGTTGAAGATTAGGTGGGTAGATCACATAACTAATGAGGAGGTATTGAATAGGATTAGGGAGAAGAGAAGTTTGTGGCACAACGTGACTAGAAGAAGGGATCGGTTGTTAGGACATGTCCTGAGGCATCAAGGGATCACAAATTTAGCATTGGAGGGCAGCGTGGAGGGTAAAAATCGTAGAGGGAGACCAAGAGATGAATACACTAAGCAGATTCAGAAGGATGTAGGTTGCAGTAGGTACTGGGAGATGAAGGAGCTTGTACAGGATAGATTAGCATGGAGAGCTGCATCAAACCAGTCTCAGGAAGACCACAACAACAACAACAGTCCCTCTTGTATTTCAGAGTGAATGTCGAAGTGTCTGCACAGCTTCACGTCTTCATACGACGGACGTTTCGCCATTAACAATGTTCCCTACCTGACTCAGTGACGGATGACGATTTGACCCAGGAGAAGGAGGCTCAAAACCTGTATACCATTTATTATTTTTCCAGTGAAATATGTGCAATGAAAGTATAATGATGCTCGACACTGATTGTGAAACAATTCTGATTATTATATTGGCTTTCTCGTGGGCTATGTAAAAGAGTAATAGTGGTTATGACATGTACGAGGCTTATCTTTCACGAGAGGAAAGGGAAGGTAGTCTTGCGGATAATTTACAGAAATGTTGAAAATTTCTACCGAACGGAGTGTCAGCTCTGTGCAGTGACGTGCACGATGGCGGAAATAGATAAGGTAAATACTACGTAGGAGTGTTTCAATTCCGATAGTGTTTGCGGAGGCTCTGGCATCAAGGATACGGTAAAAATGTAAATTTCGTGTGACTAGGGCCTCCCGTCCGGTAGCCGTTCGCCGGGTGCAGGTCTTTCGATTTGACGCCACTTCGGCGTCTTGCGCGTCGGTGGGGATGAAATGATGATGGTGAGGACAACGCAACACCCAGTCCCTGAGCGGAGAAAATCTCAGACCCAGCGAGGATTCGAACCCGGGTACTTAGGAAGAAATTCTGTGGCGCTGACAACTTTCTTTTTTTGTTGATCTCATTTTGTTCTATATTGTTCGTTGAATTTGTTCGGGGCGGACGTCCGATGACACCCGTTCAGGTAATACGTTGATCCGTTCACTCTGTTCTCTTATTAAGCTAACCCTCTGACCGAACACGCTGAGCTACGGTGCCGGCACCACTCAGCTACCGGGGCGGACAAGGACACGGTGTTAGAATAAGAGACAGTCCCCTCCGTCATCTAACTCTCGTCGAGTAGCTCTGCCAAGATAACCACTTACGTCGAAGCTGTCTAATAACTACTAAACAGAATGAGATTTTCACTTTGCAGTGGAGTGTGCGCTGATATGAAACTTCCTGGCAGATTAAAACTGTGCGCCCGACCGAGACTCGAACTCGGGACCTTTGCCTTTCACGGGCAAGTGCTCTACCATCTGAGCTACCGAAGCACGACTCACGCCCGGTACTCACAGCTTTACTTCTGCCAGTATCCTGTCTCCTACCTTCCAAACTTTACAGAAGCTCTTCTGCGAACCATGCAGAACTAGCACCCCAAGCCAGTGCTCTGTTTTGGTGAGCTAAATAGCTTTCAAAACTTATTTCATGCCACTAATGGTTTTTAATTTGCAGTATCAATCTCACCAATGACTGAACGATCGGAAGGACCACTGCTGGGTACGCCATCTTCGTGTGTAAACTGGCCAGTAGTCTGCCCAATAGGCCCGCAAACTCTGGTCCTCCCTGCGTTAATCAGCTGAGGCGTAGTCGATGCCCACGCACTCTCTCGTCGACTGATAAAGCTTCAAAGTTTCTTGTCTACCATCTGCGAAGATATGACGGCGAGATCGGGATTGCATCACCAAGACTGCTACGTCGTGCCAAAAGCTAAACATAATGAAGTTCACTGTACGTTATGGTAAAATTTTGTACAGTGCCACAACTCAAACTTGGATACCTTTCTTGACTGATAAACACAGCGTGTATTCTGACACCGGAAATGGCCCGTGACTGACTGACTCATAAAAAAAGGGCTCTGAGCACTATGCGACTTAACTTATGAGGTCATCAGTCGCCTAGAAATCAGAACTAATTAAACCTAACTAACCTAATGACATCACACACATCCATGCCCGAGGCAGGATTCGAACCTGCGACCGTAGCGGTCGCTCGGCTCCAGACTGTAGCGCCTAGAACCGCACGGCCACTACGGCCGGCTGACTCATAAAAGCCCAGTCCAAGGATAAAAACTTAGTTTTCGATAGGGTGTGTCGCTATTAAGGCAATTTCGAAGTTAGAACTACGGAAATTGGTATTTGGGTTCTCAGTCAGAAAAAAATACATGTTTCACCAACCCCTAAGCAGGTGAAATAGAAGATGACACTTTTTTTTTTTTTTTGAAAGTAAATTATTAAAGAACTACTGCAGGAATTTTAAAGATAGATCTATGACAAATTGTATTTTACATAATATCGTGTTTCAGTGTCTTTGGGGATTCATTCTTAAGGAGCGAAATAGGGATGAAAGGTTTTATGAAAATATTTCGTTATCTCGGTTAGAAATAAAGAAATATGGAAGTTTCTGTGGAAATATCACCAGAAGAACTCAAAAGTCAGCGGTAACAAAAACTTCTGACTCCAGCTACTAGACTCACTTTTTGGCCAAAAGTAGGTTCAGAAAAGACCATAGTTATATGGCCTTAAAACCTGTAGTGTATGAGAATGGCTTGGAAAGTCTTTGGTTCTTTTACTGTATCAGTTAGTACTGGATGAGTAACGAGTTACAAAATATGGCACTTTCAAATCCGACAGCTCTAACAGGACAGCTCTGTACATCAGACTGTGACGAAGGAGCAGGTAGCGTAGCGCCGTGTGTTACTGCTGACGCCACGGTCAGCTGCTGACGCGGCGTGAGAGCAGGCGTGCGGACACCTCCACAGCTCAGCTTTCGGCCGTTGCTCTCTCACAAGACAAGCCAGCCTTCCCGTCAAGCATATCTTAGCAGTCTTTGTTGTTCTGCGTCACGCAAGTAATGTTGCGACGATCAGCAATCTGATATGAACTTGAAATTGCAACGCCAGGGTGAACAACCAAGAATGAAATTTTACTATGTTTAGCATGTAAATATAGTAGGAAGAATTTGTGATTAAATTCTTAGGTGACATGGGAGCACACTTGTAATAATACCACTTCCAAAGAAGGCAAGTGTGATAACCACCGAACCACCAGTTCAGCAAATCATGGTCGCAAAATACTAACAAGAATTGTTTATAAAAGAATGGAAAAACTCGTGGCTGACCTCGTAGAAAATGAGTTTCTATTCCGAAGAAATACAGCAGCATGCAAGACAATACTGATCCTAAGCCTTACCTTAGAAGACAGGTTTAAGAAACGCAAACCTACGTCTTCTGAATTCGTAGATTTAGAGAAAGCTTTTGACAGTACAACGCTGAGTGGACCCCAGCTCTTTAAAATTCTCGACGTAGTGGGAATAAAATACAGAGATCGAAAGGTTACTTACAACTCGTATAGAAACGAGGCAGCAGTTGTAAATCGAAGGACTTGAAAGAGAAATATCATGTAACACCCCCTTACCCTTCCAAATACGTATCTCCATTCTGAGGTGACCACAGCAAGACGATTTATACACTGAAGAGACAAAGAAGTTGATATCTCTGCCTAAATCGTGTAGGGCACATGCGAGCACGCAGAAGTGCCACAACACGACATGCTATGGACTCGAATATGTTCAAATGGTTCAAATGGCTCTGGGCACTATGCGACTTAACTTCTGAGGTCATCAGTCGCCTAGAACTTAGAACTAATTAAACCTAACTAACCTAAGGACATCACACACATCCATTCCCGAGGCAGGATTCGAACCTGCGACCGTAGCGGTCGCTCGGTTCCAGACTGTAGCGCCTAGAACCGCACGGCCACTCCGGCCGGCGACTCGAATATGTCTGAAGTAGTGTTGGAGGGAATTCATACCATGAATCCTGCAGGGCTGTCCATAAATCCGTAAGAATACGAGGGGGGATGGAGATCTCTTCTGAACAGCACGTTGCAAGGCATCCCAGATACGCTCAATAATATTCATGTCTGGGGAGGGTAGCCACGGAAGTGTTTAAACACAGAAGGATGTTGCTGGAGCAGTTCTGTAGCAATTCTGGACGTGTGGGGTGTCGCATTATCCTGCTGGAATTGCCCAAGTCCGTCGGAATGCACAATGGATATGAATGGATGCAGGCGATCAGACGGGAGGCTTACGACCGTGTCACCTGTCACAGTCGTATCTAGATGTATCAGGGGTCCCATATCACTCAAACTGCACACGCACCACACCATTACAGAGCCTCCACCAGCTTGAACAGTCCCCTGCTAACGTGCAGGGTCCATGGATTCATGAGGTTGTCCCCATACCCGTACACGTCCATCCGCTCGATAGAATTTGAAACGAGACTCGTCCGACCAGGCGACATGCTTCCAGTCAGTAACAGTCCAATTTCTGTGATGACGGGCCCAGGCGAGGCGTTAACTCAAAATGGCTCTAATCACTATGGGACTTAACATCTGAGGTCATCAGTCCCCAGAGGCGTTAAGCTTTGTGACGTGCAGTCATCAAGGGTATAGGAGTGGAACTTCGATGATTTTTCGTTGAAAGGTTCGAACACTGACACTTGTTGATGGCCCAGCATTGAAATCTGCAGCAATTTATGGAAGAGTAGCACTTCCGTCACGTTGAACGATTCTCTCCGGTCGTCGTTCGCCCCGTTCTTGCAGGTTCTTTTTCTGGCCGCAGCGATGTCGGACATTTGATGTTTTACCGATTCCTGATATTCAGGGCACACTCGTGAAATGGTCGTACGGGAAAGTCCCCACTTCATCGCTACCTCGAAGATGCTATGTCCTACTCGAGCGCGGTCTATAACACCACGTTCAAACTCTCTTAAATCTTGATATCCTGCTGTTGCAGCAGCAGTAATCGATTTAACTGCGCCAGACAGTTGATGGTAAGATTTCGGTAACAGAACATCCACAACTGAACATCGTGGGATCATACAATAATCCGCATCAGTTGTAAATAGTTCTATTGTTTCTATAACAACCGGCTTCAGGCGAACAAGAGCCATGAGGCGCGTGGCTGCCGCACAGTGGACAACAAGCCGCGGGCAGGTGGCAGTCGCACGTGAAGCCGAGATCACAAGAAAAAAAGACCTTAAAGTCAGACCTTTTCGACTTACTTTCGTATACGAGTTATCGGATACAGACCGGAATGCGCGCGTTTTAGCATGCTGTGCTTTGTTAACTCAATTTCTAAATGTAATCGACCGTGTCAAGTTTATATTTTCAGATGAAAATAATTCATGTGCTAGAACTATTGTCGTTTGTGCCAAAGACAAAACTTCATTACACAGTTGAGTCAGAGAGAAACGCGCCTTACGTAATGATATGGGCAGCGATGACTTCGTAACATCTGCCTGGATCGTACTTTTTTGAAGGTGCAGTGAATGGCGCAGTTTACTTACACATGTTACAAACATGATTAATAGCTTGAGGAAAGGGGCCTCACATAGCGCATATGGTTGCACCAAGACGGTGCGCCATCTCACTACGCTCTTACTTCGTCTATCCAGACATGGCTGTTTCGCGAATTCAGGCACCGGCCCCAGTGAACTTACATTCATCTGTGAACAGAACCCTACGTGGAAACAGGGGGCGTGTCGATGCAGCGGTGCAAGAACGACGTGCAGTAGGCACGCGTTGAGGAAAATCGTCTGCATCCATAGCGTGTACCCTTTGTAAGAGGTACAGACGTAACTCTATCGTCCCAGACGATACTGTGACAAACATCCACTGCTTGTGCAGCTGTTCGAGTATTCGTTGAAGGGTTTTCTTCAACAAGATGCAGTATATTTTCTTCAGATTAGGACGTGAGGTGTTGCCGTGGAACACCATAGTCCTGCCTCCTCGTGATTAAGGTATCTGTTTCTCGGAGCCGCTGCGTAATTTGAGCAAAGAGTTTCTGTGATGACGTGCTACGTTGCACGAAAAGTACGTGATGCAGCTGACTAACAGCTCTTCTATTACCTTGAGCTTCATCATGCACAAGAAGCATGTCTGTGTATTCCGAAAACGTCTACCGTACCATGTTTACTGTGTTGGAGACGCACATTCATCGACTAGATGTCGGAGCAAGGAAGACGTTAAGGGACGTCAGCTGATCGTCTGACGTAGTACACGTCATCCTGTCTACCCTACTGAATACCAGGACAAGCAACTCAGGCATCTCTCTTTCCCTCAGCAGACGTAGCCGCGTTACACATCTAAACTGAAACCGTAAGTTTTCGGACACGGGTTCCTGTTCAAAATATTATGTACTTCTTCCCCTCCACAAGTCCTAAATGATTGTAACGCGAATTTCGGAACACTCTGTATACTCTGTATACTCCTAAGAGTCATCAGACGCAGTTGGTCTCGCGTTTCGCTAGATATTTGCAGCCCCGCCCTGGCTCACGCTGACTGCTACCGCGCCCGCATCTCGTGGTCGTGCGATAGCGTTCTCGCTTCCCACGCCCGGGTTCCCGGGTTCGATTCCCGGCGGGGTCAGGGATTTTCTCTGCCTCGTGATGGCTGGGTGTTGTGTGCTGTCCTTAGGTTAGTTAGGTTTAAGTAGTTCTAAGAGGACTGATGACCATACATGTTAAGTCCCTTAGTGCTCAGAGCCATTTTGAACTGCTACCGCCACGCAGGTGTGCGCTGCTCCATCGCTGCTGGAGTACTGATTATTTTCCGTGTTTTACTGTTCCCCTTGATACATACCGATAAAGCGAATATCGTACTAATCTGAGACCATTCTGTCGAATGTACATGTAAAATTCCGCTTCAGAAGTCATTTTATTTGGAATGGCAAACAAACCGACGCTTTCCGTCAACGCTTGGCGTCGTAACAAAGACGTGATGACCAGTATTTATTTGGGCTGACCCCAGCCAGATGTCACAAAATCTAAACTGCAAATACCGGAGGAAACACCAGACAAAATGCGCCTTGGGAGAGAGAGCCGGTACAAAGAGAGTAAGAGTGGTCCTGTCACACTTCCCTGGGGCACTCCCGACGATACCCTTGTTCGTGATGAACACTCGCCGTCGAGGACGACGTACTGGGTTTTGTTACTAAAGAAGTCGGTCCTCTCACATATCTAGGAACCTCGTACCTTCGTTAACACTCTGCGGTGGGGAATAGTGTCAAATACCTCTCAGAAATCTAGAAATACGGAATAGGGCTTCATCTGTGGTTCCTAGATTATCATGTGAGAAAAGGATTATATGCTGAGTTTCGCACGAGCGATGCTTCGTAAATCCGCGCTGATTTGTGAACAAAAGTTTTCTATCTCAAGGAAATCTATTACATTTTAACTGAGAATATGTCAAAGAATTCTGCTGCAAAACCAATGATAAGGACATTGGACTGTAGTTACGGTGCTCCGTTCTTTTACGCTTCTTATATACCGGAGTCACCTGTGTCTTTTTCCAGTCGCTTGGGACTTTGCGCTGAGCGAGAGATTCGCGATAAATGCAAAGTAAGTAAGGGGCTAACACCTTAGAGTATTCTCTGCAAAACCGAACTGGCATTCCGTACGTTTTCTGTCCAGCTGCGTGAGTGCTCCAAGGACCAGTCCTATCCCCAGTGCTACAGGGTGACAGTTATTGAACTATATGAAAAAGAAACGTAAATTAGTTAGAAACTACGGCGTGCACACACTTTATACAACATGTGATAACCACTACAGGTTTTCGGATTTAGGTTATAACACATTCAGCATGCCTACCATCCTTGGCGATTTGGCTCAGACGAACAGCGATGTTCTGCATGACCCGCTGAAGTGGCGGTACATCGATGCTGTCGATGACCTCCTGAATGGCTGTTTTCAGCTCAGCTATGGTTTTGTAGTTATTGCTGTACACTTTGTCTTTAATATAGCCCCCACGAAAAGGAGTCGCATGTGTTCATATCGGGAGAATATGGCGGCCAATCGAGGCCCATGCCAGTAGCATCTGGGAAGCCCAGAGCCAGAATGCGGTCCCCAAAGTGGTCTTACAGGACATCAAACACTCTCCCGCTTCGATGTGGTCGAGCTCCGTCTTGCATGAACCACACCTAGTCAAAATCGGTGTAGCTTTGGATAAAGGGGATGAAATCATCTTCCAAAATCCTCTCGTACTGTTCGGCAGTCACCGTGATATCAAAGAACATTACACCGATTATTCCGTGGCTGGACACTGCACACCACACAGTCACCCGTTGCGGGTGATGAGGATTCTCGATTGCAAAATGCGGATTCTCAGTCGCCCAAATGTGCCAATTTTGCTAATTGATGAACCCATCCAAATGAAAGTGGGCTTTGTCGCTAAACCAAACCAAACAGCGCCCCATACTAATTCCCACCATTCCCCAATGCCAACCTTGCAGTTTGAACGTCCTAAGGCAAACAGTCCAGGAGTGATGACGATTTTATTTCATATAGTTCAATAATTGTCTTCCTGTATATACCCTACACTCAGTCGGCATGCCTAAAACACACCTCCCCACCAGCAGCCCTACTTCCAGAGATCACATTTTTCCATATAAAAAAAAATTCTCGTCATGATGCAACCTATGCTACTTAGCAGTCGATCACGCCAAAAACCAGGCAATAATAATTTGATAAAGCAATTCCGCGTTCCTGACACGCAACTAATCATACGCAATTATCTCATCCAAGTTTACCAAAACAACAGAATAGATGCGGCTAACGTGCAACTACATAAACGGAAAATCCTATTGACGAATAATCCACAAAGGAGCCTACAATGGACTAAAAGTACTAATGCTCCCAAAATAAGTATTATACCTTTCCACTGTCATTTGCACCTTCCAAATTCTTATCTGATCAATCATTATCTTCGGTAACTTTGCTTGGATTTCTGTTCCTCTTAAACTTTATCAATCACTACTAGTCTTTGTAAATCACCATCACTGTCTTATATTCCTTGTCGGTATTTTGTCCACTTGTGGAGCGGCGGGTTTAAAGTATTATTATTAATGATTGTGATGGTTGTTGTTGTTCGTCGTCTTTCTCACGCGAGCCTGGCAACTAATTTTGTGGTCAGCCAGAAAGCAATGGAGAACATACTGACCTAAGTTTCCAGTCTGCACGGCCACATTCTACTCCATCCCATTGAAAGAAATGTTTCTATTCACTTTCCCTGCGGTATCAGGACTATGATTATAAATGGAGGTATAAAGCTCTAGTTCAAACATATACTGAGTAAAGTAACTCACGTACAACACTTTTAAAGTCACTATGTTCAATTGACAGTAAATCTCTCTATTCTAACCATCACTTTTATCAATTCAGAGGCGATATCTACGGTACGTTTCTACCAAATAGTCATTTGCCCTGACTACTAATACTCAAATAAATGTTCAAAATAAATGCTCGCCACAAAAATGAAATAATAGTCACCAATTGCCACGCGGATTTGTAATTATCACGGACAGCACACTAACAGTTACTTTAGCAAAATCTAAGCGATACAGGACGCTGTACAGTCCTCGCGAATTCACTATCAGTTATTACAGAAAATACCCGTTTTGTCACAGCCCGTCTCTGACGTCATCCGATGCAGAGCGCGATCCGACGTTTAACACACGTGGATCTACCAGTGGCTGAATGCGAAGTGAACCTGTTTCCAGCCTCTCGGGCTTTATTTATATATGTGCCGCAGCTGACGGCCGAGGAAACATCTGTTGTTATCTGCCTTCTGCACACGGTAGCAGCCTCTGAACGACCGCTTTCTCAGACACATAATCTTTAATAACAAAGTTATGAATTAATTTAGCATCTTCTTAATTTTTATGTGTATTCTGGTAAATTGGTTGAAAGCACAGAAAAAGTTTCAGCTCGCTTGAATAAAAACTTTGCCTTCTAGAATTTTTGTAGTGGAACTAACGGTAGATCGTTACCTCTGGACCATACCTGTAATAGAACTTGTATTGGATGTTATTACTATTACGGTTCTAAAATTTGGTATGATTCTATTATTTAGTAGATTTTATCATGTGCTGGAACCAAAATTTTCTATCATTAAAATTGCAGATACTTTATCTACTACATATGGATATATTTTAGGTATAAATTTGGCTTTCCTTAAATTACTCAAAAACTGTGGGTTAGCTTAACGTGGTCTCTTAGTTATTATTTTCAGGGAGAACTGGAGCATAAAATAAATTTTTACGTTTCTAATTCCAATATTTAGCGCCATCACTTTTTAAAAAAAAATCGTGAATTCAGGCAGTAATTTTAATTCTTTTGCTTAGAAAATTGCAGCACTTATTTCTGACCTCCATAGGCACGTACTGACACTTATTTTTCTTAAGACTGCATTTTTATGGAAACTATTGGTTTAATTACATTAAGACTTGATATTTAAAACGTTATTACAATGAAATACATGTTGACAGATTATGAAATGGAAATTTTGACTTTTAATTTTTATACTTAATTATGGTGCAATACTTATGCGCTAAGGGCAGACGCGTTAAGGTGACGTGGTGCTACCAGCAATGAACTGGGGTAAGTACCGACACACTCGCTCGCCTCTGTATCTCATACACGACACAGCGCTTATTTGCTTCACACTACATACATCTTTTACCAGGTGATTAAGTTTCTATCCTTTCTTAAATACCTGAAAGCCCTCTGGAAATCTTAAACTTGTCAGCTTGATCAGCAGAATGTCATTATGTCCCCATACTCCACGCAACCACGACCATAGTCTACACCTCAACCAACACATCTCACCTTTTCATTACTTCCCCGCACTTGACTTCCTTTCCTTTCCCAAGTTAACACGAACCATAACCGATTTTCTATCCTTAAATCTGAATATAAATGTATCATTCCTACTGCCTACATTCCCCCTTTCCTCTCTCCTCCATAAATAAATATACAGGGCTATTACAAATGATTGAAGCGATTTCATAAATTCACTGTAGCTCCATTCATTGACATATGGTCACGACACACTACAGATACGTAGAAAAACTCATAAAGTTTTGTTCGGCTGAAGCCGCACTTCAGGTTTCTGCCGCCAGAGCGCTCGAGAGCGCAGTGAGACAAAATGGCGACAGGAGCCGAGAAAGCGTATGTCGTGCTTGAAATGCACTCACATCAGTCAGTCATAACAGTGCAACGACGAAGTTCAACAAAGATCCACCAACTGCTAACTTCATTCGGCGATGGTATGCGCAGTTTAAAGCTTCTGGATGCCTCTGTAAGGGGAAATCAACGGGTCGGCCTGCAGTGAGCGATTTTTTTTAAAATAGAGGTGGAGCCCCTCCACGCCCACACCGGCATGATGGCCAACACAAAAGGTCTACTGCCATCTCTGCATAAGGGTTAGTATTCACTAAAGTGAGGTGTCGCAGGATGTGAGTACTGCGATGTTTGCGTACGTCTGGTTAGGATTAACCATTAATACGCGCTCATCTGGAGATAGATTGGTCGAAATCTGACGAAGGGTAGCGGTTTGAAGGGCAGAGGGAAAAAAGTGCCAAGGCAAGAGCCAAGGGAAAAAAACCTCTGCGAAAGTTAGGTCGGGCGGCAAGAGCAGTAGCGGTTGTCTTGCTGCCTGCGATAGGTTGTGCAAGGATAGGCTTTGTTAGTAGTGGGTATCATGCATGTCGATACCTTGGCGTTGTGCGTTTGTGCTGCTCGGCGGCTGGCGCTGGGTGCTGGTACAGAGTCCTCGTTCAGCGTCGTGCAACCTGCAACAGTTATGTTTGTTATCGGTCTTGTGTCCGGTAGGTCATATACCGGAGGCACAGTGTGAGGGAGTGTTGGGAGATTGTTCGTGCGTCTGTGGGCGAGCTCGTCGGTGTCCCTGCTGTGGCCTGTTGGTCGGCTCTAATAGCAGCTGGTAGTTGCCAGTCAGTGTTGCTGATATGCAGGGGCTTACCGACGTTTGTCGCTGTTTGCGTATGTTAGTTTACCATAGGTGGTTATGCCCTAGATAGCAGTGTCTTTGGTCGCTTGTGTTTCCACCTGTGGTTGTGATCGTAGTTTCCCAGAGTGAGGATGAAAGGATTGTTCGAGTGTCTCGAGTTCCTGTATAGTCGTGTGGCGTGTTTCTTGAATACTTCCTTGAGGGTATCAAGGCGGTATTCATGGTGAAGATCCACGGTGCGTGTGTAGCGTGGAGCATTGCTAATGATTCGTAGCACTTTGTTCTGTATGATCTGCAGGCGGCGCAGTCGTGTGGGAGCTGCATATCCCCAGACGGGAGCTGCGTGCGTCATCAGAGGTCTAATCAGTGTCATGTATAAGGACCTCGACACCCTCCTATTCAGTGTGCTTTCCCTGTTGAGCATTGGGTAGAGCTGTTTGAGCCTCGCGTGCGCTCGGTTGGCAACGTATTCGATGTGGTCCCCCCATGTAAGTTTCCGGTCTAGCCAGACACCTAGGTATCTGACTTTCTCTCGGAAACGTATTGGGCGTGTATGTAGTGTTATCGGTTTACAGTGTTGGTGTTTGCGCAGTAGTTTCGGTCTGCGTGTGAACAGAACTGCTTCGCACTTGTCGACGTTTACTTTAATACGCCATCGCTCCAGCCAAGGCTCAGCTGTTCTGAGTGCTGTCTGTATTCGTGAGTTGATGTTCGACGGTTTCCAGTCTTGCGCGAGGATGGCTGTGTCATCCGCGTAGACGGCCAACGTCGTGTTTCGTGTCGCTGGGAAGTCATTAATGTACAGGTTAAACAAGATGGGCCCCAGGATGCTTCCTTGGGGTACTCCAGCTTGGATACCGTGTTGTGTTGATTGTTTATCCTGCACGTTAGTGTTGAAACATCTGTTCGTGAGATATGAGTGTATGAGACGTACGAGTCCGTCTGGGAAACCAGCTTCGCTTAGTTTGCGTATGAGTCCGTTGTGCCAGAGACGATCGAAAGCCTTTTCGATGTCTAGGAACACGGCCCCTGTGGCTTTGTTCATGTTGTAGCCGTGTGTTATATGTTCGACTACGCGGAGGAGTTGTTGTGTTGTCGAGTGGTGATTCCTAAAGCCGAATTGCTCCGGTCTTAGGGTGTCGTTGGCGATGCATTGCCTAGTGATACGTTTTAGTATTACCTTCTCAACAATCTTGCTGAGCGAGCACAGCAGACTGATGGGTCGGTAATTTTGTGGGAGGGAGTGGTCTTTCCCTGGCTTCCTGAACATCAGGACCTTGGCCGCCTTCCAAAAGTCAGGGAAGTGAGAAACGGTTGAACGCGTGCGGGCAAGTTTCACGCGTAGCCCGCGGAAGTCGACGAATAAAGCAAGCAGGGAGCTAAACGTACCACAGCCGACGGCTTGGAAAATCTTACGGAAAAGGCTAAAGCAGAAGCCTTACCGTTTACAATTGCTACAAGCCCTGACACCCGATGACAAAGTCAAACGCTTTGAATTTTCGGCGCGGTTGCAACAGCTCATTCAGTGCGAAACTTGTTTTCAGTGATGAAGCAACATTTTTTCTTAATGGTGAAGTGAACAGACACAATGTGCGAATCTGGGCGGTAGAGAATCCTCACGCATTCCTTCAGCAAATCCGCAATTCACCAAAAGTTAACGTGTTTTGTGCAATCTCACGGTTTAAAGTTTACGGCCCCTTTTTCTTCTGCGAAAAAAACGTTACAGGACACGTGTATCTGGACGTGCTGGAAAATTGGCTCATGCCACAACTGGAGACCGACAGCGCCGACTTCATCTGTCAACAGGATGGTGCTCCACCGCACTTCCATCATGATGTTCGGCATTTCTTAAACAGGAGATTGGAAAACCGATGGATCGGTCGTGGTGGAGATAATGACCAGCAATTCATGTCATGGCCTCCACCTTCTCCCAACTTAACCCCATGTGATTTCTTTCTGTGGGGTTATGTGAAAGATTCAGTGTTTAAACCACCTCTACCAAGAAACGTGCCAGAACTGCGAGCTCGCATCAACGATGCTTTCGAACTCATTGATGGGGACATACTGCGCCGAGTGTGGGAGGAACTTGATTATCGGCTTGATGTCTCCCGAATCACTAAAAGGGTACATATCGAACATTTGTGAATGCCTAAAAAAACTTTCAGGTTTTGTATGTGTGTGCAAAGAATTGTGAAAATATCTCAAATAATAAAGTTATTGTAGAGCTGTGAAATCGCTTCAATCATTTGTAATAACCCTGTACCTCCAAGTCTCACGCCACGCATTCAACTCCCATGGCATATCTCCAACATCCACACACAACTTCCTTTCTCACCCTCTCAGCTACCCACCTTACTTCACAAGTCCTTACTATAGGCAGCTTTCTCTTTAGATTAGCAGGAGGTTTAGCCTTACATCCTAATTGATCCTCGAATGGAGAACTTGTCAGTACTAAAATTTTTTGGGCGGCTTTTGTTGACCTGGCCTTCAATTATGTGGCAGCACTGGGAATAGGAGAAATGTCTGATAAAGGAACTGCCAAACCACTAGGTCCAGCAGTATTTCTTGTGATGTCCTTTGCAGTCGTTGGTGGTATTGCTGAGGTTTCAAAGCATCTTACTGAACTAACGCCCCTTCCCTCACTGTCGGTGGTGGTGTTGTCTCTCTCATTACTGGTAACTCTACACTGGTTTCATCAGAGTGAACTGCATTACAAAAAAAGTGCGTGTGACAGCAATATTGTGGTACTAAATATAATAAACCTTTGTTCTTAACTCAACTTGCTAGAATAAATATTAAAGTGCTAGAATAATTTCATATCATTTGTTAAATGGTTAATTGTAATTAATGCTCCCATTATGCAATATTTGTACTTTAAATTATATTTATGTAGCTATCAGAGGAACAAACATAGCCTCTTGGGCGTATTTCCTGCCAGTAAAATAAATGAATCTTAATACTATTTGTGCAGATGATATCCTTAAGTAATTTTACGGTGTAGTGGTTCATCCACAGGAGCTAGCAGTCGTTCAATGATGGCAATACAGAGCAGGCAAGCCTCCGAACTCTATGTTCTATGAAGAGTAGTGGAATGTGACCATTTACCGCCTAATTGTAGTTTCACTGTCCTCTTTCCACAGACGCTGACGACGGTAGCACATGAACATTCGACCAGCTTCACGGTTTTCGAGATACTCACTCACAGGCGCTGCTTAACAATAATCTGCCCTTTGTCAAAGTCGCTTATCTCAATGAACTTCCCCATTTGCAGCCGATATCTTCGCTAGGGTGATCCCCCGTCCATATCTGGTCCTCTTACATACTTTTGTTACCGCGTCAAGTGCTCGCAAAGCCACCGACGTCGCGGTGCGCAGTGGTCATAATGTTTCGGCTTATCAGTGTACGATGGCTATAAGGAAAGTATGATCCGATCGTGCACCAAATGGGAGACCACAGATGGTTTCGACAATCTTCATTGTGCCCATCGATCGCATCACGTCGCTCTTTTCAGTTCTGAGTGCACAGTGAGCACATAAAGACGCCTAGAAAATAGTGTCTTCCGCCAAGTATGAGGGCCTGGTGAGAGATTTCACCTGACGTCATGCAGCCCACATAACGTAACTGTCATGCGTTTCCTTTTTCATGACAATTCTCCGCCGCATTCTGCAGGGGAAATGAAGATGCTCCTACAGTGTTTTCGATGGGAAGTGTTTATCACCCACAATACAGCCCTTAATTGGCTGTCCTTGAGTTTCATCTCTGCTCACATGAATCGTTGGCTATGAAGACAACATTTTGGCACAGAAAACGAGATGCAGTTCAGCGTACAGAATTGGTGTAAAGCACAGGCGCCTGCCTTCTATGACGAGGGTATTGGAAAATTAGTACAACGCTACGACAAATGTCAAAAGTCGAACTATCTGTAAGGTGTAGCTAACTGTTTCAAATAATACATTTTTGATTTATACTGTGCTTTCCATTTCGCAACCGATCGTGCCTTACTTTCCGAATAGCCCACGTAATCTGTAGACAGTAGTGGCCCTAGAACACTCCCTTGGGGGTACTCCCGAAATTACCTGTACATCTGTCGATTTTGTTCCGTTACCAACGACATGTTGAGTTCTGTCTGCCGTGATGTCACAAATCCAGTCACATATCACCCGATACTCGATAAGCTCGTATTTTGTTCGCTAAACGACAGTGGGGAACTGTATTGAATGCTTCCCAGAAGTCAAGTAACACGGCATTAACGTAGGCGACTTTTCTACGGCGATCTGGATCTCGTGGGCGAACAGAACGAGCTGAGTTTCGTAAAATCTCTGTCTGCGACCCATATTAATTTTTAGTGAGAATAGTTTCGTTCTCCAACGAAGTCATAAAGGCTAAGAAAAACCCATGTTCCATAATTCTACAACGGACCTACAGTGATAAAGGTCTGTTTGGTGAGAGATATTACTTGATTTTCCATTCCATGCACGCTTATCTCAGTACCTGCCATTTCGGCATTCATGAGAAATTTGCAAGTAGGAATCGGTCTTCTGCTGTGAAACAATATCGGAAAACCGAATTCAGTATTTCGCCCTTCCCTTCGCCCTCTTCTCTCTCGGTGCCAATTTGGTCACTGAGTCATTGAATAAATGTTTCGACCCCCTCCTATCTTTCCATAAGACCAAATCTCACTAGAAATATTAGTCAGATCGTTTGTCGAAACTTTGTTTTGAAATTGATTGAACGTTTCTCACATCACCTTTCTCAAGTTCATTTTGGCTCCACTCAGCTTGTGTTCCCCTACCAGGTTTTAAAAACAAACACCGTCCTAACAGACCTTGAAAGCCCACAGGTGTCACAGGATGCGGATATGGAGGGGCATGTGGTCAGCACACCACTCTCCCGGCTGTTGTCAGTTTTCGTGAACGGTGCCGCTACATCTCAGTCAAGTTGCTCCTCAGTTGGCCTCAGAGGGGCCGAGTGCACCCTGCTTGCCAACAGCACTCGGCAGACCCGGATGGTGACCTGTCCAAGTGCTAGCCAAGTCCGACAGTTCATAATGTCGGTGATCTGACGGGAACCGGTGCTACCACAGTGGCAAGGCCGTTGGCCCTACCAGGTTTTTACTTCGCTGAAATCGGAGATGAAGCTCTGTTTGCTTTTGCAGCAACTTTTTAAGGGGCTCCGGAACGCCCTATACTTGCAATGTTAAAATAACGCTTATAAATTACATCTTTCCTCACAAAGTATTTGAGGTAGGAAGTTGAACTTTTTACAGATTATTTATTGGAATATGGGCTACAACTTAACACAGGGATTTTACAAAATTTTAGTTCAGTTATTAAAGATGATTTTTTTCAATTGTAATGAAAATTCACAACATTTTTTTGCAATTTTTTATTTATATATTCAAAAATATACAGTTTTTTTGGAAAAAGACTGTGTTAAATTATGCAGAAGGTACTGTGTAACATTTACTGAAAGTTTGAAACAAATATGTTTGGAACATCCTTAGAAAACATGTAATTAGTATGAGAAAATAAAAGTTTTGGCAATCGAGCGACAAAGATTGGATTAACGTTTTAGTGCATTCCAGGTCCATAGGATGGATTATCTTCATCCTCTGCAAACTCCTCCTCCAGCTTCCTCTTGTTCCTCCTCCTGTTTACTCTTGCTTGTATTTCTAGACTCTTTACAGCCCTGTCTGCAGCCCGAAGGCGTTCCTTGTCTAAAGCAAGCATCGCTCGTACCATGTTAGAACCTATCTTCATTCCCATATTTCTAAATACCTTGCACCTTACAATGTTGCCATCCTTCAGAGGATTTCTAATAAATTTACTTTTACTCATTATTATACTTCAACAAAACAGAGACTCAAGAAACAGAATTAATTACGAATATTTTCGAGATAACGACAGAGTAAATAAACATGAAACAATCGACAATCACACCAGCGATATATATTGAACCATCACAGGTTAGCCACAACACATACTTTATCTCACATCACTAAAATGTACCTGATGAACACGGACGTTAATAATAACGTAATAATAATGTAATATAATGCGCATACATAGGGGCAGAAATCCATTCCAGTACGATTATGCCATAGGTGGTAAATCATTGGAAGCGGTAACGACCGTAAAATACTTAGGAGTTACTATCCGGAGCGATCTGAAGTGGAATGATCACATAAAACAAATAGTGGGAAAATCAGGCGCCAGGTTGAGATTCATAGGAAGAATTCTAAGAAAATGTGACTCATCGACGAAAGAAGTAGCTTACAAAACGCTTGTTCGTCCGATTCTTGAGTATTGCTCATCAGTATGGGACCCTTACCAGGTTGGATTAATAGAAGAGATAGACATGATCCAGCGAAAAGCAGCGCGATTCGTCATGGGGACATTTAGTCAGCGCGAGAGCGTTACGGAGATGCTGAACAAGCTCCAGTGGCGGACACTTCAAGAAAGGCGTTACGCAATACGGAGAGGTTTATTATCGAAATTACGAGAGAGCACATTCCGGGAAGAGATGGGCAACATATTACTACCGCCCACATATATCTCGCGTAATGATCACAACGAAAAGATCCGAGAAATTAGAGCAAATACGGAGACTTACAAGCAGTCGTTCTTCCCACGCACAATTCGTGAATGGAACAGGGAAGGGGGGATCAGATAGTGGTACAATAAGTACCCTCCGCCACACACCGTAAGGTGGCTCGCGGAGTATAGATGTAGATGTAGATGTAGATGTAACACCATTTGACAGCAGTTTAACAGCGCCACATGTAGAACACATTTCAAAAAAAATTTAAAAATAGTTGTAGTCTTCGCAATTGAATAAATTATATATCTATTAAAAGCTAATAGTCTGCAGATTCAGAAAACGCAAAAAAGTAAAAATTGAACTTTTCATGATTTTGAGCCTTTCCGGAGCCCCTTAACACTCTTACTGAACAACATTGCTCAGCACGTACCTTTCTGAGATATTGTACAATATTTTTGAGTTTTCCGCTTGTTCTCCTCAGAGCTGAATATCTGATGATCAATAAACTGACACGCTGGTATCTGTCTTCGGTTACTCTTGCCACCCAAAATTATTTCCCCACTTTTTTCAACGTCCGTTGTAATACCCGCAGCCACTGATGTTACTACAGCCTTATGATCACTGTTTCCCCCTTTGGCGTTCACTGTTTCGCAAATATTAGGTGTTCTAATTGCTAGAAGGTCTAAGACATTGCCCTCATGCGTTCGTTATTTAACTGCCTGCTCGAAGTAATTTTCAGACAAGGAGTTCAGGACAATCCCCCACGAATCCCTTTCCCTGGCACCAGTTCACGGCACTCACTTCAAATGGCCAGGGAATAGATGGTCCAAGCATTCCGGAAATTTCAGCACTTGGCGCGCATGAAAGTCTGAGATTAACTGATACAGCTCATCTAACGAATCATTACCGACGGTGCCTTTGGTAACTAACCACGTGAGTTGCGAAGAGAGAGTGGATGGGGAAATGGGAGTGTGTTAGCATGCTGGATACGGTAGATACTGACTTTGTGCACTACGGGGCTTGGTATGGCACTACTCACTAGATAATTGCCATTTAAAGCAGAATTTAAGCCTGTACTTAGTGCCGATTTAGAAAATTTATTGCTAAGTTATATAACGGAGCTTACGACATATAAAACCTACAGTACTTGACAGCTGCTAAGGAAAAGAGACATTGTTGGACAGAGTAATAGCAGGCAGTGATGGACGACGTGAAACACAGTAAATACATAAAGGAGGTGGAGTGGTTTATTTATAACAAAGCTGGTACGGATAACAGCGCATGGAAAAGAAAAGAGGATAACAGACGTGATTAAGGTTCGTGTTTGATATGGGGTCAGACTCCCACCAAAAAGGTCGACGTGGGACTTCCAGTAAGGAATACGCCGTCATCGGGCACTAATGCACATTTTGCACCTGTCATTCATGCTGGCTACCAAACTGTTGAGGAGTTCTTGAGGGATTTTGTCCCACTCTTCTTTAAAGGCACTTTTCAGTTCTCGCACAAGGATCGGGGAGGGGATGTTCATTGAGAAACACGTCTGCTAAGACCATCCCAGGCATACCCTATTGGGTTTAGGTCCGAGGACAACTGGTTCAACTGGCTCTAAGCACTATGGGACTTAACATCTGAGGTCATCAGTCCCCAAGAACTTAGAACTACTTAAACCTAACTAACCTAAGGACATCACACACACCCATGCCCGAGGCAGGATTCGAACTTGCGACCGTAGCAACAGCGCGGTTCCGGACTGAAGTGCCTAGAACCGCTCCGCCACAGCGAGCTTCCAGTGTGTCAGACAACTCAGGGGTCCTATGTGGGCAGGCAGTGTCATCTATAAACAGAAAGTCGGGAACTATCGCATGATCCAGAATAATCTCCCTGCAGTACTGCTGTGCTGTCACGGTACCTCGCGGCAACACATGCAGCGATGTTCGGCCATTGTGTATAATTCCTGCCCTCACCATAAGGCCATAGCGACGACATTCATGAACATTCTGTGGTATGTGACATGTTCCTCTCTCTCTCCACACTAACTGGAGGCCAGAATCGTTTGCCACAGCGAAGCGAGGTTCGTCAGAGAACATCACTCTGGACCACTGTTGTTAACCCCAACCAACGTGCTCCCAGCACCAACGAATTCGTTCTCGGCGATGGCGTGGCTGAAGTGGGATGCATTTAACAGGCTTCCAACCATACAATAAGACTGATTTAATCGCCGCGAAATGGTTCAGGCAGAGACACGTGTAACGGTAGCGACTGCAAAATATGCAGCGATATGCTTAGCAGTGAGACGTCTGCTCCTTTTCGCCACTTTGGCTTTTGCGGTGGTGGTGGTCTGTCTATCGCTGCCGGCAAGCTTTCGCAAGCCGTTTTTAATCGCAAGGTGACACTTTTGGCAATCCCCCCCCCATCACAGTGACCACAGTAGTGACACTTTGACAAGCTTTGAGCCGTCCAACTGCTCGTCCACGATCGTAAGCATTCAGATGATTTTGCCGTACCACACGGAACGTCACATTGTTCCACAACCACCTTCGTCACACGCCGCACTGCAGGAACTGTCGACTGCATACAGAGCGTTCGCTGCGGTTAATACGTCCCGCCCCCTACCTTTCCTGTCACTTGTCGGTTGTTCCGTAGCAACTGGCAGTTGTTCCTTAGCAATTACCAGTTGTTCCTTAGTAATTGTGAAGCAGTGTCTTATCCAGACAACAATGCTTTGAAATTTGTGTATCAAGAAACATCAGAGCCTTCACTGCTCAATGGTAAATACCCTCGGTGAGCTCTGTAGAGCGAGATGGCGCACTGGTTTTCACGATGGGCTTGCAATCGTTAGTAGCAGGTTTCAAATACCCCGACCTAAGTTTCCCATGACTTTCCTGAATCGATTTAGGCGAATATCTGGATGGCTAACTCAAAGGGGATGCAGCTAATTTCCTTTCCCATTTTCGAGCTATCAAAGCTTGCGATGTGTCTCTTATGACGTTGTTATCAATGGGATGTTAAACAATTATCTTACTGCCTTTGCAATTAGACGTAGTGTAGGTGTACATCTAAAAGCTGCCCACCTACGTTTAGCTACACGGCTTGATGAACTTTCTTCTTAGTGCTCATATTTTTGTCTCCATGAAAAAGGTCATCATGACTTTCATGGAGCTTGTGTGGCTGTCGTTTCGACTACACTACAAAAGTTCCGTTGGGAAGCCGTTACACATCCTCCACACAGCCACAATCTCTCCCCATGCGATTTCCATATTTTTGGAGCCGTGAAGAAAAACGTTCGTGGCCGTTGATTTGCTTCGGACGATAGAATTATGTTTCCGTAGGCGGACGAAAACAGTTTTCCATGAAGGCGTTCACCATCTCGTCTCACAGTGGGATAAATGTATTAACAGTTATAGCGATAACTTTTGAAATAAAAACAGTTTCATTACTTTTTTCTGTGTCTCGGGGTTTTCATTTAACTGCCCCTTAAACATAGACTACATTTGAAGGTACCTGAAACATACTTCAGGGTAAGTGGAGCTTGAGTTTCGTTCATTTCTGAAGTAGTTCAACTGAATCGATTGAAATGACACAAGATAAATAATTAATTCCTTCTAGATCAGCAGACTGTTCGCCCCAAGTAACCATTCATGTCTGAATGAAGTTTCATTCGATACATCTCAGCGAACGAAATTTTAATAGATATATACAAGATTTAACCTGTGGTAGCAGCTGTTCAATTCTCAGAACAAGCTTACGCCACATCTCACGATATTTTCCCCAGTGCGCTTGCTTTCTCAAGCAGCAGCTTCCACAGGCGGGTATCTTAAAGTTCCAGCCGTCCCGACGTTTCTTGTTACACTCGCCAAGGCATCGCTAGCGGCACAGACAGACACGCAACTCGTGCAACTGCTCAAGGACGAAGCAATTGGGCGCTATGTTTTCATTTTATGACATCTCAAAAGTCACGGCTCTTCATATAATCGCTTGGCAGAACTGTGGTTGCTACAGCAGCTCAATAAAAGTCGCAGAATAATGAAAAAGCTTTTATCTCTTCCGTACATACCTAAAAATGTTACAGAAACAATAGTTTTTTAATCTAGCTGAGCAACTGTGTTGCCAGTAAAACGACCCTGCGGTATGTATCAAGACTCCAGTAACGTAAACTGAAATTACTTCTTATTTAATCGTGAGTATATAGCGCTCTTAACACCCTCATTAAAATACGAGGCAGTTGCTTAATGACGCTGCCACAGAAACATCTATTTCACCTTTGAATGAGTTCAGAAGAAAGTGGCAAATAAATGTAAATGAAATATCTTCGTAGTAATCAAATTCATTTTATATTTGACTATTGCCAACATTATGTCGAATGATTCCAATTTTCCAACAGATTTATTAATTTAAAGTAAAAGTTCACTATAGTCGACATAATCGTCTTGAGAGATTCAACAGCTGTTTTTATATAATTAAGACAATTTTCACTTATCGTTCCGTCTCAGTTGCACATTTTTAATTAGGTTACATGTTTCGATCACTCTTGATCATCTTCAGATCCAAAAAAGAAATAAAAAAGAAAATATGTATCACCTAATACTTTACAATAAGTAGAAAAGTCAAGAATTGTACATAAACGCAGAATGTAACTAAGTAGTTACGGCAGCAACCCGTTTTGTCTACTCAGAGCCACATATCGGGGTACTATGTTGTGTAGCTGCGGTAAGTGTTTTAAACAGGTATAGGCTGAAGGTAGGGGGGATGGAAGAAGAGGAAATGGAGTGAGGTTGATTGGATGGGAGGAAAGAAAGCACGGAATGGGTGGTGAGTATGTCATGAATTTAACTAGAGAGGTCGTGCTAAAATTGTAAAACTCATAATTATGTAAAAATTCTCGTTGAAAGACTAACTGTGTAGAGCAGTGGTTATCTAAAATGTAAACGGCATAGAATAGTGAAATGGTAAAATGTAGCGAAGGAGACCTCCCCACATGAACCATGGACCTTGCCGTTGGTGTGGAAGCTTGCATGCCTCAGCGATACAGAAAGCCGTACCATAGGTGCAATCAAACAGAGGGACATCTGTTAGACGCCAGACAAACGTGTGGTTCCTGAAGAGTGGCAGCAGCCTTTTCAGTAGTTGCAGGGGCAACAGTCTGGATGATTGACTGATCTGGCCTTGTAACATTAACCAAAACGGCCTTGCTGTGCTGGTACTGTGAACGGCTGAAAGCAAGGGGAAACTACAGCCGTAAATTTTTCCGAGGGCATGCAGCTTTACTGTATGGTTAAATGATGATAGCGTCCTCTTGGGTAAAATATTCCGGAGGTAAAATAGTCCCCCATTCGGATCTCCGGGCGGGGACTACTCAGGAGGGCGTCGTTATCAGAAGAACTGGCGTTCTACATATTGGAGCGTGGAATGTCAGATCCCTTAATCGGGCAGGTAGGTTAGAAAATTTAAAAAGGGAAATGGATAGGTTAAAGATTGATGTAGTGGGAATTAGTGAATTTCGGTAGCAGGAGCAACACGACTTCTGGTGAGGTGAATGCAGTGTTATAAATACAAAATCAAATAGGCGTAACGCAGTAGTAGGTTTAATAATGAATAAAAAAAATAGGAGTGAGGGTAAGCTACTACGAACAGCATAGTGATCGCATTATTGTAGCCAAGATAGATACGCGAAGTCCACGCCTACCTCAGTAGTACAAGTTTATATAACGAAGTAATAGATGAAATGTATGATGAGATAAAAGAAATTATTCAGATAGTGAAGGGAGACGAAAATTTAACAGTCATGGGTGACTGGAATTCGAGTGTAGGAAAAGGGAGAGAAGGAAACATAGTAGGTGAACATGGATTGGGGTTAAGAAATGAAAGAGGAAGTCGCCTGGTAGAGTTTTGCACAGAGCATAACTTAATCATAGCTAACACTTGGTTCAAGAATCATGAAAGAAGGCTGTATACATGGAAGAGACCTGGAGATACTGGAAGGTTTCATATAGATTATATATTGGTAAGACAGAGATTTCAGGACCAGGTTTTAAATTGTAAGACATTTCCAGGGGCAGATGTGGACTCTGACCACAATCTATTGGTTATGAACTGTAGATTACAACTGAAGAAATTGCAAAAAGGTGGGAATTTAAGGAGATGGGACCTGGATAAACTGACTAAACCAGAGGTCGTACAGAGTTTCAGGGCGAGCATAAGGGAACAATTGACAGGAATGGGGGAAAGAAATACAGTAGAAGACGAATGGGTAGCTTTGAGAGATGAAATAGTGAAGGCAGCAGAGGATCAAGTAGGTAAAAAGACGAGGGCTAGTAGAAATCCTTGGGTAACAGAACAAATATTGAACTTAACTGATGAAAGGAGAAAATATAAAAATGCAGTAAATGAAGCAGACAAAAACAAATACAAACGTTTCAAAAATGAGATCGATAGGAAGTGCAAAATGGCTAAGCAGGGATGGCTAGAGGGCAAATGTAAGGCTGTAGAGTCATATATCACTAGAGGTAAGATAGATACTGCCTACAGGAAAATTTGAGAGACCTTTGGAGAAAAGAGAACCACTTGCATGAATATCAAGAGCTTAGATGGGAACCCAGTTCTAAGCAAAGAGGGGAAAACAGAAAGGTGAAAAGAGTTCAAATGGCTCTGAGCACTATGGGACTTAACATCTGAGGTCATCAGTCCCGTAGAACTTAGAACTACTTAAACCTAACTAACCTAAGGACATCACACACAACCATGCCCGAGGCAGGATTCGAACCTGCGACCTTAGCGGTCGCGCGGTTCCAGACTGAAGCGCCTAGAACCGCTCGGCCACGCCGGCCGGCTAAGGAAAGAGTATATAGAGGGTCTACACAAGGACGATGCACTTGAGGACAATATTATGGAAATGGAAAAGGACGTAGATGAAGATGAAATGGGAGATATGATATTGCGTGAAGAGTTTGACAAAGCACTGAGAGACCGAAGTCGAAACAACGCCCCGGGACTAAACAAAATTCCATTACAACTACTGATAGCCTTTGTGGCGAGTGCGTGTGTTGGCTCCATGGGGATGGTTGTTCCAGTTTGGTTGACACAGGTCGGCGTCCTTCGATCGCGACAACTCCGATCTGTAACTGTTAAAACAAACTCCTCGCTTTGTTTGTTTAGTTTCAGATGCTGTCTCCCTTTCCGCGTATAGATGGAGCAGCATGCCGAAACGTATAAGCGGCCCTCGCTTATAATTGAAGCAATGGTGCTCGATGGAAGTCTGTCTTCTTTACTGCACCACTCGGTACCGCAACAACTCCCTTTATCTGAAACAATAAACCAAATATCCTTCGCGTGTTCTCAACGAGCTTATATGCTTACGCGAAACTCGATAACAGTAGTTTTTATGCCCGGTTTGCAAATGAATGTTCAAACATAGATAATATGGTGTCTCGAATTACAAGTTCCCCCCTCCAATAATGATGATGATGATGTTTGGTTTGTGGGGCGCTGAACTGCGCGGTTACCAGCGCCCGTACAAATTCCCAACCTTTGCTCAGCCCAATCTCGCCACTTTCATGAATGATGATGAAATGCTGAGGACAACACAAACACCCAGTCATCTCGAGGCAGGTGAAAATCCTTGACCCCGCTGGGAATCGAACCCGGGACACCTTCCTCGGGAAGCGAGAACGCGACCGCGAGACCACGATTTGCGGACTCCACCATTCAAGCCGATTCCACGTTATAGTCGTGCGAGGATGGTGATTTGTTAAGTACTATAGCTTCGTGGATGCGTCGCTACGGTGCTAATTCAACAACTCCTACGTCATAAATCCAGAGATAGTGTATTCTCTAAATAACGTACAGAAATCGTCGTAATAAAATGTTCCATTACTGTTCACTGTTAATAGTGTCACTCAGTCACCTTTAGCTTCGGCCTTCTATCAAGAAAATAATTATTTCACAGTTACACAAAAAGTTCAACTGAATGATGTAGACGACACGAAGTATTAAAGTTATAACTGAATTTATTGAACTTCTGAATTATCTAACCACTGCACTAGAAAGCGCATCGATCTGTCATTCAAGGACCTGAAGCTACGATTTACATCAGAAATTCTGACATTGACTACAGCTTACGACAACACGGCGTACCTGTGAATTCTTCATGATTGCGTGTATATGTTTCCTACTCAAGTATATTTGTAGAGTTTATGTCGGCGTTTGGTATATTGTTGTGTCCTTCAATGTTCGTGACGATCACAGATCACGACGACTAAGTCCCAGAATTGATTAAGTATCAGACGAGTTACTTTTCTCTCGCGTATAATATCTGTTCCGTTGTCTGGCTAAACGGTAAATGTTCTATCACTTTACTTCACAATTGGACTAATACGTCAAGACGATACTTGAAAAATTTCTAGAATTCCAGATCGGTCTGAAACAATCTAGTATCGGTCAATAAGCGTGCTCCTATCGCGACGTCTACAAGAGAGCGAATTAACATCTCCACTCAAGTTTTGCATTGAAATCGCAGGGAACTTACAGCTCGATGCGGCTAAAACTCTTTTCTTGTATAAATGTTATCTCTGATCACTTTATCTCGTCTGGGTTTTAATCTTCGTAAAGCATATATTTTGAATTCTTTATTTATAGTTTCATGCTTCGTAGATTAAGTGATCCTCTGAAAGTCTTTCATTTAGTTCTTTCCGTCGAATAGATGTTGTTAGTTCCCTAGTATTTTTGCTGATCAAACTTTCAATAGTGTTAATATTTTGTTGCCAGTAGCTACCGACAAGGTCACGATAACTAATTTTTATACATTTTTCTGTCAAAAGGGATGTCATTAGGGGCCCTATATTTGGGGTGTTATACCTTGGGAGAGCCAGCCCAGACAAAGCTCTACCATCTGGTGAACAAGATGTATGAAGCAGGCGAAATACCCTCAGACTTCAAGAAAAATATAATAATTCCAATTCCAAAGAAAGCAGGTATTGACAGATGTGAAAATTATAGAACTATCAGTTTAATAAGCCACGGCTGCAAAATACTAACACGAATTCTTTACAGATGAATGGAAAAAATTGGTAGAAGCCGACCTCGGGGAACATCAGTTTGGATTCCCTAGAAATGTTGGAACACGTGAGGCAATACTGACCCTACGACTTATCGTAGAAGATAGATTAAGGAAAGGCAAACCTACGTTCCTAGAATTTGTAGACTTAGAGAAAGTTTTTGACAATGTTGACTAGAATGCACTCTTTCAAATTCTGAAGGTGGCAGGGGTCAAATACAGGGAACGAAAGGCTATTTACAATTTGTACAGAAACCAGATGGCAGTTATAAGAGTCGAGGGGCATGAAAGGGAAGCAGTGGTTCAGCAAGCAGTAAAGAAAACAAATGAAAAATTCGGAGTAGGAATTAAAATCCTTGGAGAATAAATAAAAACTCTGAGGTTTGCCGATGGCATTTTAATTCTGTCAGAGACAGCAAAGGACCTGGAAGGCCAGTTGAACAGAATGGACAATGTCTTGAAAGGAGGATACAAGATGAACATCAACAAAAGCAAAACGAGGATAACGGAATGTAGTCGAGTTAATCGGGTGATGCTTTGGGAATTAGATTAGGAAATGAGACACTTAAAGTAGTAAACGAGTTTTTCTATTTGGGGAGCAAAATAACTGATGACGGTCGAAGTAGAGAGGATATAAAATGTAGACTAGCAATGGCAAAGAATGTGTTTCTAAAGAAGAGAAATTTGTTAACATCGAGTATAGATTTAAGTGTCAGGAGGTCGTTTCTGAAAGTATTTGTATGGAATGTAGCCAAGTACGGAAGTGAAACGTGGACGATAAATAGTTTAGACAAGAAGAGAATAGAAGCTTTCGAAATGTGGTGCTACAGAAGAATGCTGAAGATTAGATAAGTAGATCACATAACTAATGAGGAGGCACTGAAGAGAATTGGGGAAAAGAGAAATTTACGACACAACTTGACTAGAATAAGGAATAGGTTGGTAGGACATGTTCTGAGGCATCAAGGGATCACCGATTTAGTATTAGAGGGCAGCGTGGAGGGTAACAATCGTAGAGGAAGACCAAGAGATGAATACACTAAGCAGATTCAGAAGGATGTAGGTTGCAGTAGGTACTGGAAGATGAAGAAGCTTGCACAGGATAGAGTAGCATGGAGAGCTGCATCAAACCAGTCGCTGGGCTGAAGACCACAACAACAACAACAGCGAAGGAGAGTTGAAGGAGGACAAGGAAGTATTGTCTTTTCCATTTATTGTAAAACATTAGATGGTGCACAGTTAGTTTGACTTCGTTTTACATCTGAAAATGATCCACAGTGATCGAAACATGTAATCTAATTAAAAATTTACAGCTGAGACGGAACAATAAATAACTATCTTAAACTAAAATTAAAAGCTCCGGCATAAATTAGCACTTACAACGAAGCAGTAACATGCGCTGGAGCAGAACTAATTTTCAGAATCTCACTTGACCAAAATTTACATACAGCTTGTCCTTCCTGCGATACTAAATGTTGTTACTCGTTTTGTTTTTTCGTATCCTCACAGCGGACTAGCATCTCCTTCCTTATCTTGAGAACAAAGAAAAAATCGCACGAAGAAAACTGTTGCATACAATGAACTGTAATGACGGCACAGTTAATCGTTAAATAACATACGGAAGACGTACAGAGTCTCCCGAGCATTGCATACGTGAGAAATGATTACCTCATCTTCACATCCTTAGTCAGTCAAACTGAATTCTGAGTGCGGTTCGCAAGGGTCACACGGTAGTTTTGGCAAGTCATACGGGTTTGCCTTTGGACACCTCTAACCAGTTGGGAAGTGCGACTTGCTTATCGGCACCGTTTTAGATTACATTGGATGTACTTTTTGCTTCATAGATCCGTAGTGAGGAGATCCTCGAGAATGTAGGACATATCAGGAAACAAGAATGCACAGTACGTTTCTACAACAAAAAAAGGACAGAAATATTCCTCCCACAGATACTTAATGAATGGTCGCCAAGGATGGTGAATAATCAGAAAAACTTAAATACACTGAAGAGCCAAAGAAGGTGGTACACCTGCCTAATATCATGTAGGGCCCCCTCGAGCACGCAAAACTGCCGCAACACGACGTGGCATGGGCTCGACTAATGTCTGAAGCAGTGCTGGAGGGAAATGACACCATGAATCTTGCAGGGCTGTCCATAAATCCGTAAGAGTACGAGGGCGTGGAAATCTCTTCTGAACAGATATGCTCAATAATGTTCATGTCTGGGGAGTTTGATGGCCAGCAGAAGTGTTTAAACTCAGAACAGTGTTTCTGGAGCCACTATGTAGCAATTGGAAAAGCGTGGGGTATCGCATTGTCCTGCTGGAATTACCCAAGTCCGTCGGTATCCACAATGGACATGAATGGATGCAGGTGATCAGACAGGATGCTTACGCACGTGTCACCTGTCAGTCATATCTAGACGTATCAGAAGTCACATATCACTGCAACGGCACACGCCCTACGCCATTACAGAGCCTCCACCAGCTTGAACAGTCTCCTACTGACATGCAGGGTCCATAGATTCATGAGGTTGTCTCCATACCCGTATACGTCTATCCGCTCGATACAATTTGAAACGAGACTCGTCCGACCGGGCAACATGTTTCCAATCATCAACCGTCTAATTTCAGTGTTAATGGGCCCAGGCGAGGCGTAAGGCTTTGTGTCGTGCAGCCATTCAAGGGCACACGTGTGGGTCTTGGACTCCGAAAACCCATATCGATGATGTGATTTTTCAGTTTCTCCCGGCGTATTTGTTGCTCGAACAGTCCACGGGTACACTGCCGGTTCATAGTGTCCAACGGGCACAATATTCCGGCGATCAGACATGTCGCCATCGTCAGGTGCGCTGACGAACTGAGCTCCTGAGGGCGGGCGGCTGATTTAAATCCCCTCCCCCCGCGGGCCGATCTCTTCGCCGTCCGCGCCCGCGCGCCGGCGGTCGCGAAGACCTGGGCGTCGGAATCTGTCGTAGCGTCGATGTGCTTGCTACGTCCGCCCTGGTCGCCAGATCGTACTTCGTGCTGAGAGTCTCATGAATTTTAATCGCTGCAGTCAATTCCAGGTTTTGATCCCAGATTTCACTTGTGGTATCAGAAATTTACAGTCCCATTTAACTATCGATCAATCAAAACATTTCTTCATAGCACGATATTTATTTTGTAAGCAACTTCCAAAAAACACTCACAATAACAACTGACATGTTTATGCACTGTTCCCATCTACATTTGAGGGACAAGAAATTAAAATTATTGCAGGTCGACACGATGTCTATTAAAAAGCATCCCTCCCCCTACCAGTTTAACCCTTTCGGACACTCTGGCTACAGGTGTGTACATTAACTTTTACTGTCTTAGCTGCAACAGAAGTACTTTTTCCCAACGGGAACCTGAGGTAAACATTTGTGAATGTTCAACCTTTTCATCAAGTGCAACCGCTGCCAAATGTTGACCATCACTATGAAAATATCAACAAGTCAGTATAACAGTCCGCAGAAGCCCGTGACTAACAGAACGCACGAACGTGGCTGATTCGCTATATTCCGCCGTACAATAGAATATTGATATCAAACAGCGGAAAATCCAGGATGGATGTTACAATGTTATGAAAAGCAGAGCTGCTACTAACCATATAGCGGAGATTCTGAGGCGCAGATAGGCACGACAAAAACACTGTCCGAAAGTATGGAAAGGGGAGGTTGGCAAAGCTTATAGGTGACAGCATAGGTGGGGGTGGTGGGATCACTCATGGGAAAATTCCGGTAGTTGTGGGTGTTAGAACTGTACCTTTTTTAGACTGAAGTTAGCTGACAGGTATTCCTGCTTAAGGGAAGTCTCTCTAACAAAGACACCACTTTCGACAAAGCTTAGGTATCCGTTAAATGAGGGATTTAGTATATTTCATCAAAACATACAAGGCATTAGAGATAAAGTTAGTGAACTACTTATAGATGTTGACTCTGAAATTATTGGTATATCTGAACACTTCTTAAATAAGGAGATAATTCAGAGGCTTCCTTTACCAGGATACAGGTTGGCTGGCAGCTTTTCTAGGAGCTCTTTGCGGTGTGGGGGAGTAGCCATGTATGTGAAAAACCGTATCCCATTTGAGTCAATTGATGTTTCAAAGTACTGCACTGAAAAGGTGTTTGAATGTTGTGCAGGTGTGGTTAAATTTAGTGGAGCTAAACTTCTTACTGTTGTTATTTATAGATCCCCAGACTCCGATTTCACAACATTCTTGCTAAAGCTGGAAGAGGTTCTTGGTTCACTTTATAGGAAATACAAAAAGTTAGTTATATGTGGTGACTTAAATATAAATTGTATAAGTGATTGTGCAAGGAAAAGGATGCTGGTAGACCTCCTTAAGTCATATAATCTTATGCAAACCGTATTCTTTCCAACGAGAGTGCAAGGGAACAGTAGAACAACCATAGACAATATTTTTGTTCATTCGTCATTACTAGAAGGGCATTCTGTTAGCAAAATGGTGAATGGCCTTTCAGATCATGATGCACAAATTTTAAGTCTAAAAGATTTTTGTGCTGCAACACAGGTTAAATATAGTTACCAACTTTTTAGGAAAGCTAATCCAGTTGCTGTAGAGACTTTTGTAAACCTTATCAAGGAACAAGAGTGGCAAGATCTTTATAGTGCTGATACAGTAGACGATAAATATAATGCTTTCCTCAAGACTTTTCTCGTGTTCTTTGAAAGTTGCTTTCCGTTAGAACGTTCAAAACAGGGTACTAGCACAAACAGGCAGCCTGGGTGGCTGACTAGAGGGATATGAATATCTTGTAGAACAAAGTGGCAATTATATCAAAACGTTAGAAACAGTCACAATCTAAATGCAGTAGCCCATTACAAACAGTATTGTAAGGTGCTTAAAAAAGTTATTAGGAAGGCAAAAAGTATGTGGTATGCAGATAGAATAGCTAAGTCTCAGGATAAAATTAAAACCATATGGTCAGTCGTAAAGGAAGTGGCTGGTCTGCAGAGACAGGTCGAGGACATAGAATCAGTGCGTAGTGGGAATGTCCGTGTTACTGATAAGTCGCATATATGTACAGTATTTAATAATCACTTTCTGAATATAGCAGGTGAACTAAATAGAAAGCTAGTCCCAACAGGGAATCATATAGCGCTCGTAGAAAAAAGTGTTCCGAGACTGTTACCTGAAATGCTCCTCCATGATACTGACAAGAGGGAGATTGAGTTAATAATTAAACCACTAAATACCAACAACTCTCATGGATATGACGGGGTATCTAGCAGAATACTGAAGTATTGTTCCATGTATGTTAGCCCAGTACTTAGCCATATCTGTAACTTTTCCTTTAGGAGTGGTCGGTTTCCTGACCGATTAAAGTACTCGGTAGTGAAGCCACTTTACAAAAAGGGAGACAGGGATAATGTTGATAATTATAGACCTATTTCTATGCCATCGGTGTTTGCTAAAGTTATCGAGAGGGTTGTATGTACAAGGTTACTGCAGCATTTAAATTCACATAATTTGCTGTCAAATGTACAGTTTGGTTTTAGAAATGGCTTAACAACTGAAAATGCTATAGTCTCTTTTCTCTGTGAGGTTTTGGACGGATTAAATAAAAGATTGCGAACGTTAGGTGTTTTCTTTGATTTAACGAAGGCTTTTGACTGTGTTGACCACAAAATATTACTGCAGAAGTTGGAACATTATGGAGTAAGGGGAGTAGCTTACAATTGGTTCGCCTCTTACTTTAAGAACAGAAAGCAGAAGGTAATTCTCCGCAATATTGAGAGTGGTAGTGATGTTCAGTCCCAATGGGGCACTGTTAAGTGGGGCGTTCCCCAAGGGTCGGTGCTGGGGCCACTGCTGTTTCTTATTTATATAAATGATATGCCTTCTAGTATTACAGGTGATTCTAAAATATTTCTGTTTGCTGATGACACCAGCTTGGTAGTGAAGGATCTTGTGTGTAATATTGAAACATTATCAAATAATGTAGTTCATGAAATAAGTTCGTGGCTTGTCGAAAATAATTTGATGCTAAATCACAGTAAGACTCAGTTTTTACAGTTTCTAACTCACAATTCAACAAGAACTGATATTTTAATCAGACAGAATGGGCATGTTATAAGTGAGACGGAACAGTTCAAGTTCCTAGGCGTACGGATAGATAGTAAGCTGTTGTGGAAAGCCCATGTTCAGGATCTTGTTCAGAAACTAAATGCCGCTTTATTTACCATTAGAACAGTATCTGAAATAAGTGACATTTCAACACGAAAAGTAGTCTACTTCGCATATTTTCATACGCTTATGTCATATGGTATTATTTTTTGGGGTAATTCTTCTGATTCAAAAAGGATATTTTTGGCTCAAAAGCGGGCTGTTCGAGCTATGTGTGGTGTAAGTTCGAGAACCTCTTGTCGACCCCTATTCAATAGTCTGGGAATTCTGACATTGCCCTCACAGTATATATTTTCTTTAATGTCGTTTGTTGTTAGCAATATTAGCCTATTCCCAAGAGTTAGCAGCTTTCACTCAGTTAATACTAGGCAGAAATCAAACCTGCATGTAGAATGCACTTCCTTGACTCTTGTGCAGAAAGGAGTGCAGTATTCTGCTGCATCCATTTTCAATAAGCTACCACAAGAACTCAAAAATCTTAGCAGTAGCCCAAACTATTTTATGTATAAACTGAAGAGTTTCCTCATGGCTCACTGCTTCTATTCTGTCGAGGAGCTCCTGGAAGAGCTAAAAAATTAAGCAAATTCCAGTGTTACATTCTTGATTTCTTTATTTATACTAATGACGTGTCGCCTGAATATATTTCTTATATTTCATTTTATCTGTTTCTACAGTCGTGTTATAATTTCATGTATTGACTCGTTCCATGACCATGGAGACTTCTCCTTAATGTGGTCCCACGGAACAATAAGTAAATAAATAAAAAAAAATAAAAAGTGATCTTTCGGCTAACAAGGCCTTTGTAGAAAATAGACAACATACACACACACACACACACACACACACACACACACACACACGCACGCACGCACACGCAAACACAGCACATGTGTCTGTAAGCTGCGTTTACGTGTGGGGGGGGGGGGGGGCAGGAGGGGGGTGTTTTATGAAATTATATCACCCAAGAGGACGTCAGTAGGCATTTCCCAGGGAGGCAACGCCTCCACCACAGAATCCGCTGCGCTCAGGCACTTAAGACGGCCTGTCAACTACACTGCGCAACACAATCAGTATTATTTTTACAAAACCCTGCACTTGTCTCGCATTGCGAAAACTTTCCGGAAAACTCACTCGGTGTGGGCCATTTTTGTCTGGAGTGAATGTCTGAAATTGTCTATACTCTCAACAAGTATGGCCGATAGACTGTTTGCCGCCGCCACATCACAGCTGCTTACCAACGCTGCACACAGCGAAACAGTATGTGTTACAACAGTGCTGTTCGTAACAGGCTTGGTAATTTTAACCACATTCTTTACTGCTGAAAGTTCCTACTCGATTTTCTCTACTTCTTCAGTTACCTTATAATGTCATTGCGACGTTCTGTTATCTATTTCGTTAGTTCCGTTACGTGCTAACAAAGCTTCGTTACTAGTTTGCTGTACTAGCAGCGGTAGCTCCTTTAGCAAACACCCCCTCACCCGATCATCCTTCTGGTTCGAGCAGCGGACAAAGGCAAAGATAATCGTTTTACTTTTGTTTTCAAATTTTCCTTGAATCTGGTTGTCTCGCTCTACATCAAGGTTTTGCACTTGTCCAGCAACCTGCTGAACAATTTCTTCCATTGTTCCCTGCGCAGTTCTGATTTTTTCGACCTGCCGAGACAAATTATGCATAGTCGCCAACAAGGGAACAGTAGAACAACCATAGACAATATTTTTGTTCATTCGTCATTACTAGAAGGGCATTCTGTTAGCAAAATGGTGAATGGCCTTTCAGATCACGATGCACAAATTTTAAGTCTAAAAGACTTTTGTGCTGCAATACAGGTTAAATATAGTTACCAACTTTTTAGGAAAGCTAATCCAGTTGCTGTAGAGACTTTTGTAAACCTTATCAAGGAACAAGAGTGGCAAGATCTTTATAGTGCTGATACAGTAGACGATAAATACACTCCTGGAAATGGAAAAAAGAACACATTGACACCGGTGTGTCAGACCCACCATACTTGCTCCGGACACTGCGAGAGGGCTGTACAAGCAATGATCACACGCACGGCACAGCGGACACACCAGGAACCGCGGTGTTGGCCGTCGAATGGCGCTAGCTGCGCAGCATTTGTGCACCGCCGCCGTCAGTGTCAGCCAGTTTGCCGTGGCATACGGAGCTCCATCGCAGTCTTTAACACTGGTAGCATGCCGCGACAGCGTGGACGTGAACCGTATGTGCAGTTGACGGACTTTGAGCGAGGGCGTATAGTGGGCATGCGGGAGGCCGGGTGGACGTACCGCCGAATTGCTCAACACGTGGGGCGTGAGGTCTCCACAGTACATCGATGTTGTCGCCAGTGGTCGGTAGAAGGTGCACGTGCCCGTCGACCTGGGACCGGACCGCAGCGACGCACGGATGCACGCCAAGACTGTAGGATCCTACGCAGTGCCGTAGGGGACCGCACCGCCACTTCCCAGCAAATTAGGGACACTGTTGCTCTTGGGGTATCGGCGAGGACCATTCGCAACCGTCTCCATGAAGCTGGGCTACGGTCCCGCACACCGTTAGGCCGTCTTCCGCTCACGCCCCAACATCGTGCAGCCCGCCTCCAGTGGTGTCGCGACAGGCGTGATTGGAGGGACGAATGGAGACGTGTCGTCTTCAGCGATGAGAGTCGCTTCTGCCTTGGTGCCAATGATGGTCGTATGCGTGTTTGGCGCCGTGCAGGTGAGCGCCACAGTCAGGACTGCATACGACCGAGGCACACAGGGCCAACACCCGGCATCATGGTGTGGGGAGCGATCTCCTACACTGGCCGTACACCACTGGTGATCGTCGAGGGGACACTGAATAGTGCACGGTACATCCAAACCGTCATCGAACCCATCGTTCTACCATTCCTAGACCGGCAAGGAAACTTGCTGTTCCAACAGGACAATGCACGTCCGCATGTATCCCGTACCGACCAACGTGCTCTAGAAGGTGTAAGTCAACTACCCTGGCCAGCAAGATCTCCGGATCTGTCCCCCATTGAGCATGTTTGGGACTGGATGAAGCGTCGTCTCACGCGGTCTGCACGTCCAGCACGAACGCTGGTCCAACTGAGGCGCCAGGTGGAAATGGCATGGCAAGCCGTTCCACAGGACTACATCCAGCATCTCTACGATCGTCTCCATGGGAGAATAGCAGCCTGCATTGCTGCGAAAGGTGGATATACACTGTACTAGTGCCGACATTGTGCATGCTCTGTTGCCTGTGTCTATGTGCCTGTGGTTCTGTCAGTGTGATCATGTGATGTATCTGACCCCAGGAATGTGTCAATAAAGTTTCCCCTTCCTGGGACAATGAATTCACGGTGTTCTTATTTCAATTTCCAGGAGTGTATAATGCTTTCCTCAAGACTTTTCTCGTGCTCTTTGAAAGTTGCTTTCCGTTAGAACGTTCAAAACAGGGTACTAGCACAAACAGGCAGCCTGAGTGGCTGACTAAAGGTATAAGAATATCTTGTAGAACAAAGTGGCAATTATATCAAAACGTTAGAAACAGTCACAATCTAAATGCAGTAGCCCATTACAAACAGTATTGTAAGGTGCTTAAAAAAGTTATTAGGAAGGCAAAAAGTATGTGGTATGCAGATAGAATAGCTAAGTCTCAGGATAAAATTAAAATCATATGGTCAGTCGTAAAGGAAGTGGCTGGTCTGCAGAGACAGGTCGAGGACATAGAATCAGTGCGTAGTGGGAATATCCGTGTTACTGATAAGTCGCATATATGTACAGTATTTAATAATCACTTTCTGAATATAGCAGGTGAACTAAATAGAAAGCTAGTCCCAACAGGGAATCATATAGCGCTCGTAGATAAAAGTGTTCCGAGACTGTTACCTGAAATGCTCCTCCATGATACTGACAAGAGGGAGATTGAGTTAATAATTAAACCACTAAAGACCAACAACTCTCATGGATATGACGGGGTATCTAGCAGAATACTGAAGTATTGTTCCATGTATGTTAGCCCAGTACTTAGCCATATCTGTAACTTTTCCTTTAGGAGTGGTCGGTTTCCTGACCGATTAAAGTACTCGGTAGTGAAGCCACTTTATAAAAAGGGAGACAGGGATAATGTTGATAATTATAGACCTATTTCTATGCCATCGGTGTTTGCTAAAGTTCATTCACAAATTCGGTAAATTCCTTTCTAATACTCTGAAAGTTTTGTTTTAAGTGAAAATTAATTCTTGCGCCTAATTCAGGCGCTACACGTTCAAAGTTCGTATTCATATCTGAATTTTACTTTGCAGTTAGTTTTGTATACAATTCAGATACCATACGTCCAAAGTTTGCGTACAGTTGCTTCGTTTAGTTAAAAGTGATCTCTTAAAAAAATTTACGAAAATCAGTAAACGACTCGGGTACTGTTTGAGCGTTTTGCTTTCTTTTCCAGTTTCGACTGATGTGCCCATTATTTCTTCTGCATCAATCTCCTGTTCTACATCGGTATTGTCGTGGTAGTTGTTTCTTTTGGCTTTCCTATTTTTCGAATTTTTAATTAAACAAATAGCTTTTATTGAAATCAAATATCTATTGATGCCTTAACGGTCCTGCTAAAGTAATATTTATTATTCTTCAGTTTATGCTCCCAATCCGAACGATACACACGAAGATAAGTGAAAACAGTGATTTCCTTACCTTTCGATTCTTACAGCAGACCAGCAGCATGGGATTTATATTTTTCGAAACTTTTGGCATAGTTCTTCTTTTCTTTTTAGTTGTTTTGTGCGTTTTATCTCCTTTTTCGTTCTTTATCTGTTGTTACCCTCTCTCTCATGCGATTGTTGCACACAGAAAAACAAAACACAAATTTTAAGTATACAATAATAAAAGACAAAAAATTACCTTTTACACAAAACGTAATAGGTCCTGCCACAGTCGCCACTCTACTGTTTGGCTCGCATGCTACAAGATCTGTAGTTCCCACCTCTTTTCTAATTTAATTTCACATTAAGGTGGATAGCCAACAAAAGATTTAAAAAAATAATGTTCCGCACTGCATTTGCTACAATCCGATGTGCAATGGCTTGTACATGCTTTTAATTATTTTAATAAAGGTTTTATTTACTTGAAATTCTCTCTAGTGAATATTCATATTCATAGCTAGCTAGGATCATCATTGTCTGGTATCGATTCTTTTGGAAATTGCATACACTCGCCATTCAAAATGTACGAATCGATACGGTTTATAAAAGACGACCACATTTACATTTATTAAAAAAAGGGAGGTCAACTTTAAATCAGTAACACGACACATATTTAAGAAATCGATTATTATTTCAATAAAATTAATCACTTACACAAAGGTTGACACCCAAGATAGTACAAGAATCTGATCAGCCTTACAGCCAGAGTCGGAGAGAGACCAACATTTATAACGTTATCGGTTTTATTTGTCGTAGTACAGTCACATGTACTCTGCTTCTCTATCATCTCTTTCAGTTTATTACATTAACCCTTTCGTGGGCAAAATTATTGAGCAGTTTTTTAATGAATGGAGAGCAGATAGTAGTTAACAGATAGGTATATTTATCATACAGAATATCAAATTTGCTCCAACTGTGAAAGTGAGGTCACACAACAAGGTGGGAAATATTCTTCCCACTGCCCTTCCTTGGAGTTAAATGGCAAAAACAATTTTTTGAATATATGTCATATTTATTTGATAAATTTATTTCTCTTGTTACAATGATTGTTCACAATTACTTGCCATGGAATTTTCTGAAACACGGGTCTATGCAAAGTGGTATTTGACAATATGTACAAACACAGCGAGTGCTCTTTTCCGCAGCTTTGGTTCTACAATGATGGCACGTCCAGTAGGTTTCTCCTAAAATGGGTTGATGCTCCCCTACAGCCACATGACGAAAATCTTCAGGTAGTTTACCCCTTTTTGCCAGAAAGACAGGTTTTTGTCCAAGCCTTTTTTTGGGATGAGAAGCCAGCGATCAATTGTCTGGCTAGATGGATCCTGTATGTGAGCTGATCATGCTGTCCACTTTCTCTTTTACTTGTTTTCCACAGGATAAAACTGTTCACTGCAGCAACGTCCACCAGGAAATAAAATATTCTGTGCCACAATTTTACAGAACGTCTGCCAATAGCATACCTTTCTCGTAATTGATCAAACTTATCGACACCACCCATTACTTTGTTGTATTCTGCCACAACTTCAGGACAAGAAATCTCTGTACTAGTACCATCCTTGTTTTTCCTTTTCACTGTGGCTGTTTCTCATGGGTAATGAATTGAGGACAGGAAAGTGGCTGGACGGTTATCCATCCATTTTACTGCAGAAATGGCTCCTTTTGTTTCAAACTGGAATTCTCCTCGTTCCAATTTTACGTTTTTCTTCGTAAATTTGGGTAAATCAAAAGTATTTACCTTATACTACAGCTTTAAGGAAAAAATCACAAAATGTCACGCAAACAGCGCTGAAAGTCTCCTCTACAGAGCAACACTCAGCTATACAATACATCTGCGAGAAGGTGTAGCAAAAACGGCGGGAACTTCCGATTGGAAGTAGTACCCTATTCTGTTCACTAGGTGGTAGCACCGTACAGAGATGGGAACTGTGAATCCCACGGGACTAGGAGCGAGTTCATTGTAGTGGGAAGCATGTTTCCCACGGCTCACGAAAGGGTTAACTACTGTCGTATGATGACTGTGTGTGTGCAAGTCACACAGCATCATCATTAATCACATGGTAATGTTAAGCCCTCATTTACTATTCTCTCGCCGCTATACGAAAATATAAGCTAATATAACTACTTAGGATACTTACATCATGAAAACTATTTATTTTGTGTCTTACTTGTAGGAGTGACTAAGATGTTCGACTGAGGGTAGATAGAGAGTTATTTCAATAGTGCATAACTCTGACATTTAAACGTATACTCTATTAGCAGTAAACTGCCTCTGGCTAAGCAGTTATCGGTCCAGCACACAATCAGATCACTTCATACACTAAATTTTTCGGAAAACCATTGTTGCGGTATTTCGTTTATCGCTCATTTTTGTGACTTGGTAAGGTGACAATAGTTGGGGTCACGAACGATGGCGATCGAGTTTAGGCTTGTACTGCACACCCATGTCACACATTCTCCGGAAGCCAATGAGCATTCAGTAGCATTGTGAGCGCTCTGCTGTTGATGCCGTAGTTAATGCGAGCAGCGGCGCGGAGTAGGCGTGCGGTCTTTAGCGCCTTGCCACGGTTCGCGCGGCTCCTCCCGTCGGAGGCTCGAGTCTTCCCTCCGGCATGGGTGTGTGTGTTGTCCATAGCGTAAGTTAGTTTAAGTTAGATTAAGTAGTGTGTAAGCCTAGGGACCGATGACCGCAGTAGTTTGGTTCCATAGAACTTACGACAAATTTCGTAATTCGAGCATTAAATGTGATCGTAGCGAGTTGTTTAGTGAATTTCTATTCCGTTTGTTGGGAGTTGTCATTGCTGATAGAGGTGGTGAGTGATAAATTCTGCAGAAGCAAGCGAGAGACATAACTTGCAGGATATGCGCTTTCTTCAAGCGGAAAGCACGTGCATGAGCGTACCGCAACTGTCGTTTGAAATGTGAATAACGCGCTCCCCGTCTGTGCCTCGACATGCGCGAATCGCCATCGTCCGTGGATCGGACTGTAGTTTCAAATCACATATCAAACAGCAGTTACGTAATTCATCAGTACGACGAAAAATCGGTCCAAAGTTCCAAATTTCACTATTTTTATTCACTCGATGACTAGTTTCGGGCCGAGACCCATTTTCAGATCGTTGTAACATAGTCAAAAACGGTATTTCCGAAGATGTGAAATGTTGCACATTTTGAAATGGTTTTCACATCTTCGGAGATACTATTTTTGACTATGTTACGATGATTTGAAAATGGTTCTCGGTCCGAAACTAGTCTCCGAGTGAATGAAAAAGTAAAACTTGCGACTTTGGACGGGTTTTTCGTTGTACTGATTAACAGAAGTTGCTGACCCACAGCTATTCCTGCACGCTGGAAACCGGCAATACTTCTTAAATTGGCCCCCAATTTTCAGCTTGTCCCGCGTTTTAATATTTACAGGAAGCCAAAATTCCAGAATAACACGCAGCCTATTGCATCATCGCCAATCTTACATTCTGTCCTGAGAATGGTTAACTCGTTTGGTAACAACGTGAGGTGGACATTTCGTTGTACAATGCCAGTTGTTCCTGATATAGTCATCAAATGAGAGTAGCTAGTTGCACATTTTGTAGGAGGCGGCGCGCGTCTGTTACAAATGACGTTACTAAAACCAGCAGACAGTTAGAGAGTTTGTGGCAGCCGCGTTACCTTCATTATGAATACGATCTCGTGCATCAAACCGTTCCGTTTCAAATAAAAGGAAAAACGTGAAAAATATCGTATTCTACTTTTCAAAGTTTGCAAGTTAAGGTGCGAGAGTAAATTTTTAGGTATCTGGTCATTAATTCTTATGTAATACAATTAGTGTTGCAACAAAGTCCAATGATAAACAGAAAAAGAAAGCATCTGTACTCACACGCAGCATTCAGTATTCGATGTTTCTTCCATTGCTGATGCGTATCCTGTTCTACTACTACAACAGCACTTAACAACTTGGCTAGTTGGAAACATAATTTATAGAGTAATTAGCAGAGTAGCTCTAAATTATCATGGCACTTTCGCGTAGTAAAGGGCAGAAAGTGGATGGCATTATTTCATATTTTATTGTTTTAGCACAGCACATCTATTGCATACATCCAGAAATAAATTTATGTTCGAAATCGTGCCTACGGTTGGCACTAATTTTCTTTATACTATTGCACAGTAATATTGATCGTCTAAGAACGGTATTGAAGTTTATGTATTATACAGGGTGATTCAAAAAGAAACCACAACTTTAGGAATTTAAAACTCTGCAACGACAAAAGGCAGAGCTAAGCACTATCTGTCGGCGAATTTAGTTGTACATTTAGTTGTACATTTGTTCGCTTGAGGCGCTGTTGACTAGGCGTCGGCGTCAGTTGATGCTAAGATGGCGACCGCTCAACAGAAAGCTTTTAGTGTTATTGAGTACGGCAGAAGTGAATCGACGACAGTTGTTCAGCGTGCATTTCTAACGAAGTATGGTGTTAAACCTCCTGACTGCTGGTGTATTAAACGTTGGTATAAACAGTTTACAGAGAATGGGTGTTTGTGCAAAGGGAAAAGTTCTGGACGGCCGAGAACGAGTGATGAAAATGTAGCACGCATCCAGCAAGCATTTGTTCGCAGCCCAGGAAAATCGACTCGCAGAGCTAGCAGAGAGCTGCAAATTCCACAATCAACTGTATGGAGAATCCTACGAAAAAGGTTAGTTATGAAACCTTATCGTCTGAAATTGGTTCAAGCACTGTCTGCAGCTGATAAGATTAAAAGAATCGTTTTCTGTTATTTTATCCTTGCTCAAATGGAAACAGATGAATCTTTCGTTTCAAAGATTGTGTTTAGTGATGAAGCAACTTTCCACACTAACGGGAAAGTCAACTGTCACAATGTCTATATATGGGGCACTGAGAATCCGCGGGAAACAACTCAGTATGAACGTGACTCGTCTAAGGTGAACGTTTTTTTTACAACACGTAGCGCCTGCACGCGAGGTCTACATCGACAGCCGACATGTACGAAGGCAGAGTTCTAACTGACGCGTCCCGGGCATAAATATTGCGCAGTAATACTGTGCCGTCCTTGGCCTCACACTTTCGCGCAATAAATATTTGGCGAACGAGAGGCCCTTGTGGCAGTGGGCAAGGGATCAAGCCTTACCTCCCGCAATGTAGCTACTACACTTGTGTTTTGTACGTCATAACAAGCATTAGCCTCGCTACATTAAAGAATGGCTCCTACAATGATACTTCACAAACCGATGTTTGACCTCGAGGATTGAGACCGACATAAAAAAAGAAAATAATGGCCTGCAAATGTTTGGATTACGTCGATTCACAACTGGGGAACTAGGAACCCAAGAAAAGTTCACACACTATACTGGGGCCCAACTACAACCCTCAGTATATGTAATGTTTACAGAAGTGGAAATCAGTACAAAGGCAGGGTTCCTATGACAGTAACAGTACAATGTTCGTAGCATATTGTATCGAATTAATTATGGAAGTAGTAGATACGTATAAGACACAAGCAATCGTGATGAAATTACGTCGTTTCTTTCCTGGGTGGAAAGTGGTATAAAGAACTCACTGTCCTGCTGTGTTATTGCATTTATCCGTTCTTCGTAATTACCTCAAAAATTCCCTTCACCGTTTATTTTGTTAGGGTTTGTAGTTCTTGCAGCAAAATTGTCGCCCACTCTTCTCGTATCGCACGTATCCACTCACATTCAGCATCAAACTGCCTACCATTGCGATAAACACACCTTGCAAGTATTCCCCAAAGGTTTCTAAGGGGTTCATATCCAGGTTACTTGCAGGTTAGGGCGACCCACTTTTTGCTCGTAGCACATATGCATTATTTTGTCGAAACATTAGGCTTTCGTTCCCTAGGGTCTCATATATTCTAATCAGTTCAGTCTCTAGCATCTCAGTGAATTCATCGTAGTATTCAGCAAACCACTGCGTGATTTACCTTTACTGCAGAAGGCTGCCCAAATCATAAAACTTCCACAACCAAAATTTCTGCTCATTCTTACCTGCTGCTCTGTTCTCAGATCATGCCAATAATATTGAAATCCATCTTTCCCATACAAATTAAATTTTTTGTCGTCACTTAAGATCATTTTATCCTATTTTAAGTCCATGACATATTTTTTTCAGCACACTCCAATCCATTCTGCTTACGTTCATGTGTTAGTGCACCTTTCTGCAGTCGTTTGTTGAATGCAAGATGTCTGTCATTTGAAAAAAAAATTCTACTTAGCCCATATTGCGTGCCCGACCTAACGAAATTATCAATCACTGTGCCCGAGCATTTCAACTTCTTGGTGATTTGACGATTAGAGTGTCCCATTTCCATGTAAGCACCGATATTTGCTTTTTCATCTCATTATATTTTCAGCGTGAGGTTGTCACAGACATTGTTTATTTACACAACACGGAATGTCGCTAGTGGTTTCTGCAGTAGAGGGACATACGCACACACTAACACCACAAAGAGCCGACTGGTTTTATACTGAGTTGCACCGTCTACTATCTGAATCGATATCTTGTTACATACTGTAAAACCGGCATCAAATGCGATACCATTTGACTGCTTTGGCCAATATACTATGTAGATCTCATACTATTGCACATACACTGTGCAGAACTATTTCAGCCGATGATGTTAATTTTCCTACAATTTACCTTTATACTGATTTCCACTACTTTATTTAGAAACGACCTATATTAGACAGTGCTTTTTACTGTTCATTTGGGTCATTCATGAAGAAGGAGAAAATATAGCAAATTAAGCGGAAATGAAAGACTTCTATGAGCACTCTCCTCACAAGAGCCGTGAATCAAATAATAGCTTCAACGAAAAATATGGAAGAAATAAGTCGAAGAGATAATATTACGTGAAGAATAACACATTACGCATAAATGTGTTATCGGCATTCTCATAAAAAACAAAAAATATGTTAAATGAATAAATTTAATGAATGATTTACTTACTTTTCTTGCAACAAATAAGATAAACTGACTGCAAATACATTTAAAAATAGGTGTGACGAAAACATATCTTCATATGATCTCGTTGACTTTCACGGCTAGTTTATTTAAGGATGGGCAGAAAAAATCAAATTACTTTTTCCAAACCGTAATACTGTGGGAAAGATGAACTAGAGAGATGAACTAAACGGAAAAAAAGAAATCAAATTGATTAATTTCTTCCGGTTGCGTATGCGATTTAAAATTTTCGAAAACCTGCAAAAATTCAAACTTTTACGATAATTTTTAATTTGTTTTTCAAATTGCCACCATCTGAATGTCATAGCTCAAATTGCTATTTATTAGAATCACACAAAATGCTGTTAAAATACGAGTGTTGGGCAAAAGTCATTGTAACTATTTCATTTCTTGTAGATTCTTGAGTGGATGACAAACTGCTATTTGTCACGTGGAAGTGTTGCAGGCATGGTGTGTATTCACAACAAAAGATAGCTCTGTGATTTCTGGTAGGAGCACAGAGTATGGTGTGAAATCTGTCGTGTGGTGAACGAAATGGAAGTAACCCAAGTCGAGCAGCCCACATACATCAAAATAATTGCTCTTCGAGGGAGAAATGCAAGAGTGTAACAGTGAACCGGTGGAAACCCCTGTGGAATAATTTCCTCCCACACCGTACAGTAGCATGGTGGGTAGGGAAGTTACAGGAAGGACGTGAGACAACCCGTGATCAGTAACGCTCGGGAAGATCTAGGGAGTGGGAGGGGGAAGTGTCCCTCCAATAATTTTTGAAAATCAGGCCAATTTTTTGAGTCTTGGTTATGAAAACTGAGACCATTGAACGAATATATCCAAGCTTCATTAATTACACATATTAAAAGCTCTTGTGCACTAAGAATTAATGGCTTTCAGGATTTATTAACATACCAGTAAATCACATCCTCTTATCACTGAAAAGACAATATTACAAGTTTTAATCAATTTTGTTGGCACGACTACGATGATGAATTTTGCTTGGTTTTTAGTTGTACGTTTGTAGGAAGGATGGCCAAGAGGTAGACGGCTAAAAGTCGAAAGCCACGCGACCATCAATCACTACAGTCCAGGCTCAAATTGGCACTCTTTAGTTTTAAGTGACATTGAAATACGTGGTCTGAGGCATTCAGAATGCTCCAAAGAGTGGTTTTAGGCCTCACTTTCTTCAACTTTTTTCAAGATGATCTCCCGTTTGGACCCCTTTGCGAGCTATAACCTAACTATTGAGTCATACCCGCCCCCCTCTCTCCCAAAAAAAAAAAAAAATGTGCTGGTGACCACCGTGAGTGTGCAGATCAACGTGGCACGTGCTGTCATCGACCAACTTCTGAAGGAAAACAGACGATGGACGCCACTGCAGTTGGAGAGGGCAAGTGCCATCGAGAACCGCACCATTCACAGGATATTATGGACGGAAGTTCGACAGCGAATGCGACATGCAATACGCTCCTAGCACGACGACTGCAACTGTGCAAAATCGCAGCGCGGTGGGTACCGCACGAACTGACTGAACTTCGACGGTAGACGTGATAAGCAATACGCGCGGACTACTTAGCCACGCTGGCAACAGGACGGTGACCAATTCCTGTCACGAATCATCACCATCGATGAGTTTTAGGCCAGGACATTACGACCGTAATTCAAACATCAGTCTACGAAGTGTAAACATTTCGCACCATGAACTGTACACTAACGTAATATGAGAGTTGGAACTTAAATAGTGGCAACTATTTATTCAAAACCGATACAAAAGAGTTACATGCTTGCACCTGTTACTGTCCTTCAAAATAGTCACCAGTGTTATGTAGAACCCGTTCTCAGCGATGTGGATGGCGTAGTATGCCGTTAGCAGAGCCTGTTCTGTTGATGATGCGAATGGAGCGGTCTACTGCCTGTCGACTCTCTGGAACAGTTCTGAAGCGAATGTCACGAAGCCAAAACAGAACGCCAGTCCAACGAATGGCGTCATTATGGGTCGCCGCGAAAGTCGGAAGCGCGTCAGGGCCCCAGCATGGTGAAAGTTGTGGTGATTCTCATGTACAACTGTGATGGTGTTATCCTAAAGCATTACGTTCCTCCACGGCAGACCGTCAATGCACAGTATTACTGTTCGTTTTTGGAGCATCACCTGCGACCAGCTTTGCAAAAGAAGCGGCGACACTTTCTGCTCAACCCACCCATCATTTTGCACTACAATGCGCGGACGCATACAGCCCAAGCTGTGGCTGCTCTGTTCGGTCGATGGGACTGGGAAGTACTGTACCATCCACCATAATCCCAGGACTTAAGTCCTTGTGATTTTGATTTGATTCCAGAGATTCGAGAGACAGTAGACCGACCACTCCTTTCGCACCATCAACAGAACAGGCTCTGCTAACGGTATACTACGCCTTCCACATCGCCGGCAACGGGTTCTACACAACGCTGGTGACTACTTTGAAGGACAGTAACAGGTGCAAACATGTAACTCTTTTGTATCGGTTGTGAACAAATAGTTGCCACTATTTAAGTTCCAACCCTCGTAAATATATGTTCTTCAGTGTCGACTCATGTAGTCTCCACCTTGTCCTTCCATCTGTCTTTGTCGCCTTTTTTCAACCGGGATGGTATCTGTAAAAATTAAAAAAAGTTGCAATGACTGTTGCCCCAACCCTCATATTATTAGAATTCGTCAACGTCTTTCGATCGCCCTTCAAAGTTCATAGTAAAATGGTTAAAGGTTAAATTAAAAGAAGATAGATCACAATTAAGGGATAAAATTGTTAGCAAATTACAGGAGTTTTTCTCCTTTCGAAATAACTTTTCTTAGACAGTCAGTAGCATTGTTAGGAAAAAATCGTTCTTATTTTACATACAGAACGAACTATGTTTTTTTACCAGAGAAAAGTCCAGCAAAATAACGATGAACCTCTTCGCTTTATTATTTATTCCCAGCTGAAGGTACTTGGAAAATGTGCTTCCTTGGTGAAAATGGACTTCGCCAATCTTGACAGTAGCGTCGTTCTAATGAAACTGTCCCTCGACTCAGCTCCGCATACCATTCCCGGTGCTTTCGTCTAACGCCTGTGTGTGAACTGGGAATTTTTTAATTATCGTATCTTAAGTAGGGACAGAGCCACGTTAAATACACTCCTGGAAATGGAAAAAAGAACACATTGACACCGGTGTGTCAGACCCACCATACTTGCTCCGGACACTGCGAGAGGGCTGTACAAGCAATGATCACACGCACGGCACAGCGGACACACCAGGAACCGCGGTGTTGGCCGTCGAATGGCGCTAGCTGCGCAGCATTTGTGCACCGCCGCCGTCAGTGTCAGCCAGTTTGCCGTGGCATACGGAGCTCCATCGCAGTCTTTAACACTGGTAGCATGCCGCGACAGCGTGGACGTGAACCGTATGTGCAGATGACGGACTTTGAGCGAGGGCGTATAGTGGGCATGCGGGAGGCCGGGTGGACGTACCGCCGAATTGCTCAACACGTGGGGCGTGAGGTCTCCACAGTACATCGATGTTGTCGCCAGTGGTCGGCGGAAGGTGCACGTGCCCGTCGACCTGGGACCGGACCGCAGCGACGCACGGATGCACGCCAAGACCGTAGGATCCTACGCAGTGCCGTAGGGGACCGCACCGCCACTTCCCAGCAAATTAGGGACACTGTTGCACCTGGGGTATCGGCGAGGACCATTCGCAACCGTCTCCATGAAGCTGGGCTACGGTCCCACACACCGTTAGGCTGTCTTCCGCTCACGCCCCAACATCGTGCAGCCCGCCTCCAGTGGTGTCGCGACAGGCGTGAATGGAGGGACGAATGGAGACGTGTCGTCTTCAGCGATGAGAGTCGCTTCTGCCTTGGTGCCAATGATGGTCGTATGCGTGTTTGGCGCCGTGCAGGTGAGCGCCACAATCAGGACTGCATACGACCGAGGCACACAGGGCCAACACCCGGCATCATGGTGTGGGGAGCGATCTCCTACACTGGCCGTACACCACTGGTGATCGTCGAGGGGACACTGAATAGTGCACGGTACATCCAAACCGTCATCGAACCCATCGTTCTACCATTCCTAGACCGGCAAGGGAACTTGCTGTTCCAACAGGGCAATGCACGTCCGCATGTATCCCGTGCCACCCAACGTGCTCTAGAAGGTGTAAGTCAACTACCCTGGTCAGCAAGATCTCCGGATCTGTCCCCCATTGAGCATGTTTGGGACTGGATGAAGCGTCGTCTCACGCGGTCTGCACGTCCAGCACGAACGCTGGTCCAACTGAGGCGCCAGGTGGAAATGGCATGGCAAGCCGTTCCACAGGACTACATCCAGCATCTCTACGATCGTCTCCATGGGAGAATAGCAGCCTGCATTGCTGCCAAAGGTGGATATACACTGTACTAGTGCCGACATTGTGCATGCTCTGTTGCCTGTGTCTATGTGCCTGTGGTTCTGTCAGTGTGATCATGTGATGTATCTGACCCCAGGAATGTGTCAATAAAGTTTCCCCTTCCTGGGACAATGAATTCACGGTGTTCTTATTTCAATTTCCAGGAGTGTATGTCATTTAATCTCACCGTCACTGATTTCTCTGAATAATGGGGGAAAATATAAATCACAGTCCATCCAATTAATCATTTCTGATGAGTCTTGGCCGTGGAAATTGAGTTTTGGCGGCATGAGTGTTCTGACAGTTTTCCTCTCACGATTTAACTGTATCGCCTCTAAAATTCGTGAAAGACCGACGTTACTGTCATGATTTGTTTTATCTTGTGTCATGGCCATGACGAACATTGAAATGCTCTAGCTGGGCAAAAAAGATTATTGCGATTGACCACGGGTCAATAATAACAAGTCAGTCTTCTGTCAGGTATCGTGAAGCCTGTATTGACTGATACAAAAGTTTTCGGCCGTCTGTAAAGTATTTACTTGTTTTAATATTACACGAAATAAATACAACTCGTTCTTGAAGTTGAGATGTGAGACTTTCTTCGCGCAAGTGCAATCTAAGAGTTCTGTTTGCTGCTGGCAATCACCGGGAGAGTGTGACAAAGAACCATAATCACGCACAGCCAGATCTTCTCGGCAGCTTCCTGGTTTAGTTGCCATGGAAACAGCGAGTAGATATTGTCGATCCTTACATAGTATATTTCTGTCTGTTTTGAAGATCTGTCAATCGGTACTCTTGAAGCCGGTCACTGGACATTTCTCGCAGCCAGACATTTCTCGCAGCCACTCAGATTTCACCCACTGGCCTTCTCAAAGTTTTCTGACCTCTTCTTACTGGTCCGCCGTTCAGGTAACCAAATAGATGTCGGGATGGCGGCTCATTAAAATGGAGAAAGCAAACCACCTATTGCAATGATTTTCCCCAATCTACAGTATTTCGATACAGAAAATCAGACCGTTTTTCTGACCTATATTAACTGCCGTGCCCAACCAGTCATAGAAGAAATAATAGAAGTGACGATGTTTTAAGTACTTCCAAAAGGAGTAGCATGGGTGATTTAGGCTGAGGCAAGTTTTTGAATTAGGCAGTAATGCTCTTCTTTTTTAACTTTATGATATATTTTCGAATGAGCTAGATCTACCATAAATGTGTTACCTCTGCTCCTATCTAAATTATGCCTTGCAGCGGTACTTCTTCAGGTCCATTGCGTTGTCCAGCTCTAAAATGTTGTTTCTCCCTCCTTATCAATAATATGCAATGAATCAGAATCAGTAATTAAGCCAAAGTCGTGCAAAACGTTTGATGTAACTGCAGTAGTAGCGCGATCTATAAGTCCATAACAATCAATTACTAATGCAGTAAATTTTAACTGCACTCTCATCTGCCAGTTAGAGGAAACTTAATTTGCCACTTCAAAATTTGTCGCTATTGCTACCTTCAGTAGAAGGCTATTTCTCTTCAATTTCAGCAACATTCAAATTAGAATGTGAGCAAGACGGTATCGAAACATCATTCAATGTCAAGTGGCTGTTAAGTGCTTATCTTTCTAATGTTTTATTACGTGTTTTTTTCTGACAAGTCTACTCCTCCAGTTTTCCCTGTTCCGAATTCTTAGTTTATAAACCTTTGCTCAATAGCCAGTATTTTCTTTGACGTTTCACAATCATGGTTGAAATTAATACCGCATTTACATTAATTAAGGGTTTTGTCAGAAATATAATTTACAACAGTGGTCTATCTGTGAGCTTCTGAGTCAAAAAGCAAGGAATGCTTTTGCTTTAACTCCTCAAATTTTTTGTCAAAAAAATTTTTTATGCTTATCTCTTTGGTATGATTTTCGTAGACAATACTTACGATACATGCATGTGTAGTACGATTCTGCTCCTTGTAACGGAAGATATGATTACTTTCTGAAATATTTATTATTATACTAACTAGCTATAGCTGGCCACGATTTGCAGTGGCCCAGCTGCTTAAATGGAAAAGAAAGAGAAGAGACAGCACATTTCTAATATACAGGGTGAGACCAGTAATACATGTTCGTAGATTCACTGCCCCGTGGTTTGTGAAACCCGCTTCATCGGTAAACAGGTAGAACTGCAACGCATTCTCTGTTAATGCCCATTGGCAGAATTGCACTCGATGATTAAAGTCATCACCATGTAATTGCTTATGTAGCGACACATGAAACGAGTGAAAGCGGTGACGATGCAGTATGCGCATGACACTACTTTGACTGTCCACCGGCTCTCGCAATGTCCCGTGTACTCATGTGTGGGTTCATGGCAACAGCAGCTAAAACACCAACTGCACCCGCTTCTCCTGTGACAGGCCTGTTACGGACCCGTTTGCGTGCTACGACCATACCTGTTACATACAGTTGGCGGTAGATGTTTTGCAATGTGCGGCTCGTTGGATGCTCTCTGTCCGGGTACCGTTCTGCATACACCCTGCAGGCTTCAGCTGCATTTCGTCGACACTCGCCACAGATGAATATCATCTCCGCCTTTTCAGAGTTCGAATACACCATGGTCACAGTTCCTACAACACTACACTATCACAGACGTCTGGTAACAAGGTGTACTATAGTTGGTCTGCGTGCGGAGACGAATGCAGAATAACAATAGCAGCAAGCGCTACATGCGGACACTGCGACAGCTAGACCAAACCACAACAGTGCACTACAGCCACACTCGTAAACACAGTCGTCATCGTAAACATGTCCCTGCAGATGCTGCTCGCCGACCGTGGCCCGTGTTTGTTACAACACGCAACTGAACGTCGGAGGTTTCAAGCGTCAACTTTAGGTTACAATATCTCCGGATGTGATAAACATTTTACAATGTAACAAACGGCACTGATTAAGTATTTATTTATATGTTCAGATGTGCTAACAAAACTAACGTGGTTCCATTTAAAAAACGTAAGTTTGTATTAAAAAATATACTTCCATGCATTTTTGTATGGTTTGTATTAAATAATTACACTAGCCCCTCTCCTCACGTTCTGTCTGTGGAATCGGGTCGTCAGTATTTGATGTAGTTTACGAAATACACTCCTGGAAATTGAAATAAGAACACCGTGAATTCATTGTCCCAGGAAGGGGAAACTTTATTGACACATTCCTGGGGTCAGATACATCACATGATCACACTGACAGAACCACAGGCACATAGACACAGGCAACAGAGCATGCACAATGTCGGCACTAGTACAGTGTATATCCACCTTTGGCAGCAATGCAGGCTGCTATTCTCCCATGGAGACGATCGTAGAGATGCTGGATGTAGTCCTGTGGAACGGCTTGCCATGCCATTTCCACCTGGCGCCTCAGTTGGACCAGCGTTCGTGCTGGACGTGCAGACCGCGTGAGACGACGCTTCATCCAGTCCTAAAAATTGTTAATGGGGGACAGATCCGGAGATCTTGCTGGCCAGGGTAGTTGACTTACACCTTCTAGAGCACGTTGGGTGGCACGGGATACATGCGGACGTGCATTGTCCTGTTGGAACAGCAAGTTCCCTTGCCGGTCTAGGAATGGTAGAACGATGGGTTCGATGACGGTTTGGATGTACCGTGCACTATTCAGTGTCCCCTCGACGATCACCAGTGGTGTACGGCCAGTGTAGGAGATCGCTCCCCACACCATGATGCCGGGTGTTGGCCCTGTGTGCCTGGGTCGTATGCAGTCCTGATTGTGGCGCTCACCTGCACGGCGCCAAACACGCATACGACCATCATTGGCACCAAGGCAGAAGCGACTCTCATCGCTGAAGACGACACGTCTCCATTCGTCCCTCCATTCACGCCTGTCGCGACACCACTGGAGGCGGGCTGCACGATGTTGGGCCGTGAGCGGAAGACGGCCTAACGGTGTGCGGGACCGTAGCCCAGCTTCATGGAGACGGTTGCGAATGGTCCTCGCCGATACCCCAGGAGCAACAGTGTCCCTAATTTGCTGGGAAGTGGCGGTGCGGTCCCCTACGGCTCTGCGTAGGATCCTACGGTCTTGGCGTGCATCCGTGCGTCGCTGCGGTCCGGTCCCAGGTCGACGGGCACGTGCACCTTCCGCCGACCACTGGCGACAACATCGATGTACTGTGGAGACCTCACGCCCCACGTGTTGAGCAATTCGGCGGTACGTCCACCCGGCCTCCCGCATGCCCACTATACGCCCTCGCTCAAAGTCCGTCAACTGCACATACGGTTGACGTTCATGCTGTCGCGGCATGCTACCAGTGTTAAAGACTGCGATGGAGCTCCGTATGCCACGGCAAACTGGCTGACACTGACGGCGGCGGTGCACAAATGCTGCGCAGCTAGCGCCATTCGACGGCCAACACCGCGGTTCCTGGTGTGTCCGCTGTGCCGTGCGTGTGATCATTGCTTGTACAGCCCTCTCGCAGTGTCCGGAGCAAGTATGGTGGGTCTGACACACCGGTGTCAATGTGTTCTTTTTTCCATTTCCAGGAGTGTATATCCAGCGGTAACGTTAGGTGACTCACCCTGTATACATATTGTGTCATACGAGGTCTGTTCAAAAAATACCGGAACTTCGTCCACAAAATTTTTCTGCACTTACTTTTCACTTATTGTGCATGGTCTCCTTCGAAATACTCTCCTCCACAATTGATACATCGCTCCAAACTCCTCTGGAAGCAGTCTTCGTACGCCTGTTGCTGGATCGCGCGAAGCGCTGTCTGCGAATTTTCTTTTATTTCGTCTATCATTGCAAATTTTCGTCTTTTCAACGGAGCTTTCAACTTCGGAAATTAAAAAAAGCATGTCTGGAGAGTACGGAGGATGAGGTATCACAATGATTTCGATTTTTGTGCAATAGTCAGGCACCAACAGACATGAATGTGCGGGTGCCTCATCGTGATGTAAGACCATGAAGGCGTCGCAACACATCCCGATAGTACCATCGATCAACAGTTTGTTCGTGTAGCAAGAATTCGTGATGAACTAATCCTTCAAAGTAGAAGAAACTATTGGCAAGGCCTTGGCATTTGACTTGACCTGACAAGCATTTTTGGACTTAGAGTACCTTGCCAGATCCACTGTGAAGATTGAACCTTGGTCTCAACATTATAACCCGTAGACCACCGTATCATCATCGCCAGTTATGATCCTCTTACGGATAATTTTGTCCGCGTTTGCGCGATCCAAAACTCTTCACAGGTTGCGAGGCGAAGGTTTTTCTCGTCTTGACTAATGAGCTGTGGGACGAACTTGGTAATACAATGCATTCCAAGATGCTGTGACAGTATTTCATGGCATGATTCATCTGAAGTGCTACATTATAATAAATGAAAAGCACCAATTTGCTTTTGTTCTACAATATTACTTTTATTGTAAACCGGTTTTCGGCTTACAAGGCCATCTTCAGACATTTACTGAGTATTATCACCAAAGAAGTTAAATGTTAGCAGACAACATGGGAAAAGAAGTATTTTGTGCCAAAGGTTTTCCTGTCTACTCCATTGTTTTTCATGTACAGTTCAGTTTTTACTTTTTCATTGCAAAGATGTTACTTACTGTATGTTTCTACATCAGTCTAGATATGTTACTTCTCTTCCAATGTTGTCTGCTAACATTTAACTTCTTTGGTGATAATACTCAGTAAATGTCTGAAGATGGCCTTGTAAGCCGAAAACCGGTTTACAATAAAAGTAATATTGTAGAACAAAAGCAAACTGGTGCTTTTCATTTATTATAATGTTGTTCTACCAAGAACCGACGGAAGATTCTGTTAATATGAAGTGCTACATACTTCTGCAACCTTTCGGACAACCAGTATTCAATTGGCATGCACAATTCGGTTGACGTTCCTGAAATGAGCGTCGTCGGTAGACGTCGAAGGCCGTTCTGAGCGAGGCTCACCTTTAACATCCTAAAATGTGTGATACATTCGTAACGCCAAGTGCATCTTAAGCACTCATCATCGTAGCCTTCCTGCATCATTTGGCGTGTCTCTTTAAAGGTTTTGTTGAGCTTCACGCAAAATTTAATGCAGACACGTTGCTCCTCTCAACTGTCATCTCTAAATTTGCAAACTGTGCGACACAATGTTCTACTACAGCGCCGACCAATACCTAACAGACATAAAACGATGAAACTTCCGGCAGTTATACATTAAACACAGACGTGTGAAGGGATGCCAACAGCATTTCGCTTAAAAACACCAATGGCGCGTAGACGTCGAAGGGCGTTCTGAGCGAGGGTCACCTTTAACCTCCTAAACTGTGTGATTCATTCGTAACGCCGAGTGCATCTTAAGCATTCATCATCGTAGCCTTCCTGCATCATTTGGCGTGTCTCTTTAAAGGTTTTGTTGAGCTTCACGCAAAATTTAATGCAGACGCGTTGCTCCTCACAACTGTCATCTCTAAATTTGCAAACTGTGCGACACAATGTTCTACTACAGCGCCGACCAATACCTAACATACATACAACGATGAAACTTCCGGCAGTTATACATTAAACACCATTAAACACAGACGTGTGCAGGGATGCCAACAGCATTTCGCTTAAAAACACCAATGGCACGTAATTACGAATGTTACGGAATTTTTTGAACAGACGTCGTATATTATGGAAATAAGTTCTATGTTGTTATTTTTATTGTATTTCAGGGTTTTATAGAGAAGATCAGCATGTACTGAAATGTTTATTGAAACTAAACTCGCCTTGTGTGTGTGTGTGTGTGTGTGTGTGTGTGTGTGTGTGTGTGTTTCGTCGTGTGGAGATTTCTTGTTGTGTACTCTTGAGTCCGTTGAAAGTCGCCGTATTCATTTGCAGGTTCGTTCGCCAAGCTCCCCAGTGTCTCTCCAACACCACAGCTACGTAGTGTAGCTGAAACTTTCTATAGTAATTGGAATGACTAGGAAGAGTAATATTTACGTTCAGTCTCACCTAATTATTGATCGGAGACGAGAACGCGTTTATTTCTCCCTTGAATACAACTTTTATTCTTACTATCGAATTGTAATACGTTATACTCACAATTATAAACTACCTTCATCTTTATAGGAGCAAGAACAAAATCAGCGTCACAGATAACAAAAATCAGAGATAAAGCAACGATAATGTCCGCTTTTCTTATGCAAGGAGTAACTTCTTGCTTCCTACACATAGCACAGTATCCGACACAGCTATTTCCGTAATAAAATGTGATATTACATTAGCTAAATACACGCTGAGGCGAAATAAATTTAAAAAATTAAATTTATTGGTTTTTGAAAAGAGAAAAAATTATGGATATGGAACTGTAAATTTAGAATTTTTGAAAGACTTTTTCACGGACTGTATTGACCGGCTTGAATGCGGACAAATTCAGTGCTGTGTGAAATTTGCCTGTAATATAATTTACCATTCCGATTAATTACCTTTTTGAATTCTACATCATTGTTGATTTATTCAGAGTTCTCACCTTAGACGTAGAATTCGTCCTTTTGCCACAATATTAATTCATTAGTCGCCATTGATGTTCTTCTATTTGTTGACCGTGTGTATCTTCCTGAGTCGGCATCGGTTCACTTCACGAAGACGGTGGAAACCAAGGAATACAATGTTACGTCGCTTTAAATAATTCTCGTAAAACTTAGATACTTATCACTATTTTCTTATTCACAAGACAATAATACTTCATCTGCTCGTCGCACAAACCATAAATACTAACAAGATGGCTGCCTTTCCGCACACACCAAAAATTACGTCCATCCCCTACAAGGTAACAATCGAAAGTGTATCTTAACTCCTTCTTGGAGTATGAAACAAAAGAGAATCCAATATGAACACTACAGAGATTATATTCTACATCCCTCTCAATTTAATCTTTGGCGCAGCCTTTAAGGTATTGTATATCTGTGCGTCGGAATGTGTCATTACAACGCCTATATTAGAATGCGACGTTGTGTCAAAATTTCAAAGCAATTGATCGATAACTTTCGGAAGAGACACGATTCTGAACACATGAATATTTACATTTTTATTTATATAGATAATAATACTGTAACATCGTTATGTCTGTATACTGAAAATATTTGGCAAAAACTGATTTCAGGTGATTTAGGGAGTCTAACAATGTTTTTAACAGAAGTATTTTCTAAAGTAGACACGGGAGACAAAATTAAATGCTGCACTCTTATCTTTACAAATTCAAAATAACATCGAATTTATTTCTCTAGGATACACGAATTTACTGATTTCACTTTGTATATTGAAAAAGTAACGAAACTGATTTACGTCTTTCGATACGTTTAATTTACATTTGAGTTCTTGGCCAGGAAAAACGAATTTATCGAGTTTTCTTTGTGATTTGCGTGCCTAATAATTATATTTTGATTTAATTCTGTTTACAAACAGAAATTCCATGAAAAACCTCAAGTCTTTCTCATTACACTAGAATGGACAATGCACTGTGAACTGTGGGGTCTCTATAATCCAATCAAGACTGTGAGGTGAGACTTGTTGTGTCTTGGGAACATCAGACTTTAACTCTCTCTTTGGAAACTCCTCCCAAAAAAAGAGACATGAAGTAACTCTGACAGAGAGCGTCATGCATTATCTCGCTCCTCACTACAAGTAATAAGCAAGTCGTCCTGCCGTAGATACTTAGTGCCACCTGCACAAAGCTGGGGCGGGGCACTAGTAATACATAAGTTACAGCAACCTGACAACAAGTGATAATTTCTACGCTAATTGGGAGAGTGATTAAAATACACATAAAACATGAGGAACAATGCTTACTGACAGCACAATGGCACGGAGCGATGGATTGAGAGTAAAGGTGTGGGTCACCACTTCCTTGGCCTAACCCATTGAGCATGGGTGTGAGGTTCTGCTTATATTTCCCGGGAATTTGTTGAACTTGACAGCTGCTGTGTGAGCAGAAAACGTCCGCTGATTTAAGCCACTCTTTTTTGTAGTTCTTTATCCGTTCGCATAATAATCGACTAAAGATATTACATGCATGTACTTTGTAGCAACTTAAATAGTATCGACAATTACCTTAGTAAAAATGTGATTCTTTTGCAAATTTCTGCAAACCTAGAGAGCATACGCGACCGGAAGGTCTGAATCGATTTGATGTCTTTATCCTTTCTTTTTACTCCTTAATTAGCATCTTTTATGCAAGATTTGTGAAAAAAAGGATTCGTATCTAGTATACATACACTCCTGGAAATTGAAATAAGAACACCGTGAATTCATTGTCCCAGGAAGGGGAAACTTTATTGACACATTCCTGGGGTCAGATACATCACATGATCACACTGACAGAACCACAGGCACATAGACACAGGCAACAGAGCATGCACAATGTCGGCACTAGTACAGTGTATATCCACCTTTCGCAGCAATGCAGGCTGCTATTCTCCCATGGAGGCGATCGTAGAGATGCTGGATGTAGTCCTGTGGAACGGCTTGCCATGCCATTTCCACCTGGCGCCTCAGTTGGACCAGCGTTCGTGCTGGACGTGCAGACCGCGTGAGACGACGCTTCATCCAGTCCCAAACATGCTCAATGGGGGACAGATCCGGAGATCTTGCTGGCCAGGGTAGTTGACTTACACCTTCTAGAGCACGTTGGGTGGCACGGGATACATGCGGACGTGCATTGTCCTGTTGGAACAGCAAGTTCCCTTGCCGGTCTAGGAATGGTAGAACGATGGGTTCGATGACGGTTTGGATGTACCGTGCACTATTCAGTGTCCCCTCGACGATCACCAGTGGTGTACGGCCAATGTAGGAGATCGCTCCCCACACCATGATGCCGGGTGTTGGCCCTGTGTGCCTCGGTCGTATGCAGTCCTGATTGTGGCGCTCACCTGCACGGCGCCAAACACGCATACGACCATCATTGGCACCAAGGCAGAAGCGACTCTCATCGCTGAAGACGACACGTCTCCATTCGTCCCTCCATTCACGCCTGTCGCGACACCACTGGAGGCGGGCTGCACGATGTTGGGGCGTGAGCGGAAGACGGCCTAACGGTGTGCGGGACCGTAGCCCAGCTTCATGGAGACGGTTGCGAATGGTCCTCGCCAATACCCCAGGAGCAACAGTGTCCCTAATTTGCTGGGAAGTGGCGGTGCGGTCCCCTACGGCACTGCGTAGGATCCTACGGTCTTGGCGTGCATCCGTGCGTCGCTGCGGTCCGGTCCCAGGTCGACGGGCACGTGCACCTTCCGCCGACCACTGGCGACAACATCAATGTACTGTGGAGACCTCACGCCCCACGTGTTGAGCAATTCGGCGGTACATCCACCCGGCCTCCCGCATGCCCACTATACGCCCTCGCTCAAAGTCCGTCAACTGCACATACGGTTCACGTCCACGCTGTCGCGGCATGCTACCAGTGTTAAAGACTGCGATGGAGCTCCGTATGCCACGGCAAACTGGCTGACACTGACGGCGGCGGTGCACAAATGCTGCGCAGCTAGCGCCATTCGACGGCCAACACCGCGGTTCCTGGTGTGTCCGCTGTGCCGTGCGTGTGATCATTGCTTGTACAGCCCTCTCGCAGTGTCCGGAGTAAGTATGGTGGGTCTGACACACCGGTGTCAATGTGTTCTTTTTTTCATTTCCAGGAGTGTACCTTGTTCAGATAGTGATTGTGACACTGAGGTTTAAATCTCTATTAACGATAGTACACTTCATTTGTTCACTGCCACAGTGATGTAAAAAGAAAATAATGAAAAATTCTGACCAGAAATGTTGACAACTGCTATCGGTTGAGGGGTTGAAAACTCATCTGCCTGTAATTCTGCAGTGTTACCACAGAGACATTATTTCTGATGTGTGATTGTGCTTTACCAAAAGACAACGATTTCAAATTAATCTCAGTTTAAACGAACTAATATTACAACCGAAAATCTGTGTTTTCACTTCTCTTCCTCAATCGGCATACAACGAAAATAAATTAATTTCAGTTTAGCTGCTCCTAGCGTTATTAATTTGAAGAACACAACGACAAAACTATCTTCACATTACAATAACCATAGAAATAATAAAATATTGTAGTCACAGATATTGTTATACAAGTATGAACAGCTAATATCTTTACCAGAAAGGCAAGTTGAACCGAAATACCGAAATTCTGCCACAAACACTATAGCAAAGATCTGTTGCTGCTCAATTAAGGATAAAATGAACAAAAAATCCATAAATATAGATAAATATACAGTAGGAAGCAGCGCAACGTCTGAAGTCTGAAATGTCAGCCTTGTTGCATCAGTGTGTTGATGAACATGCGGATAGTATGCCACTTTAACACACGTTCAGATCGTCCGCGCATAGTAACCTCTCAACTCTGGCATCTCTCTTATCACATCCACCACTGCTAGCGGCTCACCTCCAACTGCCCAACGCTACGCACTGTTCACATCCAACAGCCCAACACTACACTAGCGAATATTCCAACAATGAGTCCAACGAGCCACAGACTGCACACAGCGCAGTCAGCAATTTTCATACAGAGCACTACGTGGCGTTACCAACGTAAAAATCCTAACAGACTACTTACACAGTGACGCTTCTCGCTTTACTCAGCTTAGGTCCATTTTGACTACGTTCAGCTTTTGTTTCACATCATTTTGTTTGACGTCATTTGATCTTTGATTTAGTTGCAACTTTATAATGTGGCTATTGAACCTATGAGAGTATTTCCCATCCCTTAAAGCCTTAAAACCTTGCTCAGCAGATACTTGTCTAATGCATATTGAACAATGCCTTTCTTTGTCCTCAGAAATTAATATTTGATTCTGACTACCCAGATATTCTGTAATTTGAATCCTTTCGGTCTTGCTAAGCGAAAATACGAGGGGCATTCAATAAGTAATGCTACACATTTTTTTCTCGGCCAATTTAGGTTGAAAAAATAGGCGGAATTTGTAGTGGGACATCGTGAAATATTCCTGCTTCAGCCCCTATAGTTTCATGTAGTTCTGGTAGGAGGCGGCGCTATATGTAGCCTTCAAAATGGCGTATATAACGGAGGTGCGTCGGAGCATGGAGCTATCACTGAGTTTCTTTTGGCGGAAAAGCAGCGCTTTCGGAATGTCTACGGAGACTTGGCAGCGAACAAAAACACGGTGAGTCGTTGGGAGAGGCGTCTGTCATCATCGCTTCAGGATCGCACAAACCTGTCCCATCTCACACAGCTATGACTCCTACATTGTTGGAACGTTCGGACACCCTCATTCGAGGTGATCGACGGATCACTATCAAAAACCTCTCTGCACAACTGGACAACTCTGTGGTCATGCTGACACACTTGTCCATCAGTTGGGGTACTCAAAGGTGTGTGCCCGCTGGGATCCTCGCCGCCAAATCAGAAGATCATAAAGAGCAAGGAAGGACCATCTGTGCGGAATTGCTTGCGTTTTACGAGGCTGATGGTTACAAGTTTCTGCCGAACAACGCGACACCTGATGAAGCATGGATTCACCTCTTCGAACCGGAAACAAAACGGCAATCCATGGAGTGACGCCTCACCAGCTCTGCTCCGAATAAAAAGTTCGCAGCCGCACCCTCAGTCAGTGGTCATGGCAATGGTCTTCTGGGACTCTGAAGGGGTTATTCTGTTTGATGACCTCCGTCATGATGCAACGATCAACTGTGAAGTGTGTTGTGCAGTCCTCAGGAAATCGAAGAAACGACTTCGTCGTATTCGCCGCCACAAAAGTGTAAACTAACTTTTCCTTCTCCATGACAACGCCAGGCCTTAAACAAGTCTGCGCAGCCGAGAGGATCTCAGAAAATTTCATTTCACTGTTCTTCCTCATCCACCCTACACCCCGGATCTCGCACCTTCCAACTTCCATTTCTTTGCCCCAATGAAGGATGCATTCCGCGAGAAGCACCACGTGGATGAATGGAAGATTGTTGATGTAGCAAGACGTTGGCTCCGACGCCGACCAGTAGAGTGGTACCATTCGGGCAATCAAGCCATCCCAGTAAGGTGGTTCAAATGGTTCTGAGCACTATGGGACTTAGAACTTAGAACTACTTAAACCTAACTAACCTAAGGACATTCGTACCCGAGGCAGGATTGGAACCTGCGACTGTAGCAGTCGCGCGGTTCCGTACTGAAGTGCCTAGAACCGCTCGGCCACCGCGGCCGGCAGTAAGGTTGTGTGAGGCCGTCGCGCTGAGCGGATATTGTGCAGTAAAATAGAGGTTTTTAACCAAAAGAGTGGGAAGCAACACTGTGTATTGGAATTCTGAATAAAACTAACCTGTTTTTTTTTTCATTGCTTATTGGACGCTCCCCGTATTTTTCTGCCTTACTTCAGTTTCTTTGTAATGTCTGTAGTCACTGACGCTATATTAGCCTCATGATAAGTGATACCTGTATCTACATTAACTGTTTTAAAAAGTTCGTTTCTGGGGCGTCTTAGACGTTGGCCTCGCGACGCAGCTCTCTGTCTGCTCGAAGTAATTTTCAGATAGTACATTTAGAACGACTCACATTATTCCCTGTCTCCGGCACCAGTTTTAATTGTGTGATTCATCCGTCCTATTACCAGCAAACTGCAGTTAGTAAACGTACATGCGCTATTCTCCAAGTATTCTCTGAACCGCTCTGTCAGTACAGCTCCTGCGGCAAGTACACTACAAAAGCACCTGGTTAACATATATCACCGACCTTTGCATTCCAATCTTGATTCAGGATGTCACTGCCGTTTATTTTCGGATTCCGCCAGGTGTCTGTTCCTAATAGAGTACAACATTGGATTTTCCCACATTTAATAATCGAGCTTAGTTTGGTACTTTACTATGGATTCTGCTGCAGTTCGCAAATGCCAAGACAATATTTCCTCGTTCTGGTCTTCAAGAACGAAAGTTCTCCTCCGCGAGTAGCGTGGTGGCTAATCTTTCTCCGGTTACGGCAAGTAATTAAATAACGACGATGTGAGGATCACCAGTGTCTGTACTAGTGGTGTACACATTCCGCCTTTGACCTGCCTAAGCATGCCTTTTAGCTAGGCAGGCAAGGTGGCGCTCGTTATCAGCGGAACGGCTGGCTGTTTTTCTCTCATCCGAGCCAAGCTGTATCCAGCCCAAACACACTGAAGGGATCTTGCTTGCTTGCCACGGCACGTGACAGTTTATTCTGTACGCTTTCATTATATACTGTTGTGAGTATGGTTCGGAAGTTGATGAAAAGTATCTCAAGACGAATCTCAACGAAATGTGTGTTCATTTTGGGCCACTGTATGACAGAAAAATTGTCAATTTATTCCTTTTCGGCGTATTTTGGACTTATTCATTTATTTCGATATGAACGGCTTTTTCTGTCCCTTCACCCTCTTTCGACTAGTACTAGCTATTCTCAATTCGAGCCACATGAACAACATGCTGAGCGAAAAAATGGTGAAACCAGCAAGTGCCATACCCTAAAAAATGGTCTTCCGCAAGGATCAGTCTTAGCTCCCTGGCTCTTCAACATCTATACAGGGTGTTACAAAAAGGTACGGCCAAACTTTCAGGAAACATTCCTCACACACAAACAAAGAAAATATGTTATGTGGACATGTGTACGGAAACGCTTAATATCCATGTTAGAGCTCATTTTATTACTTCTCTTCAAATCACATTAATCATGGAATGGAAACACACAGCAACAGAACGAACCAGCGTGACTTCAAACACTTTGTTACAGGAAATGTTCAAAATGTCCTCGCCGGTCGGAGAGGCCGTGCGGTTCTCGGCGCTACAGTCTGGAACTGCTTGACCGCTACGGTCGCAGGTTCGAATCCTGCCTCGGGCATGGATGTGTGTGATGTCCTTAGGTTAGTTAGGTTTAAGTAGTTCTGAGTTCTAGGGGACTGAGGAGCCCAAATGTTAAGTCCCGTAGTGCTCAGAGCCATTTGAACCAACCAAAATGTCCTCCGTTAGCGAGGATACATGCATCCACCCTCCGTCGCATGGAATCCCTGATGCGCTGATGCAGCCCTGGAGAATGGTGTATTGTACCACAGCCGTCCACAATACGAGCACGAAGAGTCTCTACATTTGGTACCGGGGTTGCGTAGACAAGAGCTTTCAAATGCCCCCATAAATGAAAGTCAAGAGGGTTGAGGTCAGGAGAGCGTGGAGGCCATGGGATTGGTCCGCCTCTACCAATCCATCAGTCACCGAATCTGTTGTTGAGAAGCGTACGAACACTTCGACTGAAATGTGCAGGAGCTCCATCGTGCATGATCCACATGTTGTGTCGTACTTGTAAAGGCACATGTACTAGCAGCACAGGTAGAGTATCCCGTATGATATCATGATAACGTGGTGCATTGAGCGTAGTTGGAAGAACATGGGGCCCAATCAAGACATCACCAACAATGCCTGCCCAAAAGTTCACAGAAAATCTGTGTTGATGACGTGATTGCACAATTGCGTGCGGATTCTCGTCAGCCCACACATGTTGATTGTGAAAATTTACAATTTGATCACGTTGGAATGAAGCCTCATCCGTAAAGAGAACATTCACACTGAAATGAGGATTGACACATTGTTGGATGAACCATTCGCAGAAGTGTACCCGTGGAGGACAATCAGCTGCTGATAGTGCTTGCACACGCTGTACATGGTACGGAAATAACTGGTTCTTCCGTAGCACTCTCCATACAGTGACGTGGTCAACGTTACCTTGTACAGCAGCAACTTCTCTGACGCTGACATTAGGGTTATCGTCAACTGCACGAAGAATTGCCTCGTCCATTGCAGGTGTCCTCGTCGTTCTAGGTCTTCCCCAGTCGTGAGTCATAGGCTGGAATGTTCTGTGCTCCCTAAGACGCCGATCAATTGCTTCGAACGTCTTCCTGTCGGGACACCTTCGTTCTGGAAATCTGTCTCGATACAAACGTACCGCTCCATGGCAATTGCGCCGTGCTAATCCATACATCAAATGGGCATCTACCAACTCCGCATTTGTAAACATTGCACTGACTGCAAAACCACGTTCGTGATGAACACTAACCTGTTGATGCTACGTACTTATGTGCTTGATGCTAGTACTGTAGAGCAACGAGTCGCATGTCAACACAAGCACCGAAGTCAACATTATCTTTCTTCAATTGGGCCAACTGGCGGTGAATCGAGGAAGTACAGTACATACTGACGAAACTAAAATGAGCTATAACATGGAAAATAAGCGTTTCCGGACACATGTCCACATAACATCTTTTCTTTATTTGTGTGTGAGGAAAGTTTCCTGAAAGTTTGGCCGTACCTTTTTGTAACACCCTGTATAGCAGATTTGCCTGATCTGCACTCACGTAAATTTGCCTACGCAGATGATTTAGCTATTACAGCACAAATTAACTCGTTTGAAAACCTGGAGTCAAGACTAAATGAAGATCTAGCTACACTGAAAAGATACTGTGACCCATGGCATCTAAAAATCAATGTGACAAAAAGAGTAAGCACAGTCATGCATCTAAACTACAAAGAAGCGAGAAGGGAACTGCGCCTAGTTATATTTCCCAAAATATCTCGGTATTAAGCTAGATCGCAGTATGACTTTCAGACAACACCTAACTGATACTGCCCAAAAGCTAAAGACGAGAAATAACCTGCTCAACAGACTGGCAGGCACCACTTGGGGTTGTGATGCTGCCACTCTACGAACTGCTGCACTGGCACTGGTGTATAGCGCTGCAGAATACTGTGCCCCAGTCCGGAGCAGAAGCCCGCACGCCAAAAAAGTGGATGTACAACCAAACACCACTCTGAGAACCGTCACCGGCACTCTCAGGCCAACCCCCGTCGAGTGGTTTCCGGTGCTGGCAAACATCGCTCCTGCTTCCATACGTAGAGAGAAAGCAACCCAGGACATAGTAGAAAAAATTGAAGCAAACCGAAGGCTACCCATAAATGCCGACATGGGAGGACCCACGAGACTCAAGTCGAGGAAACCTATCGCCTGGAGCAGAACATTGGGCACAGAGGGTCTCGATGCTGAATGGAAGAATGCATAGCAGGGTCTTAGAAGAGGCGTCGTGGAAAACCATCACCTAATGCACGACCCAACCAAAAGGGTTGAAGACTTCAATCTCAACAGGAAACACTGGTCGGCTCTAAGCAGGTTTCGCACGGGAGTTGGACGATGCAGACAGCAAACAACCAAATGGGGCTATACCGACGATTCGTGTAGTGACTGTGGCGAGGTACAAACAATGGACCATCTTCTGGTTTGTAACATTCATGGTTTCAGAGACGGCTCTCTGATGTCTTTCCACAAGTTAACGGACAATGCCAGGAAATGGCTCCATAATCTTAATGTTGCTGTGTAATTAATTGTCTTCAATTTATGTGATTTTTGTTGCATTTAATGTAATAATGTAGTTTCCATGACATAATTGTAATCTAATAACTGATATAATTTATTTCCACATTGTAAGCTCCAAACGTTTATATTAATCTTATCTGTTCTTTGTAAAATGTATCTGACAGATCGAACGAGAAATAATAATCAGTTCGAGCCATCATCAGGTCACCTCTTATACATGTTTTCCGTAGTAACGAGAAGCAGCTATGAAACTCGAGATCCTTTGCACCTAAGAACCTGAAAATGTTTATTATTCTGGAAAGCCAACTAAATTTAGGTTTTGGAAGTCTAGTTTCTGTAACCATAGTGTGTTTCAGCCAAATCTGATCCCAGTTATATGACTTTTAATTACTTTTTCTAGCATACATATTTCGAGTTCGCAGAATTCATTTTAAGTGGCCAAAATAGTTCATTCTAAATTGCCGAGTGCATTTTAGCGGACATGAAGTTTGTTTTTGATATTACGTTAATCTCAAAAGTACTTGTCTGAAAGACAAGTGCTAAATGGCCTCAAGTCCTTAGCACACTTTTTCACACACACTTGTCAGGCATTAATCTTTCTGTCTTTCAAAATATTTATGTAGTGAGGAAACTACTCGTCGAAGTTACAAATATGTCGTAACATACTCGAGGTTCTCGAACGAGTGTTTAGTAACTGTTTAAACTATTGGCGTTGCGAGACACCTACCGATTTATTTGAAGCTGCCTAATAAGCACACGAAAACTTTTCGCCTGCCCGTTCCTGGGCTCTGTTCCGAAACTAGTATGTATCCTCTTATACTTAATCTGCCCTCAGTCTCCTTTCAGTTGGTTTGTTCACTTTGCTGCCCCGACTTTCAGATAAATGACCTACAGTGAAACTACCTACGCAATCATATGCCTGGCTAGTCTCGTTGGATTGATAGTGCTACCTGTTTGTCAGATGTAGCAGGCTGAATGCGTCCCATGAAGCTTGCCGGTTTTGCGTACACTAAAGCTGGCCTGCTTCGCTTCAGCCACTGTGCTTCAGTACTCTGCTCTGTGCACGTCACACATACTGTGATACTCAGGTAGATGCTTCATCTTCATCTACATCTACATCTACATAGATACTCTGTAAATTGCTCTTAAGTGCCACCGAACCATCTTCGCAATAATTCTCTGTCATTCCAGTCTCGAACAGTGCCCGTAAAAAAACGAACACCTGTACCTTCCCGTTGGTGTTCTGATTTCCCTTATTTTATTGTGATGATCATTTCTCCTTGTGTAGGTCAGCGTCAGAAAAATATTTCCGAATTCGGGGGAGAAACGTGGTGGTTGAAACTTCATGAGAAGATCCCATTGCAACGAGAAACGCCTTTGTGTCAACTCCAAATCCTGCATCATGTCCGTGACATTCTGCCTCCTATTTCTCGATAATACAGAACATACTGCCCTTCTGTGAACTTTCTGGATGTACTCTGTCAGTCCTGTCTGGTAAGGATCTCACACCTCGCAGCAGTTCTCCAAAAAGAGGACGGACAAACGTTGTGTAGGAAGTCTCTCTAGTGGGCCTGTTGCATCTTCTAACTTTATGCCAGTAAAATGCAATCCTTAGATCGCCTTCCCCACAACATTTTCTGTGTGTTCTTCCCAATTTCAATTGTTCCTGATTGTAATTTCTAGGTATTTAGTTGAATTTACCGCCTTTAGATTTGACGTATAACCGAAGTTAAATAAATTCTTTTTAGCACTCATGTGGATGACCTCAGGCTTTTCATTATTTAGAGTCAACTCCCAATTTTCACACCATACAGATATCTTGTCTAAATTGTTTTGCAATCTGTTTTGATCTTCTGCTGACTTTACAAGACGATAAACGACAGCATCATCTGCAAACAACCTAAGACTGCTGCTCAGATTGTCTCCTAAATAGTTTATATAGATAAGGAACAGCAGAGGGTCTATAAAACTACCTTGGGGAACGCCAGAAATCATTTCTGTTTTTCCCAATGACTGTACGTCAGTTACTACGAACTGTGACCTCTCTGACAGGAAATTACGAGGTCTGTCTTGTAGCTCAGACGTTATTCCATAAGCACGAAATTTGATTACAAGCCGCTTGTGAGATACGGTGCCGAAAGCCTTCTGGAAATCTAGAAATACGGAATTCATTTGAAATCCCTAATTTCGTTCTCTTGGGCGTTTTCAGTGTACTTAGTAATACAACAATATCAAAAGTCACATCAGGTTCAAGAACAGAAAAAATAAAATAAAAAATAGCCATAAATATTTTTACAGGGTATTTCAAAAATGACCGGTATATTTGAAACGGTAATAAAAACTAAACGAGCAGCGATAGAAATACACCGTTTGTTGCAATATGCTTGGGACAACAGTACATTTTCAGGCAGACAAACTTTCGAAATTACAGTAGTTACAATTTTCAACAACAGATGGCGCTGCGGTCTGGGAAACTCTATAGTACGATATTTTCCACATATCCACCATGCGTAGCAATAATATGGCGTAGTCTCTGAATGAAATTACCCGAAACCTTTGACAACGTGTCTGGCGGAATGGCTTCACATGCAGATGAGATGTACTGCTTCAGCTGTTCAATTGTTTCTGGATTCTGGCGGTACACCTGGTCTTTCACGTGTCCCCACAGAAAGAAGTCACAGGGGTTCATGTCTGGCGAATAGGGAGGCCAATCCACGCAGCCTCCTGTATGTTTCGGATAGGCCAAAGCAATCACACGATCATCGAAATATTCATTCAGGAAATTAAAGACGTCGGCCGTGCGATGTGGCCGGGCACCATCTTGCATAAACCACGAGGTGTTCGCAGTGTCGTCTAAGGCAGTTTGTACCGCCACAAATTCACGAAGAATGTCCAGATAGCGTGATGCAGTAATCGTTTCGGATCTGAAAAATGGGCCAATGATTCCTTTGGAAGAAATGGCGGCCAAGACCAGTACTTTTTGAGGATGCAGGGACGATGGGACTGCAACATGGGGCTTTTCGGTTCCCCATATGCGCCTGTTCTGTTTATTGACGAAGCCGTCCAGGTAAAAATAAGCTTCGTCAGTAAACCAAATGCTGCCCACATGCATATCGCCGTCATCAATCCTGTGCACTACATCGTTAGCGAATGTCTCTCGTGCAGCAATGGTAGCGGCGCTGAGGGGTTGCCGCGTTTGAATTTTGTATGGATAGAGGTGTAAACTCTGGCGCATGAGACGATACGTGGACATTGGCGTAATTTGGACCGCAGCTGCAACACGGCGAACGTAAACCCGAGGCCGCTGTTGGATCACCTGCTGCACTAGCTGCGCGTTGCCCTCTGTGGTTGCCGTACGCGGTCGCCCTACCTTTCCAGCACGTTCATTTGTCACGTTCCCAGTCCGTTGAAATTTTTCAAACAGATCCTTTATTGTATCGCTTTTCGGGCCTTTGGTTACATTAAACCTCCGTTGAAAACTTCGTCTTGTTGCAACAACACTGTGTTCTAGGCGGTGGAATTCCAACACCAGAAAAATCCTCTGTTCTAAGGAATAAACCATGTTGTCCACAGCACACTTGCACGTTGTGAACAGCACACGCTTACAGCAGAAAGACAACATACAGAATGGTGCACCCACAGACTGCGTTGTCTTCTATATCTTTCACATCACTTGCAGCGCCATCTGTTGTTGAAAATTGTAACTACTGTAATTTCGAAAGTTTGTCCGCCTGAAAATGTACTGTTGTTCCAAGCATATTGCAACAAACGGTGTATTTCTATCACTGCTCGTTTAGTTTTTATTGCCGTTTCAAATATACCGGTCATTTTTGAAACACCCTGTACATCGCTGTGTTATTTATGTCACAGTGTAAAACTTTAGTCATATTATATCTTACCTTTCACTCATTTGTGTGGAGGAAGCTTTCTTATGATCATGATGTAATGGACACAACTGTCACACACTTGAAGTCCGTATGCAAAATGAGATAAATGCAACCATTATGCTGGTCTTGTCACTGTGTCAGCGTACATCACATTAAAATACATTAGCTTCACATAAACTACACGCGACGTGGTCAGCATGTTAAAGCTGCAGGACTTTTGTACGTGAAAGTTGCACGTTAGTTTACGATACAGGTGTTTTTAGAGTATAAGCTAAGACGGCGCTGTCAGTCGTGCTCCAGGAAGCTGCGTTATGACGCCGTGCAGCTGTTGGGTATGTGTTCATCATGGTGCGGTGGACAGCATCATTCTGTCTCCAGGAAGTTTACTCGCTTACAGTGGCTGGACAATAATATGGAAATACCGTGAGAAATCCACGCTTGAACATAAACGCAGATGCCAGACAAACCTGCAGCTTGCGCAGTTGTATTTGACCACGAACTTACGGAACTCGATCGGAAAATAATCGAGCAAAGACAAGACTTGAATAATTACAATATTTAATTGCTCATGTGAGCAATAATAGGAAAATGACTTCAATAGAAGTACATACTTCTGATTCCAAAATGCCATGGAGGGAGGTGCGCGGCTAAGTATAAGCGCGAGCAGAGCCATGGCGAGTACTACAAGTCCAGGTTCCGGGCCAGACCTACACAGACTGAAACTATGTCTTTACTTATTTTTATCATTTAAACACTGGCCTACAGAATTTTCTTTGACAAACACAACGCAAGCTTAACCTATTTATTTGTTACCCACAATATACAAGCCTCTGTTATAGAGTGACAACATGACTTCAAATAATTAACGCAAAAGAATAGCCCTCAATTGAGAGAAATCCTAAGAATAAAAAAATCCACAAAATATGAAACTACATAAATATGAAACTACCCCCAATTCTGTCAATTGCCTAAACTCATTTCATCACGAACAGCATTTTTTTGTAAGTCACTTACCTCACAGAAAATCTTCATAACACGAACTACAGCAATTACAGCAAGCAGCAACTACAGCCAGCTAAATAAAAAGATTCTAACTACTATAGACTCTACTAGGAGGCATGTGGTTAGCAAAAGAAAGATTTTGTTGGAGAGCAAACAACGGATTTAGAAAATTTTACCTTATTCATGTGACATCTAGATCTAAAAAATATATAGTTGTCAACAATTCCACAACCCAAATATTACCAACAACATCCATCCTCATTTTACATTTCCTTGCGTCTCATTTTACAATGCATTTCCGACCAACACAGAGTCTCCACTAAGAAAAAACCTGTCCATACACTTCTCTATCCTCTCGCTAACTGCTAGTCCGTCCAACCACATAATCTTTTGCCGAGGGCGCAGAGCGCTGTCAGCGATATTAACACACTCTATAGCGCCGCCAACATATAAACAGGCTACTTACAAGAAGTTCCTGCTTGACGGCTGTCTGTACTGAACTCTTACACGGCAGCGGTGGCGCGTAACATGTCTGGACAATTGTCCGTGTAATTTGAAGGTCCAGTAGTCTGTGCCTAATGCCTTCTGTCTAAGATAAGGTTTGAATATGAGGGTTCCCTTGCATGTGTTCTTTTTTTTTGATTTTGTGTTTGGTATGTTTTTGTGTGTTATCCTATTATGAAATGCATGTTATGACCGGAATTGGCGAGTAGTAATATTTCTAGGATGTTTGTAGTTGATTTGATTTGGGTCTGCACGCAGCGATGAGACGGGATGAAATGGAGTTGTGACTGTTTTGTTGTATAGTGATTGTGTGTACTTTTGTGTGATTGGCGTGATGGATGGCATGTTTGTGTCTTGGGGTATGTGTGTGTTGGGAACGAACCAGGGTGTATCTGTTATAATTCTAAGTGCTTTATTTTGGAGCACTTGCAGTTTGTGGATGTGAGTGTCCGACTTCACAGCCATATAATATAGCAGGAAGGACTATGGCCTTCCAAATTAGTAGTTAGACTTCGGTTGTCAGCCTATTGCTACCGTAGCGGTCGCGCGGTTCCAGACTGTAGCGCCTACAATCCGCTCGGCCACTCCGGCCGGCAAACCTGATTTCATGCATCGGTAATGTGTGGACTCCAAAGGAGATTGTCATCAATTTTGAGGCCTAAATATTTTACCGATTCGCACCAGGGGAGATCCCTCCCATCTAGAGAGAGCTGACTGGTTGGTGGCCCCCTCCTGGTAGTGTACATGATGGCGTTGCATTTTTTGGCATTAATTTTGGTCTTCCAAAGGTTGAATCATTGAGTAATTTGCTCAAGGTGTCGTTGCAAGCGCATGACGACATAATTGGGGTTTCGGTGACTGGCATAGACATCTGTATCATCAACAAAGACTGCGAGATGAGTGCTGTCTAGCTTAGAGATATCGTTTACATAGATGCTACACACGTCAAAAAAAGTTTTGGATCACGCCAGTTCCCAGAACTCCTGCAGGTGTACGTTGACTGTTGGTACTGTATCACAGGCGCAGCCCCTTTGACTGTTCAGAGATGTCACTAAACCCGCCCAAAGATGTAAACAACCATGCATGAGCAGCGCCTATTAGACGGAGGGGGTCCGACAGCCGATCACTTCCAGTCATTCCACCAGGAAGGAAGTACACGGCTCGTGTTGTCTGTAGTTCAACTATTCCTAGACAGTCAATACCGCGGTTCATCTCGTCCGCATTGTTACTCTGTGCCAGGGAGGCTCTCAACAAGAGAAGTGTCTAGGACTCTCTGAGTGAATTCAAGCGATGTTGTTCGGTCATGAAGGAGATACAGAGAGACAGGAACTGTCGCTGACGTACCTCGCTCAGGCTGCCCAAGGGCTACTACGGCAGTGGATGACCGCTACCTACGGATTATGGCTCGGAGGAACCCTGACAGCAACGCCACCATGTTGAATAATGCTTTTCGTGAAGCCACAGGATGTCGTGTTACGACTCACTGTGCGCAATATGCTCCATCATGCGGAAATTCACTCCCGACGTCCATGGCGAGGTCCATCTTTGCAATCACGACACCATGCAGTGCGGTACAGATGGGCTAAACAAGATGCCGAATGGACCGCTCATCACGTTCTCTTCACTGATGAGTGTCGCATATGCCTTCAACCAGATAATCGTCGGAAATGTGTTTGGAGGCAACGCGGTCAGGATGAATGCCTTAGACACACTGTCCCTCGAGTGCAGCAAGGTGGAGGTTCCCTGCTGTTTTGCGGTGGCATTATGTGGGGCCGACGTAGGCCGCTGATGGTCATGGAAGGCCCCGCAACGGCAGTATGATACGTGAATGCCTCCCTCCGACCGATAGTGCAACCACATCGACAGCATATTGGCGAGACAGTCGTTTTCATGGACGATAATTTGCACCCCCATCGTATACGTCTTGTGAATGACTTCTTTCAGCATAACAACATCGCTCGACTAGAGTGGCCAGCATGTTCTCCAGACATGAACCCTATCGAACATGCCTGGGATAGATTGAAAAGGGCTGTTTATGGACGACGTGACCCACTAACCACTCTGAGGGATCTACGCTGAATTGCCGTTGAGGAGTGGGACAATACGGACCAACAATGGCTTGATGAACTTGTGGATAGTATGCCACGACGAATACAGGCATGTATCAATGCAAGAGGACGTGCTACTGGTTATTAGAGGTACCGGTGTGTACAGCAATCTGGACCACCACCTCTGAAGGTCTCGCTGTATGGTGGTACAACACGCAATGTGTGGTTTTCATGAGCAATAAAAAGGGATGAAATGATGCTTTTGTTGATCTGTATTCCAATTTTCTGTACGAGTTCCGGAACTCTTGGAACCGAGGTGATGCAAAACTTTCATTGACGTGTGTGTATAGCAAAGGGCTCAGGATAGATCCTGAGGGAACCTCCGCTTCTGTAGGTTTACATTGCTTTTACTCTTTTCTAAACTAACAAAAAACTACCTGATATCTCAAAAGGATGCCAGAGTTTTGATCATGTGGAGTGGACACTCTCTCTTATACGGGCTACGCCGCTTCTGCCTTTATAGTCTGTGGCTGACTACGCCGTCCCGTCCAATTTGGCACTTCCGGGCACCGTCCTGCAGGGCCTCATGTATGACAATACGTTGTCACCACCAACGCTCTGCAAGACTTCGCGGGTCTAAAAGTGAGCTCAGGTGGTACCTTGTGAGTCCATGTAACATTTCCGGAAAACACTCAAACCAACGTCCTTCCTGTGGCGTCTCCTTTGTACTCCGAGGACTGTCTAGGAAACTTACACGTTGCTGCTGTTCTGTTGCCTTTCAGTCGTTTCATTTTTGAAATATGCAACACAGTATCCTCAATACGGCGCACGTGTCACTCGTGGGCAGAACAATATTTTGTGTAGCTGCGAGTGTATTACGTCGGAGCTAAGTGAATTCGAACTGTTGGTGATCGTGTAGTTGGTTCCTCTGTAACCAAGGCAGCGAAGTATTTGTTGTTTCAAGAGGCACCGAATCGAAGATTTATACCGCATACAGGGAAAGCAAAAAGACATCATCCGCTAAATCACAATGCGGACGAACGTGTGTGTCGAGTGATCGTGACGAACGGTCATTGGAGAGGATTGTGACGAAAAATACCAAGACGGCAGATGCAGAAGTCACCGCAGACCTTAATGTCCCTCTTGCGAAACCCGTCACCTCGAAAACAAGTCGAATGGAGCTTCATAAGCAAGAAATTGCAGGGCGAACTGGAATTCCAAAACCACTCGTCACCGATGCTAATGCCCCTAACAGGGAAACGTGGTGCTGAAGGCATATAACGTGGATTACAGAGCAGTGGAAGAATGTCATTTGGTCGAATGAATCTTGTTTGGCACTGTTTCTAACTTCTGGCCGAATTTACGACCCAACAGCGAAATTTGGCGAGAGTTCGGTGATAATTTGGGCAGCCATATCGTTATACTCCAGGGGCCAAATGATTACTCTGCAAAGTCGCGTGACCACCAAGTTTTAAGTGACCATTTTGGCTGATCACATCCGTCCCCTGGCACAATGTTTGATCCCCAAAGGAGGCGTTGTGTTCCAAGACGACAGGGCCCCTGTTCTCACAACTCACATCGTCCAGGACTGGTTTTGGGAGGACGAGGATGAATTGCCGCATCTCCCTAGCCACCAGAGTCACCAGATCTCACTATTGTTGAATCTTTGTTGTCTATTTGTCAGAGAAGGGTGCATGATCGCTATCCACCTCCATCATCGTTACCTGTACTTGACACTATTTTGCAGAAAGAATGGTATAAGGTACTCTTTAAAACCATGTAGAACCTGTATTCATCCATTCCGAGACGACTGGAAGCTGTTTTGCATGCGAATGGGTTTCCTGCACTTTATTAGGCATGGTAATGTGTTGCGTTTTTTGTTTTTCCATACTTTCGCCCACCCTCCACATCAGCTTCTAGGAACCATGGCCTGCCCTGAGGCAGCCTGGAAAAGCTCTTTAAAAGACAGGCTGCACTGTACGTTTTGGGACGCGCGGTAGAGGCGCGATGTCACGGATTGCGCGGACCCTCCCACCGGAGGTTCGAGTCCTCCCTCGAACATGGGTGTGTGTGTTGTTCTTAGCTAGATTAACTTAGTTTAAGTTGTATGTAAGTCTAGAGACCGTTCATCTCATCAGTTTGGTCCCTTAGGAACTCACACATATTTTATATGTGATGGCAGGGTGCATAATTTTTTTTTCCCTGCTGTAAACAGAGTTCATTATAACGAGCCTGACTGAATCTATTGAAAGAAACAAGTTCCTGCCTAAAATGTCTGTGCTATATTCTCATTTTAGCGATATTCATGCAAACGGGTATAAAGTCCGCCCTAATACACAGACATTGAATTAAATACTTAAAAAAATGGTTTAAATGGCTCTGAGCACTACGGGATTTAACTTTTAAGGTCATCATTCCCCTAGAACTTAGAACTACTTAAACCTAACTAACCTAAAGACATCAGACACATCCATGCCCGAGGCAGAATTCGAACCTGCGACCGTAGCGGTCGCGCGGTTCCAGAGTGAAGCGCGTAGAACCGCTCGGCCACACCGGCCGGCAAATACTTATACTTCCTCATTATTATTTGTGCTATCATGTTCACTCACGTAGCACATTCTCTCAGTAGTAGCCTGTGTACATACAGAACTCGCCACCTGCTGTCCCAAGAATCGCAGCTTTTACCAAGTCAACAAACAGTTTGAAAGTTCAGACAATGGCTATCAGTGTCGGTTTATCCGCTCAATACCGAACAGTTCAATAATATTCAATAATATGAAATTTCAGAACTTCGAGAGCGTAGCACGACATGCAGAATTTTTTTTATATCAACGAAAGAAATTCACAAAATTCTCTACAATCCTGAAACATTGTTTACGCCAGATACCGTCATTTTTCGGAACAAAAAAATGGCTCAAATGGCTCTGAGCACTATGGGACTTAACTTCGAAGGTCATCAGTCCCCTAGAACTTAGAACTAATTAAACCTAACTAACCTAAGGACATCACACACATCCATGCCCGAGGCAGGATTCGAACCTGCGACCGCAGCAGTCGCGCGGTTCCAGACTGTAGTGCCTAGAACCGCTCGGCCTCCCCGGCCGGCTTTTCGGAACACTCTCCTCCTTATCGACAGTAATTTATAACATTTTTTTCCAAAATACAAACCCAAGTCCCCATGCTATTGAAGCTGAATTATAACTCCTCGTGACGAACGTGCACAAATCTTTCCCCGTGCCTGAACGTGCCATTCTCAACTGATAGGCTGGAACATACTGCAGCCAATCAGCTTCACAGCTCTTCGCTGACAGCACAGAAATTTCCCTCCTTGGCCAACCCCCAACTCCTAATTTACGTTCCAAAACATAATCCCATCTTTACTAGTCTTAATGACAGAAGTAAAGATTTTGCTTCCAGAATCGTTAAACTGGCTGCAGTGCATTAACCATGTCATGCCATGTATCTGATTCACTGCTCGACTACACTTGGACTCGCATTCGGAAGGACGACGCTTCAAACCCGCATTTGGCCATCCAAATTTTGGTTTTCATTGCTTTCCCTAAATCACTTAAGGGAAATGGCGGGATGGTTCCATTGAAAGGCCATGGCCGATTTCCTTCTCCGTCTTTCCCCAATCCGAGCTTGTGCTCCGTCTCTAATGACCTCGTTGTCGACTGGACCTTAGACGCTAATCTCCTCCTTCTTTCCCTCCTCCTCCTCCTGAGTTACACAACATGGTTCACAGGTTCATTCGTTAATTATTAACAAAGTTCAAGATTCATTCGTCAGATAGATGTTCCATTCTCACCCCCAGCTACTCTAACAGAATTAAAAAAAAATAAAATAATAATGTCAAACAACTGAATATAGTAGTTACTACTTCAGAAGTGAGATCTTACGCAGCTTTCACTGTTACAAACAAAATACTGTCTAATTGACTATTACTCAACCACTTTATTATTGCACTCGGTCGTAAACATCACAGTGCGGACTGAGGAAAACGAATTGCACTGTCAAAGCTTTTAGGTCACTATGTGATCAAAAGTATGCGGACACCTCCATAAACAAACGTTTTTCGTATTAGGTGCATTGTGCTGCTACTTACTGCCAGGTACTCCATATCAGCGACTTCAGAAGTCATTACACATCGTGAAAAAGCAGAAGGGGTGCTCCGCGGAACTCACGGACTTCGACTGTGGCCAGGTGATTGCGTGTCACTTGTGTCACTCGGCTGTACTCGATATTTCCACACTCCTAAACATCCCTAGGTCCGCTGTTTCCGAAGTGATAGTGAAGGGGAAACGTGAAGAGACATGTACAGTACAAAAGCGTACAGGCCGATCTCGTATGTTGACTGACCGAGAACGCCGACAGTTGAAGAGGGCTGTAATGTGTAATAGGCAGACATCTATCCAGGGCATCACACAGAATTCCAAGCTGCATCAGGATCCACTGCAAGTATTATGACAGTTAGGCAGGAGGTGAGAAAACTTGAATTTCATGGTCGAACGGCTGCTCATATGCTACACATCACAACGGTAAATGCCAAACGATGCCTCGCTTGGTGTAAGGAGTGTAAACATTGGACGATTGAACAGTGGTAAAACGTTGTGTGGATTGAGGAATGTGGCGATCCGATGGCAGGATGTGGAATTAATTGGTTTATAAATAGAATGTAACGTAGGAAAGATGCATTTCCCGGCCGATGCCATATGTGGGGCGGTGGGTGGAATTAATTGTTGTTAAATGTTCCTATTATTTATGCAGTCTTTTGCTGTTCTCAACACTGGCTGTCTAACCACAATATTGGCAACCAGAAAGTGATTAACAAAACGTGAAGCCTAGAATTAGAATTCCTAATGCCCACTTCATCTGAGAAATACACTCACAGCTACAGCTTATAGCTCTGAGGAATTAGGAGATGGTTTGGGATTCATAATCAAAAACGATTCTCTATAAAATGTTCACTATATTCTGAAAGTAACAGACCAAAAAGAATCCACACACTCCAACTAACAGAGCAGTTCAGAGTCTAATGCGCTGATACAACTATAACTGTTCAAATTAAATGTTTAAGTGAATGCTCGCCATAATTTGATGATAATGTTCATCAAACGTCACGCTAAATAATGGTAGAATGTCTGTCCCGCGGCGGCAAGTGAAAATACGACATACGCAAACTGAAGATAGATCATTAAAGTCATCCCAGAATTAACACTTCATTCGAAAACGATTTCATGGTTACTCATATCGCGAGTAACTTATTACGGCATCCGAGGCTGTTTATAGCAATGATACCGACGCGACGCGACTGCCGGCACAGGTGGTGTGCTATTCAGCGTCTGGAGAGAACTGGGGCCTTTTCTCTCACGCAGCATTCTTATATATAAAGCCGCGGTGCGGACGGCTAAGGGAATGCCTGATCAATTCAGCTCTACCGACTAGCCGCTGGGCTAGTAATGCACCATTTTAAGTTATTGAATAAATCATCGCTTCCTTTGCTGATGGCCGATGAAGCTCTCAATTTAAATGTGCATTCAGCACACAGGTAAGTAATCATAATAAAAGTCTGACGTGGCTAAGTCAAATATTTTGGGTGAGAGAATTAATTTAATTACACTACACGCAGTAGACGAGCTCTGAACTTGCCCTTTGGAGATACGCTATTGCTATAGTTTTATAGTTATTCAATTGAAACTTCTCACATCTTTATGATTATAGCAGATCTCCCTTCTACTTAAATTTAAACATCCTAGCCTTATTTATTCGCCTACTTAATCTATCTTGCTTCCTTAATTTCTAAGACAAAAACCAGAAAATCACGAATTTCAACTAAAATTTTAATTTGTGAGATCCAGAATACTGTTTCTACTAAATTATTATGCAAAAGGAATCCAAATATAAAATTTTAAGTTTCTAGCTCTTTTCTGTTGCGCCAATGATTTTTACAGAAAAATGTCCAAATTTCGAAAATGGTTAAAGTTATTGAACTGATATTCAACACACATTGATTTAGAATTACTCCTGACATGCTAGAAACGTTTCAGGTTATTTACTTGATTTTTAAAGTATTGCGCAACATTTATGACGTCAGAGCTAGTTACAACGGACTAGGCTGGCACACAATGGAAAGACTGATGTGAATTTTATACGGCGTGAGTAAGCTGCTTCCCTACAACAGCACAGGCCTACATTGATGTTTTAAGCACCTTCTTGCTTCCGACTGTCGAAGAGCAATTGGGGGATGGCGATTGCATCTTTCAACACGATCGGACACCTGTTGATAATTCACGGCCTGTGGCGGAATGGTTACACGACAATAACATTCCCATAATGGACTGGTCTGCAAAGGGTACTGACCTGAATCCTATAGAACACCTTTGGGATGTTTCGGAACGCCGACTTCGTGCCAGGCCTCACCGACCGACATCGATATCAGTGCAGCACTCCGTGAAGAATGGGCTCCCGTTCCCCAAGAAACCTTCCAGCACCTGATTGAACGTATGCCTGCGAGAGTGGAAACTGTCATCAAGGCTAAAGGTGGGCCAACACCATATCCAATTCCAGCATTACCAATGGAGGACGCCACGAACTTATAAGTCAATTTCAGCGAGGTGTCCGGGTGTTTTTGATCACGTAGCGTACTGTTGTTGTTGTTGTTGTTGTTGTCGTCTTCAGTCCTGAGGCTGGTTTGATGCAGCTCTCCATGCTACTCTATCCTGTGCAAGCTTCTTCATCTCCCAGTACCTACTGCAACCTAAATCCTTCTGAATCTGCTTAGTGTATTCATCTCCTGGTCTCCCTCTACGACTTTTACCCTCCACGCTGCCCTCCAATGCAAAATTTATGATCCCTTGATGCCTCAGAACATGTCCTACCAACTAATCCCTTCTTCTAGTCAAGTTGTGCCACAAACTTCTCTTCTCCCCAATCCTATTCAATACCTCCTCATTAGTTATGTGATCTACCCATCTAATCTTCAACATCCTTCTGTAGCACCACATTTCGAAAGCTTCTATTCTCTTCCTGTCCGAACTATTTGTCGTCCATGTTTCACTTCCATACAACGCCACACTCCATACAAATACTTTCAGAAACGACTTCCTGACACTTAAATCTATACTCGATGTCAACAAATTTCTCTTCTTCAGAAATGCTTTCCTTGCCATTGCCAGTCTACATTTTATATCCTCTCTACTTCGACCATCATCAGTTATTTTGCTCTCCAAATAGCAAAACTCCTTTACTACTTTAAGTGTCTCATTTCCTAATCTAATTCCCTCAGCATCACCCGACTTAATTCGACTACATTCCATTATCCTTGTTTTGCTTTTGTTGATGTTCATCTTATATCCTCCTTTCAAGACGCTATCCATTCCATTCAACTGCTCTTCCAAGTCCTTTGCGTACTATCAAACCCTATTTCGTGCAGGCTCGCTATAAGCCGATTGAAGCGCCTTGTTCCCACTTTCAATAATACTGCGGTCGACTAACATGTAGCAACGAAGTGTTTAGTTCAGATAAGTATTTCCGGAATTACACTGCCTCATAAAAAAAGTGAAGCACCCAGAAGAAATGTTCGGATATCAGTGTAACTTCGTAAACGTGCATATCATCGGCATGTATGTAACTGATCACAGTTGGAATTCTCTGTGAACAATCACCAGAGCACGTTAGTGTCGTTCTTGTTTAGTGTTGTTACCAGGCCTGATAGGGTATAAAAGGGGCGAGAACAGCGTCAGATGGTGAGTGATCACTATGACGGAGATGCCACATACTCGAGCGAGACAGCGTTACCAGTACCTGACAGAGTTTGAGACCAGCCTCATTGTGAGTTAGCATAGGCCGGCTAGTCGAATCGTGTAATATCCAGATATGTGGAGGATTCGAATACGACAGTGGCACGACGTTGGAGTGCACGAGAATGTGAGGGCAGGCATACCCGTAGTCAAGGTTCCGGTCAATCACGTCTGACCACCACAACAGAAGATCACCGTATTGTGAACCACGCACGGATTCTCTGCAACACTCTGTGTCGTTCTGCACCATTAGTCCTAGACTAGCGGCAGACGGACTAGGGAATTACCGACCCAGGCGCAGGCTGCCGTTCCACCACAACACAAACGGTCGCTTTTTGAATGGTGCCGTGGCCAGGAATCATGGACTGCTGACAAATGGTGTTGCACTGTGATCATCGATGAATCGCAGCTCGGCACTATCCTGGATGACCATCGTCAGCGACATGCAGGAAGGTCCCGTTGTTACAATATTTTGGAGGGGGAGAGCGATATCACTCCTGATGTCATGATGTGAGAAGCCATCGGGTATAACTTCAGGTCACGGCTGATAGGGACTGAGGGAACTCTGGCGGCACTGTGGTATATCATGAACATCCTCCGTACTAATGTGTTACCTCTCATCTGACAGTATCGTGGTGCCATGTTTCATCAAGACAATGGTCGTCCAAACATGGCACGTGTCTCTATGAACTGCCTGCCTGATGTCGAGGTACTAACTTAGTCAACAGGATCCCCAGATCTGTCCCTGATGGAACGCATCTGGGACCATCTCGCATGTCATCCCAGTGCCAGTAACCAGCACATCAAGAACATCAAGAACCAATTACAACATCTGTTGGTCGTCCTGCCTCCGGGGAGGATACAGCTGATTAATGACACATTTCCCAACTGAATCAATGCAGGCATTTCGGCCAGAGCGGGTGCAACGTACCCGATACTATATTCACATCACATACGCTTTCAACTCTGAAAGTTTCATTTCGTTTCCGCCTCCCTTTTGTTTGATATATTTGTCACGCAGTGTATTTGTACCATAGAATTGAAAGAGGTAAACGGTTGACTACTCTTATTCTGAAAGGGCACATACGACGTTGATTCAAATGAAAACCTTAAAAGTTCCATAAAATTTCGAAAAGTTGCGTGATGGAGTTGTTAGGTGGCAACAGTGTTCCTTGAGGTTCAGAAAGTGACCAATAGGTGGCAGTGATGCTACAACGCAGGAGGAGGCAGCAGCATCTACGACTAGATGGCCACCCCACTGTCAACATGCACTGCGATTGGGCAGCTATCTGTGATGCGTTTTTTGTGTAGTGAAGCTGCAAAACAATCGAAATTCATCGCAGAATGACAGCGGCGTACGGGCATTCGTGTTTGTCGTTGCAGCAAGTGTACAAGTGTTGTAGGAAGTTCTGTGGAGGATGGTCCAAGACAAGGGCAGGCTCATCGCATAGTGACAGACGAGAACATTGCGTTAATGGAGGGAGGAGCTTGTAAAGGAGAACAGATATGTAACACTGAACGAAGTAGCCACAAATTTGAAGATTAGTATTGGTTCGAAGCAGAATATTGTTCACAATGTACTGCACTTCAGTAAGGTGTATGCAAGATGGGTGCCATGTCACTTGACTGCCGAAATGAGAGACCGCCGCGTCGGTGCCTGTGAAGAAAATTTGCATCATTTCCACGTTGAAGGTGATGCATTTCGGGGAATAACTGTTGCAGCTGGTGAGACTTGGATGCACTATCATCAACTAGAAAGAAAAAGTCAAGCAAGGAACGGCGCCACAGCTCATCGCCAAAACCCAAAAAATTCCGCACTCAACCGTTTGCTGGTGAAGTCATGCTCATTCTCTTCTGGAATGCAAATTGAGTAATTTTGGAGCATTACACGGATAGCACAGTGACAGCTACCAGTACGTTTTATTCAGACGTGTTGAAAAACCAAATTCGCCCTGAAATCATGAGTAAACAACGAGAAGTCTGAATTCATGAGTATTGCTACAGCATGACAACGTCCGACCGCATAAAGCCCATAAGATGATTGAGACCATTCAGGAAATTAAATTTGAGTGGTTGATACATCCTCCTTATTTACCAGACCTCGCTCCTAGTGACTTTAATCTATTCGGTGCACTTAAAGAAACAATGGGTGGCAGGCATGTTAGAAGTGATGGTTCAAATGGGACTTAACATCTGAGATCATCAGTCCCCTAGAACTTAGAACAAGTTAAACCTAACTAACCTAAGGACATCACACACATCCATGCCCTAGGCAGGATTCGAACCTGCGACCGCAGCGATCGCGCGGTTCTAGACTGTTGCGCGGTTCCAGACTGTAGCGCCTAGAACCGCTCGGCCACGTTAGGAGTGATGAACAGGTGAAAACTGCGGTGCAGCACTGCTTAAACACACACTACCAAAACAATTCTTTCATCGTGGTATCTATGCACTTCCAGAGTGGAGGAATACGTGCATTCAACGTCAGGGAGACTACGTCGAAAAATGACATTTAAGTTTTTTGTTCATTGTTACTATTAAAAGCATTGTAGCACTTTTAAGGGGACTTGTACGTGAATAACGGTCAAAAAATCTATTTTTTAATTTTTGTCTTAAAAAATTCTCTGTAGTTTTCTGAACGAGAAAAAGTTTACTTTCAGGAAAATGGACCACAGAAAGTACCAAAATTAGAGGAGTTTAAAAGTGGCTGCACGCACCACGACGTCCCCATGGCACACAATCAGCTCTGTTAAAAATAAAGTTTTGCTCTCATTTGTTTCGTTTTTATGACTTTGTAGTCCCTTGAGCTGGTTAACCTGTGAAAGCTTTACCGTAGATTTCTTTTGTTTAAAAAGTGGGTTTAGTCATTGTTTGCTGTTGTTTTGGCGCGAATATTTTGTCTACAGCGAAATAGTTGTGTGCGTGAGTTTCTTATTCCACTTGAAAGCAATGGGAAGAATTAAGAAATTCAGTGTTAAGCAATGTAAATTTTAAGGAAATCGGTCCACCAATCGGATTAACTCTGCTAATATTGAAATACAGCGTTATACAACACTTAGAATCAGCTTCAACTACTCCAAGTGCTTCGAAGCTAAAACTAAAATGTTTGGACAATGGGCTTGACAGTATTAATGCTGATAATTTAGAGACGCCAACTACTGATTCAGGCTGTGTTATTGTTGAACTCTCTGTTCTGTCTGAACTAATTAGTAAAGATTTGCAGTGTAAGGAATGTGGCAATAGTAGTTGAAGAGATATGTTCTAGAAGAGACTGTGCATCAAAATCAGGAAATATTTGTAATTTTTGTAATTTAAGCGAATGTGGTTATACTTGTGGCGTAACTAAACAGAGAATGTATAACACAAATATTAAACTTGCTTATGCTATGAGGTGTATAGGCAAAGGGTACAGAAGTGCACAAATTTTCTATGCTCTTATGGACTTACCTCCCCTTACCAGTTTCGACAGGTGCAATAAAATTATTCTACAGACTTTAGAAGAAGTAGCAAACGATAGTATGAAAATGCTGTTCGAGAAAATGTAGATATGAATGACAGCAGTATATGTGTATCTGCAGTCCTGGACAACGAAGAGGCCATAGTACTCTAAATGGTGTAGTGACAGCTGCCTCCTTGGACAATGGTTAAGTCATTTATGTGGAATGTATTACCAAGTACTGTCATCGCTGTACTAGTGGAACTGAAAATTATAAATGTTTCATTAATTTTAGTGGTTATTGTGGAGGGATGCGATCTGAAAGTGTTGTGAAGATACTTAACTGCTTAGTGGAGAAATATGATGTGACATATACATTTTACCTAGGAGATCAAAACTCAAAAGGGCACCAAAAAGTTTGTGAATCCATAAAATACGCTGACACAAAAATTGAAAAAATGGCATGTATTAGACATGTCCAAAAAAGGTTATGTACAAGATTGAGGAACTTCTAGAGGAGTTTGACGGGAAAGAAATTAGGTGATATAAGTGCATTAGCAGATGTGGTCAGCTTATAGACGAAGAAACAGGTTGCAATATTATTATGGACAAGGTATGTTGCAATATTATTATGGACAAGGTATAAGACAAAATAAAAATGATCTTGAGGGAATGAAAAAAGCAGTATGGGCTGCATTCTTTATAAATCTTCCACAGATGACAACCCATGTCGTGCACTTTCCCCACCTGGCAGTGATTGATGGTGTGACTGTCAAATGGCTGTTATTCAAGGTGAGACGTACAACCATAAACATTCTTTGCCATTTGCTATAATGGAAATTACGAAACCTATATATGGGGATCTTAGTGACAGAAGATTATTAGAGAAATGTTTACATGGTAGGACTCAAAATCCAAATGAAAGTTTCAACAATTGTATACCGGAACAGATACCGGAAACTGTTCTTGTAGGACTAAATACTTTGAAAATAGATGTATTAGATGCTGTTCTATGTTTCAATGACAGTGCAGTGTCAAGGCTTAATGTTAAAAAACTCATAGGTGTGCCTGGTGGACTAAATATGCATAGAGCTCTAATAGACAATGATCAAAAGAGATTCTTCGAAGCAGAAAAATCAGTGTTGGAAGCCACCAAAGAACGAAGAATAAGTAGAAGTGTGAAAAAGAGAAGGGCGGAAGAACAACACAGGAAACATGATGAATATGGATCGGGGATGCATTAGTGCCGTGCAAGTTTAATACAGAAAAAGCAAGTTTCAATTTTAACTTGAATTTCCCGAAAGTTAAATTATTTCAGATTCTGGTACACTTTGGCTAAAAACTATTAAAGATAGAGAGCTGAAATTTTGTATACTGTCATAAAACACGTTTAACTACAAAGTAGACTACTCTTGTGACTTAACTTTGAAAATAAAATGCTTTTGTGAAAAAAAACCTGAATTCATTTCCAAAATTTTTTTATGATCATACTTAGTTTTTTGTACCACAATTCGTGACAGCGCTATCTCTTCAGTAGTCTGCTTTAAAGATAATAGTGTAAAGGCCTTACAGGAAAAAAATAAACCTACTTTGTTTCTAATTTATGTAATGTGTACCTATGATATACATAAATAATTAGAGTGGTTTATTTCACTTACAACAAAAATATACAATTAAAAAAAAGTGTGAGAGCTAAAGCTGTGGTTCATACATAAAAATGTTCCCAAAAGATGTCTTAAAAGATGGTAAGCATTATATAGCCTTACAAATCTTATTGAGGTACACCGTATAGAAAAGTGGCAGTTTTTCAAGGTTTCCCCTGGGATTCACGGAGCAGTCCCCTTAAGGTTTTCGTTTGAATCACACTCGTAAAATATTGCCTCGACTGGTATATACCGCTACATCAAAATGACACGAGTCGTGGACTCGGCTGTGTACCGTAACGCAATAGTTTCGGTTATCGACTCTATTGTGAATCCCCTTGCAGTGACACCAGTATCTGTACGCGTGACCGCCCTCTCTAGAGCAGTTTCTCAGGTGACAGCCCGGCTGCTCGGAAATTAGTCTCAATGTTTATCAGAGGCTAACGACGTGCGGGAGGTACTGTATTGCTCGTCAGCGAGTTTGGCAGCTAATGGCGCGCGACGCGCACGCGCCGTCGGTATGTTTGCCGGGGAATTAGAGCCGCGGGACCTTGCTGCAGTGCGCCAGCGGGGAGACCAGGGCGGCATTCATTCAGTCGTGGCGGAGCGGCGAGGCGGCAGCGATGGTACTCCAAGGCAGCACCGAGGCGGTACGTAGCCGACGCGCGCCTAAGTCACACCCGCACGAACTCCACTCGTCTGCTCTCCGGTCCACGGCTAACGAAGAGGAGGAAGTTCGTGAACGTACACTTTCTAGAGGGTTTCAGAAATGTAAATCTACAATTCGGCAGTGCTGTTGTTGTTGTGGTCTTCAGTCCAGAGACTGGTTTGATGCAGCTCTCCATGCTACTCTATCCTGTGCGAGCTTCTTTGTTTCCCAGTACACACTGCAACCTACATCCTTCTGAATCTGTTTAGTGTATTCATCTCTTGGTCTCCCTCTACGATTTTTACCCTCCACGCTGCCCTCCAATACTAAATTCATGATCCCTTGGTGCCTCAGAATATGCCCTACCAACCGATCCCTTCGTCTAGTCTAGTTATGCCACAAATTTCTCTTCTCTCCAATTCTATTCAATACCTCCTCATTAGTTATGTGATCTACTCATCTAATGGTTCAAATGGCTCTGAGCACTATGCGACTTAACTTCTGAGGTCATCAGTCGCCTAGAACTTAGAACTAATTAAACCTAACTAACCTAAGGACATAAAACACATCCATGCCCAAGGCAGGATTCGAACCTGCGATCGTAGCGGTCGCTCGGCTCCAGACTGTAGCGCCTAGAACCGCACGGCCACTCCGGCCGGCTACCCATCTAATCTTCAGCATTCTTCTGTAGCACCACATTTCGAAAGCTTCTATTCTCTTCTTGTCTAAAGTATTTATCGTCCATGTTTCACTTCTATACATGGCTACACTCCATACAAATACTTTCAGAAACGACTTCCTCACACTTAAATCTATACTCGATGTTAACAAATTTCTCTTCTTCAGAAATGTTTTCCTTGCCATTGCCAGTCAACATTTTATAATCTCTCTACTTCGACCATCATCAGTTATTTTGCTCCCCAAATAGCAATACTCATTTCCTAATCTAATTCCCGCAGCATCACCCGATTTAATTCGACTACATTCCATTACACTCGTTTTGCTTTTGTTGATGTTCATCTTATATCCTCCTTTCAAGACCATATCCATTCCGTTCAGCTGCTCTTCCAGGTCCTTTGCTGTCTCTGACAGAATTACAATGTCATCGGCGAACCTCAAAGTTTTTATTTCTTCTCCATGGATTTTAATTCCTACTCGAAATTTTTATTTTGTTTCCTTCACTGCTTGTTCAATATACAGTCTGAATAACATTGGGGAGAGGCTACAACCCTGTCTCACTCCCTTCCCAACCACTGCTTCCCTTTCGTACACCTTGACTCTTATAACTGCCATTTGGTTTCTGTACAAATTGTAAATAGCCTTTCGCTCCCTGTATTTTTACCCTGCCATCTTCAAAATTTGAAAGAGAGTGTTCCAGTCAACATTGTCAAACTCTTTCTCTAAGTCTACAAATACTAGAAACGTAAGTTTGCCTTTCCTTAATCTATTCTCTAAGATAAGTCATAGGATCAGTATTGCCTCACGTGTTCCAACATTTCTACAGAATCCAAACTGATCTTCCGCGAGGTCGGCTTCTACCAGTTTTTCCATTCGTCTGTAAAGAATCCGCGTTAGTATTTTGCAGCCGTGACTTATTAAACTGATAGTTCGGTAATTTTCACATCTGTCAACACCTGTTTTCTTTGGGATTGGAATTATTATATTCTTCTTGAAGTCTGAGGGTATTTCGCCTGTCTCGTACATCTTGCTCACCAGATGGTAGAGTTTTGTCAGGACTGGCTCTCCCAAGGCCGTCAGTAGCTCTAATGGAATGTTGTCTACTCCTGGGGCCTTGTTTCGACTCAGGTCTTTCAGTGCTCTGTCAAACTCTTCACGCAGTATCATACTTCCCATTTCATCTTCATCTACATTCTCTTCCATTTCTATAATATTGTCCTTAAGACTTGGCAGTGCTAACAAGATTGTATTTATGAGCGGGCAAAGTGACGAGGAAAAACCGTCATGATATGATATTAAATTGCGCTTACGTGTTTAACAATTTCTTACAAGGCGTGCACATCAGTATTCACGAATTCTGAGAAAGAAAACTTGAAATTTCACAAAACCTACTATTTATTTCGCTGTTTACGCGACACTAGTTTTCCGTCAGAAAGCTCGTGTGACGCCATACGATCGCATCATAAGTATGACCTGCACAAGCTTCTTCGTCTCTGAATATCCACAGGAACCCACATCAACTTCCATCACGTTACTGTAGTTTAGCCTTGGTATCATACAATTTATAGCCCCAAATTTCCTACCATAACCAAACTGACTATTTTTCGATGACGCAAGATGCATCCTATCAACCGGTATCTTCTTCTAATCAGAATGTGACGTGGATTTCCTGTTTCCTCAGTTCGTTTCAGCACCTCCTCAATAGTTACTCAGTGTACCCATATAATCTTAAGCATTCTTCTGTGGCACTGCATTTCAAAAGCTTCTGTTACGTCACTTTATGGATTCAAAAATGGTTCAAATGGCTCTGAGCACTATGGGACTTAACTTCTGAAGTCATCAGTCCCCTAGAACTTAGAACTACTTAAACCTAACTAACCTAAGGACATCACACACATCCATGCCCGAGGGAGGATTCGAACCTGCAACCGTAGCGGTCGCGCGGTTCCAGACTGTAGCGCCTAGAACGGCTCGGCCACTCTGGCCGGCCCACTGTCTGGATTGTTTGTCGTTATTTCTGCTAAAATATAATATACACTCTAAAACAAAAAGGAAAAAAAAAAAGAAAACGATGCGCCTCGAAGGAATTGTCAGAATGTGACGGAAGTCAGTAAATGTGATGTACATGTACATAGAATTGGAAATGACCGTATAGCGTCAGTGGCCGGGAGTTCCAAGGTGGGAAGTTCGGCCGCCAAGTGCAAGTCTTATTGTGTGCGACGCCACATTGGGCGACTTGCGCGTCGACAGTGGGGATGAAATGATGATGAAGACAGCACAACACCCAGTCCCTGAGCGGAAAAAATCACTCACCCCTGCCGGGAATCGAACTCGGGCCCCCGTGCGTGGCTTTCCAACGCGCTGACCATTCAGCTAATGGGGCGTACTATGTACAGAGAAATAATCGATTACAATAGAAAAATTGGATCAATTATTCAAGAGGGAGAGCTTCACAAGTTGGTCAAGTCAATAACGCGCTGGTTCAACTCCGTCCCTAATGGAAGGAGTTATTCAGCTTGGCATTCATTGATACAGTTGTTGAATGTCCTTCTGAGGAATATCGTGCCAAATTCCGCCCAACTGGCGCCTGAGTTCATCAAAAACCCGGGATGGCTGGAGTTCCCTGCCCATAAAGTTCCAAACGTTCTCAGTTCGGGAGAGAACCGATGACCTTGCTGGCCAAGCCAGTGTTTGGCACGAACGAAGACGAACAGTAGAAATCCTCGCCGTGTGCGGGAAGGCATTATCTGCCGAAATGTGCGACCAGGATGGCTTGCCACGAACGGCAATAGAACTTGCATAGAATATCGTCCACATACGGCTGTGCTGTTAGGGTGCCGGGGTCCTGGTATGGAAAGGAATGTCACCCCAGACCAGGACTCCTCGTTGTCACCGGCCGTTGTGGCCGAGCGGTTCTAGGCGCTTCAGTCCGGAATCGCGCTGGTGCTACGGTCTCAGGTTCGAATCCTGCCTAGGGCATGGATGTGTGTGATGTCCTTAGGTTAGTTAGGTTTAAGTAGTTCTAAGTCTAGGGGTCTGATGACCTCAGATGTTAAGTCCCATAGTGCTTGGAGCCATTCGAACCATTTTCCTCGTTGTCGGGCCGTACGTTGGGCGACAGTCGAGCTCGTATGCTACCACTGTACCGCTTGTCTTCGTGCTTGTCAAACCCTCTCTTGGCCAGCAAGGTCGCCGGATCTCTCCCCCCTACTCAGAGCGCTTGGAGCATTCTGGGCAGCGCCCTCCAACCATCTCGCGAGTTTGATTACATAGCGCGCCATTGGGACAGAATTTGGCACTCTGTCCCTCACGAAGACAGCCAACAAATCTATCAGTCAGTCCCAAGCCGAATAGCTGCTTGCCTAAAGGCCAGAGGTGGACCAACACGTTATTTACTTGCTCAGTTTGTGAAGCTCTTTCTCTTGGATAAATCATCCAGTTTTCCTGAAATTGTAATCAACTGATTGTCTATACATGTACATCACATCTACCTCTCTCCCCCCCCCCCCCCCAATTCGGATAATTGCTTCGCTGTTCGTCGTTTCTTTAGAGCACATTTTAGTAAAATCTATATTATATTTTCCTCAACAGAGCTGAGTAGCATGGCTTATTCTTTCTCTTAATGGCTTCTTCCTCCAATCCAGGAAAACAAAAAATAAATATTGTGTAAAAAAAGCAGTGTCTACGCATTGTCATGGAAAACATTCAGAAAAAGATATCCGGACTCTTTAATCTACGTTTGATGCTAACCAATATCTCTTTTTTCCCGAAACGTTGTTCTTACTACTGACAGTTTATTTCGGCCATCCACATTTTGCTGCACAGATAGCGAAACCTATCTACTACTTTTAGTTTCTCGTTTCCTAATCTATTTCCCTCACCACCGCCTCATTTTATGCATCCTGTAAACCAGCAAACGCTATGAACGTACGTTTGCCTGTCTTCAAATTCCTAAGGTAAGTCGGACTGGCAGTATTGTCAAGCGTGCTTCTACATTTCCACAGTGTCTTCTAGAAGGAGAAAAGATGACTCTGTGATGATGCGCTCTGTGTAAACGGCAGCAGAAAACAACAGTACCAAAGTTCCGGATATCGATCCTCCTGCTTCGAACTGTAGAAAAGCATTCGGATAACGTCCGGTAAACCCAAAGTCTTACAACAGCACGAGTTCTCCATCACGATATTCGAATGATCTATGAACAATTGCGAGTTATTTTTGCAGTCCCCGCTCTTTCAAAAAGTGAACTCGTTGGTTGTCAGATACGACTACCGTCGCAGTTTCGAACACATGAGTTTCTTCCTAAACTGATTAACATGACCATGAGCAGTCAAACAATTCACTCATTTTCCCGGTTGTTCACTGCATCTTTCAAGCCAACAATGCACACAGTCACACGGCTAGAAATGTCCAAGACAGGTTCAACGAAAGCTTAACAGTCACGAAGTAAAATGTCTTCCCTGGTGTCTACAATCACCAGATTTAAATATTATAGATTCTCGTCATTTGTATTTCGGATACTAGAGGTTGTTTCTTTCCGTGACCATATATTTGACATGTCATATATCGTAATAGCCCCAAGAAAGCAACAGGAAACCACCTTCACAAGGAATTTGTCCTTGAAATGCATGTGGGAATTGTTCGTAGCGCTCACTTCCTAACCACAGAAGTGACTTTGAATTTAATAGTCTATCGGAGCATATTTGGCACTAATTTTTTTTTTCTTACAGCTAGTGTCAAAACGCTGCCAGTTAAAGAGAATGACAACAAAGCTAAGTGCGGGTGTAAATTATGAAGACTTGTCGTTTCGCATCTTATCACGCGACTGGGATTAGCATACGCATTACGGATACGAACTTAAGCTCTTACAGAGCGACGGCTCTTGTCCGCCGCTCGTGGTCTCGCGGTAGCGTTCTCGCTTCCCGAGCACGGGGTCCCGGGTTCGATTCCCGGCGGGGTCAGGGATTTTCACCTGCCTCGAGATGACTGGGTGTTTGTGTTGTCCTCATCATTTCATCATCATCCAGGAAAGTGGCGCAATTGGACTGAGCAAAAGATTGGGTAACTGTACGGGCGCTGATAACCACGCTGTTGAGCGCCCCACAAACCAAACATCATCATCATCAGAGCGACGGCTCAGCTAATGTGTTAGCATCTTGCAGCACAACAGTATAACCGTTAGTTAGGAGTTTTTCGGCACAAAACACTACTGCTATCGGTCTGGATGTTTGGTGTCTTTATGTGAAACCAAAGCAGTACCTAGTAGTTAGAATAAAGCGTAGAGTAGCACAAAAATAGCGTCCAGTATCTTTGACATGTGCCTGCTGTAGAATCCTAAAAAATATCGTCGGGCCAAACGTAAAGAGATACTTGGAACAGTATGATCTTCTCCACGTCGAATAGAGTAGATTCCGAAAACGTCGATCATGCGTAACTCAATTTACTGAAAGCCACAGATCAAGGCAGACAAGTAGATGCGTATTTTTTTGCCTTCCGAAAAGCTTTTGTCTCAGTAATATTCAAACGTTCATTAACAAAACGAAATTTGTAATTGGATTGGGTAATTGTTGGCAGAGAGGACGCATCATGTCATGTTGGCTAGAGAGTCGTCAACACTTAGAAGTAATTTGAGATGTGCCCCAGGAAGTAATCCGTGCTGTCCACGCTGTATATTAAAGACCTGCGAGACAATTTTAATAATAACCGACGAATTGATGCAGGTGGTACAGCCATCTTTAATGAAATGCTATCCAAAAAAATCTGTATAGATATCTATTCAGATCTTGATAAAATTTCGAACTGGTGCAAAGACTGACAACTTGCTTTTCATATTTAGAAATGTAAATCTGTGCTCTCCAGAAAATGAGAAAACATAATAACCTGTGACTATAATACCAACGATCTACAATTGGACTCAATCAGCGCCTACAAAAACCTGACTTATTTCAGTCTGTAAGGATATGAAATGGAATGGTCACAGGCTCAGTAATAGGTAAAGCAGGTGGCAGACTTTGGTTCGTTGGTAGGATACTGCGAAAGTGCACTCAGTCTACAATGAGAATGCTTACAAAACACACTTGTGCGTCCCATCCTAGAATACTGCTAAAGAGTCATGCAAAATAGGACTACTGGAGGACAGTGAACGTAAAGAAAGCCAACACGAATGTTCACAGGTTTATCTGACACTCAGGAGAAACTCAAGGATATTCTGGAAAAACTGAGCTGCCAGATACTTGAAGACAGGCTTAAACTATCCCTTGATAGCCTACTTATCCCGTGATAGCTTCGTTGCAAAGTTTCCAGGAACGAGCTTTAATCGAGGAATCTAGAAACAGGCTACAATTCCCTACGTATCACACCCGTAGCTACCACGAAGACAATATCAGACTAATAACAGCTCGCACAGGGGCGCCTGCGCATTCTTCCCATACTAAATACGCGAATGGAGGGGGAAGAGCTCTAATAAGTCGTGCAATGGGAAGTACCCTCTGCGATGCACTTGCGACTCACAGTGGTTTTTGCAGAGTATATACGTAGACGTAGATATGATAGTTCCAGCCGGCCGCGGTGGCCGAGCGGTTCTAAGCGCTTCAGTCCGGAACCGCGTGACCGATACAGTCGCAGGTTCCAATCCTGCCTCGGACATGGATGTGTGTGATGTCCTTAGGTTAGTTAGGTTTAAGTAGTTCTAAGTTCTAGGGGACTGATGACCTCAAATGTTAAGTCCCATAGTGCTCAGACCCATGATAGTTCCGATGGAAAACTGGAAGGTAGCAAACTCTATGGACCGATGAGCTGTGCTCACTCATGTCAGTTTCAATAACAAGGTTCCGTGACAAAAAGTAATTTGGCCCGCTTCTGGTAACATTTCGTAGACGACGCTTTGTCGGCAGATACACCGAATGCGATAATAATGATAGTGGAATGTAGATAAATGTGTGGAATAAATCAGTGTTCTCTTATGTGTCATGGTAGCGCCGGGGCAGTAATGAAACTTTATTGAATTAACAATCGTTCATTGGCGAGAGTTTAGCAATCACTCCGTCTTATTTCCGACGCTGCCTACCGACAACCGTGCTGAGTCCACTCTGCTTGAGAGGTGTACGTGGCAGGTCTAGCGTTGCCTGTGGTCAGTGCTGCGGCCCAGTCGCAGGAGGACGCGGTGGTCGTGGGTCCCTGGAGCATGGCGTGCCCTTGGACATCTGTCACATCCTCAGCGCTCTCGATGAGTGAAGCTGCGCTTAGGCTCCGCCCCAGAAATCTGCATTGCCCTGTGGTCGGTTGTCGAGATGGCGTGTGGGTGGAAGACCCCGCAGAAACACGGAGGACAGCCCAGCATAAAGCCAGTAAGGCGGTGCCTGGACTGCCCCAGTGGTGGCGACAACAGGGTGTTCAGCACCGAAGTTGAAAAGCTTTCAGAAGGTCAGATCGATCCTTCGTCCACAGAAGATCGGACCGGCTCCCATCCTCAGTCACCTTGTGACACGGAGAAAAGCGGCTTACAGATCAGAAGTCCCTTCCGCAACTGGACGTCTGCAGCAATGGACTTCTAGTTGGCGGCAGCTTGTAGACACTTGTTGGCCGCACCAGAGCAACCAGTAATAGAGTTGGCCTTCCATCGGTATCCGTAATACAGATGGAATGACCTAACTCTTAGAATGAGCTTGAGGAGGGCAGGGGTTTTATAGCAGGCAATAATATGATCCCCCACAATGGTGACCGAATGTACTCCCATTTTCTGAGCCTGTTAGCACTCTCAGTTGCTCCAGCGTTTAACTTCAGGGTTTCAAAGCGTTCCTTTATGTAATGTTTGCATCTTGAAAGATTTTCTTGTGGCATCTCTAAATGAAGTTACTGCATTTAGCCTTGTTGCAGTAGCACGCTCTTTCTTTTCCGCACTGTTGTCGAAGTCCTGTATCAGCTGTTTTCGGATTCCGTCTCTCATGGTCTAATGAAATGAGCTCACAGCTTGTTTGTACTTCGGGCCACGCGTTTTCACATTCAGTTACGACTCTGTTGTGTAACCGGCGGACGTACCCCACTTAGCCGTCTCCGTCGGCTCTTAACAAAATTTTATCCCTATCCTTGGTCTGCGCGTCTGACTGCATGCAGTGGTGCCAGGTTTGATTCCCGGCAGGGACGGAGATTTTCTCTGCTCAGAGACTAGGCGTTGTGTTACCTTCATCATCATTTCATCATCATCGCCACGAAAGTCGCCCAGCGTGGCGTCACCTGAAAAGATTTGCAACTCAACGGCCGGATTTTCCCAGGTGGGGACTCCTGCCCATACTTACTATTCCTGCCATTACTTACTATTCTATTGTGCAACAGTTCTATCCTGACAGTGGTGGCCAACTGCAGATGTAGCGGATACTACTGGAGATATAAATTATATGCCGAGGTAAATCGCTAGCGACGGTCAAATGAGTGAAGTGCAAAAGGAGGGAAAATTTTCAGAGCGATGTAGTGGTCAGCGTCAGTACTCTTATTACCCATCAGCTTGCGTGACGACGATATCTGGCGTGTAATTCAGCGTAGAAACACGAATTTGTAGCATCGTTACCGGAACTATTCTCTGGTTTGAAGCCTAATGGAAAGCTTAACCTATAAATAAAGATGACGATGCAACGAACCCGACTGTAGATTTTCTCACCTTCGTTATGTTTTGGAAAATTATTGTAGAACTCCTTAAATAGGTTAGGCTTCTTCACAGTGTTTATGTTTGTTTGCAGTTGAGGATATTCAGCCGCCAAAAAATTGTTAAAATTCATGGTGAAACCTTCAGCTGTCATTTATTTTGCAGAATTCGCTACTAGTTTCGGTCAATGACCATAAACGGCAGAAAAGTTATGCCATAATTTGAAGAAAAGTAATTTTCACTTTTAAGCCCACCATAGCACGCAAAAAATTTCTGTGTACGATAAACTTTCGTCAAGAAGCAAAGTCCGCATCGACGGATAGTAACACATTACTAGCTGTCGATGTGGACTAGCTTCTTGACGAAAGTTTATCGTACACAGTTATTATTGTGAGAAATTTTTTACGTCCTACGGTGGGCTTAAAAGAGCAAATTACTTTTGTTCAAATTATGGTATACCTTTCCTGCCCTCTATGTCAGCTAAACTGACATTGACCGAAATTAGTAGCGAACTGTGCAAAATAAACGACAGCTGTAGGTTTCATCATGAATTTTAACAATTCTTCACAGTAAGCAGCTAGTGAAATAGATCAGTAACTACGTCACGTACATACGTGTGATTGTTCTGCAGAATTCCGTACCTTAGTCGGTAAAAATGGAACCCTTATACGATCACTCCGTTGTCCGCCTGTTCATCTGTCTGACTGTCCGGCTGTTAAGATCCGTTTTTCTCAGGACCGGATGGACGTATCAAGTTGAAATTTATGTCAAATACTAAAGTATACGGCCTCTTGGAGGTGCAAATAATTTAAGATTCCAAGTCAGCGCGTACAAAAGATACTGCCATATATGTCATTTTGACATTCGCAAACTTACTCATTTAAACCTGTAAATGAACGGCATATACACATGTCAGGCCTGGTGGTCCAGCAGTCTGTGTCCGTTCTTTCCTGCCGCTTCAAGGACAAAATAAGCGTAGTGTGTAGAGGCATCATGTTATAGTGCAGAGATTAGGTCGCTATAGGTCGCTATAGCGTTCGACTCCTGTTGTATCTAATCATTTTTCTTCACCTCCCCGACAAAATTTTCTTTAAAAAAAGTAGCTCTGTGAGTCAACGCAATGCCGCTGGGAACGGAAATGCGGACAGGAGGATGTTCGAGTCGCATTCACGCCCAAACTCTTTTTTTTTCAGTTAAAGTACAAACAAGAAAGGGGCAAGACGCAAGCGTGGAAACTAAGAGGTCGGACCATGGGTCTTTTCAGTCTTCGTTTTGACCTAGCCTTCATCTCTCAACGATGTGAGGCGTCCCCAGAAACAACACGTGGTTCGGATTCCGCGTTAAACTGTAGGTCCCCTTCCCCCAGCTGGATAACTGGAGTAGGTCAGGGACAGGCAAGCCGCGGAAGTGGCGTCCAATAGAGCAAAACAAAACAATCGTTACCTGTATATATAACTAAGTTTGTACGGAACTGTTAGAGCGCGATTACTGTTCACTCTTGTCCACTTCTTCCTTTTTTCAACGTTAGAAGTACTCCCCCATATACATTGTAATAAGGTATGTGCCGTGTAGGGAGTAGTAGCCGTAGAGCAATATAACAGTTACATTAAGTACATTCATACACATGCATGCTTGTTACAAGGTAAGAGAAAACGATAATACACTAGTAACTGCAGAAACATCCATGGTAGTGTCTCAGAATTAATCGGACTTACCAAGAGTAATAATATTCCACATTGTATTAGGCACAGAAATATTGTTGGAAACTTAAATGAATAACAGCGAAATCTTAAGGTACGATTCGAATATATTACACTGAGATCACAAAAGTCATACCGACACGCTAATATCGTGTTGAACTCGGCGTAGCATGGAGTTAACAGGTCGATGGAAGATCCCTGCAGAAGTACTGAACTGTGCTATCTCTATAACCATCCATAATTGCGAAAATGTTGCCGGTGAAGGTGTTCTGCACGAACCGACCTTTCGGTTATGTCCCATAAATATTCGATGGGATTCATGTCGGACGATCCCGGCGGCCAAATCATTCGCTCGGATTGTTTTTCAATCCAATCGCGAATAATTATGCCCTTATAAATTCCGTCGCCTCCCCATGAACCATGGACCTTGCCGTTGGTGGGGAAGCTTGCGTGCCTCAGCGATACAGATAGCCGTACCGTAGGTGCAACCACAACGGAGGGGTATCTCTTGAGAGGCCAGACAAACTTGTGGTTCCTGCGGAGGGGCAGCAGCCTTTTCAGTAGTTGCAGGGGCAACAGTCTGGATGACTGACTGACCTGGCTTTGTAATACTAACCAAAACAGCCTTGCTGTGCTGGTACTCCGAACGGCTGAAAGCAAGGGGAAACTACAGCCGTAATTTTTCCCGCGGGCATGCAGCTTTACTGTATGGTTAAATGATGATTGCGTCCTCTTGGGTAAAATATTCCGGAGGTAAAATAGTCCCCCATTCGGATCTCCGGGAGGGGACTACTCAGGAGAACGTTGTTATCAGGAGAGAGGATATAAAATGTAGACTGGCAATGGCAAGGAAAGCGTTCTGAAGAAGAGAAATTTGTTAACATCGAGTATAGATTGAAATGTCAGGAAGTCTTTTCTGAAAGAAGTTGTATGGAGTGTAGCCATGTATGGAAGTGAAACGTGGACGGTAAGTAGTTTAGACAAGAAGAGAATATAAGCTTTCGAAATGTGATGCTACAGAAGAATGTTGAAGATTAGATGGGTAGATCACATAACTAATGAGGAGGCATTGAACACAACTGGAGAGAAGAGAAATTTGTGGCACAACTTGACTAGACGAAGGGATCGTTTGGTAGGGCATATTCTGAGGCATCAAAGGATCACCAATTTAGTATTGGAGGGCAGCGCGGAGGGTAAAAATCGTAGAGGGAGACAAAGAGATGAATACACTACACAGATTCAGAAAGATGTAGGTTGCAGTAGGTACTGGAAGATGAAGAACCTTGCACAGGATAGAGTAGCATGGAGAGCTGCAGCAAACCAGTCTCTGGACTGAAGACCACAACAACAACAAACAAATTCCGTCGTTCTTTCGGAACCTGAAGTCTGTGAATGGCTACAAATGGTCTCCAAGTAGCCGAACATAACCATTTCCAGTCAATGATAGGTTCAATTGGATCAGAGGACCCACTCCATTTTATATAAAAGCAGCCCACACCATTATGGATCTACCATCAGCTTACACAGCGCCTTGTTCACATCTTGGCTTCATGGCTTCGTGGGGTCTGCACTACACTCGAACCTTACTGTAAGCTCTCACCAATTGAAATCAGGACTCATCCGTCCAGACCACTGTTTTCCAGTCGTCTATAGTCCAATTGATATGGTCACAAGTCCAGGAAAGGTGCAGTAGACGATGTCGTGCTGTTAGCAAAGGCACTCGCTTCGGTTGTCTCATGCAAAATGCCAGATTTCGCCGCAGTGTCCAACTGATCCGTTCGTCGTACGTCCAACATTGATCTCTGTGGTTATTTCACGCAATGTTGCTTGTCTGTTAGCACCGATAACTCTACGGAAACAGTGCTGCTCTCGGTCGTTAAGTGAAAGACTTCGGCCGTGTGTTGTCAGTGGTAAGAGGTAATGCCTGAATTTAGTATTCTCGACACACTCTTGACACTGTAGATCTCGGAATATTGAATTCCCTAACGATTTCCGAATGGAATGTCCCATACGTCTAGTTTCACCTCCCATTACGGGTTCAAAGTCTGTTAATTCCCGCCGTGCGGCCATAATTACGTCGGAAATCTTTCCACACGAATCGCCTGAGTACAAATGACAGCTCCGCCAATGCACTGCCCTTTTATACCCTGTGCTCGCGATACTACCACCATCTGTATATGTGCTCATCGCTATCCCATGTCTTTTTTCACCTCAGTGTGTAATGCCACGATCAATTTGGGCGTCGATGGTGCCGCCGTGTTTATTGCCGAAATCTTTCGTGAGGTTATTACAGGTTCCAAACGCGATATAATTTTGGTGAGCATGAGACAAACGATGTAATCGGATGCTCATTTGACTACCGGCTTTGGGAGCTGTAGAGGCAGAAAAATACAGTGCTAAATTTCCTCATTTGCTATGTTTTTGGACGGTGATTTATGGTTTCCTATTATCCACTCGTGGTCTCACGCGACAAGACAGGGGGAGAAATGCCAGTGAGAATGTCCTAGATGTCGTATCCGAAAACTGAGTTAAGAGTTAGGCAACCAACTCGTACAGGGGGTGGACACAAATATGGAACACCAAAAACACAACCATTACGATGACTAATACAGTGTAGGAAAACTGTTAGTATTCAAAACACCTTCCACTTGTCTCGAAATGCATAAATACATATTCTTTATGTTTTTCACGTGAATCTTAGACCACTCTTCCTGTAGAATAGTGGCAAGTTAGGTAACGATGATGGAGATGAACAGCAATCACGCACACAGCTCTCCAAAGTGTACCACAAAGCAGAGGTCTGGTGACTGTTGTCACCGAGGGAGATGTGACAGTTCATCCTCATGCTCATAAAACCAGTCCTGGACGAGGCAAGCTGTGTGCTCAGGGACTCAGTCGCCTTGGAACACAGCATCACCACTGGGGAACAAATATTGTATCATGGGATGGACGTGATCGGCCAAATTGCCCACTTCTACATTCAAATACATACTCCGAATACTACCGTATACTGCAGGGCAGAGGGTACCTTGCACCACTACTAGGCACTTCCTTTTGCTGTCCCACTATCAAATAGAGCGAGGCAAAAACGACCGTCTAAAAGCCTCCGTATGAGCCGTAATTTCTCGTATCTTATCTTCGTGGTCCTTACGCAAAATGTACGTTGGTGGCAATAGAATCGTTCTGCAGTCGGCCTGAAACGCCGGTTCTCTACACTTTCGCAATAGTACCTTGCGAAAAAGGCTTCATTTTCCTCCAAGGATTTTCATTTGTTTTCCGAAGCATCTCCATAATACTTGCGTACTGTTCGAACCTATCGGTAAAAAATCCAGCAGCGTGTCTCTGAATTGCTTCGATGTCTCGCTTAAATCCGACCTGGTAGGGGTCCCAAACACTAGAACAGTACTCACGAACGGGTCGCACTATCTTCTATACGCCGTCTCCTATATGGATAACCTTCAATTTCCCAAAATTCTCCCGATAAAACGAAGTCGTGCATTCGCCTTCCTTATTACCAAGCTGACGTGCTCATTGCGTTTCATATCGCTTTGCCACAGTATGCCTAGACTGTGGCACGCTGCACACCGCTAATGCTTTATTCGAACGTTACAGGCTCATTTTCCTACTCATGTGCATTAACTTACGTTTTTTCTAAATTTAGAGCAAGCTGCCGTTCATCACACCAACTAGAATTTTGTCTAAGTCATATTGTACACTCCTATACTCACTCAATGACGACACCATCCCACACAGCACAGCGTCATCAGCAAATAGCCGTAGATTGGTGCCCAGCCTGTCCGTCAGGTCATTATGTGTATAGAGAATAAAAACAGTCTTATCACACGTTTATGGGGCCTTCCTGACCATACACATGTGTCTGATGAACACTCGTCGTCGAGGACAGCATACTGGGTTCTGTTGCTTAAAAAGTCTTCGAGCCTCTCACAGAACAGTGAACCTAAACCGTATGCTGAGATCTTCGCCAAGAGTCTCCAGTGGGGCACAGTGTCAAACGCGTTCCGGAAATCTAAGAATATGGAATACGCCTGTTGCCCTCCATCCATGGTTTTTAGGGTAACATGTGAGAAAATGACAAGCTGTGTTTCGCTCGAGCGATGCCTTCTAAATCAGTGCACAAGAAAATTTATTATATACGGTCCCAGAATGTGTTGAAGAACTCTGCATGAAATTGATGTCAAGGTATTGGTCAATAATTTTGCGAATGTGTTCTTTTATATACAGGAATAACTTTTGCTTTTTTTCCAGTCGCTTGGAGCTTTTCTCTGGGCAAGAGATTCGCAATCAGTGCAGGCTAAGTAAGTGGCCAATGCGGCAGAGTACTCTCCGTAAAACCGAATTGGGGTTCCATCTGGACCTAGCGGCTTATTTGTTTTCAACCCTTTCAATTGCTTCTTTACGCAGTGGATTCCTATTTCTATGTCCTCTATGCGTGTGACTGTGGAGCAGTTAAACGATGGTCTATTTGTACAGTCTATCAGCCCGAATGAATTCTAAAACGTGGAATTTAAAACTTCAGCTTTCCTTTTGCTGTCTTTTATTGCCACCTCAGACTGGTCACGAGTGACTGGATAGAAGCCTTCTACGCGCTTAAAGTGGTTTTGCGTATGAACCTAATTTTCTCGCGTACATACTTTGGTAGTAATACTGCATTGCTGAGTAGCCATGGGGCCAATGGAATACCACAGCATGGCTGCACAAATCATCACCGAACGCTCGCCATGTTTCACTCCCGGGATGTAAACTCTGCGAAGAGCTGGAAACAGTGTGAAATGTCCGCCAGATCATTTACGTATATAGAAAATAAAAGCAGTCCTATCACTTTTCCCTGGGTCACTCCTGACAATCCCTTCCACAGCTGAATGGTAGTTTTTACAATTTTGATATGGTGGACCTGTATTTAATTACTTGGGACAGCACCAGTTTGAACTGACATGGTCGTTACTAAAATGGCGTCAGATGAGAATATTTGCAGCGACCTGTCGGCCATTCCGGATCTATTACTTATTATCAACTGAAAAAGAACCACTTCGCTTAGTCTTTATTTTCATTTGCTTTCTAAGAAAACTGCAGATCACTCCGAAAAATCGTAAAAATGAACATTCAAAATCGTATAAATGTTAGTATTTCACACTCAAAAGTACTCTCTAATGCCGAAAAATACTATTAAGTACTTTTAAATCCACTTAAGTTATGCAACAATACCTTAATCTGAAATAAAGTACTCCATTACTCACTTATTCATTTCTGTGTAGAACACCAAGAACATTCCAAAATATTCGAGATTCAAAAGCATAAATATTCGAAAATATTAAAGAAAATTATGGAACTTTCTAGAAGTTGTAACACTTCCCTGATTTCTCGCTACTGAATTTCTTGCCGCCGCAGAACTGACAGACTTGATGCATTTTGTGAGTGACAACGTGTTTTAGTCTTTAATAGGATCACAACGAAATGCTTCACCTGCAAACTTCAATTTCTGCTTCTTCTGCTTTGTACTTCTCATACCTTTGCTTTGTTCATTCATTTGTGATCGTTATCTTTCACGAATGTCATTTACTGTAGTAAAAAAACCCTAACTCTAGTTAGTTCATTTTGTAATCTTGTTTCTTCATCAGTTTCTCTATGGTTTCTGAGTGTCTCACTCGATCTTCTTCTCGTGGTTCACCTGTTTTAATCTATTCATTCTCTTCTGTGGTGGAGCTAAATGTGCTTCTTCATTCTCATCTGTTTCATTTGTTTGTTGTTCTTTCTGTTTCCTTCTTTTCGCTTCATCACTGACAAGTGTTCCCTCTCTTTTATAAAGGCCTAATGTTAAACGTTAATAGTACTTAACACACTAAAATTCCACTTAATACACTGTTCACTACCTTAATCAATTCACTTTCACTTAATTTTCTCTAACTTTCTATCACTTTCACTTTTCCTTTATCCACTCTAATCTGTTTCCGAAAGTATACTGACGGATGCCTCTCGCCATCGCCTTTAAATATCATTCTGAGCTAGGACGTATCCCAACCCATAACAGCATAATGGAACATTTTAGAACACTGTAAGACATTCTGGAACGTTCTAGAACACTCTCAAACTTTCTGGAAGGTTCAGTAACATTCTGCAATTCTTCAACATTTTCGAATGTTCTACAAGGATTTAGCAGTCGATTCCCATTTGTTTGGCGGCCGGTGTGGCCGAGCGGTTCTAGACGCTTCAGTATGGAACCGCGCGACCGCTACTGTCGCAGGTTCGAATCCTGCCTCGGGCATGGATGTGTGTGATGTCCTTAGGTTAGTTAGGTTTAACTAGTTCTAAATTCTAGGGGACTGATGACCTCAGATGTTAAGTCCCATAGTGCTCAGAGCCATTTTGAACCCATGTGTTTCACCGTCTTCCCATGAAAAGTCCATCGGCGTGTTCACTTTTGACACACATATCTTAGAACCCAATCCCTGCAGATCCAAAACGTAATCTTCTACCATACCATATAACCCCCATAGAGCTGTGGGAGTCGATTGTGGAGTTATAGCGGCACGCACAGAAAATCCACGTTTACTTTTATTATACGGGGTGTTACAAAAGACACCAACAAACTTCGATGCGTTTAAAGGATATCTTGAACAAATTGAGGACAGGAACCCATGTCCAGAAACGTCGTCCAACGACGCTACAGAGCGTCTAAGTTATAGGCGCCGGCGCCTGCCATTACGCCACCCCTGCGGCAGCAAGAACGCGAACTGAGCTCAAAACTCCAATGTGATAGTTCATTTATTGTTGACTTACTTACTCAAAGACCAAAAAACGAGGCAACGTGTAGGAATTACCCGAATTGAAGCGAGATCGATAGATGTGACATGCACATGCAGACAAAGAAATGATTAAAGTCCAGAAAAAAATGTATGATTTATTCAAGAGAAAGAGCTTCACAAATTGAGAAAGTCAATAATGCGTCAGTCCACCTCTGGCTCTTACGCAAGCAGCTATTCGGGATGGCGCTGATTGATAGTGTTATTAGATGTCCGCCTGAGGGCTATCGTGCCAAATTCTGATCAACTGGCGCGTTAGATCGTCAAAAATCCTGAGCTGGTTGGAGGCTCTGTCCACAAAGGTCCAAACGTTCTCAACTGGGGAGAAATCCGGCGACCTTGCCGGCCAAGGGGTTTAGCAAGCATGAAGACAAGCAATAGAAATCTTCGCCGCGTGCGGGGGGGCACTGTCTTAGCGAAATGTATACCCAGGATGGCTTCGCATGTAGGGCAACAAAACGAGGTGTAGAATATCGACCTACCACTATGTTGTAAGAGTGCAGCAGATGACAACCAAACGGGTACTGCTAGAAAACGAAGTGGCATCCCAAACTCCTGGTTCTCTGGCAGCATGACGAGCAACAGTCAGGTTCATACAACGCATGCTTTCACGACTGGTACTGACTTCACTTACAACTTCCGGACTAATAGGCCGCGGTCGATGTATAAAATTTCCCTAACGTTTCATCTCCGACTACGGTAGGCACCTCCAGAAGTAAAACGGCGAACTGAAACCGGAACTCGCGGAAGCGCCGAATAGTATAGAGGGAACCACAGTATATCACATGACGTCAGCTGCGAGATTATTTCTGGTACTGCGAACATTCTCGAGTGAAAGTAACCTATCGGCATTCTCACGGTGCAACGTTGACATCCACATTTTATCTAATTTAACACCCTCCTCTTTTATGTTAAAATTATTTCGATGTTTAAAAATCTCAATAGTCTCCCCATACATGCGCGCATGATAATGCGATTGTTTAGGTATGACGTTCGTTCACTGAATTTTATTTCATGATCACCCTCTTAGTAAACAAGTTCCGTTAGTACATCGGCCGTAGTGGAACATGTTTACCATCCGCGACGCCCCCACAGCACAGCAGAACGTCGACCATATTCTGCGCCCCGTTTTGTTGCCCATCAAGGCAAGCTATCCTGGGGCTTACATTTGGGCTAGATAATGCCCGCTTGCACGCTGCGAGAATTTCTACTGCTTGTCGTATTGTTTGCAGAACTCCAGCTTGACCAGCAACGTCGCTGGGTCTCTCCCCAACTGAGGACGTCTGGAGCATTATGTGCAGGACCCGACAAGCATCTAGGGATTTCCACGCCATTCGGATAAGTCCTTTGTGGAGCGTCGTTTTTTTCCCCCCTAGAGTGTATATGGTATTTACAACACAGTTTTTAAAGAGGTACTGATGTGTAAGTTCGGTCTAGAAACTGAAAACGTCTTTTAGAACACTCTTAGCAATACCAACTTTCAGTAACATGTACTACCAAAGAGGGTGGGGGGGGGGGGGGGGGGGGAAGGTACTTCATGACAACCGCAGAAAAACAAAAAAGTTTTAAAGTGACATTGATATGTTAGTATGGTCCTGAAACTGAAAATATTAAATATGACAAATGTCGGTTATGTTTAACTGAAAAAAACGTGTATGGAATCTGGTGGAAGACTTCATTACATCTACATCTACATCTATACTCCGCGAGCCACCTTACGGTGTGTGGCGGAGGGTACTTATTGTACCACTATCTGATCCCCCCTTCCCTGTTCCATTCACGAATTGTGCGTGGGAAGAACGACTGCTTGTAAGTCTCCGTATTTGCTCTAATTTCTCGGATCTTTTCGTTGTGATCATTACGCGAGATATATGTGGGCGGTAGTAATATGTTGCCCATCTCTTCCCGGAATGTGCTCTCTCGTAATTTCGATAATAAACCTCTCCGTATTGCGTAACGCCTTTCTTGAAGTGTCCGCCACTGGAGCTTGTTCAGCATCTCCGTAACGCTCTCGCGCTGACTAAATGTCCCCATGACGAATCGCGCTGCTTTTCGCTGGATCATGTCTATCTCTTCTATTAATCCAACCTGGTAAGGGTCCCATACTGATGAGCAATACTCAAGAATCGGACGAACAAGCGTTTTGTAAGCTACTTCTTTCGTCGATGAGTCACATTTTCTTAGAATTCTTCCTATGAATCTCAACCTGGCGCCTGCTTTTCCCACTATTTGTTTTATGTGATCATTCCACTTCAGATCGCTCCGGATAGTAACTCCTAAGTATTTTACGGTCGTTACCGCTTCCAATGATTTACCACCTATGGCATAATCGTACTGGAATGGATTTCTGCCCCTATGTATGCGCATTATATTACATTTATCTACGTTTAGGGAAAGCTGCCAGCTGTCGCACCATGCATTAATCCTCTGCAGGTCTTCCTGGAGTACGTACGAGTCTTCTGATGTTGCTACTTTCTTGTAGACAACCGTGTCATCTGCAAATAGCCTCACGGGGCTACCGATGTTGTCAACTAAGTCATTTATGTATATTGTAAACAATAAAGGTCCTATCACGCTTCCTTGCGGTACTCCCGAAATTACCTCTACATCTGCAGATTTTGAACCGTTAAGAATGACATGTTGTGTTCTTTCTTCTAGGAAATCCTGAATCCAATCACAAACCTGGTCCGATATTCCGTAAGCTCGTATTTTTTTCACTAAACGTAAGTGCGGAACCGTATCAAATGCCTTCCTGAAGTCCAGGAATACGGCATCAATCTGCTCGCCAGTGTCTACGGCACTGTGAATTTCTTGGGCAAATAGGGCGAGCTGAGTTTCACATGATCTCTGTTTGCGGAATCCATGTTGGTTATGATGAAGGAGATTTGTATTATCTAAGAACGTCATAATACGAGAACACAAAACATGTTCCATTATTCTACAACAGATTGACGTAAGCGAAATAGGCCTATAATTATTCGCATCTGATTTATGACCCTTCTTGAAAATGGGAACGACCTGCGCTTTCTTCCAGTCGCTAGGTACTTTACGTTATTCCAGCGATCTACGATAAATTGCTGATAAAGGGGGCAAGTTCTTTAGCATAATCACTGTAGAATCTTAAAAACAAGAAATACTTAGGGCCCTATCCCAGGATAAGATCAGGTTGACAGATAACGCGTCCCGAAATGAGACAGTATTCTCTACATTACAAGACTCTGTTTGTACGATACATAACCTTAGAACGAACTAAAGCACCCTCACAGGTCCAAAGATCGCCTGCGCGATACCACAGTCGATAGACAGCGAAGTTACTATGACGCGGCGTAATTTTCAAAAGGTGGGCATAAAGTAGACCCGTCCTTCCCTCCCTGATGATTCGGGGTTAAACCGGCTCTGGTTAGGCTACTCCACTCGCGAAACGCTCCTCAGTCAGTTTTATTGCCAATTGTTTTGCGGCTGCTAACAAATGCTGTCGGGTCAGCGACCTCGTCCCTGAGCAGAGGTTTAGCGTTGTTCTCGAGACGCTTGTGCTAAGCTCTGAATGGAGCCGTCAAGGCTACCACGTATGTCGGCAACACTAAGTCGGTTTGCCCAAGCTCAGCGTGAACCGAACCGCTGCAGTTGCGGACAGCGTATTAAGCACCAAGTAAACACTTCAGATGTCTCTATACAGATACAGGAATTATTAGACTTTCTCGCCAAGACACTCACTCGTCAATGTGCCCTGTACTGAACAAAGTTTAGAGATGAATTGCGTTCAGCACAATTACATGATAATCTACCTGAGGCATTTGACTGTATGTATCACAGTATTCTAGATACATTGAAGTTGTATGGAATTGATGGTTCAGCCAACCAAAGGATAATGTCATAATTAACCATAAGATTGAAGAAATTTGTACATAATAATTCAACAATTATAGTTTCAGGAAGTAATTCTGACTGGGGAGAAATCATTTATGGGGTTCCCCAAGACTCAATCCTAGGCCCGATATTGTTCTTCATATATGCAAACGATCTTCCGTCTAAAACACAACAAGCAGAGTTAGTTCTTTTTGCAGACGGCACTAGCATTGTATTCAGTCCGGGTATAGATACAGAAACAGAAGAAATGGTAAACAATATTCTTAAAAGTATCATTGACTGGTTTTCTGTGGCTGGTCTCACCCTCAGTTTTAAAATGACACAAAATGCTCAGTTCTGCACGTCTAGGGGTACTACACCTATGATAAGTGTAATACATGGTGAGGAAATAATAAGTAAACTGGGAACTTTAAAGTTTTTAGGTGTTCATATTGATGAGAACTTATAAACTGGAAAAGGCAAATTTTGTAACTCCTAAAACAACTCAGTTCAGCCAAGTTTGCACTTAGAATCATTTCAAATCATGGGGAGAGATAAATCAGTAAGTTTTGCATATTTTCGTTCAATAACGTCATATGGAATAATGTTCTGAGGTAACTCATCCTTAAGGGAGGAAGTCTTTGTTGCCCAAAAACGTGATTTAAGAATAACATGTGGTGCTCACCCACGATCTTCTTGCAGACATCTGTTTAAGGAGTTGGGCACTCTGACTACTGCTTCAGAATATATTCACTCCCTCATGAAGTTTGTTGTGAATAATCCACTACAGTTCAAAAGGAAGAATGTGTATATTATAATACTAGAAGGGAAAATGGCATTCATTACCCCACATCAAGGATGTCTTTAGCACAAAAAGGGGTGCACAATGCTGCAAAAATAATTTTTTTATCACTTATCGAGTCATATAAAATGACTAACAGACAGCAGAGTAATATTTAAAAATAAGCTGAGAAAGTTTCTCCTTGAAAACTCCTTCTATACGTAGAAGAATTTCTATTACTGTAAATTGTAATTTTGGTGGGCAGGAATTACTATCTCTCATCTATATATTTAAAAACAAGAAACTTAAAAATATTCAGCATATATCCATATTTACATATTAATTATTAAGTTACGATGTGAATGTAAAGTGACTCGTCCCTCATCATTATTGCGCAAAATGATCTACGGGATATGGAACTAACTAACTAACTAAATAATTACTGCTTAGGCTTTACCTCCATGTATAGGATCTAGGCTGACTTTTATACTCTGCTGGAAAGCATTTTAACAACGACATAGGTAGAATCCTTAAAAATTCAAATGAAAAGTAATCAACTTAGCCATTTGCTCTAAAACTTACCTGATTACCGAAATTCCAGAGTTCGAGAACCTTCTATTATAATGACAAGAATGACCATGAGCGCTTCTTTCACTCTACAGCGGATAGCGTGCTGTCTTCAGACTTGGCGGCAGATTAAAGCGGTTTTTGGAAGTTAAGACAAAAGTGGTGGCGGAACTAAAGCTGTGTGGGCGGGTCGTGATTCGTACTTCAATAGTTCCACGAGGAGCAAGGCTAGGGCTACGATTTCTGATCTGGCACTGTACATCTACACACACTACTGGCCTTTAAAATTGCTACACCACGAAGATGACGTGCTACAGACGCGAAATTTAACTGACAGGGAGAAGATGCTGTGATACGCAAATGATTAGCTTTTCAGAACATTCACACAAGGTTGACGCCGGTGGCGACACCGACAACGTGCTGACATGAAGAAAGTTTCCAACCGATTTCTCATACACAAACAGCAGTTGAGCGGCGTTGCCTGGTGAAACGTTGTTGTGATGCCTCGTGTAAGGAGGCGAAATGCGTACCATCACGTTTCCGACTTTGATAAAAGTCGGATTGTAGCCTATCACGATTGCGGTTTATCGTATCGCAACATTGCTGCTCGCGTTGGTCGAGATCCAATGACTGTTAGCAGAATATGGAATCAGTGGGTTCAGGAGGGTAATACGGAATGCCATGCTGGATCCCAACGGCTTCGTATCATTAGCAGTCGAGATGACAGGCATCTTATCCGCATGGCTGTAACGGATCGTGCAGCCACGTCTCGATCCCTGAGTCAACAGATGGGGACGTTTGCAAGACAACAACTATCTGCACGAACAGTTCGACGACGTTTGCAGCAGCAGGGACTATCAGCTCAGAGACCATGGCTGCGGTTACCCCCATGCTGCATCAGACAGGAGCGCCTGCGATGGTGTACTCAACAACGAACCTGGGTGCACGAATGGCAAAACATTTTTTCGTATGAATCCATGTTCTGTTTACAGCATCATGATGGTCGCAGCCGTGTTTGGCGACATCGCAGTGAACGCACATTGGAAGCGTGTATTCGTCATCGCCATACTGGCGTATCACCCGGCGTGATGGTATGGGGTGCCATTGGTTACAGGTCTCGGTCACCTCTTGTTCGCATTGACGACACTTTGAACAGTGGACGTTACATTTCTGATGTGTTACGACCCGTGGCTCTATCCTTCATTCGATCCCTGCGAAACCCTACATTTCAGCAGGATAATGCACGACCTCATGTTGCAGGTCCTGTACGGGCCTTTCACATTCTCCATATCTCTCACCGATCGAAAACGTGTGGTCAATGGTGGCCGAGCAACTGGCTCGTCACAATACGCCAGTCACTACTCTTGATGGCTGTGTTATCGTGTTGAAGCTGCATGGGCAGCTGTACCTGTACACCCCATCCAAGCTCTGACTCAATGCCCAGGCGCATCAAGGCCATTACTACGGCTAGAGGTGGTTGTTCTGGATACTGATTTCTCAGGATCTATGCACCCAGATTGCGTGAAAATGTAACGACATGTCAGTTCTAGTGTAATATACTTGTCCAATGAATACCCGTTTACCATTTGCATTTCTTCTTGGTGTAGCAATTTTAATGGCCAGTAGTGTACATACTCGGCGAGCTACCATGCGGCGCATGGCGGAATTTACCTCCCTTTCCCGTTCCACTTGCAAATGGAGCGAGAGAAAAACCACTATCTATATGCCTCTGCACGAGCCCAAATTTCTGTTATCTTGTCTCCGTGCTCCTGTAACGAAACGTACCTTGGCGGCGTTGGAATCGTTCTGCAATCTGCCGCAAATGCCGGTTCACTAAATTTTCTCAGTTATGTGTCGCAAAGAGAACATCGTCTTCAGTCCATGGATTTCCGCTTGAGTTCACGGAGCAGTTCCGTAATACCTGCTTGTAGATCGAACCTACTGGTAACAAATCTAGCAGCACGCATCTAAATTGCTTCCGTATCTTACTTTAATCCGACCTGGTGTGGATCCGAAACCGTCCTGCATCAATCAAAAATGGGCCACACTAGTGTTTTATACGCAGTCTTCTTTACAGATGAGCTACACTTTCCTAGAATAGTCGACCGTTCGCCTCCCTTACTAGCGACGTTACGTGCTCGCTACGTTTCACATCGCTTCGCAACGTTACGCCCGGATATTCAGTCAACGCGACTGTGTCAAGCGGCAAACCACTAGCATGGTATTTGATCATCATATCATTGTTTTTCCTTCTTACCTGCATTAATTTACATTTTTCCGCATTTAGAGCAAGCTGCCAAGAAATTCATCCTGTATCCTCGTACAGTCACTCGACGGAGACACATTCCGTAACTACAGCGTCGTCAGCAAATAGCCGCAGATCGCTACCTACCCAATATGACAGGTCGTCTGGAGAACAACAGCCGTCGTATCACTCTTCCCTGGGGCACTTCTGATGATACCTTTGAGTCTGATGATAACTCCCTCCAGAACAACATAGGGTGAAGTTGGGGCAAACAGACACCTTAAGAGAATTTTTTGAAATAACTATTAAAAAAATTGAATTTCAAATTTTTATTTTACATCTCTATCGAACTTGTACCTTAGGTCAAAACAATACAAGTTTAATTATTTAACTAAATTTTGCTTTCAGCCCAGAAAAACTGAAATAAGTGGGTAGTGCACTGATGCACATTTGACCCAAACTATAGTGAGAAACGGACGCCTGACTTTCTAATCACTCTCATCATTGGAACAATTCTAGCAGACAAAATAGTGATCATTTCCGTCTGAAACACACACAACATGAAACCAGAAAGAACAATCTGACCGCTGCACCCAATTTTCACCGTGTTTGTATAGTTCTTACACACATTACACATATCATTCTTACTGGTATCACATTTTATATTTTTCTGTATCTTCTTATTGCCGCCTGGCATTTTTCTCTTTTAGATCGGTAATAAAAGAAGAATCTGTCAAAATGAATGATGTTCCCATTTTCTGTTTGTTGTTGACACATCATGAAGCTGATGGTACAGGAGTGAGGTCTTTGAAACGTCTTCTCCCATTCGCAGTGTCTTTGGTGACCTCTGTTGTTGGCTATGCCTGCAGTTCCTCCACTTGATTATTTCCTGGTACAACTGTCACTTATGGATCTGCCGTCTGATTCTCAGGATTTGGTACAGTGGAATCAGTGGGTTCTTCATGCACAGTTGCGGTTGCAAACTCTTGCTCAGTCAAGCGATTCGCCTTGAAGGGATGAATGCCACATGCATTGAAGCCATTTACAGCATTCCCGATTGTAGTTGTTCTGTTCTGTGCTTCAGCAAAAATAGCTCCAAATGTCACTTTATTAATTCCTTTCCCCGGGTTTCTTTTGATGTACTCTCTGCAGCCATCATTGTAAAATGTCTAGCGGAGCGAAAAAAGAGACGTCAGGGGGCTTTAGCCCGTGAGTACTGTGTGAGAGCAAACACGACAGATGCACACTGTTGGCTACAGCCTTCTCAAGGGTTGGCGGATCTGAACTATGCGTGCCGTGGCCATCCAAAATGGGAACGACAGGTCCAATAGGCTTCACATTAATAAAATGGTTTGAACACTGAGGGAACTATCCACATTTCATGTAGCGACTCTCTGACAGCACTACTTTTGTACGAGGAGGTATATTTAGTTGGTAACTGTTCTTGTATCGTATCCCTTGCAGGTTGTAGACAGAAGGTTGATGACATAATTAGGGAGGTTTGGGTCTGGCTGTGATGCGTACTCGGGTAGCCAAATGGTTAGGCGACCGCACGCGATAAGCGGGAAATCAAAGGTTGAGTTCCGGTCCGGCACATATTTTCACTGTCGTCATTCCACTATACGGCTGATGGTTGTCCATATTCGCAACTGCGAATACATTTAATGTATTTCATAATGGCTGTAGTCGCCACAGTGCCTGTTCCTTTGGATGTGTATGCATGTCTGAAGAAACTTTGCATCGTAATTCGGAATAACACAGGCACTGACAATCGTATTTATGCAAAGACACCAGGCAAGCTACTTTCTAGTTCAATCATAACTACTGACATTTATTAAAATTAGTTGTCAGTTAAAGATATTTGCGAGCCCACCGTAATAGCTTTGTTCAGAAAAATATAAAGTATCCATTTCCCCCCCACGAACAAGTGTCCATCTGCCCCCACCCAGCACTATTTCAGTTATGTTGTTGTTGTTGTGGTCTTCAGTCCTGAGACTGGTTTGATGCAGCTCCCCATGCGACTCTATCCTGTGCAAGCTTCTTCATCTCCCAGTACCTACTGCAACCTACATCCTTCTGAATCTGCTTAGTGTATTCATCTCGTGGTCTCCCTCTACGATTTTTACCCTCCAAGCTGATCTCCAATGCTAAATTTGTGATCCCTTGATACCTCAGGACATGTCCCACCAACCGATCCCTTCTTTTAGTCAAGTCGTGCCATAAACTTCTCTTCTCCCCAATCCTATTCAATACCTCCTCATTAATTACGTGATCCACCCACCTAATCTTCAACATTCTTCTGTAGCACCACATTTCGAAAGCTTCTATTCACTTCTTGTCCAAACTGTTTATTGTTCATGTTTCACTTCCATACATGGCTACACTCCATACAAATACTTTCAGAAACGACTTCCTCACACTTAAATCTATACTCGATGTTAACAAATTTCTCTTCTTCAGGAACGCTTTCCGTGCCATTGCCAGTCTACATTTTATATCCTCTCTACTTCGGCCATCATCAGTTACTTTGCTCCCCAAATAGCAAAACTCCTTTACTACTTTAAGTGTCTCATTTCCTAATCTAATTCCCTCAGCATCACCCGACTTAATTCGACTACATTCCATTATCATTGTTTTGCTTTTGTTGATGTTCATCTTATATCCTCCTTTCAAGACACTGTCCATTCCATTCAACTGCTCTTCCAAGTCCTTTGCTGTCTCTGACAGAATTACAATGTCATCGCCCAACCTCAAGGTTTTTATTTCTTCTCCCTGGATTTTAATACCTACTCCAAATTTTTCTTTTGTTTCCTTTACTGCTTGCTCAATATAGAGATTGAATAACATCGGGGAGAGGCTACAACCCTGTCTTACTCCCTTCCCAACCACTGCTTCCCTTTCATGTCCCTCGACTCTTATAACTGCCATCTGGTTTCTGTACAAATTATAAATTTTACCCCTGCCACCTTTAGAATTTGAAAGAGAGTATTCCAGTCAACATTGTCAAGAGCTTTCTCTAAATCCACAAATGCTAGAAACGTAGGTTTGCCTTTCCTTAATCTTTCTTCTAAGATAAGTCGTAAGCTCAGTGTTGTCTCACGTGTTCCAACATTTCTACGGAATCCAAACTGATCTTCCCCGAGGTCGGCTTCTACCAGTTTTTCCATTCGTCTGCAAAATAATTCGTGTTAGTATTTTGCAGCTGTGACTTATTAAACTGATAGTTCGGTAATTTTCACATCTGTCAACACCTGCTTTCTTTGGGATTGGAATTATTATATTCTTCTTGAAGTCTGAGGGTATTTCGCCTGTCTCGTACATCTTGCTCACCAGATGGTAGAGTTTTGTCAAGACTGGCTCTCCCAAGGCCGTCAGTAGTTCTAATGGAATGTTGTCTACTCTCGGGGCCTTGTTTCGACTCAGGTCTTTCAGTGCTCTGTCAAACTCCTCACGCAGTATCGTATCTCCCATTTCATCTTCATCTACATCCTCTTCCATTTCCATAATATTGTTCTCAAGTACATCGCCCTTGTATAGACCCTCTATACACTCCTTTCACCTTTCGGCTTTCCCCTCTTTGCTTAGAACGGGGGTTCCATCTGAGCTCTTGATATTCATGCAAGTGGCTTTCTTTCCTCCAAAGGTCTCTTTAATTTTCCTGTAGGCTGTATCTGTCTTAACCGCAATGAGATAAGCCTCCACATTCTTACATTTGTCCTCTAGCCATGCCTGCTTAGCCATTTTGCACTTCCTGTCGATCTCATTTTTGAGACGTTTGTATTCCTTTTTGCCTGCTTCATTTACTGCATATTTATATTTTCTGCTTTCATCAATTAAATTCAATATTTCTTCTGTCACCCAAGGATTTCTACTAGCCCTCGTCTTTTTATCTGCTTGATCCTCTGCTGCCTTCGCTACTTCATCCCTCAGAGCTATCCATTCTTCTTCTACTGTATTTCTTTCCCCCATTCCTGTCAATTCTTCTCTTATGCTCTCCCTGAAACTCTGTACAACCTCTGGTTTAGTCAGTTTATCCAGGTCCCATCTCCTTAAATTCCCACCTTTTTGCAATTTCTTCAGTTTGAATCTACAGTTCATAACCAATAGATTGTGGTCAGAGTCCACATCTGCCCCTGGAAATGTCCTACAATTTAAAACCTGGTTCCTAAATCTCTGTCTTACCATTATATAATCTATCTGATACCTTTAAGTATCTCCAGGATTCTTCCATGTATACAACCTTCTTTTATGATTCTTGAACCAAGTGTTAGCTATGAATATGGTTATGCTCTGTGCAAAATTCTAACAGACGGCTTCCACTTTCATTTCTTAGCCCCAATCCATATTCACTTACTATGTTTCCTTCTCTCCCTTTTCCTACTGTCGAATTCCAGTCACCCATGACAATTAAATTTTCGTCTCCCTTCACTACCTGAATAATTTCTTTTATCTCATCATACATTTCTTAAATTTCTTTGTCATCTGCAGAGCTAGTTGGCATATAAACTTGTACTACTGTAGTAGGCATGGGCTTTGTGTCTATCTTGGCCACTATAATACGTTCACTATGCTGTTTGTAGTAGCTTATCCGCACTCCTATTTTCTTATTCATTATTAGACCTACTCCTGCATTACCCCTATTTGATTTTGTATTTATAACCCTGTATTCACCTGACCAGAAGTCTTGTTCCTCCTGCCACCGAACTTCACTAATTCCCACTATATCTAACTTTAACCTATCCATTTCCCTTTTTAAATTTTCTAACCTACCTGCCCGATTAAGGGATCTGACATTCCATGCTCCGATCCGTAGAATGCCAGTTTTCTTTCTCCTGATAAGGACGTCCTTCTTGTCTAAACTACTTATCGTCCACATTTCACTTCCATACATGGCTACACTCCATACAACTTCTTTCAGAAAAGACTTCCTGACATTTAAATCTATACTCGATGTTAACAAATTTCTCTTCTTCAGAACGCTTTCCTTGCCATTGCCAGTCTACATTTTATATCCTCTCTCCTGATAACAACGTTCTCCTGAGTAGTCCCCTCCCGGAGATCCGAATGGGGGACTATTTTACCTCCGGAATATTTTACCCAAGAGGACGCCACCATCATTTAACCATACAGTAAAGCTACATGCCCAAGGGAAAAATTACGGCTGTAGTTTCCCCTTGCTTTCAGCCGTTCGCAGTACCACAACAGCAAGGCCGTTTTGGTTAGTGTTACAGGGCCAGATCAGTCAATCATCCAGACTGTTGCCCCTGCAACTACTGAAAAGGCTGCTGCCCCTCGTTAGGAACCACACTTTTGTCTGGCCTCTCAACAGATACCCCTCAGTTATGGTTGCACCTACGGTACGGCTATATGTATCGTTGAGGCACGCAAGCCTCCCCACCAACGGCAAGGTCCATGGTTCATGGGGGGAGTATTTCAGTGAGTGTTCGTAAAAATCCAACAGATGGCAACACCAAAGCATTTCGTCATATTGGCACGTAGAGGGAAGTGGGAGCATTCTACACGCTAAAGTAGAAACTCCATTAATTCATTGAAATACAAACAGTCCTTATCTCCCAAACAATATTCTGAACAAAATCATTGCCTCCACATTAAATATTACTCTCTGGTATGCAAAACACTGCACTCACATGAACAGTATTGCCAACTTCAACGAGATGATCCCACACATTTACTTACGTTGTATCCATTTGCCCCAATATCCTGCTCCAAGTGGGTTCTATTACTTAAAAAGTCTTCTAATTACCAGCCCTAAACTTGATAATGGCACCCCCCCCCCCCCCCACCTGGCCCACTTGTGCGTTTGAAATAGGACAATTTTTTTTAAAAAAGCGATTTTTCAAAAACATGTACATTTTGTATCACACATCTTTCTGAAGAGTTGATATATAAAACATGTATGTTCGAGGAAATGGTAGTCATGTTATTTGGTCTTAAGTGTGCCAAAGTGCAGTGCAATAGTTCTTCACACAGCATTCTTCTATAGCACGTCACTGTATTTTGCTATGTGGAATTCAAACGCTTATATTTTGTAATGGAAGCCGTGAAACGTATATTCAGGACAGTCGGAATTAAAACTCTCTGTGGTGCCTCTCCTGCTTCCAGTCGGCCAGCTTGACATCCTACCCGCATTAAAAAAAACAATTAATACTGGGTGGGATTATTTGTAACGGGGAGAATAAGAACTCTTTGTTGCCTATTTTGTGTGACTCAAAATTAAATGTAAGGAACATAAAACCAGTAAAGACAAGAGACAAACAAGACAGTACACATTTCTTCTGTCCTTAGGTCCCAACATTTTTTTCTCTATTATGTTGCTACAGCTTTACACGGCGTGCTTTCCTTTCTGCGAAAGAATCTAACACCTAATCGAAGTTCGTCAAACGTTTTGCTACACGAAAAATCAAAATTTCATCGTTTAATACTGGAAAACTTGTTAATACGAGTAGTAACTAAGACTGGTGTGGATTCTCGATTTGTTTACGTCTAATTTGTCACTGTTTGTAAGATAAAACGAAACAGGCCTTTCTAATATTGCAGCAGTTGTAACACACGCCAAATAAGTGAGACTGTTTTGGCACAAATGGTCATTTTTATGCACCTCATTAACATAAATAATGCGACAGAATATAATTCATAGAGTACAAGTATCGAACGTGTATTACGCCCACTATAGGCAAAAAGTTTTATGTTAGAAAATAGTTTCACATTTCATTCATACGCTTCAGTTTCTCATGCATGAGATCAAAAATAAGAGTACGAAATTTTTACATAAATCGGGAATCGTTATGTTCTTCCATATAATTTGTGTGATGTCCCCGTTTCTTCTCCTTCCTCATACTAACAAACAGTATCGTCATCATTAATTCTATAACTACTTGGTCCATTGTCAAAACTTATTCTCTGGTTAACTTCACTAACTCTGCAAAAAATTTTCTGCCAAAATTTCATTTTACTGGATACACTGAGAAGATAATATGTAATCTCTCTTACCTGTTATTCCTGTTAGCCATTTATTTCCACTCTGGTAGTGTGAACCTATGGCTTCCGCTAATGATTAGAACAATGCTGATCATTCGCACACCCAATCAACCACATAAACAAATAGCGATTGGCATTCACCCGTTCAAGTTTATTTGGCTCAGCCCCCATATAGCCCCTTCCCTTTTGTTCACAGGAAAGTCAATTATATCGCCAGCCGCTGTGGTCGAGCGGTTCTAGGCGCTTCAGTCCGGAACCATGCGGCTGCTACGGTCGCAGGTTCGAATCCTGCCTCGGGCAAGGATGTGTGTGATATCCTTAGGTTAGTTAGGTTTAAGTAGTTCTGATTTCTAGGGGACTGATGACCTCAGAAGTTAAGACCTATAGTGCTCACAAGGGAACCTCCCCATCGCACCCCCTCAGATTTAGTTATAAGTTGGCACAGTGGATAGGCCTTGAAAAACTGAACACAGATCAATCAAGAAAACAGGAAGAAGTAGTATGGAACCATGAAAAAATAAGCAAAATATACGAACTGAGTAGTCAATGCGCAACATATGCAATATCAAGGACTGTCTGAGCTCAGGAGCGCCTTGGTCCCGTGGTTAGCGTGCGCAGCTGTGGAACGAGACGTCCGTGGTTCAAGTCTTCCTCTGAGTGAAAAATTTACATGCTTTATTTTCGCAAAGTTATGATCTGTCTGTTCGTTCATTGATGTCTCTGTTCACTGTAATAAGTTTAGTGTCTGTGTTTTGTGACAGCACCGCAAAACTGTGTGATTAGTAGATGAAAGGATGTGCCTCTCCAATGGGAACCAAAAACATTTTATCGCAAGGTCATAGGTCAACCGATTCCTCCACAGGAAAACACGTCTGATATATTCTATATGACACTGGCGACGGCATGTGCGTCACATGACAGGAATATGTTGTCAACCCACCTAACTTGTACACTTGGCGAATGGGTAAAAAGATTCTTCTACCTTGCCTGATTTAGGTTTTCTTGTGGATGTGATAATCACTCCCAAAATAGTGATGAAAACATAAGAGTGTGTCACATAAACTGAAAATAAAAAATTAAACTTTTCACTCTAGGGAAGACCTCTCGCTCCGTAGCTGCACATTTATTTTATTATTTTATTCAAGAAGTGTGATACATAACATGTCCACAATGTATCATGACTAGGAACACACAGAAGTCTTCAGCTCATCCACAGATATTCCTCTCCTCACTCACCAGCGATATGTGTCGCAGTGGATACCCCCACTAACTTTATAGTATGTACAATATGAAACATATCTGTAATAATGTAAAATCAGTTTGAAGATAGCCTGCACAAGTCAGTGCTTGCAACAGCGGTAGGGGCGCCCATACGATAGTTTGTAGCAGTGTGAAGGAGGAAGCGGTGGGGGGGGGGGGGGGTGCTAGACTTGGGGGGTATGGAGTATATTTAATATTTTGAAAGACAAATGGTGACTTTTAAGTAGCCATAAAAAGTTCAAGTTTTGACCCTGGTAAAAACCTGTGTAATAACTAATTTTGAATCATGTTCTTGAGAGAAAATCACCTGACTACACAGTACTGGAGGGAGGGGGGGGGGGGGGGGGCTGCAAGCCCCTCTTGCCCCCAGGTATGAGCACCCTTGAAAGGCATACTAGTGTACTATAATGTCACTTCTGCTTCCTGGTGTGGTAAAAACCTAGAACAGGAGTAACCTTCCTCTTTCCACTTAGTGAAAATTACAGAGTAAGAGTACCTTGGTCCCTTGTTCATTGCAAGTATGATGTGAGCAGGTAGCGATCCAGCGATTTTATTTTAGTTTTATAGTGGAGAGACTTAGTCATGAACACTGAATTTTCCCTGGCTATGTGAGTGGAACTAATAACAGTCAACTGTGAATGACAGTTTCAGTGTATTAAATTACATTGATTACATTGTTCAAATAATGGTTCAAAAATAAAGGTGCACAGCTTCTGTTAGTCCTCAAGCTGTAATACTTGTGAATTCTCTGCATTCAGTGTATGCTTACTTCATGATTTCTTGTTACAGTCACAAGAAATATATATCACTGAACCTGTCTCATTGAGATCTGCTATTCTGATGGCAAGAAGTTGCACAGTTCCATAAGAAAATAAAGTTGGTGCCTGTATCTAGGTTATTAATGAAGTTGTGAGAATACTTTGCTGTTTGTTTCATGAGCCATTGATCACTAGTCGTTGAAGTGAAATTTTTTTAAAAAATTACTTTAATGAGACAGAAGTAGGTGGTGAAAAAGTTAGGCATCTCATCCTGAGTATACTAAACAGAGGCAGTTTATCCTTGTACATAGGGACTTCAGAAAGTAAGTTACACACATCATCCACATTCCTAAGGCCATTGCACAACAAGAGTGGCATATTTGTCAGAAGAGATCCAGCTTTCCTGCAGACACAGCTCAGCTGCAGCAGTATTTTCATAATTACAGTGCTGAATATTATCAAGATGATTACAATATTTGAGCATTTATAACTTTATTCTGACGTCGGATTCAAAACCAAATCTCCTACTTTCCGAGAGATTGTGTCAATTAGACCACCTGAGCACTGTATCAGATGAATTCAAATTTCACATGTGATTGGTTCAAATTTTTCATGGATATATGTTCAGCATTGACAACCTTCTATCTTCAAGTAAAATAATACAGTATTTACAAAATATTCTTAATGAGATGGAGATGATAATCAAGTGATGATGTTCATGTGTGGAGCTGTTTTATTAAATAACTCAATGGAACTGACAAGGAAAAGTCTCCAGGGGTGAGATCAACTTTGTTAAACCATCTATACTGTGGTGTAGGTTATGGTCCAAGGTATAACACCATTCAGGGTGTGATACCTTGGAAATACTTAGGGTCCAGCAGGGTGAATGGTTACAGTGTCATGCCTTTAACCCAACCTACACCACTATAATTAATTTAACCCTTGAAGACCTGAATTTTGTCTGGAGGAAGGAAAATTTTTCTTTAAGTGGTAATGCTTGTATACAACTTTTTTATGAACTTGGATACAAGATTTATACAAGTAATTTGTAAAAATCTGACTCGTTCGATATCCAGATTCTCATATTGATCTACAGAACCTGAAATAAATAAATAAAATAAATAAATAAAACAAAAATATGGACCCATTTCCAAACATACTTTGTACACTTGACTTCATTTTACTGACTAAAATAACTCATTATAAAATATTCTCTAATGCAATAAATAGTACAGTGATCATTCAGTAACTACCATACGAAATAAGAACAACTGTATTCAGTTATACAGAGGAATGTATTGAACAAACCACATGCATGTATTCTGGTGGTCACGATTTCCTGCACACTGCTACATTGACTTGCTGATGTTTTCATAGTGATGCCCAACAGTTTGCAACCCTTGTGCATGATGGAAAGATCGACTATTCAAAAATGTGTACCTCAGGTTTCCTTTAGGAAAAGCTTCTGTTGCAGCTAAGGCACAATAAAAGAAATGTACATAATTGTAGCCAGAGGGTCTGAAAGCATTAAAAAATTCGTTTCCACCCCTGGGGACCTCCTCTAGTGACTAAACTCGACTGCACTTAGAAAGCAATCATTCATAAGTAGCATAGTAGTAAAGAAAATATTTTGAGTGTCTTTTGGAGTCACAATATAGATAATTTCATACTTTTGGTAGAATTCATTTCCCTTTATGTCAAAGTGTTCTGTACTGTGGCTTCATCTGTGTCACAATGCTTCACAAGGAGTTAGCTGTGTGGACCACAGCAGATATACACTCCTGGAAATGGAAAAAAGAACACATTGACACCGGTGTGTCAGACCCACCATACTTGCTCCGGACACTGCGAGAGGGCTGTACAAGCAAAGATCACACGCACGGCACAGCGGACACACCAGCAACCGCGGTGTTGGCCGTCGAATGGCGCTAGCTGCACAGCATTTGGGCACCGCCGCCGTCAGTGTCGGCCAGTTTGCCGTGACATACGGAGCTCCATCGCAGTCTTTAACACTGGTAGCATGCCGCGACAGCGTGGACGTGAACCGTATGTGCAGTTGACGGACTTTGAGCGAGGGCGTATAGTGGGCATGCGGGAGGCCGGGTGGATGTACCGCCGAATTGCTCAACACGTGGGGCGTGAAGTCTTCACAGTACATCGATGTTGTCGCCAGTGGTCGGCGGAAGGTGCACGTGCTCGTCGACCTGGGACCGGACCGCAGCGACGCACGGATGCACACCAAGACCGTAGGATCCTACGCAGTGCCGTAGGGGACCGCACCGCCACTTCCCAGCAAATTAGGGACACTGTTGCTCCTGGGGTATCGGCGAGGACCATTCGCAACCGTCTCCATGAAGCTGGGCTACGGTCCCACACACCGTTAGTCCGTCTTCCGCTCACGCCCCAACATCGTGCTGCCCGCCTCCAGTGGTGTCGCGACAGGCGTGAATGGAGGGACGAATGGAGACGTGTCGTCTTCAGCGATGAGAGTCGCTTCTGCCTTGGTGCCAGTGATGGTCGTATGCGTGTTTGGCGCCATGCAGGTAAGCGCCAAAATCAGGACTGCATACGACCGAGGCACACAGGGCCAACACCCGGCTTCATGGTGTGGGGAGCGATCTCCTACACTGGCCGTACACCACTGGTGATCGTCAAGGGGACACTGAATAGTGCACGGTACATCCAAACCGTCATCGAACCCATCGTTCTACCATTCCTAGACCGGCAAGGGAACTTGCTGTTCCAACAGGACAATGCACTTTAGCATGTATCCCGTGCCACCCAACGTGCTCTAGAAGGTGTAAGTCAACTACCCTGGCCAGCAAGATCTCCGGATCTGTCCCCCATTGAGCATGTTTGGGACTGGATGAAGCGTCGTCTCACGCGGTCTGCACGTCCAGCACGAACGCTGGTCCAACTGAGGTGCCAGGTGGAAATGGCATGGCAAGCCGTTCCACAGGACTGCATCCAGCATCTCTACGATCGTCTCTATGGGAGAATAGCAGCCTGCATTGCTGCGAAAGGTGGATATACACTGTACTAGAGCCGACATTGTGCATGCTCTGTTGCCTGTGTCTATGTGCCTGTGGTTCTGTCAGTGTGATCATGTGATGTATCTGACCCCAGGAATGTGTCAATAAAGTTTCCCCTTCCTGGGACAATGAATTCACGGTGTTCTTATTTCAATTTCCAGGAGTGTACATACCACAGTATTTGTAGTAGATGAATTTTCCAAAGCAACAGAAATAATCTTTTGCTTAAAGAAAGGCAGCATTATGTTGCCAGGAGAAAAATTATCTTTTATAATGCATTCATAGCACAAGCTAACAACATACTCTGGCTTCGCATGGATAGTACAAAGTATCCGTTGCTAGAAAACCTGTGTGGTGTAGTAGCAACAGATTAAACACACAAAACTTCCTCGTGAATCAGTCTATCTGTTGGTGAAAACCATATCAAGATCCTTACTGTAGTTCCTCAGATTATCCTTAAGATACAGACAGAAACTATGGCAGGGAACTTTATAATAGGAATCGATGTTGTGTATTACCTGTTTAAAAACACTGATGGTGAGTTTACCTTTCCTAAAGTGAACTGATCATCATGTAACAGGTCCTAAACTATGTAATCCATTCTTCTGTATATTACTATTACTACTACTATTATTATTATTATTATCATCAAATATTTGGGTGCACAGATGTTAAGCTGACTATGCACTAGTTTTCACATTTATCTGCCTTTATTATCTAAGGGATTTTAAGGATGATATTCTTCCAAAAATCTGCTGGTATGTCTCAAAAAGTTCATAGATTTTATACATTAACTTGAATAATCATTTGGTTGCCCCTTCCTCTGAATGATTTTTGAAATTCAAAAGGAAAGTTGTCTATGCCTTCACCCATATTCCCACAGGCAACCAAATCTTGCACATGTACCCTCACGCCAATGCCTTCAAAGGTCAGTAATTTTTCTGCTCTGCAGATTATTAAGATACTGAAAAAATGTATGATTATCTAAAACAAGTTATTCAGTATGTTGAGTATTAAGGGATACACAATTTATTTGTGATATGGGACTGGATTTTGATAGTTGGGAAAGAAGAAAAGGGAAAATGCACTGTAAGGATGGGTTGGAGGAAAGAAATGAATGGGGCAAACCGCTGGCATAATTTTGCACAGAGCACAATTTAATCAGTGCTAACAGATGCATTATGAACCGTGAAAGCCAACTGAACACATGTAAGACACTGGAAGGTTTCAGACGGTCTGAGGTATCCCACTCCGCAACCATTCAGCCTGGTTTATAGTAAGACAGACATTTTGAAACCAGATTTTGAGTTGTTGAACATTTCCTGGACCAGATGTGGACTTTGGCAATAGTTTATTAGTTGTGAAATGTAGTTTGAAGCTGAAGAAATTGGCAATAAATATGAAGAATTAAGAAAATGGTATTGGGATAAATTGGAACAACTAGAGATAGTGAAGAGTTTCAGAGGGGGCACTAGGCAGCAACAAACTGGAACAGGAGAATGAAATACTGTAGATGATGAATTGGAGACTATGAGGTATGTGATAGTGAAGGCAATGAGGAAAAACTGGGCAACAAGACAAGGCACAGCAAAAAATCCTTAGATAAAATGATTCATATCAAATGAAACTGGCGAGAGCAGAAAATACATAGATTTAGCAAACGAAGCAAGTGAAAGGAGATATACATGTCTACAAAATGACATTGGTCAAAAATACAAAGTGGCAAAGTAGGAATGGCTAGAGGAGAAATTCAGAACTGCAGATGAATGCATGACTAGAAAAAAGATGGCAAAATGAATGAATCTTGGTAGAAAAGCAGTTTTATGAAAATAAGCACAGATGGTAAATCAGAACTAAGCAGAGAAGCGAAGGCTGAAAGATGGGAAAAATTTGTAGAAGGGCTATGTAAAGGAAATAAAGTTGAAGACAATATTTTGGTAAGGAATGAGAAAGTGAATGCAGATGAGTTGGGCGATGTAATGCTGTAAGAAGAGTAGACTAGAGCACTAAAAGACCTAAGCTGAAACAAGCCATGTGGAGTAGACTACATACCCTCAGTCTCTTGAGAGAATGAACTGTTCCAGCTGGTATGCAGGATATACGAGACAGCTTAAATTCCCTCAGACTTTTCTTGAATGTAATTATCCCACTCCAGATATGATACCTGCTAACACATGAATATTATTGACCTGTAAATTTGATACAGTAGAAGACAAAATTGTAGCTCTGAGAGACGAAATAGTAAAGGCAGCAAAGGATCAAGTAGGTAAAAGAAAGGCCTAACAGAAATCCTTGAATTTCACAGGAGATATTGAATTTAACTCACAGAAGGAGAAAATGCAAAAATGAAGTGGGTGAAACGGAATAAAAACTTCTAAAATATGAGATCGACATGAAGTGCAAAATGGTTAAGCATGAGTGGCTAGAGAACAAGTGTAAGGATTTAACTAGGGGAAAGATAGATACTGCTTACAGGAAAATTAAAGAGGCCTCGGGAAAAAAGCAACTGTATGAATATCTTGTAGGGAGCACATTGTGCTCATGTGGGAGCAATCTAGATGCTTGTAAAACAGTAAACTGGTAGCCAAGATTGCAGGAATTCTTTTTATTCCATGATTACCGGTTTTGGTGAAACTAAAGCCGCCATCATCGGATCTAGGGAGGACAGAAAACACTATAAAAATGGGCTTGGATTTCACTTATATAACATGTATACATATAAATTTAGTTACATACCTTAGGACACACACAGGTTACAACATCAAGGCCAACAATGGTGATATTAATAGTTGCCTACAACATGCAGGCTTAAAAAATTGTCATAAGTAGCACATAGGCATCCAATGCAGTAATCTCTAGAATTATGTACAAGCCCTAATGATGTAGTGTTACCACACACCCAGAGCTTGTTATGACGCGAGCTGTGACATTCATTGGCGCCTCCTGCTAGCGCCATCTTGCTATGTGGCCTCTAGTGTAAGAACAGAGCCAGAGCTGCTATAGTACCTAGCTTGCACTTGTAAGTGATGCAGACACTTAACATTTATCATGTTATCTCTCTTGGATGCCTATGTGTTACTTAAGACAATTTTGTAAGGCCTGCGTGCTATAGGCCACACTCCAGATGTTGTAACCTGTATGTGTCCTAAGGTATGTAACTAAATTTATATATTTAAAAAGAAAGAAAGAAGAATATATTTATATGTATACATGTTATATGTATACATGTTATATAAGAGGAAGCCAAGCCCACTTTTATAGTGTTTTCTGTCCTCCCTAGACCCGATGATGGTGGCGTTAGTTTCACCGAAACCGGTAATCATGGAATAAAAAGAATTCCTGCAGTCTTGGCTACCAGTTTATTGTTTTACATGTATGAATATCAACAGCTCAGATGGAAAACCAGTCCTAAGTGAAGAAGGGAAAGCTGAAAAGTAGAAGGAGTGTATAGAGGGTCTACATAAGGGAGATTAACTTGAAGGCAATTTTATAGATATGGATGAGGATGCAGATGAAGATGAGATGGGAGATATGATACTGTGAGAAGAATTTGACGGACCATTGAAAGACCTAAGTTGAAACAAGGCCCCAAAAATAGATGACATTCCAACAGACGTACCTAGCCTTAAGAGAGCCAGCCATGACAAAACTATTCCATCTGGTGTGCAAGAGGTACGAGACAGGTGAAATACCCTTAGACTTCAAAAAGAATGTAATAATTCCAATTTCAAAGAATTCATGTGCCAACAGGTATGAATATTACTGAACTATCAGTTTAATAAGTCATGGTTGCAAAATACTAACGCATTTCTTTACGGAAGAATGGAAAAACCGGTGGAAGCCAACCTCTCAGAAGAGCACTTTGGATTCCAGAGAAATGTAGGAACATGCAAGGCAGTACTGACCCTAAGACTTCTCTTCAAAGATAGGTTAAGGAAAGGCAAACCTATGTTGGTAGCATTTATAGACTTGACTGGAATACTTTCTTCAAAGTTCTGAAGGTAATAGGGGTAAAATACAGGTAGCAAAAGGCTGTTTACAACTTGTACAGAAACCATTCAGCAGTTATTAAAATCAATGGGCATGAAAAGGAAGCATTGATTGAGAAAGGAGTGAGACAGGGTTGTAGCCTATTGTCAATGTTATTCAATCTCTGTACTGAGCAAGCAATAAAGGAAATCATAGAAAAATTTGGAGTGGGAATTAATGTTCAGGTAGAAGGAAAAAGATCTTTGAGGTTTTGCTGATGACAATGTAATTCTGTGAGGTTTGCTGATGACAATGTAATTCAGTCAGAAACTGCAAAGGACTTGGAAGAGCAGCTGAACGAATTGACAGCATCTTGAAAGGAGGATATAAGATGAATATCAACAACAGAGAAACAAGGATAATGGAATGTAGTTAAATTAAATCAGATGATGTTGATGGAATTACACCAGGAAACAAGACGCTAAAAGTAGTAGACAAGTTTTGCTATTTGGGTAGCAAAATAACTGATGATTGCTGAAGTAGAGAGGATATTGATATCTCCACAAGTAGCCAGATATTGGTGCACATGTCAGAAAAAAGGAGAGAAATGATAATGATGCGAGGTGGGAAGACCACGTACACTGGAGTTGAGCAACAGAACTGACTGAACGGTGAGTCTGACACAAGAGCAAGTCAATAGCAAACTATGCAACAATGAAAGTGCAATGAACTTTCGACACAGCACTGTCAACATCTCAGGTGCAAACCACAGTCCAAATTGAGACCAAAGAGGAAAACCAATATGAAAGCAAAGTTGTTGACAAGTAGTCAGCAGTATGGTGGGGATAGTAACAAACACTATCCGATGAAATACATGACTGGCCATGCAGTGGTGGTATTTATGCCAGCTGCATGGGATATTATTGGCCAGAGGATTCACATGGTGTGATGGTGGTGCACTTACTGGGTGAGTGCAGCATTGCGGGACATTGCCCTCTATTGCCCATTGAGGTCCATTTCCTCCAGAGGGCATTCAGCTTCCATGGAGCCTGCACCAAAGGTAAAAGCTGTAGACTGACAATGGCAAGAAAAGCGTTTCTGAAGAGGAGAAATTTGTTAACATCAGATGTAGATTTAAGAGCTAAAAAATGTTTTCTATAAACAGTTCAGACAAGAAGAGAGTTGTAGCTTTTGAAATGTGATACTACAGAAGAATGCAAAAGATTAGATGGTTAGATAGTGTAACAAATGAGGAGATACTGAATAAAACTGGGGAGATAAGAAATTTGTGCCACAATTTCACTAAAAGGAGGGATTGCTTAATAGGACACATTCTGACACATCAAGGGAACAACAATTTAGTGTGGGAGGGAAGTATGGGGGGTAAACATCATAGAGGGAGACTAAGAGATGAACACAGTAGCAGATGTAGATTGTAGTAGTAATTTTGAGATGAAGAGCCCTGCACAGGATAGATCAGCATGAAAAGTTGCATTAAACCAGTCTTCGAACTGAAGACCATAACAACAAGTTTGACCAGTCAGGGTAGTAAAATACCAACATGTATTATTTAAGGAAAGGAAGACATAGCTGCAACAATCTAACCTGGAGAATATATCAGTTCGGGTTTCAGAAAAATCTAGGAACATGCAAGCAATACTGATCCTTTGACTTATCTTAGAAGCTAGCTTGAATAAAGATAAATCTAAATTTATCATATTCATGTATTTAGTGTAATCTTGAACAAAGTTGACTGAAAACACTCTGTACTTTCGAAATTGTTTGGTAGAAAACACAGGGAGAAAAAGTAATCTACAGTTGAAGTTCTAAGAGTGAAAGGACGGGAAAGGGAGGCAGTAATTGAAAAGGGAGGGAGATATGGCTGCAACTTATCCTCCCTCTTATTCTTCTTGTGTATAGAACAAGCAGTAAAGGAAACTAAGGAGAAATTTTGAAATATAGTTACAGACAGGAAGAAGAAATGGTGACTTCAAGGATTCCTGATGACACTGTAATCAGAGATTTCATGTGACTTGGGAGATCAGTTGAATGGAATGTATAGTTTCTTAAAAAGATTTTTTTGATGCACACAGATAAAAGTAAAACAAGGATAATGGAATGTACCGGTAGTTGAATTGAAGCATATTAGATTAGGACATCATAAACTCAAAGTTGTAAATGAAATATATTGTTTGTACAGCAAAATAACTGACAATAGGAGCAATGAAGAAGGTATAAAATGCAGACAGGTAATAGCAAGAAAAGAAAAACAGAAATATATTAATACTGAATACAAATTGACATTTTTGGCAATCTCTTATGAAAGTGCAGTGTCGATAGATCATATCGACTGTAGATAACATTAATCTTTGAGACTCAGGTCACTCATCCGAGCCGCCATGTTAATTTAGTCTGATCTTATACCTTGTACTGTGTACATGTGTATGATAATTGTCAAAATATATGTATGTGCAGATATTAGTGAGGACAGTTTATTCCGTATACTGCTGTTCATATCTTGTTCCCATAAAAGTATTCATTTGGAGTGTAGCCTTGTACAGACATTAAACATGGGCAGTAAACAGCACATACAACAAGAGAACAGAAGCATTTGAAAAGTGATTGATTCAAAATAATCATGTTCCTGAAATCAAGAGCTATTGAATTGAACCAGCAGAAGAATGCTTTATGGCACAACTTCACTAAAAGACCATATCCTGAAGCAACTGAAAACAATTAACTTGGTAAAGGAAGCAAGTGTGTGTGTGTGGGGGGGGGGGAGGGGGGGGGGAGGGGGGGGGGATGTTCAGGGAGGGGTAAAACTAGCAGAGGGGCTCTAAAGGTTGAATAAAGTAAGAAGGTTCAAAATAATGTAAATTGCAACTGTTGTATAGTGTTCTGAAAGAACAGATACCAATGATGACCATGCAGTCTCTCTAGAAGGAAACGATAATTAATCGAAACCCTCAGCTGCCAAAAGGTGTTGTTGATATACCTCAATGGGGACAGCTGAAAATGCGTGCCCCGACTGGGACTCGAACCCGAGATCTCCTGCTTATGTGGCAGATGTTCTATCCATCTGAGCCACTGAGGGCACAGAGGATAGTGCGACTGCAGGGACTTATTCCTTGCATGCTTCCCGTGAGACCCACATTCCGAACTGTCCACAACCTACATTCATAATGTTCCTAAAGGATATTTGCCCATTCACTCATTACTCACACCAACTAATGTGATAATTCCCATAATAATTCGGGTAACATGTGCCCATTCACACAGAAGGAGGTCAATGGATGGGTAGCCTTTAACTATATGAAGAAAGTAACTGTTCTGAAAGAACAGATACCAGTGATGACCATGCAGCTTCTCTAGAAAGAAACGATAATTAATCGAAACCCTCAGCTGCCACCAGGTGTTGTTGATATACCTCTGCACTGCAAATGTGCATTGCAAAAGGTGGTTATTCAGGCATTTGACAGGTGGTCACATTAACTGACTGAGCAGTGTATTTTGACAAGCAGATGCTGCAGTTCTGAGTGTTCATTTGAGATTAAATAATTTGAAGTTTTGTTACAATAGTAAAAAAGTGAAACAAAATACAAAACGAATTTATCAGATTGCAGATGTTTAGCCTCAAAGAACACAAACAGAGCATATTTAACTGGTCGCAGAATAAGAGTGATGATTAAAAGTGTAAAGTGGTGTCTTCTCAAAATGGCAAAAATCTGCCTGAAATGAGAGGGTGAAAGCAAGGAAAATGTAAATAAACTGCATGTAATTGAATGGTCATATCACTTACTCATGGGAAATGTGGGGAGAGGGCATCTGTATGGTGAGAGAATTGAAGTTAAAGTCACCAATGACATACAATGTATGCTCAGTCTGAAAATTATGCCCAGTGACAGATAAGTGAAAAAATTCATGCAACCCTCATTGATTTTAATCCTTTTATTCTTGAAGTGTTAGAGGTTTTATTAGTTTTTCACTTTTGAAATTCATGCATATATTTTATATCAAACTGTTAAATGTGGATGTCATACTAGCAAAAGTAGTGAATACTCTTTGTGATAAAATGCATTTGGATACTTGTGTACAAACAAATAACTTAGCCATTTGCCAAAAAATGTGATGACATTAGTATTAATTGAAATACAACTTTCATTGGCTATTTCTTCATTTTTAGACTCTAACAGTTTCTGACATCTTGCAGATTGTAGGTGTGGATGCAGATGTCCGTGAACAAGCCAATGGGGAAGTTGGTACAAATGAGGCAAGCAAGAAAGAGAAAAGTGGCATATCTTATGGAATTGATGATGTTCCACCCTGGTACTTATGTATATTTATGGCATTGCAGGTATTTTCACTTAATGGAATTCTTTGATAATTAATTTGTATGTAAGTGCCCTAACTGCATGGCTTACTTTTACCTTTGTATCTGTTGGATTGATATTTAGTCTATACTGTCTTTTCAATCTCTACTCAGGAATTGTGCAAAAAATTAGCTGAACCCAAAACACTAAGTACATAATAATAATTAATGTCATGTTGTTCATGTTTAATGAATGCATTCCAAATTTTAAAAACATGTAGCCGTCTTATGAACAGGTTTTTAAAAATAGTTTTCTGATGAAAAATGATTTATTTTATGACATAATTTCATTTACATTCTTGCTAATGTATACGCTAGGTTTTACTTGCAAATATTCTTTAACTGGCATTAAGTCTTTCTAGCTATATGGACAAAGGATATATTGTAGAAGGAATTATGTTTTTAGTTGTTAAAAAGTGTCTTAAGGGAAGTAATTATCCCAATAGTGCATTCCATCAGGAGTCAGTGATCGTACTGGATAGAAAGTTGGAGGTGAGATGCATGCACAGAAAGTCACAATTAGTAGTGAGTGGAGGAGGTACCATGGCAGAAAATATATATACAAGAGCAAATCCAGGTTATTCATGTTCATGCAGTGGTGGATAGTTGTATACAGGTGTGCATAGAAAATGAGAGGATGGAGGCGAGACTGCTAAGAAAACATACCTTAAAGAAGGGGTCCAAGGAGAATAATACATAGGTTTGCAAATATAACTTATGTGAAGGCCAGAGAGGAGTCTGCAGGTAGGCTAGGCAAAAGGGTAAAGAAAATGGGTGATAACAGGGGAAGGTGATGAAAAGGAGAGGACTAAGAATGGTGCAGAACAGGGATTGATAAAAAAATAAGACAGAGGGAACTGCAGGACTGCAAGCGAGCAAGTTCTCCCAGAAACTGGTGATGGTGTTGTTGGTGATGGAGGAAGGATAGATTGCACATTTTGTGAAGCAACTGTTGAATTTTGGTCACAATTTGACAGACAACAAGCTCTTGCAACAGTTTGGCATTAGCCACACTTCAGTTGCTTGCATTCACATTGGTGATTAGCTGCATGATTACCATTCTCATATTAAGGGGAGCCAGAATGATGAAAATGACAAAATTGATGTTTTTTGGTTTTTTCATTGTATAATTATTTGGAGTTTTCTGAATAAAACAAATCAAGTTTCGCCCTTCTAAGTGAAATCTAAGTGTGTTTTTTATAGCTACAAAGTTGACCCACAGCATAAACGGTTGTAGCAACTTGGTGTGTCACCTCTGACAGTGTCGATCGCTGGGTGCAAGCAGGGTATCTTTGCAGAATTAGACAGTGTTTTGTTTTCCAATGTTGTATGGCTTTATCTCTGTGACAAGTGACTGTTCATATCGGTAAACATAAACGCTATACCATGTGTGTTGACTTGTGGAGTTTGCTTTGTGTTGTTTAGCTGTTCAATTTTGTGTATTTGACGAATTTTGCTCGTACCTGTTTTACGCATTTGGTTTGTGGATATCAATATGCCTCATTTCAGCAATCTAGTGTTTAAGAAAAGGCACAATGAGTGGAAGAAGAAATCTTTTGTTGTTTCAATGGGAGATTCTGCTCAAACTGCTTCACTGACTACTCAAATGAATGCAATAGAACTACTTCCAGTAAGAAACTTTGTGACAGCTAAGAAAAATTTGAAAACTACGAAAGTGACAGTAATGATGTGAATGAAATAATTAACATTTTCTTGCTCTCTAATATTTTGAAACATAATGTATTGTGCCAAGTTTGCAAAGAAAGAGGACTGGATTTGAAAATAACTTCACACATTGGTTTGGCATGTAAAATGTTATTGAAGTGTAACAAATGCACTGCAGAAGTTTCGTTTTCTAATTCTAACAGTATTCCTTGTAGTGATAATAGTGGAAAGAAGGTGTATGATATAAATGTTAGGCTAGTGTATGGCTTGCGTTGCAATGGCAAGGGCAGTGGTGCAGGGACAGTGTTATGAGGAATTATGAACTTGCCAAAACCACCAACCAAGTTTGGATTTTATAATGAATGGGTGGATCTTCTGCTGAAGATATTGCTCAAGCAACAGTGAAGAAAGCAGTTGAAGAAGCTGTGACAAATAATCGCAATTGTAGAGATTTAACTGTTGCTTTATATGGATCATGGCAACGTAGAAGTCATAAATCTCTAAATGGAGTTGTGACAGCTACCAGTGGAGACTGTTGCAAAGTAATTGATGTTGCTATTCTCTCAAAACATGGTAGATGTAAGGGCAATACCCACGACAAACATAGTGAAAGTTGTGAAGCAAATTTTCATGGCATGAGTGGAGTGATGGAAGTAGAGGGAGTGAAAGCACTTTTTTCCAGATCACAGGAGGGAGGAGCACACCACAGAACTACTGAAGCGTCTTAACAAATCTCTATTTGCAATGTGAATTGTGTCAGACATAGGGGATATAAAAATGAAAAAGCTGGCATACTATGCTTACTTTCATTCCATAATGTCATATGGGATTATTTTTTGGGGTAATTCATCAAGCCAAGCTAAAGTTTTCTGGGCACAAAATCATGCATTAAGAGTTATATGTGGTGTGAACTCAAGAACATCCTGCAGAAGCTTGTTTAAGGAACTAGGGATACTAACTACTGCTTCCCAATATATTTATTCCTTAATGAAATTTGTCATTAAAATATATCACTTTTTCAAACCAACAGTACAATTCATAGAATCAATACTAGAAATAAGAATAATCTTCACAAGGATGTAAAGTCACTTACTCTTGTACAGAAAGGTGTGTGTTATTCAGGAACACACATTTTCAATAACTTGCCATTAGCCATAAAAAGCTTAACAACTAATGTGTGTGTGTGTGTGTGTGTGTGTGTGTGTGTGTGTGTGTGTGTGTGAGTGAGTGAGTGAGTGAGTGTGTGGGTGTGTGTGTGGTCGCGCGCGCTCGCGCGCTAACTTCTGCACCATTTCAGTGCAGTAATGTGTTCATTGTAAATAAGTATTATAGTAGTTCTATTGCATGTTTATTACCTTATAAATAAAAAAACTTTTTTATATTAAATTCAGTGCATTAGTGTTTGTAAAATGATTCTTTCACATTGTGTTCATTAAAAAAAATGACGATCATTCCATTTGGGACCTGTGGAAGGTACATTAGCTTATTTCTTTCAGTTGTAAATATTTGTCATGTATTATTGTTTTTCTGACATGTTCTACATCCTGGAGGGCCGCCTCACTATGGATCAATTGGAATGAAAATAAATCTAATCTAATCTAATCTAATCAAAACGATACACTAACTATCTAGGAGATGGTGATTCTATGGGATATAAAGCTGTAGAGGAACTCAAACCTTATGGCAATGAAATTCACATTAAAAAACAGGAGTGCATTGGACATGTGCAGAAGTGCATGGAGGCTCGCTTGCACAAACTAAAGCAGACATTAGGATCCCAGAAGCTTAGTGATAGTAAGACCCTTGGAGGAAGAGGAAGATTGACAGATGAAGCAATTGATAGATTGTAGAGGTATTATGGGTGTGCAATTAGGCAAAATACAAGAAGCATTGAGCATATGAGGAGAGCAGTATGGGCATCATTTTTTCTATACTGCATCAACAAATGAGCACCCACAACATGCACTGTGCCCCACAGGTGATGACTCATGGTGTAAGTACCAATCAGGAAAGGAATTTGCCCATAAAAACAGTTTGCCAAATGCTGTAATTGATGTAATTAAGCCCATATTCAGAGATTTATCACGGCCAAGTTTATTGGAAAAATGTTTACATAGGAAAACACAAAATCCAAATGAAAGTGCAAATAATTTAATTTGCATTAGGATTCCCACAAGCATGTTTGTACAGATAAAAACATTGCATTTTGGAGTGTGTGATGCAGTGGCAACATACAATGAAGGAAACATTATCAAATGAGATGTGCTGAAACGTTTAGGTTTCCAACCAGGACACAACACCATTTTCACAATGCGCCTAATTGATGAAGAAAGACTAAGAGGTGCAGGAAGAAGAGACAAAAGCCAACAACATGCAGCAAAAGGGAAGAAAAGACCAGTGAAAAGGAAACTAACAGTGGGAAAAGAAGAGGATGCTGATAGTCCATCATATGGGGCAGGAAAGTATTAAAAAGCTTTGGAAGCCATTTCCTGTAACTTTAAAATTTTCATCTTTGTGGAACATTTCTCAAAAACTGCTAACAGTACAGCAATGAAATTTATACACAATGTTGTTTACTTTGAAGGGGAAGTTTGGGTTGGTTACACCAAACAACACTCCCATTTTGCAGTAGTTCGTTTATTCATCTGAACACATCAAAGGCTTACAAAGAACTAACATGGCGGAACTGCCCAAAGATAATCTTAGCTTAGTTCAAAGATGATACTCAGATCGATGCTGGTGTTGACCTCATCGGTGCCACATACTTCTTTTCCTTCATTTTTATAACAAATTGTAAAAAAATATTGTATAATTATAGAGTTATAGAAGAAAAAGTGCAAAATTTTAGAGAAAAAAATAAGAATCTGTTTTAAAAAATAGTAAAACAAAAACCAATAAATATTTCTTAACATGGCATTATAACTTTGTAGAAAAATATTCACTGAACATGTAGTCCAAATTTCAGAGCAATATGTTTAATGGCTTTAGAAAAAATGTTCCTTCTATTTGATAAAATTAATATGGAGGAGATGGATCATTCCGGCTCCCCTTAAAAGACAGTGCAGTTGTTGCAGAAGACTATATGTATGTGTGATATGACTTTTTACAATTGATTTAATCTGATAATTATTTTTTCATGATTAATTCTGTGGGATACAAAGTGTTACACAGTAACTTAGTTCATTAAAATATTGGAACAATTGGGATAGCACTGTCATACCTCATTATTACTGGTGCTTTCTTGTTCACTGTGTTTTGATATGTGGTTTACAGTATCTCTTCACTCCAGTAACTCTAAAGTTTTTCATTTTTCTTGTTTACTATATACTTTTTTCTTAACAAAGACATTTTAAAGTTAAAAAATCAGTATCCATTTTTACACTTGTGTGTGTGATAGTGTGCTCCACTTTTCCCCTTTACACAGTTCATATGTTGGTGCTCCTTTTCTATATGGCATAGTGTCAGTTTAAGTGACAAATTATTTGTGAAACTCTAATATCAGCCGCTAGATCTATCAGTCACAGTTCTGAAGCAATAACTGAAATGTATTTCATATTTGTAATAATATGGATAGCAGCAAATGAAATTTCAAGCAAAGTGTAACTAACATAATGTCTTCCAAAAAGTATTATTTCCTTAAATTGAATCCTTCTCATTTTCAGCATTACTTAACAATGATTGGAGCTATAGTATCAATTCCTTTTATTCTATGTCCTGCACTCTGCATGAAAGAAGATGATCCTGCAAGGGGACACATAATATCCACAATGATATTTGTTACTGGAATAGTAACATTCCTGCAGACAACGTTTGGCTGTCGGTAAGAATCTGATAGCTTCACCTCTCTAATTACATTGAGTGTAATGTAAAGAAATTTATGTTAGTATCTTCCATTGGACTGAAATGTGATATGGGGTGCTAACAACTGCAATTTAATTAAATTCTTCTTGTCATATTTCGATAGTTATTGATTTGGCAGGGTTTTGGGTAAGGTAATGAAGAAGTCACAATGCATGGGAGTAGAAATATGACTCTTTACTGTTACTGATTTTCGTACATTTAAGTACAGTACAGTTCTTCAGATTCATTAAAATGGGACAAATCATCACAACAGAGTGACAATAGTTAAGAAGATTGCAAAAGAGTATAAGAGTATAAGAGTCTTTATTAACCGTTCAGTATTTTCTTATACAATGGGCTTTGTCAATGAGTTCAATTACAGTATATTCTTATAGCAATGTATATATAAATCCTTTGAATGTTAGTGTAGTACAATAGCACGCATTTTATATATTGTTAATTTTACAATAAAAAAGAAAACATTATACAAATTTATATTGAGTGGGGAGTATTTATGTTGATGACATTATGTCATTATCATATACATGTTGATGACATTATGTCATTATCATATACATGTTGATAACACTATGTCATTATCCTAAGATATTGATACAATAATGGTTCTGAGCACTATGGGACTTAACAACTGAGGTCATCAGTCAGTCTATTGATACAAATATAGAGCACTTGAAATAGGTCTATTATGCCTATATGTTAGATATTGTATTTCCAAATTTAGGTCCTACTACAGGCACAGGTACCTTTCTCTATGTTAAAACAGCAAATCTGCCATATTACAATCTTTATATTCATCAACGGTATAAAATGCTTTGCCTTTGAGCCATTGACCCAATGTTGTCTTAAATTTATTTTTGGATACTGTTTGTACAATTTTAGGGAGCATATTAAACAGTTTGAGGCCTACATATTTATAACTATTATGTATCTTGGACAGTCTAGAGTATGGCAGATCAATCGTGTGGTTTTGTCTTGTATTATGGGTGTGGACAGATGACCTAAGGGGATATTGAGCTATGTTTTCTTTTACGTGTAATAAGCAATAATAGATGTACAAACAAGGAACTCTCATGATGTTAAGTTTTTTTGAAATGTTCCCTGCATGTATCCCTAGGAGATAAACCTACTATGCATCAAAGAGCTTTTTTTTTTTTTGCTGTCTGAAAATTGATTCTGAATTGGGAGAATTTCCCCAGAGCAGAATACCACATGAAAGATGGGGGTGGATATAAGCAAAATATGAATGGAGCAGTAAGTTTTGGCTGACATCATTCCTAAGCTTATAAAGTAGGAACATAGCACGTGCAAGTTTAGAACAGACATATGTGATATGTTTATCCCAGCTTAGTTTCTGGTCAATCATCGTTCCCAACAGTTTAACAGACTTATTTTCTTTGTTTGATACCTTCAAATTAAATAATATTTCCTCAGTTTTTGTTTCATTTATGTATAGGGAGTTTGCACTAAACCAATGAACTGATTTTTCAAGTATTATATTATTTTTTCCTCGCACAGATTAAAGTCTGTCCTGAATTGATAGAAGTTGTTTCGTCCGCATAGAGGATTGTTTTATAGGGTAAATACTGTGGCATATCATTAACATACACTACAAACAGGAAGGGCCCAAGTATGGAGCCCTGTGGCACACCTCTTTTTATTGTTTGTGGATTTGACAGCTGCCCATTTACACTAACAAATTGTACTCTGTTGCTTAAGTAGGATTCTAATAATTTCAGGGTGTCCTCTTCCATTCCGTAGTGTCTTAATTTCATGATCAAAGTACTATGAGATACAGTGTCAAATGCTTTACTCAGGTCTAGGAGAGTAGCACAAGAGATTAATTTATTTTCAAAGCCATCATATATATCACTAACAATATTTTCAACCGCTTTAACTGTGGATCGTTTAGACCTGAATCTGTACTGTGAGTTACTTAACAAGCTATTCCTCTCAAAATAGTGATTCATTTGTTGGTGAACACAGTCTTCGATTATTCTAGATATTATTGGGATTAAGAGGGGACAGAAGATCACTTGATATCTTCTTTATGATAAAGTTTGACAGACCATAGAAGTCCTCTGCTCTGGAACTACTTAGTTTGCCTGTTGCCTTGCTAACATCATTTTCAGTTACTGTTGCCCAGCAGAATTTATGAACTACATTCTTATTTGAACCTAAAAGAGTGGAGAAGTCTGTCTGCATGAGCTATACATGAATTATTAGTTATCATGTCCAGCTCATAATCGGAGGTTGTTATGTGTGGCTTTAAAAATAGATTATTTGTAAGTAATAAAGTATGACACACTGTAGCATATTAACTTCAAACAGTATTAAATAAGCTGAGTGAAGAACTCACAGAATGAAGGTCACTTGGTGGCCTTTTGCACCACATAATTATCTCTCACATGGAACATATCATAACTCAGAGACTTATGAAAACCATGTAGGCTTGCTGGAGTGAACTAAGCAAGTGCTAACAGCGAACTGTGAAATGTAATGATATGTATAGAAAAAGAAATCTGTGAGGAAACAGTCACTATAATCTTGGGAGCCATGTCATTAATGGAATACCACAAGAAGATAGGTGTTTGATCATAAAATGCAGGCTTTAATTTCCAGTTTTTATGTCCTTGATAGCATCAGGTGCTTTTCTGAATGTGGGCTAAAGCACATTTTTGTGCCTCACATTTCATCTTTTACTGTGGTAGGAGACTACATCCCAGGTACAAATATACAACTTAGACTACAGTCCACTTCCCATGTAAACAATTTCCCCAAGGCCTGGTGTTGTCTGATATGATTCATCAGCAACAGTTGCACAAAGAATTGCTAACTAATATTTTGTAGATTACTCTTGGCTCTAAATCATTAATGTGACAAGTTCAGAAACATAACATGAGATTACATATAAACCTTTATGTGACCCATACTAATTCTAAACTCTGCCAGAAAAGAATATTTCATATGGCCTTGACAGGTTTAAGTTAACTACTGAAAATCCTTTTCTGCAACCTACACTGAATGAGATTCTCGTAGAACAGTGCTCAGGTTCACACTCACATTCAGTAGAACATGAACCGCTCAAAGCAGTGCTTAGGTTCAAGTCCAAAATCACTAAATGCCAATGAAGTAGTTAGAGAATATAAAGGTTACATTCAGTGTTCGTACCTGCCAGAAAATGGGAACTAGTGACTTCACTGAAGAAGTTATGGGACAACCATTTTGTAAACACGGCAAAGTCCATAAACAACAGAATATGAGCCATCCAATGAAAAATCCATACAGCACGCATTCCAGCTGCCAGAGGCTGTGGTCGTGTTTGTGTGTGTGTGTGTGTGTGTGTGTGTGTGTGTGTATTTTCAACAAAGGCCTTGTTGGTCAAAAGCTCATTTTATGTTTTTATATAGTTTGCAATCAGAAGTCCCCTATCTTCCCACATAAAATTGGTGTCACAAAGTGTGCAGCCAGTCAGAGTAGATAAAGATGTAACCCAGATATATGTGATATTCCTCTCAGACAATTCAGCCAATGTGCCCAAAGATTTCTTGCAGAGTTCTTGTCATGGAACCAGCAACCACCCAGCCCCCCTCCCGCAATATTAGTAACATTGCTATATTTTATGATTTCCTTAAGAAGCAGGTTTTGGTGCAGACAGTATAGGCTAAAATTGATAATGTAATGTTATTGTTACAATTGTTCTATCTGCAAAAAAATTGAATTATGCTTTGGTAGAGAAGTCCCTTATTCTACAACACATAACAAATTGAATCATGCTAAAGTTAAATAAACTTGCAATGCCCATGGTTAAACTGAACATAATTTTGTATCCATTATCTCTAAACACACACTTCAGCATGTCTACACCTCATGAGTATTTCATACTAAATGTAGATATGTATTTCATATATTGTGCCCAACGCAGATGCAACAATAGTTCATAAAACTGTGTAGTCAGGTAAAGACTCATTTTACAGCTGGAAACAGTTTAACCAGATGCATAACTGTTGGTATTTCATGACTCTGTGACATTCATCTGCTTTATTTCTTCATTAATAGCCCTCAGTGTCGACATACTGCATTGTTATATTGGCTGAAAAATGGGGGATGGAAGTTCAGTATTGACTACTTATTAAATTATGTAGCTGACAGTTACACAATTTTGTTTCACAGTTCTTTACTTCTACAGTTCACAACCCCCCCCCCCTCCCCCCCTCCCCCTCCCCCATTGCACTAGTCCACTATTGGTAAATGTTGATAAGCCTCATTAACAGATTTCAGGTAAACGTCAGCATACTACTACAATAGTTTGCTGTTGAACATCTATGAGCATTAAAAAACGTAACCACACAGTTAACAGTTCTTGCAGAATAATATGGAACGTGTCACAATATTTCTCAAATAAACTGAACAGACATTGCCATTAATTGTTTTAACACATGGTCTATTTGTGTTACACTTATTCCACTGTTAAATTGATGCAGTGTTGTTAATTTAACCAGTACACAATTCCCGTCTATAAATTGGCCATGGACTGACTGTCTTGGGCCCAAAAATCAGTTCTTTATATATCTTCACAATAATGGGCACTGAAACTATACATTGTTTAATGTTTAAGTTACAGAAATCACACTTAAAACAAAACTCATTCAATTAACTGAATACATCAAAGATTTCCTTCTTTTTGATATTTTCTTCTATCACAAATATTAGACTGAATTATTTGTTTAAATAATGAAATTAACAGATGTAATTATACAAACAATACTTTTGACAAACCTGGTAATTATTTTGGAATTAATTAAGGGCTGACTGTGCTAATATGTTTTCGAATAGAGACAAATAAATACCTTAAGAATCCTCATATCTCCTCTTCCAAATATTTATAATAAGTACAGAATCTATATTTGTTTATAAGTCAATATTAGAATCGGAGTCACAAAACAATTACTGATTTCACCCTATAACAAAAGGTATTAATTAGAATGGTCAAAATAAATTACAAAATTAATTACATACACAGAACTAAGCACAAAATTAGACCTGATGCTGTATTCCTTAAGACTGAGGACCAATCTTTCTCTTTTATAGAAATGCAGATTATACTCATGCATGTTAATGGTAATTAGGCAAAAATGGAAAATAAATGAATTTAAGGACGCAGATGTCAAAACAAGACAGGAAGTAGAGAGATCCCAGCCTGCTTTGTCACAACTCAAGATGCAGCCACAGAAAACAAGCAAAAAAAGGTGCCAAAAACTGTAAAAAACTATGATGTGTATGGATATAGGATCCCCTCAATGTCTTAATTTGAACTCTGATGTCTGTTTATATACAGGGTGTTTCACAATTCATGTTACACACTCCTAGAGGTTGTAGAGGGAACTTAGTAGATGAAGTTTCACATGAGAACCCATGTCCAGAAACCTTTAATTTTCAGATTCCAAGGAAAATAAGAGCTACTCAGTCACACACTAGATGTTGCTTACACAGTTCACCTGTTATGGTGTGCTACCCGCATTCATGAATGGTATGATGATGTGATATTGTGTGATGTAATCTGTTTCCATCTGCCTTGTTTCCATGCTTTCTGGTGATACATAAGTTGATGTTATGGTGAACAGTATTGCGGTAAAAAGATACGCAAGTAAATGTTTGCAGAGTAAACCGATGTGTTGTTAATTTACAGTGAAGCTCATTGTAATGGAAGAGAAGCTCAACATCTGTACCGCAAGTACTTTCCAAATCGTGTGTCTCTACCTCATCCCATGTTTGTCAGAGTAGAACAACAGCTGCAAAAAGTTGGGAATTCACAAGCGATGGAGCAAACTGTAGTGGCTGAATAAGACAATGCACTGTCATATTGGAACAGGCACTGCTTCATCAAGTTGAGGAGAGCCCATTGAGGAGTACTCAAGCCATTGCACATGACTTGCATGTGTCTCATTGATCTGTTTGGTGTGTTCCATATGAACAGCAACTCCACCCATATCACCCTCAGAAAGTACACGCCATGTTCTCAGTGTCAATTTCTGTACTTGGCTTTTACACCATTGTGTGGCTTTTTCTCAGTTTCCAAGGTGAATTTTGTTCCCTGATGAAGCACATTTCAAAAGGGAAGGTGTTTTGAATGCTCAGAATAGCCTCATTTGGCACTGAGACAACCCCAAAGCCACGTGAGCACAAAGATTTCAGCACACCTTTAGCATCTGTGTCTGAACAGGTATCTGAAATGGTCTTGTGATTGGGCTGTACAGCCTTCCTTCCCACCTAATAAGTGCCAGGTACTTGATATTTCTGCAACAAATGCTAGTGGAGTTTTTGGAAGATGTGCCCTTGGACAGCATAATGCCGCAGCAATACATTTTGCAGTTTGCTTTCAGAATCATCTGAACATAGTCTATGGGGACAGGTGGATCGATTCAGGTGGATGATATGCTAAGCCACCAAGATCCCCAAATTTAATCCCCTTAGACTTCTTCTTGTGGGGCCACATGAAGAGTCTCGTTAATGAGACCCCTGTCCATTTGGAGGAAGATGTGGTTGCACTGATCATGGCTGTCGCAGATATGATTAGCCATACACCATGCATATTGGACAGAGTTTATGCAATTTTACTGCACAGATACATGATTGTCATATTGAACAGCTGTTGTAAAATCTCAATAAATAGAAGTGAAATCTGTACATCTTCTTTTCCTTGTAACATGAAAATGAACCATTTCCAGACATGGATTCCTATGTAAAACTTGATATGTCCCCTGTACAACCTCTAGAAGTGTTTAACATGAGCTCTGAAATACAATATATAATTGCCCATGAGATGTGTGGCTAATAGTACAGCCTTGTTTAAAAATAACTGTGGTATTCATTATATGAAGAAACAAGAATGAAATCCACTTCTTCACTAATCAGCTGTTATTCAGCTGGCTCTGATGATGTTTCTAACAGATTATTAAAAACTGTTTTTTGAATGGCCCATGCTAGAGCTCAGCATGTTTTACTGACAAAATGTAGCAATGCTTGTCTGTGGAACTGGCAATAAGAATACCACTTGTAATTACAGACTCATTTCTCTCCTTGGAGTCATTTCATAAATCTTTGAGAAAGTGGCCTACATTAATTTACTGACTGATTTATATGAGTAGAAATTGTTAACTGCTTCTCAGTTCAACTCTTGTGTAGGATTCTCCACAGAGAAAGCCATATAACACCTCACAAGTGGACTCATGGTAGAACTAAACAAGAAAAATTAAACTGTGACCTTTCCAAAGCCTTTGATCACTCAACTCTACTCATCAGATTAAACTTTTATTGCATTGTTGACATCTCTACAGCATGAATGGAGTCTTACCTTCACAACAGAAAGCAGAATGTCTCATTGACAGACTGTGTCACAGTAATAAAACCATTCTGAGACTGGGGGAACATAACATTTTGGATCCCACAATGATCAGTGACGGGTTCACTTAATTGTACAAGTACTCTTCCAATGTTTCTAAAGGGTGGTTAAAAACTTTGATGTTGCTGATGACATAAGTATACCGTAATACTCTTCTCAAGCTAGATCTGTCACTCTGTTATAGGCTGGTTGAGAGTAATCAACATATACACCAAGTGGAGTGAGTGCTATCCCTACTGCAAAGGATATGAGCAGTGTTATTACTGGTGAATGCTCAGCTACAGCAGCATCCGACTTTATACTTGCCCACTTGAAATACGTGTCAGTATTGGTGCACTTGTTGCATATTAAAAACCAATAATGCACATTGAGATTATTATTGGGAAGCAAGTCTTGCAAATTTTTAATTGTACTGCTTACCTTTTCTCCTGGTGTGAATAATAATTGTTTACCATTGGCATCAGCATCTATATCAAAACAAAACTTTTGTGCATTTATTTGTTGTTTTATATTCTTCCAAAAGGACATCAATAATTATTTTAGATGACAGGCCTTCCTGTATATTCAAAACATTGCCCTTATTGAAAACGGAATACTGACTTTGCAATACAGATGCCGAGCTGAAATTAAAGACTCAAAAAATGTATACATGAGAGAGACAAATAGATGAAGTTTACATGTCTAAAAGGAAGAGTCAATCACCACCACCTGAATTTGGCACACTTTTTGTCCATAGATTCTATTTAACATGTGAAAGTTCTAGAAATTTATAGTTTTCTAATTGAAAAGTAAACTTTTACAAAATTATCTATTTTTGGAGTCTACTATTTTATTGTTATGAAATGGTATTATGTATTCTGTAACTTACATTGTAATTTATTATGGAAAATTCCAGAAAACAAAACTTTTGTTTCTTTATTTATTCCAGAAAACAAAACTTTTGTTTCTTTATTTACAAACTGATTTTGATGATTTTTCTTTAAATTAAACATGTTAGATTCAGAAGATATGTAATTAAGTACTGAACAATAAGCTCATTTCAGAAACTTCTAAATAAAGTCTTCATAATTTTGGAGATGTTTCTCATTAAGTGTCCATCAGAAAAGAAAAACAAATGATTGTTTGCATCAATAACACATACTTTTACCTTTTTCAGTTTCAAACTGAATTAATAATAATAATAATAATAATAATAATAATAATAATAATAATGAAATGATGAACTTCTGTGGAATAAAACATTCTTACACGACATTTGAACTAACTTTCTCCTGAATTACTAAACTAAAAATGTAAAATCAAAAAATGGAAAATCCAGGATAGAATGAAACAATATTATGAAAAGGATAGTTGCTACTCACCATATAGCAGAGATGGGAAGTTGCAGATAAGATAGAATTAGTGCTTGATATCATACATTTCATATTCAGAATTTAGCCACTCCTTTTATGCTTTACAACCTGATGACTAGTTGGACAGTTGAAATATTGTGTCAGATTGATTTGAAGATCCAGCTGCAAACCCAAGAAGAGTGTCACAAGATATTTTGCTGGGAAAGCTTATTAAGTCACATAAAGATACTAGTCAAAGATCTAAACACAGACTTAGCAGAAACAGCTGAGATAATAACTGAACTGGTCTACAAGTGGTTCACAGCAAGATGATTGTCTTAATACTCAGAAAGATACTCAGAAAGATACTCAGAAAGACTCATATTATGCTATTTCAGAGATACATTAATGATGTGCTAGTACAGAAGTAGACATTATTGAACATACACCAGATGTAGCAAATGTGCAAAATTCCTTGTCAACCATCTGGATAACATGTTACATCAGAGTGATCACATAGATAAACTAACCAAAAAGCTCAGTTCTGCATGTTTTACTCTTAGAAATACCATCCATTATATGAAGCTGAAAATATGAGTGTTGGCTTATTTTGCATATCTTTCACCTATGTTCTATCTGCCTTGTGGGATCATCTTCTGGAGCAATGCAGCTAAAGTCAGGAAAGTCTTTCAAAAGCTTTTGATTGTGTATACCACAAAATATTATTAGAAAACGTTAAATGTTCTGGTATAAGGGGGAAACTGGCAGATAACATAAAATCATTCATGGAAAATAGAGAGCAGTGTGTAAAAATAAAACAAAATGTGAACAACACTATTACAAATGGTTGCTCAAATTTGGTTTTGTTAAATATGTTGTACATATGGAAAGAGCCTGGAGATACTAGAAGGTGTCACATAGATTATATAATGGTTAGACAGAGATTTAGGAACCAGGTTTTAAATTGTAAGACATTTTTAGGGGCATATTTGGACTCTGACCACAATCTGTTGGTTATGAACTGTAGATTAAAACTGAAGAAACTGCAGAAAGGTGGGAATTCAAGGAGATGGGACCTGGATAAACTGACTAAACCAGAGGTTGTACAGAGTTTCAGGGAGAGCATAAGGAAACAATTGACAGGAATGGGGAAAGAAATACAGTAGAAGTAGAATGGGTAGCTTTGTGGGATGAAATAGTGAAGGCAGCAGAGGATCAAGTAGGTAAAAAGACGAGGGCTAGTATAAATCCTTGAGTAACAGAAGAAGTATTGAATTTAACTGATGAAAGGAGAAAATATAAAAATGCAGTATATGAAGCAGGCAAAAAGGAATACAAACGTCTCAAAAATGAGATCGACAGGAAGTGCAAAATGGCTAAGCAGGGATGGCTAGAGGACAAATGTAAGATGTAGAGGCTTGTCTCACTAGGGGCAAGATAGATACTGCCTACAGGAAAATTAAAGAGACCTTTGGAGAAAAGAGAACCACTTGTATGCATATCAAGAGCTCAGATGGAAACCCAGTTCTAAGCAAAGAAGGGAAAGCAGAAAGGTGGAAGGAGTATATAAAGTTTCAATACAAGGGTGATGTACTTGAGGACAATATTATGGAAATGGAAGAGGACGTTGATGAAGATGCAAGGGGAGATATAATACTGCGTGAAGAGTTTGACAGAGCACTGAAAGACCTGAGTTGAAACAAGGCCCTGGGAGTAGACAACATTCCATTAGAACTACTGACGGCTTTGCGAGAGCCAGTCCTGACAAAACTCTACCATCTGGTGAGCAAGATGTATAAGACAGGCAAAATACCCTCAGACTTCAAGAAGAATATAATAATTCCAATCCCAAAGAAAGCAGGTGTTGACAGATACTAAAATTACTGAACTATCAGTTTAATAAGTCACAGTTGCAAAATACTAACACAAATTCTTTACAGACGAATGGAAAAACTGGTAGAAGCTGACCTCGAGGAGGATCAGTTTGGATTCCATAGAAATATTGGAACACGTGAGGCAGTACTGACCCTACAACTTATCTTAGAAGAAAGATTAAGGAAAGGCAAACCTACGTTTCTAGCATTTGTAGACATAGAGAAAGCTTTTGACAATGTTGACTGGAATACTCTATTCCAAATTCTGATGGTTGCAGGGGTAAAATACAGGGAGAAAAAGGCTATTTACAATTTGTACAGAAACCAGATGGCAGTTATAAGAGTTGAGGGACATGAAAGGGAAGCAGTGGTTGAGAAGGGAGTGAGGTGAGACAGGGTTTTAGCCTCTCCCCGATGTTATTCAATCTGTATATTGAGCCAGCAGTAAAGGAAACAAAATAAAAATTCGGAGTAGGTATTAAAATCCATGGAGAAGAAATAAAAACTTTGAGGTTTGCCGATGACATTGTAATTCTGTCAGAGACAGCAAGGGACTTGGAAGAGCAGTTGAATGGAATGGACAGTGTCTTGAAAGGAGGATATAAGATGAACATCAACAAAAGCAAAATGAGGATAAAGTAATGTAGTCAAATTAAGTCAGGTGATAATGAGAGAATTAGATTAGGAAATGAGACACTTAATGTAGTAAATGAGTTTTGCTATTTGGGGAGCAAAATATCTGGTGATGGTCAAAGTAGAGGAGATATAAAATGTAGACTGGCAATGGCAAGGAAAGCGTTTCTGAAGAAGAAAAATTTCTTAACATCGAGTATAGATTTAAGTGTCAGGAAATCGTTTCTGAAAGTATTTGTATGGAGTGTAGCCGTGTATGGAAGTGAAACATGGATGATAAACAGTTTGGACAAGAAGAGAATAAAAGCTTTTGAAATGTGGTGCTACAGAAGAATGCAGAAGATTAGATGGGTAGATCACATAACTAATGAGGAGGTATTGAATAGAACTGGTGAGAAGAGGAGTTTGCGGCACAACTTGACTAGAAGAAGGGATCCGTTGGTAGGACATGTTCTTAGGCCTCAAGGGATCACTAATTTAGTATTAGAGGGCAGTGTGGAGGGTAAAAATTGTAGGGGGAGACCAAGAGATGTATGCACTAAGCAGATTCAGAAGGATGTAGGTTGCAGTAGTTACTTGGAGATGAAGAAGCTTGCACAGGATAGAGTAGCATGGAGAGCTGCATCAAACCAGTCTCAGGACTGAAGACTACAGCAACAACAAATATGGAGTGGCTCAAGGATTAGTGCTGGGACCACTACTTTTAATGATAAATGTAAATGATATGCTTAAAATAGTGTGTGGAAATGCTGTCATATATGTAGATGACACTTCATTTGTTATAAGTAGTATTTCAACAGCCGACTTACAAAAGGATGCTCCTCCAAATGCTGCTTTGAAAGCAGATGACACTTCATTTGTTATAAGTAGTATGTGTCTTACATCTACATCTACACTCTGCAAACCACCATGAGGTCCCTGGCAGAGGGTATGTCCCATTATGGTTTCTTCCTTCTTTGTTCACGTATGGAGCATGGGAAGTATGATTGTTTGATGCTTCTGTGCCTGCAGTAATTATTCTAGTCTTATCCTCATGATCCCTATGTGAGTGATACATAGAGGGTTGTAGTATATTCCTAGAGTAATCATTTAAAGCTGGTTCTCGAAACTTTGTTAATAGTCTTTCTCATGATAGTTTAGATATGTCTTTAAGAGTCTTTCAGTTCAGCCCCTTCCACAGATTAAACAACCTGTGACTACTTGTGCTGCCCTTCTCTGTATACATTCAATATCTCCTGTTGGTCCTATCTGGAACAGGTCCCACACACTTCAGCAACATTCTAGAACTGGTTATGTGAGTGATTTGTAAGTAATCTCCTTTGTAGACTGATTGCACTTTCCCAGTATTCTACCAATAAACCAAAGTCTAACACCTGCTTTACCAACGACTAAACTTATGTGACCATTCCATTTCATATCCCTACAAAGTATAACACCCAGAATGAGATTTTCACTCTGCAGCGGTGTGTGCGCTGATATGAAACTTCCTGGCAGATTAAAACTGTATGCCGGACCGAGGCTCGAACTCAGGACCTTTGCCTTTTGCGGGCAAGTGCTCTACCAGCTGAGCTACCCAAGCACAGCTCACACCCTGTCCTCACAGCTTTACTTCTGCTAGTATCTCGTCTCCTACCTTCCAAACTTTACAGATCTCCTCCGAACCCAGGTTTTTTTTGTATTGATATTGTCTGCAAGGTCATTAATATACAACGTGAACAGCAAGGATCTCAACACACTTCCCCAGGGAACATCTGAAGTTCTTCTAGATCTAATGATGACTCTCCATCCAAGATAACTTGCTGTGTCCTTCTTACCAAAAAGTCCTCAGTCCAGTCACAAATTTCACTTGATATGCCATATATTCATACATTTGACAATAAGTGTAGGTGTGGTACTGAGTGAAATGCTTTTTGGAAATCAAAAAATACAGCATCTTTCTGATTGCCTTGATCCAAAGATTTCAGTATGTCATGTGTGAAAAGTGCAAGTTGTGTTTCACATGATTAATGTTTTTGAAATCCAGCTGGTTGGCATTGAGTAGATCATTCTGTTCAAGATACCTCATTATGTTTGAACTCAGAATATCTCCTAACATTCTATAACAAATCAATGTCAAGGATATTGGATGGTAGTTTTGCAGAACACTTCTATTATCCTTCTTGTGGACAGGTGTGATCTGTGCCTTTTCTCAAGAACTGGTCACGGATTTTTGTTTGATAGATCTACAATATAGATCATAGTTAGAAGAGGGCTAACTCAGCTGAAAATTCAGTATGGGGATTCAATCGGACCCTGGAGCTTTGTTCAATTTTAACAATTTGAGCTATTTCTCAACACCACTGATAGTAATACTTACTTCATTCATCGTTTCAGTGGTACAAGGATTCAATTGGGGTAATTCTCCTGGGTTTTCCTATGTAAAGGAACATTTGAAAAGAGTGTTCAGCATTTCAGCTTTTTCTTTGCAACCCTCAATTTCAGTCCCTCTCATTCACTAGGGACTGGACGCTAACTTGGTTCCACTAACAGCCTTATACATATGACCAGAATTTCTTTTGGTTCTGTGATAGATCACTTGACAATTTTCTGCTACAGTAGTCATTGAAGGAATCATGCATTGCTCTCATGAGAACCAAATGTGTTTCATTCAGCATCTGTCTGTCTGTAGCCTATGTTTTATTTTACACCATTATGCAGGAATCTCTGTTTCTTTAGAAGTTTCTTCACAGTGACTGTGTACCATGGAGGTTCCCTTCCATTATGAACTGTTCTACTGGGTACATATCTGTCCAGTGCATGATCAACTATTCTTTTAAATGTGATCCAGAGTTCCTCTATGTGCTCCTGCACTGTGCTGAGAGTTTCAAGTTCCACATTGATATAAGACGCTATTTTTTATGTAGTTTACTGCATGAGGTCTGTTCAAAAAATTCCAGAACTTTCTCCACAAAATTTTTCTGTGCTTCTCTTTTACTTATTGTGGATGTTATCCTTTGAAATAGTCTCCTCTACAATTGATACACTACTCCCAATGCTGTTCCCACTTCCGGAAGCAGTCTTGGTATGCCTCTTTCTGGATATCACAAAGTGCCATCTGAGAATTTTCTTTCCATCTCGTCCATCATTGCAAATCTTCACCTTTTCAACAGTGGTTTCAGCTTTCAGCCAGGTCTGAAGAATACAGAGGATGAGGCAGCACAGTGTTTTCGTTTATTGTGCAGTAGTCATGCACCAAAAGGGATGAACATGTGGGTGGGTTATTGTGATTCAAGAGCCATGAATTGTGTAGTAACACGGTTCACGTTTACGTAGCACTTCACTTAGGATAGACCGGGACTGAGTCCTAGGCAGGTCCGATGCTGACTGACTGGGCACGGCCCATGCTGCCTGAGTTGTTGTTGTTGTTGTTACGCCGGCAGAGGTCGCGTCCGAATTCTCGCGTGCCCTCTGGTGGACGGGACTCTACTTGCGGCAACTACCGTCCGTGACGCGCCGTGCCGATGTGCGCCTCCCGCGATATTTCTGGTGGCTACTGCAAATTCTCTCACCACATTTCAGGCATTTCCTTATCAAATTTTCCTGCAGGCATTGCAACACATCCCAGTAGTAGCATCAATTGACAGTCTGTCCCTGTGGCATGAATTCATGATGAACTAATTCTTCAAAGTCAAAGAAAACTTGAGCTGACCTGTCGAGATTTTTTGGTCTTGGAGAACTTTCTCTGACCCATTGTGAAGACTGAACCTTGATCTCAACATCATAACCATAGATCCACATCTCTTCATCAGTTATGATTCTCTTAAGGAATATCTTGTTTTCATTTACATGATCCAAAAGCTCTCAACAGGTTGCGAGGCAAAGGTTTTTCGGTCTTGACTTGTGAGCCATGCGACGAAAGTAGGGGCAACATGATGCATTCCACGATGCTGTGTCAGGACTTCATAACATGATCCAACTGAAATGTTACATTCTTCTGCAATCTCTTGGAAGTCAATTTTGATTGGCACACACAATTTCATTGATATCCTGACATGAGCGTTGTCAGTAGACATCAAAGGACATCCTGAACAAGGGTCAACCTTAACTTTCATCTGACCGTTTTTAAACCATGTGAACCATTTGTTACACCAAGTACAGCTTAAGCACTCATCACTGTAGACTCCCTGCATCATTTGGTGTGTCTCTGTAAGGGTTTCTTGAGTTTCACATAAAATTTAATGCAGGCACATTGCTCCTCTAACTCTGTCATCTTGAAGTTTGACACAATATTCTACTCATATACACAATGTTACACTCAATACAGCACTGAACAATAACTATCAGACATGCAATAATGAAACTTCCAGCAGATACATATTAAACACAGGTGGGTGCAGGAATGCCAACTGCACTTCATTCCAACACCCCATTGGCGCAAAATTATCACAACCACTTCATGGTCACTGATACCAGTTTTTATGTGGACATCCTCAAAGGTATCAGATCTATATGTTGCCATTAAATCCAACATATTTCCATCATGAGTGGGGTTCCTAACTATCTGTTACAGGTAGTTTTCAGAAAGGCATTTAGTAAAGGTTCACAGGATGTCTTGCCACACCTGCCACTAACAAAACTGTAATTTTCCCAGTTATTTGGTGGATGATTAAAGTCTCCACTAACAATTATAGTATGATTGGGAAACTTGATATGAGGTTTTCTCTAAAGTTTTTGGTTACATTGGGAGATGAGTCTGGTGGGCGACAGAAGGATCCAATTATCATTTTATGCCCATCCCCGATATTGAGTTTTGCCAAACAGTCTCACATGCAGCTTCAATTTTTAGCTCAGTGGATTTCATTTTCTTGTCTACTGTGACAAATTACACCACTAACATTTCCCATTTGCCTATTTTTACCATGTACACTTAAATTTTCCCCAAAAATCTCACAACTACCAATTTCAAGTTTCAGCCAGCTTTCTGTACATAGTATTATGATTCGAACTCTGGCACTTTGTTGTTGTTTGCTTTGGCAGTTTACCATCAGGATTTTAATACTCTGACCTGTGCAAGGCATTTCTTTCAATCTTACCCTGATATTTCAGAGTTTCCTACAGCTATCATTATCTGGACTGCATGGATAGTCAAGTAATCCAAAACCCCTAGTGTGCACCCCACACATAGTCAGCTACCTGAGTAGCAGCCTCTAATGTGTAGTGCACACCTTACCCATTTAGGGAGACTCTGCAGTTTTCAGCTCCATGGTGCAAGACCAGGAAGTAGCAGCTTAGGTTGTCATAGAACTTTTGAAGTCTCTGGTTCAGTCCTTGCACTTGTCTCAGAACCAAAGGGAACAATGTGGCAAGTTGTGAACTTCATTGAACCTTCACGTGCAAGGCTGGTCTTCTCAACCTATTCTGGCAGTCACTGGAATGACCCAAGAATGGCCTCAGAGCCCAGCCAGCTGGCACCACTTGTTCCAGCGTGCACCACAGTCTGCAGTTTCACCCTGTTCTGTCAGTGGTTGCTGGAGTAGCCTCTTCAAACATGTTGAATGAGGCCCCCAGACATACACACTGAGTGCACCTAGTGTCCTGTCCCATGCTGCCATTTCCCTGAGGGGTACCATCATTCACTGTATGTTTAAACTGCAGATGATTAATAGACCCCTACCCTTTTGCATTTTCCTCCTTCTGACTCCAGACAAAACCAATTTCCCCAAAATGGGTGAATCAATCCCAATGGCTAAGTTTCAGTTTCAGTGAAAGGCAGCACCTCAAACTTGTTGGTTAGTGGGTCAGTAAAACACCCTGAGTCCTGCCTCATCCTCGTTCACCCTCTACAAGACACCTAGGTCTACTATTGACATGCCAGTTTCAGTCAAGTGGATGAGTAATGACAGATCCTGTGCTTTCTGCAGAGGGGACAGGATTTACAGGAGAGGATAGTACTTGAGGTACCACTTATATAGGTATCACAGATACACGACTCTCCGGAGCTCTTCCAACACATCAATTTGTAGTAGCTGCCAATCATTTGACAGTAGTCAGAGCGATTTCCAGCTGCTTATGGACATCAACCAACTCATCCCATGTTCGAGAACAGCATTCACAATGGGGCTGGATTATGGCTCGTGCAGTGCATTACAAGGCAGTGAACAAATAACTTTAAATTAAGCTCGCTGATTTTTAATCTGTTGAGCTAAATATTTGCTAATTCCCTATAAGAATTGAAGCAAATACACAAAACAAGATTTCTATCGGAGCAACACAAAAACCTGTGGTAAATCTTACTGGTTTCTTAAAACATTTGGATGTTAATTATAGTTGTCAGCAAACTCAAAAACAGAGGTAGTTTATGATTAATGCAGATAGGGCTACTCCTCATTAGGGGAAAACTAAATGTAATGTAATATCTTAGTTATAAAATCTAATACAGCAACTAAATCACAAATGCCGATTTGCTACAAATGAAAGCTTCTCTAAATCTGGAAAAAAAAAATTCAGAGTAAACAATCTTTTTACAAATGTAAATAAAAGCACATATATGCAAATACATGTAGACAAAACACCTGATGTGAGCAACATTACTGTCAATCTTGGAGACTTAGAACTGAAAGAGACAGAAAATTATAAATTTCTGGGTGTGGCACTGGATAACTATTTGACATGAGGGAAGCATATAAATAATATTTGTCGTATAAAGTAAGTTCAAGTATATTTCTAATGAGAAAATGTTACAGACAATAAACACACAAATGCTGCTAACAATGTACTAATGGACTAGCTCATTCACAAATTTCATATGGTATCCCACTCTTGTGAAATTGTGAAAATACGCACATAATAAGAGTACTAAAGCTACAAAAAAAAGGCTGTACGATGCATAACAAAATTACCTCCAAGATATTCCTGAATAAGTAAATTCAGGGAGCTAAACATATTAACAGTAGTGTCACTACATGTGTGTTGTTGCTGTTGTGGTCTTCAGTCCTGAGACTGGTTTGATGCAGCTCTCCATGCTACCCTATCCTGTGCAAGTTTCTTCATCTCCCAGTACTTACTGCAACCTACATCCTTCTGAATCTGCTTATTGTATTCATCTCTTGGTCTCCCTCTACGATTTTTACCCTCCATGCTGCCCTCCAATGCTAAATTTGTGATGCCTTGAAGCCTCAGAACATGTCCTACTAACCGGTCCCTTCTTTTTGTCAAGCTATGCCACAAACTCCTCTTCTCCCCAATTCTATTCAATACTTCATCATTAGTTATGTGATCTACCCATCTAATCTTCAGCATTCTTCTGTAGCACCACATTTCAAAAGCTTCTATTCTCTTCTTGTCCAAACTATTTATTGTCCATGTTTCACTTCCATACATGGCTACACTCCATACAAATACTTTCAGAAACGACTTCCTGACACTTAAATCTATACTCGATGTTAACAAATTTCTCTTCTTCAGAAACACTTTCCTTGCCATTACCAGACTACATTTTATATCTTCTCTACTTCGACCATCATCAGTTATTTTGCTCCCCAAATAGCAAAACTCCTTTACTACTTTAAGTGTCTCATTTCCTAATCTAATTCCCTCAGCATCACCCAACTTAATTCGACCACATTTCATTATCCTTGTTTTGCTTTTGTTGATGTTCATCTCATATCCTCCTTTCAAGACACTGTCCATTCCATTAAACTGCTCTTCCAAGTCCTTTGCTGTCTCTGATAGAATTACAATGTCATCAGCGAACCTCAAAGTTTTTATTTCTTCTCCATGGATTTTAATACCTACTCTGAATTTTTCTTTTGTTTCCTTTACTGCTTGCTCAATATACAGATTGAATAACATCGGGGAGAGGCTAAAACCCTGTCTAACTCCCTTCCCAACCACTGCTTCCCTTTCATGCCCCTAACCTCTTATAACTGCCATCTGGTTTCTGTACAAATTGTAAATAGCCTTTTGCTCCCTGTATTTTACCCCTGCCACCTTTAGAATTTGAAAGAGAATATTCCAGTCAACATTGTCAAAAGCTTTCTCTAAGTCTACAAATGCTAGAAACGTAGGTTTGCCTTTCCTTAATCTTTCTTCTAAGATAAGTTGTTAGGTCAGTATTGCCTCATGTGTTCCAATATTTCTACGGAATCCAAACTGATCTTCCTCGAGGTCAGCTTCTACCAGTTTTTCCATTCGTTTGTAAAGCTGTGACTTATTAAACTGATAGTTCAGTAATTTTCACATCTGTCAACGCCTGCTTTCTTTGGGATTGGAATTATTATATTCTTGTTGAAGTCTGAGGGTATTTCGCCTGTCTCATACTTCTTGCTCACCAGATGGTAGAGTTTTGTCAGGACTGGCTCTTCCAAGGCCATCAGTAGTTCTAATGGAATGTTGTCTACTCCCGGGGCCTTGTTTCGACTCAGGTCTTTCAGTGCTCTGTCAAATTCTTCACGCAGTATCGTATCTCCCATTTCATCTTCATCTAAATCCTCTTCCATTTCCATAATATTGTCCTCAAGTACATTGCCCTTGTATAGACCCTCTATATACTCCTACCACCTTTCTGCTTACCCTTCTCTGCTTAGAACTGGGTTTCCATCTGAGCTCTTGATATTCATACAAGTGGTTCTCTTTTCTCCAAAGGTCTCTTTAATTTTCCAGTAGGCAGTATCTATCTTACCCCTAGTGACACAAGCCTCTACATCCTTACATTTGTCCTCTAGCCATCCCTGCTTAGCCATTTTGCACTTCCTGTCGATCTCATTTTTGAGTCGTTTGTATTCCTTTTTGCCTGCTTAATTTACTGCATTTTTATATTTTCTCCTTTCATCAATTACATTCAATATTTCTTCTGTTACCCAAGGATTCCTACTAGTCCTCGCCTTTTACCTAATTGATCCTCTGCTGCGTTCACTACTTCATCCCTCAGAGCTACCCATTCTTCTTCTACTGTACTTCTTTCCCCCACTCCTGTCAATTGTTTCCTTATGCTCTCCCTGAAACTCTGTACCACCTCTGGTTTAGTCAGTTTATCCAGGTCCCATCTCCTTAAATTCCCACCTTTCTGCAGTTTCTTCAGTTTTAATCTACAGTTCATAACCAATAGATTGTGGTCAGAGTCCACATCTGCCCCTGGAAATGTCTTACAATTTAAAACCTGGTTCCTAAATCTCTGTCTTACCATTATATAATCTATCTGATACCTTCTAGTACCTCCAGGATTTTTCCATGTATACAACCTTCTTTCATGATTCTTGAACCAAGTGTTAGCTATAATTATGTTATGCTCTGTGCAAAATTTTACCAGGCGGCTTCCTCTTTCATTTCTTAGCCCCAATCCATATGTACCTACTATGTTTCCTTCTCTCCCTTTTCCTACACTCGAATACCAGTCACCCATGACTATTAAATTTTCGTCCCACTTCACTACCTGAATAATTTCTTGTATCTCATCATACATTTCATCAATTTCTTCATCATTTGCAGAGCTAGTTGGCATACAAACTTGTACCACTGTAGTAGGCATGGGCTTCGTGTCTATCTTGGCCACAATAATGCGTTCACTATGCTGTTTGTAGTAGCTTACCTGCACTCCTATTTTTTTATTCATTATTAAACCTACTCCTGCATTACCCCTATTTGATTTTGTATTTATAACCCTGTATTCACCTGACCAAAAGCCTTGTTCCTCCCGCTACTGAACTTCACTAATTCCCACTATATCTAACTTTAACCTATCCATTTCCCTTTTTAAATTTTCTAAACCACCTACCCAATTAAGGGACCTGACATTCCACGCTCCGATCTGTAGAACGCCAGTTCTCTTTTTCCTGATAATGACATCCTCTTGAGTAGTCCCTGCCTGGAGATCCGATTGTGGGACTATTTTACCTCCGAAATATTTTACCCAAGAGGACACCATCATCATTTAACCATACAGTAAAGCTACATGCCCTAGGGAAAAATTACGGCTGTAGTTTCCCCTTGCTTTCAGCCGTTCGCAGTACCAGCACAGCAAGGCCGTTTTGGTTAGTGTTACAAAGCCAGATCAGTCAATCATCCAGACTGTTGCCCCTGCAACTACTGAAAAGGCTGCTGCCCCTCTTCAGGAACCACATGTTTGTCTGGCCTCTCAACAGATACCCCTCCATTGTGGTTGCACCTACGGTATGGCCATCTGTATCGCTGAGGCACGCAAGCATCCCTACCAATGGCAAGGTCCATGGTTCATGGGGGGAGGACTACACATATAGGAAACAATTATTTATGTAAAAAGTAACTATGCTGCATTCTTAAACAGAGATACCCATAACTATAACACAAGAAATAAAACTGATAATGATATTGAAGTAAGTCAGTTCAAATTAACTGACAAAGAGCCTATAAAAACAGGATGCCCTCTATACAGCAGATTTCCAAATTAAAATGTCATTTCATTCAAATTTGTCCGTACAGTGTAAAAGCATACCTCGAAGCAAAAAATTAATGTAATGGCTATTATTTAACTGTGCAAATACGTAAAAAACTTTCAGACAGGATAATGTGAACTTTGTAGTTATGTATGTATATCAACATTTTTTTGGATGTTCATATTTTAGACCCTCTTTTAGAGAAAACCAGTCATTTTACTGACGTATGCATGTAGTTACAAATTTTTGAAATTTGCAATTCTTCAAACTTGCTGTAAATCATCTGTAACCCAGTTCAATACCAATGTGCAGAATTGTCCACAGACATACATAAATAAATGAAAATAGGCACATGAATTCTATCAATTTTTTGCAGTCAAAAGTTAGATTATTTCCTTTATTATTATTGTTATTTATTTCCTTTGCCCGCATCTCGTGGTCGTGCGGAAGCGTTCTCGCTTCCCACACCCGGGTTCCCGGGTTCGATTCCCGGCGGGGTCAGGGATTTTCTCTGCCTCGTGATGGCTGGGTGTTGTGTGATGTCCTTAGGTTAGTTAGGTTTAAGTAGTTCTAAGTTCTAGGGGACTGATGACCTAAGATGTTAAGTCCCATAGTGCTCAGAGCCATTTTTATTTCCTTTCTCAGACGTTATGTCTGGTTAAAAATGGAAAGTGTTGCAGACCTTGATCAAGCTTGACTTCCTTTTAACTGTACGGTAGATGTTACATTGCATTTATGAACTTTCTGGTAATTGAACATGTATCAATAATTACAGATTTCTGTAGTTGTATATATACGTTTGGATGTAGCTGTATTGCATTGATGTACTGGTGGATATTGTGTGGTATGACTCCTGCAGTTGATAGTATAATTGATATAATGGCAATTTTATCCTGATGCTACATGTCCTTGACTTCCTCAGCCAGTTGGATGTATTTTTCAATTTTTTCTTCTGTATATTTGTTGTATTTGGTATGGATATTTCAATTAGTTGTGTTAATTTCTTCTTTTTATTGGTGAGTATGATGTCAGGTTTGTTATGTGGTGTTGTTTTATCTGTTATAATGGTTCTGTTCCAGTATAATTTGTATTCATCATTCTCCAGTACATTTTGTGGGAACGTGTTGTTTCATTAGTTTATGTTGAATGGAAAGTTGCTGATGTATTATTTTTGTTACATTGACATGTCTTCTTGTGTATTTTGTATTTGCTAGTATTGTACATCTGCTTGTGATGTGATCTACTGTTTCTATTTGTTGTTTGCGAAGTCTGCATTTATCTGTTGTGGTATTGGGAGCTTTAATAATATGCTTGCTGTAATATCTGGTGTTTATTGTTTGATCCTGTATTGCAATCATGAATCCTTCCATCTCACTGTATATATTGCCTTTTCTTAGCCATGTGTTGGATGCATCGTGATCGATCTGTGGCTGTGTCAGATGATACGGGTGCTTGCCATGTAGTGTTTTCTTTTTCCAATTTACTTTCTTTGTATCTGTTGATGTTATGTGATCTAAAGGGTTGTAGAAGTGGTTATGAAATTGTAATGGTGTAGCCGATGTATTTATATGAGTGATTGCTTTGTGTATTTTGCTAGTTTCTGCTCATTCTATAAAGAATTTTCTTACATTGTCTACCCGTCCATAATGTAGGTGTTTTTATGTTGATAAATCTCCTTCTTCCTTCCCTTCTGCTTAATGTGAATCTTTCTGTTGCTGAATGTATGTGTTGTATTCTATACTTGTGGCATTGTGATCGTGTAAGTGTATTGAGTGCTTCTAGTTCTGTGTTACTCCATTTCACTACTCCAAATGAATATGTCAATATTGGTATAGTATAAGTATTTATAGCTTTTGTCTTGCTTCTTGCTGTCAATTCTGTTTTCAGTATTTTTGTTAGTCTTTGTCTATATTTTTCTTTTAGTTGTTCTTTAATATTTGTATTATCTATTCCTATTTTTTGCCTGTATCCTAGATATTTATAGGCATCTGTTTTTTCCATCGCTTCTATGCAGTCGCTGTGGTTATCCAATAAGTAATCTTCTTGTTTAGTGTGTTTTCCCTTGACTATGCTATTTTTCTTACATTTGTCTGTTCTGAAAGCCGTATTTATATCATTGCTGAATACTTCTGTTATCTTTAATAATTGGTTGAGTTGTTGATTTGTTGCTGCCAATAGTTTTAGATCACCCATGTATAGCAAATGTGTGATTTTATGTTGGTATGTTCCAGTAATATTATATCCATAATTTGTATTATTTAGCATGTTGGATAATGGGTTCAGAGCAAAGCAGAACCAGAAAGGACTTAATGAGTCTCCTTGGTATATTCCACGCTTAATCTGTATTGGCTGTGATGTGATATTATTTGAATTTATTTGGATGTTAAGTGTGGTTTTCCAATTTTTCATTACTATGTTTAGGAACTGTATCAATTTAGGATCTACTTTGTATATTTCCAATATCTGTAGTAACCATGAGTGGGCTACACTATCAAAAGCTTTTTGGTAATCAATGTATGTGTAGTGTAGCAACCTTTGTTTAGTTTTAGCTTGATATGTCACCTCTGCATCTATTATCAGTTGCTCTTTACATCCTCGTGCTCCTTTGCAGCAGCCTTTTTGTTCTTAATTTATAATTTTGTTCTCTGTTGTATGTTTAATTAATTTCTGTGTAATGACTGAAGTTAATATTTTGTATATTGTTTGTAGGCATGTTATGGGGCGATATTTTGCTGGGTTTGCTGTTTCTGCTTGATCTTTAGGTTTCAGATAAGTTATTCCTTGTGTAAGTGTAACAGGGACTCTATATGGGTCTGCGATGTAACTGTTAAATAATTTAGTTAGATGTGAATGTGTTGAGGTGAACTTCTTTAGCCAGAAATTTGCTATTTTATCTTTTCCAGGGGCTTTCCAATTATGCGTAGAATTAATTGCTCGGGTGACTTCATGTTGCAAAATTATCACTTCAGGTATTTGTGGTATCCTCTTGTATGAGTCTGTTTCTGCTTGTATCCACCGTGCATGTCTGCTATGTTGTACCGGGTTTAACCATATGTTGCTCCAGAAGTGTTCCATGTCTGTTATGTTTGGTGGATTGTCTATTTTAATGTGTGATTTATCTATTGTCTGATAAAATTTCTTTTGGTTTGTGTTGAATGTTTGGTGTTGTTTCCTTCTATTTTCACTTTTTTTGTATCTTCTAAGTCATTTGGCCAATGCTTGTAATTTCTGCTTCTTTTCATCTAATTGCTCTGTCGCTTCTTGTTGTGAGATTTTACCCAACCTTTTTCATTTTTTGTCTGATATTTCATAATAATAAACTGAAAGAACCAGAGGTTGTAGAGAGTTTCAGGGAGAGCATAAGGGAACAATTGACAGGAATGGGGGAAAGAAATACAGTAGAAGAAGAATGGGTAGCTCTGAGGGATGAAGTAGTGAAGGCAGCAGAGGATCAAGTAGGTAAAAAGACGAGGGCTAATAGAAATCCTTGGGTAACAGAAGAAATATTGAATTTAATTGATGAAAGGAGAAAATATAAAAATGCAGTAAATGAAGCAGGCAAAAAGGAATACAGACGTCTCAAAAATGATATCGACAGGAAGTGCAAAATGGCTAAGCAGGTTTGGCTAGAGGACAAATGTAAGGATGTAGAGGCTTGTCTCACTAGGGGTAAGATAGATACTGCCTACAGGAAAATTAAAGAGACCTTTGGAGAGAAGAGAACCACTTGTATGAATATCAAAAGCTCAGACGGAAACCCAGTTCTAAGCAAAGAAGGGAAGGCAGAAAGGTGGAAGGAGTATATAGAGGGTTTATACAAGGGCGATGTACTTGAGGACAATATTATGGAAATGGAAGAGGATGTAGATGAAGACGAAATGGGAGATAAGATACTGCGTGAAGAGTTTGACAGAGCACTGAAAGACCTGAGTCGAAACAAGGCCCCGGGAGTAGACAACATTCCATTAGAACTACTGACAGGCTTGGGAGAGCCAGTCCTGACAAAACTCTACCATCTGGTGAGCAAGATGTATGAGACAGGCGAAATACCCTCAGACTTCAAGAAGAATATAATAATTCCAATCCCAAAGAAAGCAGGTGTTGACAGATGTGAAAATTACCGAACTATCAGTTTAATAAGTCACAGCTGCAAAATACTAACGCGAATTCTTTACAGACGAATGGAAAAACTGGTAGAAGCCGACCTGCTTGATCTTTAGGTTTCAGATAGGTTATTCCATGTGCAAGTGTATCAGGGAATGTGTATGGGTCTGCAATGTAACTGTTAAATAATTTAGTAAGATGTGAATGTGTTGAGGTGAACTTCTTTAGCCAGTAATTTGCTATTTTATCATTTCCAGGGGCTTTCCAATTGTGTGTAGAATTAATTGCTCGGGTGACTTCATGTTGCAAAATTATCACTTCAGGCATTTGTGGTATCATCTTGTATGTGTCTGTTTCTGCTTGTATCCACCGTGCATGCCTGTTATGTTGTACCGGGTTTGACCATATGCTGCTCCAGAAGTGTTCCATGTCTGTTATGTTTGGTGGATTGTCTATTTTAATGTGTGTGTTATTATTATTATTATTATTATTATTATTATTATTATTATTTCTTTCCTTTCACAGACGTTATGTCTGGTTAAAAATGGAAAGTGACGCGAACCTTGATCAAGCATGACTTCCTTTTAACTGTACAGTATATGTTACATTGCATTTAGGAACTTTTGGGCAATTGAACATGTATCAATAATTACAGATTTCTGTAGTTGTATATAATAATAATAATAATTATTATTATTATTATTATTATTGATTATTAGTATTACTATTATTAAATTTCAGGCTACCAATAGTGCAGGGTGGAACTATATCATTCTTGGTTCCTACACTTGCTATTTTGAGCCTTCCAACATGGAAGTGTCCGTCAGAAGAATTCATTACTTCTTTAAGTCCTGATGAACGGCAAGAACTTTGGCAAGTTCGAATGAGAGAGCTTTCTGGTGCAATAGCAGTATCTGCCTTGGTACAAGTTTTTATTGGTTATTTTGGTAAGTTATGTTTTTTATAAATGAAAAAATATTTTTTTGTTATATTTCTCTCTGTGGGTATTGTATATTGAAGGATTTAAATTTGAAATAATAACTAGTTTCATTCCCAGACCTAACTTATTACCAACAGTAACACTTTAATACAGTAGCTGCTCCCAGTCTAACATTCAATGGATGAATGAACCTGACTTACAAGTAATATGTTCTATACTAAATGCTCGTTCTATTGGGAAACATTGTCTGAGATGAACTTGCAGCCATATATGGGTAGAATAAATACTTAATAGGTTGCAATAGACTGACACAAAGATTAAGAAAGAAGTTCTATGATGGGCATGATGTTAAACTATGACCCCCCCCCCCTCCCCACACACACACACACACACTATCAAGTGCCAAAGGCTTCCTCAGACGGTGGATGAGTGCATAGGGCATAGGGCACCCTCTTTTGATTGGAGTGGAAAACTGCCTCTAAAGGAGGAGCAGCCACTAGATGTCCAGTGGCATAACGATCAAGAAGGCAAGTGGAGACCACCTGATTAAAATCCAATGATTGCAACATGAAAAGGCAAGAAATGAAAAATGTCATGCTGCGCAATCCGAGTAATTATCAGCATCAGTTTAAGTCCAGGCCAAACAATGTGAAATGTGTGACCTGAAGCACAGAAGTGAATGATCAGGCTCTGCATGGTCAATTTACTACTGGTCAACTGAAGACAGACTAATTTTACAAATGTAAAGCAATAGCTACATGGAATGTCAGAGGGTTACTTCAGAAAGGGAAACTTCACACTGTGGAACAAGAACTACAGAAGTATCAAAGTGACAGCTTTGGCTTGTCAGAAACTCACTGGAAAGGCTGTGGACATTTTGAAATGGAGAATCATGTCTTATACTTTGCCAGGGCAGATGTTACTGGTCAGAATAGAATCACATTTCTTGTCAGCCAGCATATGGCCCAGTGTGTTGAGACATACAGATCCATCAACAGGAGAATATTGATGTTCATCGTCAACACCAAACCTTATAAATTATGTCTTATCCAGGTAAATCTACCAACCATTGTTTTAGATGACCAAGAAATTGAAGACTTCAATTCAAACATAGAAGACACCATTACAGCCCTACAATAAAGGGGAATTATGATTATTTTGAGATATTTCGATATGACTGTCAGAACCATTTAAATGGAAAACCACTTGTGAGAGATTGTGAGACAATATGGTCTCAGATTACACAATGAATGATGCAATTGATTGCTACTGTTGGCAACTGACAACAACTTTTCCATAATGAACACCTTGTTTAAACATAACAAACATCATTTCTTTATGCGGACCTCCCCAAATGGACATTACAAGAACCAAATTGACTAATCCTTGTTGAAAAGAGATGGAAACCTCTTTCCACAGAGTCAAAAACAAACCTAGTGCTGAATGCAGATATGATCACTGTCTACTGTGGCCCTACCTGAAAATTAAGTTGAGTAAACCACTGACTAAAATACAGTCAAAAAGGCTGAAAACCCCTGATCCAATAATCTTCCAAGAAGTACTTTGAAGCACCGGACCACCTGACCTAGAAGGAAATTGTGACATAACTGGGATGAGGGCCAATAATGGGTCACAGATGCAGTAAACAAGATCACAAAAATGCAAAGATTAATATCACAGTGAAGCAACAACACTAGATGTCGAACTAAGATTTGGCTCTGATTGGAAGATAACTTAATATCCAACTCACAGATCCAGAACAACAAGAACAACTTATGAAAAACATGAATAACGAAATTAAACATGCTTGCAGGAAAGACAAGAATAACAATATCAAGGAAATTTGCCTAGAGCTAGAGGCACATGCAATCGAGAATGACAGTTCACAACTATACAACAAGTTGAAATACTTGGTGAGAGAGCTTTCAGCCAGGACTCAGATTATCAAAATGACCAAGGGAATATCGTCACAGACACAAAAGGCATTGCCAAAGTATGGAGAGATTACTGTGGCAAGCTGTTTGCTGAATACTGCAACCAATGTCAAGGTAACAGAACATGACAAACACTGAACTAGCAACCCTTAGAGAAGAAGTAGATCATGCACTGGGGCACCAGACCAGGAGACAATTGTTGTTGAAATCCTAAAAAGCATGGGTAACCTGGGTGTGGACATCCTGCATAGGCTGTGTCAGGAGATCTGGATGTCTGGAAACTGGCCAGACAAATCATGCCACTCCATTTTCATAACACTCTTCAAGAAAAGTGCACCACTTGACTGAGAGAACTATCAAATGATAATCCTAATCTCCCATACCAGTGAAATCGAGCTCACTATATTGAATGAGAGGCTGAAGATCATCTTACTTTCACAAATGTCAGATGAACAAACTGAGTTTATTCCAGGCAATGGAACCCTTTGAACAGATCATCCTTGTTGTTACTGGTGTCAAAGGGACAGTTTTTTAGATTAGAATCAGCATTCAGGCATCTGGTCTTGAAAGAAGCAAAAATAGCAGAATGGTCCCACAGAATGCTTAAGAATGCACAGAAGGCATGGTTAGCTTACGAGGTCTGTTCAAAAAATTCCAGTATATTCAAAATTTTGTGCCAATGGTGTGTTGGAGCAAAATGCAGTTGTCATCCTTGCACATGCCAGTGTTTAATTTGTAACTGCTGAAAGTTTCATTTTTATAAGCCAGTTAGTTATTGCTCAGTGCTATTTTGAGTAGAACGTTGTCTCTCACTGTTTACGAATTTCAAGATGGCAGAGTTAGACAAGCAATGCGTCAGTATTACATTTTGTGTGGAGCTCAAGAAGCGCTTTACAGAGACACACCAAATGATGCAGGAAGCCTATGGTGATGAGTGCTTAAGCCATACTTGGTGTTACGAATGGATCACACAGTTTAAAAATGGCCAGATAGAAGTCAAAGATGACACATGTTCAGGATGCCCTTTGATGTCTACCGATGATGCTCATGTCAAGAAATTCAATGAAATTATGCATGCCAGTCACAGACTGACTGTCTGAGAGATTGCAGAAGAATATAATATTACAGCTGGATCGTGTCATGAAATCCTGATTCAGTATCTTGGAGTGCATTGTGCTGCCACCAAGTTCATGCCACAGTTCATGAATCAAGACCAAAAAGACCTTCGCCTCACAATCTGTGAAGAGCTTTTAGATCACACAAATGAGAATGAGATGTTCCTTAAGAGAATCGTAACTGATGGTGAGATGTGGATTTATGGTTATGATGTTGAGACCAAGGTTCAATCCTTACAATGGGTCAGGAAAGGTTCTCCAAGACCGAGAAAAGCACACTGGGTTAGGTCGAATGTCAAAGCCACGCTGATAGTTTCCTTTGACTTTGAAGGATAAGTTCATCATGAATGTGTGCAAAAAGAACAAACTGTTTATCAATGGTATTATTAGGACTTGTTGTGGCACCTGTGAGAAAGAAATGACCTGAAATGTGGTGAGATAATTCGTGGCTCTTGCATCACAATAATGCACCCACACATTTATCCCTGTTGATGCGTGACTATTGCATAAAAAACTAAATCACTGTGCTGCCTCATCCTCCGTACTCTCCAGACCTGACCCCTGCGGACTTTTATTTTCAAGGGTGAAAACCCCAGTGAAAGGACAAAGATTTGCAATGAAAACCAAGATAATAGAAAACTGGCAGATGGCACTTTGCATGATCCAGCGAGAGGCGTACTATGACTGCTTCCAGAAGTCAAAACACCTTTTAGTTATTGATACACAGTTCAAAATGCTAAGTATAAAAAAATGTATGGACAGAGTTTCAGAATTTTCTGAACAGGTCTCATATTTCATCAAAATATTAGAGGATTGAATAATAATGTAGAAGAGCTTTCTGTCTATTTGGAAAATTTAGAGAGCTCTGAAAAGATAGACTGCATGTGCCTGTCTGAGCACCACATAATCACATGTATAGAAAAAGTTACATATGAAAGATTACACTATTGCAGCTTGCTCATACAGAACTAACATAGCAAAAGGAGGAATTGTTATGTATATTAAGACAGAACACTAGTTCAAAAAAATTTGAGACAAGAAGATTTTGTAGTGATAGACACATATAAGTGTGGACTTGTGAATTACTACTAAAAAACAGTTCACTTTTAATTGTAACTAAACACAGATCGTCACTGGGATATTTTGAACTATTATGAGGAATCTGGATTCCTTATTGTGCTACCTGTCAGCAGCAAGCGGTGAGTAGTCTGTGGTGACTTCAGTGTAGATTTTCGAAAGAATTCTGATAAGCAAAATGATCTGGAAACCTTATTTGGCTCCTACAATTTGTTGTCAGTAATTACATTTCCAACAAGGATGCATAAAGACAATAGGAGCCTAATAGATAATGTTTTATTTGATGAAGCTCAAGAAAAGAAAATAACTGTTTACCCAGGAACAAATGTCCTCTCTGATCATGATGCACATTTAATTAGGATAAATAACATAGTGCCTTACAGCATGGCTACTAATCATTCGTAATCAGTGAGAATAATTAATTACTCCAGGACAAATGTTTTTAAGAATAGTTTACAGGAGATGACTGGGGATGTAATTAATAGTGAACCAAATTCTAACATAAAATTTCATCTATTACATGATTAATTTACACCATTATTTGAAAATAGCTTTTCACATAAGCTAATGAGAAAGGACACTAAAAGGCCATTAAAAAATAATGGGTCACTAGATGAATTAAGTATCTTGTGAAAGAAAAAGGGAAATGTATCTTTTGGCAAGAACAAGTAGGGACCCTACAGTAGTTGCACACTAAAAAAACTACTCAATGTTGCTAAGAAAGGTTATTAAAAAATCAAGGAATGTGACCATAATGTCAGAAATCAGTACTTCTGGAAACAGACTTAAGGCTGTATGGAATGTAGTGAAATGAGAGACAGAACAATCAGCCACATAAGAAGACAACATCTCTATTGAACTGAATGCAAGTGCTGTAAATGATGTGTCACAGATAGCAGATGAATTAATAATTACTTCTCAAATATAGTAGGAAGCATAGGGACAAAAAGTTCAAAGTAAAATCACAGCAGTATGTTGAAAATGTAATTCTCATGCAATTCAATAATATGAATGTATCACCAACTTTTCCTTCTGAAATTAAGAAAATGATCACTCAAAAATAAAATCTCATCTGGTTTTGATGGTGTTTCCAATAGAGTACTTAAGATTGGTTCCCATGTAATAATCTCACTATTATGTGCAATGTGTAATTTATCTCTAAATCAAGGCATTTTTCCAGAAAATCCCTCTTTAAATATGGCGAGAAAAAGATGTCAATAATTATTGATCTGTTTCGCTCCTGACACCAGTCTCCAAAATTTTGACAGGGTGATGTATTCTAGAATAGTATCTCACCTTAGCAACAATAGTAACCTTAGAAAATCACAGTTTGGGTTTCAGAAGTGTTGCTCTGCTGAGAACGCCATTTACATGTTCACTCTCCAGATTTCACAAGCATTAAATAATAAAATGGCACTGGTTGGTATTTTCTGTGACATCTCTAAAGCATTTGACTATGTGAATCACAGTATTCTCCTAAATATATTGATATTTTGTGGGATTGATGGCGTAGCCAACCAACAGATAATGTCTTATCTAACCAAAAGAATGCAGAAAGTTGTACTTAGTAGTTCAAGCAATATAGTCCAGGGACATAATTCTGACTGAGAAGAAATCACGTATGGGATTCCCCAAGGTTCAATCTTAGGTTCACTACTGGTCCTCATATATGTAAACAATCTTCTGTCTAATAGACAACAATTAGTACTTTTTGCAGGTGACACTAGTATTGTAATCAATCCAAGTATATGTACAGAAACAGATGAAATGGTAAACAAAATTCTTAAAAGTATCAGTGACTGATTTTCTGTGAATGGTCTTACCCTCAATTTCAAAAAGACACAACATATTCAGTTCTGCATATCTAGGGGTACGACACCAATGATAAGTGTAACAAATGATGAAGAAATAAGAAATAGGGTGGAAACTTCAGAATTCCTAGGGGTACAGAGAGGTGAGAATTTAAATTGGAAAAACACATTTTGGAACTCCTAAAACAACTTAGTTGAGGCACATTTGTGCTTAGAATCATTGCAAACCTTGGATGGAGACAAATTGGTAAGTTTATATATTTTGCATGTTTTCATTTGATAATGTCATATGGAATAATGTTCTGGGGTAACTCATCCTGAAAAAAGAAACTCTTCATTGCACAAAAGGGTGTTGTAAGAATAATATGTGATGCTCACTCATGATTGTCTTGTAGATATCTGTTTAAGGAATTGAGCATTCTTGTTACTTCTTCACAGTATATTTACTCCCACATGAAGTTTGTGGTAAATAATCCACTACAGTTCAAAAAGGACAATGATGTACATAATTACAATGTCAGAAGGAAAAATGACATTCATTACTCCACATAAGGTCATCTTTAGCACAAAATAGGGTGCACAATGCTGCAACAAAAATTTTTGATCACTTAGCCAGTGATGAAATGAAATGAAATGATATGATATAAAATGTCTGACAGACAGCAAAGAAAAATTGGAAAAATCTCCCAGTCTCCCCCTTCACTGTGTCCCACATTGTTTTCATTTTTTGGCTGATACGATCAGCTGATGTAATGACATCTAAAACATGTGGCAGTGAAATTGGTTATTTTAAACCTCTACGAGCAATTCAAATTTATTTGTAGTGATATAAAAGAAATACAATATAAATTTACAATGTTTGCAATTTGAAATGCCTATCACTTGAAAATGACACCACATTGGTGGCCATCATTTTGCTTCACAAACTGGAATTTGATTAATTTCCTCTCATGTTTGATCCTGCAATTGCTGGATGGTGTGTGGTTTGTTCTCACCAGAAGATCTGAGGTTTTTTAATGACCCTGAATGAAGAAATCACTCACTGAAAGGTCAGGGAATCTTGTGAGGCTAGAAAAGTCCCAGTTCTTGGAGATGAGATGACTGGGAAAGCTGTAGCATGTTAATGGAATGCCACAAGGTATGGCATGTAGCCCCACCTTGGTGGAAGAATGTGATTGCAGTTACAGAAGATCAGCAGTCTGCCTCACTAGGAAGTGGTTTAATATGTGAACATAAGAGTAACAATATTGTTGTAATTGTCTTCAAAAACAGAAGGCCCTGTGATTCCAAATGATGATACACTGCAGCACATGACCATTTTCTGACTGTGAAGTGGCATTTCATCAAGCATTTCAGGATTTTCAAGTGACAAATATCTAAAGTTCTGCTTGTTAACAAAGTCTGACACAAAAATTTGCCTTGTTGCTCATGATCACATTGTTGCAATGGCTTGGGTTGTCGTTCCTTAGTTGACAAAAGCATAGTCTCTTTGGGAGGTTGTCCATGCTATCTGAATTTCCTATGGATGGTTGTGCAGTTCCTTGTGCAATGTTTTCCATAACTGCAATTTGGTATGTGAAGTTGCAGGGCGTGTTTGCATGCAGAACACTGTGGACTTCAGCCGAAGGCTTCTACCACTCTTACAACATTCACTGGTGAGCACACACATTACGCACTTCCACCCATATTTCAAACTGTATCACCCATTTCCTGTGTACCCACAGTTTGATAACATGTGCTGACAGGACTAGGGCATAACCTGCAAGATTGTAATGAGCACAAAATACACACTGGACAGCCATGTAATTGCCATAGTTTTTGTTAAATGCTTTCATGGGAACAGCATATTATTCACTGATCCATGTTGAAATTAAGGTCAATGGCAAAGGTTTATTGTCTAGATGGCACCACTCACATTTTCTGATTCCTAACATAATGTACTATTTCTAGGGTTGCCAAATTGCCTGTTTCACTGCCACACCTTTTACATGTGTCAAAAAAAAAAAAAAAAAAATGAAGAAACTAGTTCAGTCATCATTCACTAATGAGTCATACAATCAGCCTTTTTTTAGAAACTCAATGTGCAGGGATAGTATGTTCACAAAACGATAGTATGGCATAATAATTATTATCTTGCAGAGACCTCTTTAAAAACTTGGAATTTTGGCACATGTTTTCTGGTACATACATTTCTTGATGTCCTTTGTTGTTAATAGTATCTCCTCTTCTCAAACTACAGCAAAATATGAACATAATAGTAGACCAAGAGCAACCTTTACTAAGACTTCCAGGATTTAGGATTAGTACTGAAAGGAGTGAGATTCTTGGTATTCATCAACCTATCACAGCATTTTAAATGTCTTCTGCATAATGCACTGGTATTTAAGATTGAATGGAAGTAAGCTCTGTTGGGCAGTTCCTTCTACACTGATGAAGAGTATTTCACAGAAACTCTTAAAATTAATGTGTTAGGTTATAATATAATTAATATTAGTATTACAATACTACAAAGACTTGTAAAGTTAATTCATTTTATTGTGCTGTACTTAAATAAAATATACACCACTGACTTCTTTCTGCATCCCAGAAATGTCTCTGTAAGGAGTCCATGAAATAAAATTCATGTAACATAATGTAATTTGTGCTCGAAAAGCCTTCAGTTTAGTCTCTCACACAGTAAACGAAAAAGCTATGGCTTCACAGAAACCTACTGTTTATTTAATTATATTTTTCAGATTTTTTCCTCTAGTACCTCATATTTAACATTTACATGAGAATTTTGGTTAGTGTTAAAGGATAGGTTATTATGTACTACAAAATGTTATATATATCCAAGAAGGAATGACTTTGGTTTTAGAAGCAGATTGTATTTTATTGTTCTTTAGACTGTAGGCACATCTTACTTTTGCTTTAAGTTTTACAGTTCCTTGTTTACTCACACTCTTGTCAATATACATTTTCCTAACTGTGTCCGCCTGCTTGGCTGAGTGGTAACATGCTTGTATCCCATGCAGCAAGCCCGGGTTTGATTACCGGCCAGGTTGGAGATTTTCTCCCTCGTGGACTGGGTGTTGTGTTGTCCTCATCATCATTTCATCCTCATCACTGGTACGCAAGTCACCCAATGTGGCATCGACTGAAGTAATACTTGCACTGAGAGGCCAAACTTCCCTGGATGGGACCTCCCGGCTAACAATGCCACATGCTCATTTCAATTTTTTCTTAACTGTGTGTGAAATAAATCAATTAAACCAAATATTGCTTGCTCATTGTATCAGTATTATCGAATAATGGATGATTACTATAAAATAGTGAACCCTGGAAAACTGAAAAGCATAGACACCCTAGGAAAGTTGCAAAGCCAAATTGTGACTTTGTGTCAAAATGCCAAATGGTTTCAGATAAAGATGTAGATGAAGATCTACAAGACAAAATAGATTACCTTCCAGCTCAAATCAGGTCATGAAAGGACACAAAATTATCTCAGCAAATGATGGGACAAGCTGAAAATAAGACATGCAACTTGCTCAATGAGTCTAACACAGTTTGTTACCCACAAACAAAAATGCAGATTCCAAAGTTTCTTCTGGAAAAGCCATAGTTGTGGTTCACAGTGTTTGACTTGACATTTATGCAAAATAACATTATGAATGCCTGCATGAATTTTGCTGTAGCAGTCAACAATGCAGATGCCCAGGCAGTGGCAATGATCTCAGGTATTATATTAAAACTACCTTCAGAGCAACAATACCTCCATTTGAGGAATATGCTAGTTAGCCAAACATGCAAATTGTTACATGAAACTGCAGCAGCTATTACAGAGTGAGCATGTTGGTGACACAATGCTGTGGGAGTTCTGGTATCACTCAAAGAGCATTGTTGGAGAAGAGGCAATATTTAATGTGACACCACATCATGTATGGTTGATGCAGCTGCCATTACTGGAAAAAACAGCAGTGGCAGCTTGTGGGAGAAGTGACATCAACTCGGTACTTGCAGTAATGGACAAGGTGTATGTGAATATAGATAAGACAGCATGTCTGTAATGATGCAAGCAGCCAGTGATTGTCAGCTTGGGGGAATCAGCTGTTATTCAGAAGAAGTAGCAAATAAATGTTAGGGATCAGCTTAGAAGTTTAAAATTCCAAGCAGACTCAGCACTGACAGTTGATGAGTGGACCTATACCCGACAAAATGAAGAAGACAGACATCCATCATTTCAGAAGAAGGAAGCAGACTGACAAATGGCACAAGAGAAGCAATGCAACCTGGTGTGCTGATATCACAGGCATTTTGGTGACTGAGCCACAAGATTCATGTCTTCATGCACATACTCAAATGGGTGCAGTGGCCTGTAGTAGGTGCAACAAGCAACAAAATTCCACAAGAGCACCAAGTTCTAAGTAAAGGAAACAACACGGGTCCTGTAAGCAATATCAAGCACATAACAGAATTTAATGAATGCACAGCATTCAAGATTGAGCAAATAATTAATGCCAGCTTGGCCATACATGCAGAGAATCAGCCATGCCCTTACATTATCAAGCTGGTTGTATCTGAGGAACAAAAGCAAAACATTGCTATCTGATTGACTTGTGTTCTGATGTAAGCATGCTACCAGTGAGACAGGATACAAACACAATTGTATCCATGCCTATCTATACAGCGGCAGCCAATAATTCGGCCATAACAGTGTATGGTGATTGCAAAGTGGAAGTTGACCTGGGTTTCAGCAGTGGAAGTTCTTGTTCTCAAATGTATTTGAACTAATATTAGGAGTGAACTTTTTAGTCACTAAAGGCTGTACATAAATCTCAGTGCAATGCAATTTACAGTGGACAGTGAAATCATTACAGGTACTATAGGCAGAGGTTCTACAAATACTAACTTCTCGCCCTATAACTTGTACAGGTGACCAGACAGGAAGCTGATAGCCAACCAGGTAAAGTGCAAAAAATCACAGTGCATCATATTAAAAAAGCAATTGGCCAACTAGTTTCTCAATGGCCAAGAAGATTGGTACCTTACCATTTCACTCCAGCAAAAGCAGAGTTTGAGCAGATGATGCAAGCTGGCACTATACACAGACTGGACAGTCCTTGGGCACCACCATTGCATTTGGTAAAAAAGAAAGACAGCACTTGGAGGCCCTGTGAAGATAAAATGCATGTACCATCCCAGACCCTTGACATAAAAACCAAACTGAACTCCGTCCGAACAGGCCATGAAGATCCAACTGTACCGACCGGCTGCCGTGTCATCCTCAACCCACAGGCATCACTGGATGCAGATATGGAGGGGCGTGTGGTCAGCACACCGCTCTCCCAGCCGTTTGTCAGTTTATGAGACAGGAGCTGCTACTTCTCAATCAAGCAGCTCCTCAGTTTGCCTCACAAGGGCTCAGTGCACCCTGCTTGCCAACAGCACTCGGCAGAGCAGATGGTCACCCATCCAAGTGCTAGCCCAGCCCAACAGCACTGAACTTCAGTGATCTGATGGGAACCAGTGTTACCATTGCAGCAAGACTGTTGTCAGACCCCTAACATAAGGGGTTACACAAATATACTAGCTGGAGCTATGATCTTCAGCATAGTCAGTTGTAGAAAGGCTTACAATCAGATGCCAACAGCAGAAGATAACATACCCAAGACTGCAATAATAACATTGTTTGTTCTTTTAAAATATCTACACTCCTGGAAATGGAAAAAAGAACACATTGACACCGGTGTGTCAGACCCACCATACTTGCTCCGGACACTGCGAGAGGGCTGTACAAGCAATGATCACACGCACGGCACAGCGGACACACCAGGAACCGCGGTGTTGGCCGTCGAATGGCGCTAGCTGCGCAGCATTTGTGCACCGCCGCCGTCAGTGTCAACCAGTTTGCCGTGGCATACGGAGCTCCATCGCAGTCTTTAACACTGGTAGCATGCCGCGACAGCGTGGACGTGAACCGTATGTGCAGTTGACGGACTTTAAGCGAGGGCGTATAGTGGGCATGCGGGAGGCCGGGTGGACGTACCGCCGAATTGCTCAACACGTGGGGCGTGAGGTCTCCACAGTACATCGATGTTGTCGCCAGTGGTCGGCGGAAGGTGCACGTGCCCGTCGACCTGGGACCGGACCGCAGCGACGCACGGATGCACGCCAAGACCGTAGGATCCTGCGCAGTGCCGTAGGGGATCGCACTGCCACATCCCAGCAAATTAGGGACACTGTTGCTCCTGGGATATCGGCGAGGACCATTCGCAACCGTCTCCATGAAGCTGGGCTACGGTCCCGCACACCGTTAGGCCGTCTTCCGCTCACGCCCCAACATCGTGCAGCCCGCCTCCAGTGGTGTCGCGACAGGCGTGAATGGAGGGACGAATGGAGACGTGTCGTCTTCAGCGATGAGAGTCGCTTCTGCCTTGGTGCCAATGATTGCCGTATGCGTGTTTGGCACCGTGCAGGTGAGCGCCACAATCAGGACTGCATACGACCGAGGCACACAGGGCCAACACCCGGCATCATGGTGTGGGGAGCGATCTCCTACACTGGCCGTACACCACTGGTGATCGTCGAGGGGACACCAAGTAGTTCACGGTACATCCAAACCATCATCGAACCCATCGTTCTACCATTCCTAGTCCGGCAAGGGAACTTGCTGTTCCAACAGGACAATGCACGTCTGCATGTATCCCGTGCCACCCAACGTGCTCTAGAAGGTGTAAGTCAACTACCCTGGCCAGCAAGATCTCCGGATCTGTCCCCCATTCAGCATGTTTGGCACTGGATGAAGCGTCGTCTCACGCGGTCTGCACGTCCAGCACGAACGCTGGTCCAACTGAGGCGCCAGGTGGAAATGGCATGGCAAGCCATTCCACAGGACTACATCCAGCATCTCTACGATCGTTTCCATGGGAGAATAGCAGCCTGCATTGCTGCGAAAGGTGGATATACACTGTACTAGTGCCGACATTGTGCATGCTCTGTTGCCTGTGTCTATGTGCCTGTGGTTCTGTCAGTGTGATCATGTGATGTATCTGACCCCAGGAATGTGTCAATAAAGTTTCCCCTTCCTGGGACAATGAATTCACGGTGTTCTTATTTCAATTTCCAGGAGTGTATATGTGCCATTTGGTTTAAGAAAATGCCACCTAGACATGATAGAGCTTTGTACTCAAGGTGATAGTTTCTGTTTCTTTTATCTGATGAACTATCTCTCTCTAAAAACAGATAAAGTTTGTTTTAGCTACATTATGAATGAATTAAGAAACATAGCCATTTAGAAATTTGAAATCAATTGCAATCTGGCACTGTCTTCTATTTAACCTCTGCTTGCTTAAATCATAATGTATGTAATTTTTGGCCACATTAACAGTGACCAGTGCAATTGTAATCTCATTATTTGCTACTCTACCAATCTTGTCTATGTAACCTACCTGATGATGTCAACAATTTGGGAGTTCAATGTACAAGTAACGCCATTTATTCCTGTTAAATGTAAAATGGACAATGTTACCAAATGATGCCAGTTCAACTGTAATGATAAAATTATTATGGTAAAGTGACTAGATCTTGATCATTTTGTCACCAGCTAAAATACTGGGCAGTTTGTTAATGGTGACTCATTAGATTTAACTTCCTTTGAAATACTGCTGATGGCAAAAGGAAACAAAGTATTACAAATGATGAATGCTAGAATATGGAATAATCATATTATTATTCAGCACACACTTAATTGCACAATAAGTCAGACAATGGTCCTAGTGTGTGCAATTATAACTGACATTATTCAGCTTCATATTCTAGAAGAAAAGGCAAGACAAAGTTGGCCATGTGGTTTCATTTTTTACAATCTAATTACAGAAAGAAGATTGAAATAGCGTTAAACTGATGCTATTGTAATGAACATTGTGTCTCTGGAATTGTCGTACAGCTTAGCAAAAATTTATAACTTTATACACGATGTTAGACTGCTGTATACTTCGATATAAAAAATGATATTAGATAACCAAATATATATTTCACTGGATTATATCTAGATATTTTTGCAAATGGCAGTATTGCAGAAGGTACACCTCAGAGCACTGTTCAGCAGGACACATAAGTATGGTGTACTAATAAATGAAGAAAACTGTGTTTTACACCAGAAGCAGGTAGTATTCCTCAAGCATACAGTTTTGGCAGAGAGAAGATCAGGGTCATTAAGGATATTCCATGCCAATTAGATTCCCAGAAATTAAGAAGATGCCTTGAACTCATTAATTTGTGTCAGCAACACCTACAGGAGCAGCAGAGATTGAAGCACCGCTGACAGCAGGACTGTCGGATGATATCAGCACTCAGTCTGAGATGTGCCGTAGGCAATAGTGGTAGACAGTAGCCAACAGGACAGCTCTTCACCATTGTGCCAAAAAGGAATTGGAAGCACTTGGGTTTTCTCTCCTGTAAACTCATGGAAGCTCAGACCAAATGGAGTGCATACAATGAAGAGCTGTTACCCATACATAAAGCTGCGCAGCATATCTGCCCTTACATGGAGGTCAGACCATTCGTAATATATACAATCACAAATCAGTCACATTTTCTTTTAGCAAATTCAAGTGTGGCTGTTCTCTACGACAATTTTTTCACTTGAATAATTTAGCAGCCAGTTTACAACAGACATGTGGCACATAAAAGGAGCATAAATTGTGCAAGCTGATTCTTTTTCAAGAACTGGTGCTATCTTGTGTACTGTTAATTGTAGGAGACTGAGTGCAGTGCAGGCTATGGGTAAGCAGCTGCAAGAATGTATACAGAGCAATTCAACTGCTCTTCTGCTAAGCAACAGGGTGGTGATTCTTCTGGAAAACCTGGAATTCTCAGGGAATTACATTTTACCTGGAAAAAATCAGGGAAATCTTAGGGGTTTTCATGAATTTCGTAAAATCTCAGGAATTTTGTGTTTTGAACCATGCATAGAAATTTGGTTTTATTGAGTTTTATGAATCACAAATTTCTGAATGCTTAATATTTCAAAGATTGTTAATCTTATGAATATTATTCCACATAAATTACCAGTGTTTAATAACCGCAATTAAACTACTGTTTATGAGTAGTATATCTCATTGGAGAGGAAAGAACCCCCTCCACTGACCATTAATTTATCAGAAGCTTCTTGACACTATCTTCCTCTCCGCACCTGGAATTCTCAGATTTTTCTTTTGCCCCAAGTTTGTGTAGCAGTTAGTTAGTGCATTTGTTAGTACTGAGGACATTATTTGATGTGATGTTCCCAGACCTACCCCAATACCCTTTGTCCCTGGAACACTATAAAAAACAGTTTTCGACAGTATCCATAACCACACTCACCCTAGCACAAAAGCAATCATCACTCTGATGACAGAGAGGTTAGGTTGGCCTGGTATAAAGAAAACTGTTGTCAATGGCGAGAACACGCATAGTGTGACAACCTTATAAAATGCTCAGACAAGTACACAAGTCACTGGGAGAATTCCCAGAGATGACAAGGCATTTCTCCCACATCCCTATAGATAACATTGGTCCACTAGTGCCACCAGAAGGGTATTGCTATATATTTACCATGGTCAATAGGCACATTTGGTGGGCAGAGGCAATTCCAATTAGTAATATCTCAGCAGAGAAAACAGCAAGGGACTTTTTAACAGCATGGGTATTCCATTTTGGTTGTCTAGCTGAGGCCATAATGGATCAGGGATGTCAATTCAAGTTGATACTGTCCCTTAAGCTTTCCAAGTAATGCAGTTTCCAATGCCAACTAACAACCAGATACCACCCAGCAAGCAATAGGATGGTGGAGCACTGGTGCAGAACATTAAAAACTGCACTTACAAGTCATGGAAACAGGCGGACCTCTGTATTGCCACTGGTTTTACTGGGCCAGTGCACAACATGTAAGCCAGATCTCAGAGCATTGACAGCAGTTATAGTTTATGGAGAAAGATTACAGGTACCATCAAGGTTTCTTCAGCTACCAGTCAAGACAGAACTGCCATATTTACTGTAGCACATCAAAGTCAAAATATCTAAGTATGACCTTCATCAGCATCCTGCCATGGGGAGCACCAAGACCTTAAAACACCCTTTCACATAATGTTAGGAACTGATGCCCTGTTCCACCATACTCTGGGCTGTCCAGAATTTTAAAGCATGATAATATGTAAAGACAAGCTGATTATGGTGCCACACAAATCTGGCATATTTGCTAACACTGGGTACTCCAGTAGAACAACAGGAAACCAAGGACTCTGCATCAGCAACTTCAAGTCAGACTGGTGGTAAGACTGGGCATACAATCTGAAGTCTCATCCTCACTGCAGATAACAAACCTGCAAGAAATCCTGGAGACGCCAGCAGTCTACACCTGAGCAGGCCGACAACTGCATATTGAATACCCTCACCTTCCGGAGGCTCCAATGTACCGCAGTGGGCTTCAGATTAAGATCCAAAGATTATTTTATCGTTTTTTGGAATGCAAGTGTAGCTTATTGTCATATTTTCTCTTTGCCTTTAAGTTTTACAGTTCCTTGAGTACTCATGTTCTTATCAAGTTGTGTTTTCCAATAGTGTGAAACAAATCAGTTAAATCAAATATCACTGACTCATTGGATCAATATTATTGATAATTTATGATTACTATTGATAATTCATTGTTGATGTGTGAAATGGAAACAGTTCATAAAATTTGATTCTCAATATTAATACATTACTAGGCTTACTATAAATTTGTGAATGGTTTCCTCCATTTTGCAGAACATGGTATGTAATTTACTTTATTTTATGAAGAAAAAGATAGGACCCATCAGATCCTTGGTCAACTAAGGCAATAATTTTGTGCTAATACTGTTCACTAATTATGCTTTGCATAACATGATTTTTAATTTTTAAAATTTTAAGTGTGGTGTTCTGCTTGTCAATTAATTTGAGTCTTAATTATTTCAGGCATAATTGGTGTTATCCTCAAATATGTTACACCTCTCACCATTGTACCAACAGTCTCATTAGTTGGTTTGTCCCTCTTTGAGAATGCTGCTGATGCAGCATCACAACACTGGGGAATATCTATGGGGTAAGACATTAACCAGCACATTTTTTTCTATACAGCGCTCTGAATATTCTTGCTGTTGGTTTCTTCTTGTCATTAGTCAGTTCAAGATCTTGGAATCTCTCCTTAATTTTTTTAGGGATAACATTTTAACTTTGGGATACAAAACTAACACTCATAGATGAGAATGTTATCTTTCAAAAATGATACAGAACTGTGAACCTAGCACTGTAAAGGAATTTTAAAATTATTGTCAGATAGTTTTCTCATTAGCACAAATAATTTTTCCATTGAAATTAGAATGCTTTTCAGTGTTGCAGTAGCATTTTTTTCATATCTTATTGGCATTTAAAACAGTATAATGTGTTATAACGTCAAGTTTAACACATATATTTCAGAACGACACAACACATATAAGTCACAGAGTAAGTTGACAAGGAAGATATGTGTACACATTAGCATTCGAATGAGCACTGAGTCCCAGTCTAGCGGCCGCTGCTCGGCTGGCCGCTTAAGTGGCACAGCTGCTGCGTGGCTGGCAGACAGCACCGCACGTAGTTGACGCGCGTAATTGCGCGGCGGCACTTTGAATGATTGGCGAGTCAGAACACTTTTCCCCCCTTTGAAATTGTTGCACTGGTCTTGATGGAGATGTCCTGGAGATGGCTATTGTCCATAGGCATTGTTTGACTCACCATAAAGTCTCGAGGAGGAGGCTTCCCGTACGGATGGAAGTGTCCCCAATGATAACGGGTCGAGATGACAGGAGACGTAGGGGTCGAATCTGCTGGGGCCCCATGCACCAATCTGCCCGTTGCGGCAAGCCCAGTTGATATGACAGGAGACATGAGCGTTGTGTCGGCATCCGTTGGAGGAGGAGACGAGGAGATTTGCTCTGACAGAGGATGGTCATCCGGTTCCTGCATGGGCACGTCTCCTGGTGGCGTCCGTTCTTGTGCTGGCATCGCGATGATGGTGAGAGGGCTGCGTTGTGAATATTGAGAGCTGCCAAGATCCTGAGCGTCAGGTAGACCCAAAGGTGGTGTAGCGGCATTTCGAACAGGCATTGCTGGCACATGAGGCCGAAGCTGGTCCAAATGACGCACTGCAACACCCGTGTCCGTCTGGATTTCATACAGGCATCTGCCACGGTGTCTTAAGATGTGGCCCGGGCTCCATTTTGGGCGCCTGCCATATCCCCGTACCCAGACGAGGTCGTCGGCAGTGTACCGGCCAAGTGAAGGCACCCGCGGCCGTGAGGTGGGAAGATGAAGTAGTGTGCGGGGCTGTTGGCCATGTAAGAGCTCAGCCGGGCTGTGGTCGCCCATGGGGGTGAAACGGTAAGACGCCAGAAACTGGAGAAGCACATCATCAGCAGCAGAAGAGGTCAGAAGTTTCTGCATCTGAGCCTTAAATGTGCGGACCAGTTGTTCAGCCTCACCGTTGGAATGTGGATGGAATGGCGGGGCCATGACATGCATAACGCCGTGACGAGCACAAAAATCCGCAAATTTGCAAGAGGCAAATTGCGGACCATTATCAGTAACAAGAGTAGAGGGGAGGCCTTCCAAAGAAAAAATGCAGGTGAGAGCACTGGTGGTTGCCGCGGTGGTAGGTGACGTGCAACGGACAATGAAAGGAAAGTTAGAGTAGGCGTCAATTACGAGGAGCCAATAAGTACCTAAAAAGGGTCCCGCAAAGTCAGCATGAATGCGCTCCCAGGGCTTCTCAGGTGAAGGCCACGGTGACAAAGATGACTTTGGGGCAGCGGCCTGTGACGCACAAGGGCCGCAGGCAGTGACTAAGTGTGCTATTTCAGAGTTGATGCCAGGCCAGTACACATGACGGCGCGCCAGAGATTTTGTGTGTGACACACCCCAGTGCCCTTGGTGAAGGAGGCGCAAGACCGAAGCATGCAAAGATGCAGGTACCACAACACACGGCGAAGCATTGCCAGTGGAGAGGAGGATAACACCATCCCTAGCCGTGAGGCGGTAGCACAAAGCGTAGTAGTTCCGCAATGGATCAGAAGTCTTAGCAGATGGGCGATCTGGCCAACCCTTCTGAATACAGCATAAAACCCAGGAGAGGGTAGGGTCAGAACCCGTAGCAGCCACCAGCCTGTCCCCAGTGATGGGGAACCTATCCACAACCCGCTGCTCGGCAACATCCAGGTGGAAACACAAAAGTTCGTCCCTATCGAATGCCTGATCAGGACCCATGGGAAGGTGAGACAGAGCATCAGCATTTGCATGTTGAGCCATTGGTCGGAAGTGAATCTCATAATTGAAACAAGACAAGTAAAGAGCCCAACACTGGAGGCGGTGTGCAGCCTTGTCGGGAAGTGACATTGATGGATGAAACAAGGAAACAAGTGGTTTGTGATCCGTAACAAGATGAAATTTTGAGCCATAGAGAAAAACACCAAACTTATGAATAGCATAAATAATGGCCAAAGCTTCTTTCTCAATTTGAGAATACTTTTGTTGGGCATCCATGAGCGTTTTGGAGGCATAAGCAATGGGTTGTTCTGAACTGTCAGAAAAACGGTGCGCAAGGACTGCACCGACCCCGTATTGAGAGGCGTACGTGGCAAGAACAAGATGTTGGCCAGGTCAATAAGTAGCCAGGCACGGGGCCTGTTTCAGCATAGTCTTCAATTTCTGGAAAGCCACTTCGCATGACACGGACCAGTGCAAAGGCACGTTTTTATGCAACAGGCGATGCAACGGCTGAGCCACCGGAGCCGGAGACGGTAAAAAGTGATAGTATGCTATTTTCCCCAAGAAGGCCTGCAGTTCTTTAACAGATGTAGGGCGAGAAAGGGCATCGATCGCAGCGACAGTTTGCTGAAGCAGACGAATACCATCCCGAGAGAGTTGAAACCCCAAGTACGTGATAGATGCCTGAAAAAATTGTGATTTCTGAAGATTACACTTAAGACCGGCAGTCTGTAAGACATGAAAAAGTGTGCGGAGATTTTGAAGATGTTCTTCAGTGGTGGAGCCAGTGATAACAATGTCGTCCATGTAATTGATACACCCACGGACATGGAGAAATAATTGTTCCAAGAATCGCTGAAAGAGAGCAGGGGCGCTAGCAACCCCGAATGACAAGCGTTGGTATTGATAGAGGCCGAAAGGCGTGTTAAGGACCAGAAACTGCCAGGAATCAGTGTCAAGAGGAAGTTGATGATAATCTTCTGACAGGTCAATTTTAGAAAAATACTGGCCTCCAGCAAGTTTAGTGAACAGTTCTTCAGGACGGGGCGTAGGGTAAGTGTCGATGAGGCATTGAGCATTTACAGTGGCTTTGAAATCGCCACAGAGATGAATATCACCATTTGGCTTAGCAACGATAATGACAGGAGAGGACCACTCACTGGAAGTGACAGGAAGCAAGACCCCTGAAGTAGTGTGATGATCCAACTCCCATTTTACCCAATCACGAAGGGCCACAGGAGTGGGCCGAGCCCGAAAAAACTTAGGCCGAGCAGTGGGTTTGAACGTGATATGAGCTTCAAAGTCATTTTCACGGCCTAACCCAGGAGAAAAAAGGGATGAAAATGTTGTTGACAAGGAATCCAGTTGAGCATAAGTAATAGCATCAGAGACAATATTGACAGAGTCATCTATGGAGAACCCAAAAACGCGAAAGGCATCGAAACCAAAAAGATTTTCTGCGTTGCTCTGGTCGACCACAAATATGAGAACAGTGCGAACGATGGATTTGTAAGATACCTCAGCATTAAACTGTCCCAAGAGAGAAATCTTCTGTTTATTGTACGTCCGTAATTGCCGAGTGGCAGGTGACAGGAGTGGAGAACCCAACTGAAGATATGTCTGAGAATTAATTATAGTGGCATCAGAACCGGTATCCACTTGCATGCGAACATCTCGACCAAGGATTTTGACAGTGAGGAATAACTTCCCTGAAAGGGAAGAAGTGCAATTGACAGACAACACAGCATCAGAATCAGCATCAGCGCCATGTTCATGAACATCATGTATGCGGTTGGATTTGCAAACAGAAGACACATGACCTTTCTTTTTGCAATTGTGACACACAGCCCAACGTTGGGGACAATCCTTGCGTGAATGTTTCGTAAAAGACCGCAGACATGAAGGAAGTTGCCGGGGGTTTTGCTGCAGTTTCTTAGCGGGTTGTTTACGGCTAGGTCAGGGCTGCAAGTGGGAGTGCACTGCGGCCACGTCGGCTGGCGGGGACGCGCCGCACGCGTCGTCAATAGCGCACAGAGGTTGTATTTCCCTGACATCACCCCACGCCTCTATTTGCACCCCAGCGGCACGAGAAATTTCAAAAGACTGCGCAATGGAGAGAACTTCATCTACAGTTGGATTCGCCAATGAAGGGCACGTTGCCGAACTTCTTTGTCGGGCGCCGACTGGATAATAGCATCCCGTACCATGGAATCGGCATAGGATTCTTTGTGAATGTCAGTAACAAATTGACACTTTCGACTGAGGCCGTGAAGTTCAGCAGCCCAAGCGCGATAGGATTGATGTGGCTGTTTTTGATAACAATAAAAGGCAACACGAGAGGCTACCACATGCGTTTGCTTTTGAAAATAGACAGACAGAAGTGAGCACATTTCAGCAAAGGACAAAGACGCAGGATCCTTCAAAGGAGCCAATTACAACAACAACCGATACATTTGAGGTGAAATCCAGGAAAGGAACAGAGACTTACATGGTTGTTCGTCCGTGACATGAAATGCAAAGAAGTGCTGTTGAAGACGTTTTTCATAATCAGACCAGTCTTTGTCATAAGGAGGAAAAGGAGGTATAGCCAATGATGAGAAATGCCCCACATTCGACGCCATGACGAAATCATGAATCGCCGCTCTTAGAAGCGTTTGCTGTTCAAGGAGATTTTGCAATAGTTGCTCAACAGTAGCCAAGGAACCCTGTGGGTCAACGGTGAAAAGGAAAAATCCACTGCCTCATCACCAATTGTTATAATGTAAAGTTTAACACATATATTTCAGAATGACACAACACATATAAGTCACAGAGTAAGTTGACAAGCAAGACATGTGTACACGTTAGCATTCGAATGAGCGCTGAGTCCCAGTCTAGCGGCCGCTGCTCGGCTGGCCGCTTAGGTGGCGCAGCTGCTGCATGGCTGGCAGACAGCGCCGCATGTAGTTGATGCGCATAATTGCGCAGTGGCGCTTTGAATGATCGGTGAGTCACAACATAATGATTTCTACTATTTTACACAGTAAACAAATTTCAGAAAAACAACTCGTTCATTTGCAACAAGTATGCTGAGAGAAAACGACATCATATTTGCTGTTGACAGTAAAAATGATTTATTTCACAATTTCAGTTTTGGCCTTAGGGCCATTATCAAGTGGTACTGCAAAAGCTAAAAAATATGAAAAACAAAGTACATTATAAAAATGGTGAAAATAACACATCACTTACATGTTACTTCAGAACATGTTAAAATATAAATCCTCTGACATGTAGACATGTCATCATCAGAACCAAGCCTTTTTCACTGGAGGAATACAATAACATCAAACAAGCACAAAGCTCTGTACATTGTGAAATTATATTAATTACATGAACCTTACCAACGTTAATGTGCTTAACATAAATTGCTATAAGTCAATGTTCCGGACTTCAGATGTTGTGGCAGGCATTGAGATGGGGAGATGTCTAACTAACTAATCAACTAACAGTAATTCCACGTCAGTTTACCTGTCTTCATCATCTGTTGTCTTTGACAGAAAATCCTCATCTGTATCCAATAAGTCACTTCCTGATTCAAGATTTGCATTCTCCAGAATCTGAAAAATCTCTTCATTAGTAAGACCAGGTCAACACAACATAAATGAAAACTCTTGTCACAGGTAACAAATAGTATGTAACTGATAAGCTGAGTAACAGCAGTAGCACTGCAGATATGACCAAAAAGTTACATTACAATGTCCAGCTTTGAGGTAGTGATTGTTGGCCAGAGCAAATTGGAGTGCAGGAACCACTGAAATTACGAGAACAACAGTATTTGATAAAGGAGTTGAAATTTGCATTACATCATGAAAATTCAGAAAGTTACAGTACCGTATTGTCAAAAAAAAAAGCATGCTTTAGACCAGACGGATCCTGTCCAGAAAAAAATTCTTAATTTAAAACTAATCCGTAGGCACCAAAGGATTTCTAGTAACAATATTGTATGTACATTTGTGGATTTTAAAAAGGTCAACAGCTCAGTTGATTGTGAATTTCTTTTCCAAATTTTAAGGGAACAGTGGAGTCAAAATACAGAACAATCAATCAATTTAAATAGAAGTAATATTAGAGTAGATTGCCTGACCTATGCAGACGATCTGGCAGTTTTAACTAGAGATATTACCACAACTCAAAAACAAATTTAAATTCTTAAAGAAGTTGCAGAAAAAGTAGGACTACAAATATCACTCGAAAAAATGGAATATACGAGATGCAACAAACAAACACCAAAGTTCTTGAACATGAAGTATGAAAAAATAAAAAGTGTTTATCAATTTAAATGCCTGGGGGAAATTATACAAGAGAACGGTCTGGAAAAAGCTGCAAACAAAGTTCACTGTTAAAAAATGGTAACTGCATTCAACTTAACGCAAAATATTTACAATAAAAAAATCACTTTCTAAATTCAGTAAACTTAGGCGTGATAGCACTGTAATCAAACCTGAATGTTTTTATAGAGAAGAAACTTTTAAATAGAAAGATGGATATTTAAAAAATTCAAAAGAAAGAAATAATGATTATTAGGCCCCAAAATTACTGATGGAGGGACTTATAGGCTGAGAAGTAATAAGGAAATAGAAGAATATGCAGACATACATGGTGACAGAAACAAAGGCATAAATACACTCCTGGAAATGGAAAAAAGAACACATTGACACCGGTGTGTCAGACCCACCATACTTGCTCCGGACACTGCGAGAGGGCTGTACAAGCAATGATCACACGCACGGCACAGCGGACACACCAGGAACCGCGGTGTTGGCCGTCGAATGGCGCTAGCTGCGTAGCATTTGTGCACCGCCGCCGTCAGTGTCAGCCAGTTTGCCGTGGCATACGGAGCTCCATCGCAGTCTTTAACACTGGTAGCATGCCGCGACAGCGTGGACGTGAACCGTATGTGCAGTTGACGGACTTTGAGCGAGGGCGTATAGTGGCCATGCGGGAGGCCGGGTGGACGTACCGCCGAATTGCTCAACACGTGGGGCATGAGGTCTCCACAGTACATCGATGTTGTCGCCAGTGGTCGGCGGAAGGTGCACCTGCCCGTCGACCTGGGACCGGACCGCAGCGATGCACGGATGCACGCCAAGACCGTAGGATCCTACGCAGTGCCATAGGGGACCGCACCGCCACTTCCCAGCAAATTAGGGACACTGTTGCTCCTGGGGTATCGGCGAGGACCATTCGCAACCATCTCCATGAAGCTGGGCTACGGTCCCGCACACCGTTAGGCTGTCTTCCGCTCACGCCCCAACATCGTGCAGCCCGCCTCCAGTGGTGTCGCGACAGGCGTGAATGGAGGGACGAATGGAGACGTGTCGTCTTCAGCGATGAGAGTCGCTTCTGCCTTGGTGCCAATGATGGTCGTATGCGTGTTTGGCGCCGTGCAGGTGAGCGCCACAATCAGGACTGCATACGACCGAGGCACACAGGGCCAACACCCGGCATCATGGTGTGGGCAGCGATCTCCTACACTGGCCGTACACCACTGGTGATCGTCGAGGGGACACTGAATAGTGCACGGTACATCCAAACCGTTATCGAACCCATCGTTCTACCATTCCTAGACCGGCAAGGGAACTTGCTGTTCCAACAGGACAATGCACGTCCGCATGTATCCCGTGCCACCCAACGTGCTCTAGAAGGTATAAGTCAACTACCCTGGCCAGCAAAATCTCCGGATCTGTCCCCCATTGAGCATGTTTGGGACTGGATGAAGCATCGTCTCACATGGTCTGCACGTCCAGCACGAACGCTGGTCCAACTGAGGCGCCAGGTGGAAATGGCATGGCAAGCCGTTCCACAGGACTACATCCAGCATCTCTACGATCGTCTCCATGGGAGAATAGCAGCCTGCATTGCTGCGAAAGGTGGATATACACTGTACTAGTGCCGACATTGTGCATGCTCTGTTGCCTGTGTCTATGTGCCTGTGGTTCTGTCAGTGTGATCATGTGATGTATCTGACCCCAGGAATGTGTCAGTAAAGTTTCCCCTTACTGGGACAATGAATTCACGGTGTTCTTATTTCAATTTCCAGGAGTGTATTATGAGCACATTAAAAGAATGGCACCCACTTGGTTGATGAAACAATAGTAGAATGCTACAAAAACAGAGGTAAGGCCAAACCTGAGCCAATTAAAAGGATCGATGCAACATTTCATGATGAAAACTGTGCACTGGATAAATATAATATGTAACTAACTTCCTTTTCTGACTATGATTACTGCACAGAAATGGAATATAACATTGTCTGATATTACAAATCAACAGCAGTGATGAGAAAAGCAGCTCTCAGTTATGATCTTTGTCTGTCTTATATCCAAATATTACAATAATTCATCCTCTTTACTGAACTGAATCTCCTCAAACTTCTACAGCATTACATTTAAGACCAAAATAGATGTCTACACTTAAAACTTTTACAATTTTTTATGTAAATATACACAGATGATGAAGATTGTTGTTATATTTTACTGAATTTCTTCCTAATCTTTTTCAGTGAAGATATCACTGCTGTTTACTGTGTTAGTCATACTGCTGAGATAAGTGTTGTGTAATCAATCTGTGCAAGAGTTTCATTTGAAAATTAACATTCATTCTTCTGTGTGTGTGTTTTTTTTCTTTTTTTTCATAATGTTCTGTGGAGATAAAACACATTTTCATCATGCCTTTAATTTTGGTTTATCTCATCAAGAAATCCATGGGGCCTTTTTCCACATTTTAAAAGTATTACATTTCAGCATTTTTTCTCATCTTAGTTTCTTATATACACCCTTATCTAGTATGACTTTCTGTTATCAAAGTATTCTTTTTCATACAATATAAAAACTGACAAGGAACCCTTTGAGTGTGAGCTCACAAAAGGCCAATAATGTTTACGGCATTCGGTGCCCCATATATTGTCTTCCATTCAACCACAATATTGGTTCCTAATGACAATGGAGGACAGGACTGTGCACTCTACCCTCCCCTCAAAACATTTGTTGATTGTCACTGACTTCAAAATTAATGCTTTTAATAAGCTTCAAGAGGAGTAAGATTTACAATAAGCTTTTTTACTTATCTTATTTTCTTGTAGTTGGCTCCAGTTCTTCATGTCTAGGGGCTGATTTTTTAAGCTGAAGTTTTTGACTTAATAGGTTCTCATGGTTCCGTTTGATGTAATAACTACAGAAGAATTGTCTGTTTTTTGTTGGTTTTTGTTCTTTCACATTTTTCTAGATCACACTGTCTTAATAATTTCCACTTCAAAATCAAAAATTACATTGTTATTTCCAAACATAAAAACACATCCAGTCATGTCAGAGGCATGTCCACTACTCTTCCGTTACAAAGGGTATACAAATTTTCTTGACGAATGACTTCCTATTAATCTATACCATTATTTTATAAATGAATCCAGAAATAAATTTAATAAATACCATCCAATTGTGCAGTTAATAATAGAAATTTTAAGTGTACCAGATATTTTATCATTTCAAATGGTTCTAAAAGAAAAGTAATTTTTACTGTCAATACAGAGCTAGTACACATTGATTGTAACAACAGAAATAAAGTAATTTCTTTTTATGGATTATGGCTTGAAATATACCACATCATGAACAAAATCATAGGAAATCCTTTTAGTTAAACAACTGAGATAATATTAACCTGTTTAAAAGGTAGAAGGTACTTTTGGTATCGATAACTTCTGTTGTAGAAAAGTAATGCTAGAGGAGGGTGTTCCTTTACAATATCCCCCCCCCCCCCCCCCCCCCACAAAATTTGGAAACAATGTGTTTGCAATATTTTGTGACAGACTATAAGGTTTGCCACACAGTGTACAAAATGATTCCAAAAGATGGAATACAGATGTATATATACATAACATATTACAGAAAACATAAGAAAAGTATCTACTATATAAGTCATAATTTGTACATATATCAATACATGGCATTCAGATTTTCATTTCTGTGGAACATTCTGTCATAAGACAATTGATACAAAGTCAAAACTACAACATTGCAATGCTAAACTATAGAAATAAATACAGAGACAATGTAAATTACTAGAATTACAAATTATAAGTTTCCATTCATACAATTACACCTTCAAAATCTTCAAAAGAGAAGAGAAAAAATTCAGAGCCTAAATGAATAATGAATGAGCTGACTCAAAAAACTCACAACGATGGTTACAGATCAGAATAATATACTCAATCATGAGTGGGAATATAGCACAAAATCAATCAACAACATAAACCAGAGTATTTAAGGATATGTTGACTCATGAAAGGATAAAATAATGAAAAAAGTATTAGGGCCTAAGCTTACGATGTGGGGACCAACCCATAAATCCAAACCACAATGGGTACAAACCAGCAAAAAGTGTTTGAACACAACAAAATTAATAAAGTTCATAATCATATCAATAAGTTCAATCATATGTAAAGAGTAATTGTGAGAAGCATCTAGCCTCAATCAATAGTTGTACCCTCTCCTTGAGTGCACACACACACACACACACACATACACACACACACAGTCGCAACAACCAGGGGTACCCAAAACAGAGTTAAGCATGATTTTTCCCACAACTCAAGTTCCAGTCACATACAATATTGCAGTGCTCAGGATAAATACTGATAAACAGAGTCATAAATAGCTTTGAATGATGACATAATTGTGTAGCTTGCAGTGTGTGAAATCAGAAATACAGGGTGTTACAAAAAGGTACGGCCAATTCCTCACACACAAAGAAAGAAAATATGTTATGTGGACATGTGTCCGGAAACGCTTATTTTCCACGTTAGAGCTCATTTTATTACTTCTCTTCAAATCACATTAATCAGGAAATGGAAACACACAGCAATAGAACGTACCAGCGTGACTTCAAACACTTTGTCACAGGAAATGTTCAAAATGTTCTCCGTTAGTGAGGATACATGCATCCACCCTCCATCGCATGGAATCCCTGATGCACTGATGCAGCCCTGGAGAATGGCGTATTATATCACAGCCGTCCACAATACGAGCAGGAAGAGTCTCTACATTTGATACCGGCGTTGCGTAACAAGATCTTTCAAATGCCCCCATAAATGAAAGTCAAGAGGGTTGAGGTCAGGAGAGCATGGAGGCCATGGAATTGGTCCGCCTCTAACAATCCATCGGTCACCGAATCTGTTGTTGAGAAGCGTACGAACACTTCGACTGAAATGTGCAGGAGCTCCATCATGCATGAACCACATGTTGTGTCGTACTTGTAAAGGCACATGTTCTAGCAGCACAGGTAGAGTATGAAATCATGATAACATGCTCCATTGAGCATAAGTGGAAGAACATGGGGCCCAATCAAGACATCACCAACAATGCCTGCCCAAACGTTCACAGAAAATATTTGTTGAAGACGTGATTGCACAATTGCGTGCGGATTCTCGTCAGCCCACACATGTTGATTGTGAAAATTTACAATTTGATCACGTTGGAATGAAGCCTCATCCGTAAAGAGAACATTTGCACTGAAATGAAGGTTGACACATTGTTGGATGAACCATTCGCAGAAGTGTACCCTGTACATGGTACGAAAACAACTGGCTCTTCCGTAGCACTCTCCATACAGTGATATGGTCAACGTTACCTTGTACAGCAGCAACTTCTCTGACGCTGATATTAGGGTTATCGTCAACTGCATGAAGAATTGCCTCGTCCATTCCAGTTGTCCTCGTCATTCTAGGTCTTCCCCAGTCGTGAGTCATAGGCTGGAATGTTCCATGCTCCCCAAGACGCCGATCAATTGCTTCAGACGTCTTCCTGTCGGGACACCTTCGTTCTGGAAATCTGTCTCAATGCAAACGTACCGTGCCACGGCTATTGCCCTGTGCTAGTCCATACATCAAATCGGCATCTGCCAACTCTGCATTTGTAAATATTGCACTGACTGCTAAACCACGTTCGTGATGAACACCAACCTGTTGATGCTACGTACTGATGTGCTTGATGCTAGTACTGTAGAGCAATGAGTCGCATGTCAACACAAGCACCAAAGTCAACATTACCTTCCTTCAATTGGGCCAACTGGCGGTGAATCAAGGAAGTACAGTACATACTGACAAAACTAAAATGAGCTCTAACATGGAAATTAAGCGTTTCCAGACACATGTCCACATAACATCTTTTCTTTATTTGTGTGTGAGGAATGTTTCCTGTAAGTTTGGCCGTACCTTTTTGTAACACCCTGTATACCTCTTGTTATACAGTCTATGCTTGTGGTAATTGTCCATACAAACTAACCTACATACATAAAGACCTAGAAGATTCAGTTAGAACTGATTTAAAAAAATACTGATCTAAAGTTATATAATGTATTGGGAAGTCAATCCCCCTACTTGAAAAAAAATATATTTATGTGGAATAACACTTTTTTGGCAGTCTTGGCTAACAATTTAGAAATCTCAGTTGCAACACTGATGTAGTTGACAGAGGATTGAGTACATTACCCAGCACCTATGATCTCTTGTAAGTCTACTGGTGCAGCAGGGTACAGCCATACAGCAGTGTGGGAGTGTATCCACCTACATCTTTCAGCTCCCACCCTAGAATTCTCATCACATGGACCAGTGGATAGGTAACTTCATGTCTAGCATTCACATCAAATCCTGAAACATTGTTCCATGTACTAAACATGCTGTTCAATACCGTCTTCATATCACACGGTATATGCTCTCCCCATTGATATTGCAAAATCAGTAGGATTTATGTCAGATGAGATTAAAAAGTATTCACATATGAAACTTTAATAAACAGAGTTAAATGCAATGAAAAGAATGGACTAACAAGGTAATATATACAGACATATGAAGATACTATTTCTAATTTTTACAGTACAGTTTATGAACATTGTCCCATTTCAAAATTGCAAAATAATCTACTCATTTAGTCTCATGGCATATATTTATCAAATTCTAAAGCAAAACTTTATTACAGAACATAACTATATGATGTATCACAGATTTTAACTCACTCAATAGATAAGGAGGAACTTTAGAAAGCACATCATCTTACATACTAAATTCATGACAAACAAAACACATTTATGTTGTCTTATGAATCTGCAAATGTAGTGTATATTTTCTCCCAGACTAGGGATCATCATGCATCCATGTTCAAAGGTCTTGTCCTCTATACTAAATGTTAACAGTACTATACATCATCACATACATCACATGTATTGTCAACACCATTCACAAATACCTCTTCATCATTCGTAAACTCTGCAAATACCTCATACTCCTACTCATCATCATATTCCTCCAAAATTACTTCAACAACAACATCATTAACAGTATAAGTCCCATCTCCATCAAAGTCATTTACTTTACCTATATTCATTTGCAATAAGCAACCAGTCTCAGACTTATCAACCTCAGTTACTTCACAGCTTTCATTCACATCTAGATAAAAAACACCACCTGGTTCAGATCCAATACAGCCATCACCAGATTTACATACATCAACAATACTGTTTACTGCCCAAGAGAAGAAATCATTAGTATATACTACTCCAAAATTCTCACTACTCTCACAATCTGGTTTGTGATGAGCACTTACACAGCTATAGTTAAACATAGTATCTCAAAACTTTTGATTGAAACATAAATGAGAAATCTGATATTCCTTCAGATACATGTGCCATATCATTAACACTGTTATTACTGTCTAATTGCAAGTGTAACTTAGGGTCCCTATGCTTGTTATGTTTCCTTGCCTCAAAACTGCGCACCTTCATAGAGACAGACTGCTGTTTCCCGGGTAGTTACCTCTATGATTGTTTTTCTTATTAAATTGCTCATGGTTATCCCAATTATTCCTATTCTGCTGATGTTCAAAATTTCTCTGCCTATTAAAATTTTGATCCTGATAGAAGTTACCATTATCTCTGTTTCTGTAGTTATTCCCATTCTGATCTCTATCATTCCTATTGTTATGGTACATATTTCTTTCTACTGCCCTATCCAGCCTGTCACCATATCGTAAAAACTGCTTAAGACAATCATCATGTCCTGTACCAAATCCCACTGCAACCTTTCTGGTAATCACCTTTTAAGTGCATCAATCAATGTCGTTTCATCAAATGGTCTGTTGAGGTGTGTTAATTTCTCAAGTTGGCTTTTACAAAACTCTTTCAGACTCCCATTCCTATTCCTATAACTAGGACCATCCAAAAATTCACTTTTAACTCTCCCCTGTTCAGCTTCCAACGAAAATTTATTTAAAACACTTTTCTTGAAACTTTGATATGTTTCCCACTGACTTAAATTTAAATTTACCCATGACATGGCTTTGCCTTCAAGACATCTTTTAATAAATTTAATTTTTTGGTTGTCACTCATGCCTGACACAAAACTCTCTCTACAGTGGTGCAGAAAATCCACTGGATGTAAATTGTCTGATGGAAAACTTGTGATTGGAGTGTTGGACGCAATATCATTGTTTGAATACAAATTGTTGTGAATGCAATTTTCCTGAATTGCTGAAATTTTTTGATCTAAAACATTTACATTGGTTTGAATATTGTTTTCAACATTTAAAATTTTTTGATCTAATCTAGTGATTTTTTTTTCATTTTTTCTGCCACAGCTTTTTGTTCAACTCTGATGTCATTAACATTCTTTGACCGTCTTGCTGACTCAATAGTTAACTCATTTTCCAAAACAATAAATTTATTTTCCAAAACATCAACTTTTTCTTTCACACTATTTAACTCCTCTGACAACCCATTTTTTAGCTCTGAAACTTGATTAATAAATTGGTTTATTTGGTATGTATCCAATCGATTTTCAATTTTTAGGTAATTTAATTGTCCTTGTAACGAAGTAAATTTTTCACTTAACTGATCATTAACTGCACTAAATTTGCTATTGTTATCTGTCTCTATTTACTCTAGTTTTGCCAGAATTAACTGCAAAATATCAGTTTTTGCTGTTTCTTTGCTGACTACACTTTTACTCTACTCAAATATGTCCTGGCTAGATCCCACAACTTTCACTTCTACATCACTACTACCCTCCTCTATTCATTTTTTAACAAGCACACAAGTCCACAAACAAATTAATTTCACAAATAATTTATACTTATCATTCCTTTTTGATGTTCTTCATCATAGTTGTAAAGTCCTCTTTCATTTGATCTGATCCGTCATAGTTGGTGGTACACCATCACTGTTGATATGACTATGTTGGGAAGCTTTCGGTCTTCTTTCTTTGAGTGATTAGAAATTTGTTCAAACATAAACTGCAAATGACACAAATCACTCTCCCTTCCTCTACAACAGACAAAAGTTCATCAGTCAATCGATCCCAGATGACAACAGCACATGTAACCTACCCCTCCTTCACATCATTTGTTAATTGTCACTGACTTCAAAATAAACTCTTTCAATAAGCTTTGATAGGAGTAATATTTACAATAAACTGTTTTACTTATCTTCTTTGCTTGTAATTGGCTCCAGTTCTTCATGTCTAGGGGCTGATTCTTGAACCTGAAATTTTTTACTTAATAAGTTGTCATGGTTCCAATTGACAGAATAACTACTGAAGCATTACCTGTTTTTATGTTGATTTTTCTTCATTCAAATTTTTCTAGATCACACTGTCTTAACAATTTCCACTTCAAAATAGAAAATTACATTATCGTTGCCAAACATAAAAACACATCCGATCACATCAGAGGCATGCCTACTACTCAGCCATTCTGTGACACTAAAAATATTCCAAAGAGTTTACAGATTTTCTTGACAAATGACTTTCTGTTTATCTATACCATTATTTTATAAATGAATCCAGAAAGAAATTTAATAAATATTGTCTGATTGTGCAATTAATAATAGAAATTTTAAGTGTACTAGATATTTTGTAATTTCAAATGATTCTAAAAGAAAAGTAATTTTAACTGTATATGCAGAGCTAGTATACATCAATTGTAACAATGAAAGTAAAGTATTTCTTTTTGTGGATTGTAGCTTGAAATATACCACATCGTGTACAAAATTATATGCAATTCTTTTAGTTAAACAGCTGAGATAATATTAAAAAGGCAGAAAATATATTTGGTATTGATAACTTCTGTTGAAGGAAAGTAATGCTAGAGGAAGGTGTCCTTTTACAACTGGAGACATCCAATGGTGAGCACAGCACAAGGCTATGAAACATAAATAAACTGCTTAGCCGATGAGTAACTCACAATAGAGCTACAGTGCTAGAGGTGTTGATAGAAAGCAGAGCAGTGGCAATGATAAAGAAAGCAAACACTAAACAATGAAAAATCCATGATGGAAGTTAACAATATTATGAAAAGGATAGTTGCTACTCACCATATAGCAAAGATGCCGAGTCACAGATAGGCACAACAAAAAGACTGTCACAAAATAAGTTTTCGACCAACAATGCCTTTTGTCAAAAATAGACAAAACACACACACACACACACACACACACACACACACACACACACAAGCACAACTCACACACACACATGACCACAGTCTCTGGCAGCTGAAGCCACGCTACAAGTAACAGCAGCAGTGCACGATGGGAGAAGCAACTGGGTAGCGGTGAGGAGGAGGCTGGAGTGGGGAGGGGGAGAGATAGCAGGGTAGGGGTGGAGAACAGTGAACTGCTGCTGGGGTGCTTGCAGGGATGAGGGTGGGGCAGCTAGGTGCAGTCGGAAGGCTATATGGAGGATGGGGGAGAAGTGGGGGTCTGGGGTAGCAGAAGAGGGGAGAAGTAAAAGGTGTGTTGGTGGAATAGAGGGCTGTGTAGTGCTGGAATGGGAACAGGGAAGGGGCTGATGCGCGAGGACAATGACTAACAAAGGTTGAGGCCAGGAGGGTTATGGAAACATAGGTCTTCATTTCAATGACTGCTTCCCAGACTGTGCCATATGGATCCTTCCCACCAACAACAGCTTTCCTGAAATGTGCATATGGGAACTCTCCCTGCAATGTATCCTACGTTCCTGTAACCCTCCTGACCTTAACCTTAGTTAGTCATTGTCCTCAACCATCCAGCTCTTCTCGGTTCCCATTTTTTTCTCTCCTTTTGTGCCCCCTCCCCCCTCTGCCTCTCTCCTGCACTGTGTCTAACCTCTCTACTGCACCTAGCTGCCCAACCCTCTATCCACGTCTCTATGTGTGCTCCCCAGCAGCACTTCACTGTCCCCCACCCCTACCCTGATATCCCTCTATCCCTCCCCCTCCCCACCCCAGCCTTCTTCTTACCCTCACCCCACTGCCCCTCCCATCATGCACTGGTGCTGCTCCTCAGAGTGTGGCCTCAGTTACCCAAGACTGCAGTCATGTATGTGGAGTTGTGTTTTCATGAGCATGTATGTGTGTGTTTGTCATCTAATTCTGATGAAGTCCTTACTGGCCGAAAGCTACGAGGGTTGGACTTAAATAGTGTCAATTTTTACCACCTATAACCAATGGACAAATTCAGCCTCTGGATGCTTGTTTTCTTTTTCATGCCTATAAAACATGTTATTGCACTACCTCCAACTACAACTTAAAGGATAGCCAGTTTCACAATAAGCTCCATGACAAACTGTTTCACATTAGGCTGCATTCCATCATATTCTATCAGTTTTAATCACTCTGTTACACCAATATGATTCTATATGCATTCATTTACACTGGATACCTAGCTGAATGTCTTGCACAGTTTGTAACTCCCAAGGAATTCACCTTCCAGCTTGATGGTGTGAACCTTTGTGACTACATCCATTTTGTGAAATGTAATACATACATTTCATAGACAGTTGATGCCTGCATCTCCCAACCATTCATTTTATGTGACTCCCCCCCCCTCCCACCAACACATGTGGTGAGTCATAAGCAGCTAATATTTTTCCTGTCATAATGTTAACACAACATGATCAAATAAGCCTTACAAAAGATTGCACTTGTGACCTCGCACTCAAGTTGTTCCTTGTGAGTGTTAAATTATTAATGTGCTTCAACTGCACATGTCTCAATAATAATATATTAACAATGTTCATTAAAAAGATAAGTCTGTGTACTTACCTTTCTACCAAGAAGCTGCAGTGATTGTAGTTTTCTGTAATCTTATCTCTCTTGTCAAATTATGATCTCTTCCTTATATCATTTCAGTTTATTTAATTTGTGTCATGCTTTTTAAAAAAGGTAAGACATTTATATAGGTGATTCCATGATGATGATCCAAATTTCAGAAGTGATGCAGAAGGGTAAATGTAGCAGTCTGTGGTAAAGGACTTGGTCCAGAAACAACCAAGTCAAAAGTTGTAAGTGAAAACCACTCTGACACCTCTAACAGCACATCTCTTCTACTGAAAGCCTTTTGCTTGCCATATTTGAGAGGAGTTGGTACAGACCAAAAACAAAAAGAAATCCCATAATCATGGGCTCTAAAGTGCATACCTTAAGCGCTAGCCTTAATTCAGTAGAAGAGATGTGTTTCACAGTAATGAAGATGATGAAGCACTCATAGCTCTTGAAGTGTGCATTTTAGAGACCATGTTTTTTGGACAGTTTTTTCTTGTTTTGGTCCATACTACCTCCTCCCAAAATATGGAAAGCAACAAAAGTGCTTGCAGTAGAAGAGATCCACTGTGAGAGTTATCTGAACAATTTTCACTTAAAACTTTCAATTCAGCCATTTTTGAACAAGTGTTCCTTATCTGAAATTGATGCAGTTATCCTTTGCCATCATTCCTGAAAGTGTGTAACACCATCACAGAATCAACCTGTATATAAAAAATATTCAATTTTCATTACAGACACCTAATGAAAAACAAGCCCCAAAATGTAAAACTTTCTTAATTTTGGTGATATCTTTTTATTGTTATTACAGGACTATCATCATGCTGACTGTGTTCTCTCAGTGCATGCGATCAGTCAGTGTTCCTGGAATCAGTTATAAAAGAGGTCAAGGACTATCTTTGGTCTGGTTCCCATTGTTCAAGCTTTTCCCAGTAAGTCAATATATTTATCACTGGAAGCAGTTTGTGATAGTCTTGAATATAATACTTTAATAAAAAACAAAAGAAAAGTTAATGGCTATAAATTAAATTTAAGGGATCTTACATATTATTCTTGTATCATAAGAATTTTTAGGTCTCTAATACTATGTCATCTTCAGTTACTATTTCAATTGTTTCAAAGCTCTTGCTTTATGGGGTATCCTTAATTTTATTATACTTTTCATACTGACATGACACCTTTGTTGTCATCTTACAAAATGAGAATATCTTACATTTTTCTGTAGTGGCAGCTATCATTTAGTGGCCTAGTGGTATCTTTGATCTAGATATTTTTCTAAAATTGCCAGGTTTGCCTTGATGATACACTAGTATTATTGACATTAAAGCATTGTGCACATTTTTCATGGTGTTTGGACAGTGCTGATATCACAAACTGTTAGAAGCATGTGTATCATTAATCTCCTTTAACTATTCCTTGATCTTACTAGTGAACTCTCCCATAAGTCCTTGTTAAGAAGCATTATTAAATGTTTTTTTATTGGATACGCAAAATTGTTTATAAGTATTCCCTGTGAGTAAATCCCCACTCTGCATAATTCCTTTATTTACTTCAGCAATTACCTCATCTTTCTCAGGAAGATGACAATGTTTTTCAATGACATGAGCATCCTAAACAAAGTTCATGACATTGTTTTTCAGTGACATGAGCATTCTAAATAAAGTTCATAATGAACTTAGGCAGCAAATGTAGTTGAGCTAAAAACAAAATATTTACTCAAGAAAGGTTCATTTCACATTATTAAAATATATTGTGTAGAAAACAATGTTATTTGATTCCAGATACTAATAGGATAAAGTGTCCTGTATTAAACAATACCAAGCAAAAATTATCTGAAAAAGTTACCAGAACATTTCAATGTACAAGTAGTTGCTCAATCGCTCAAAAAATTAAGGTGAATGGATGCTTGAAGAAGTAGTGCCAGCTGAGCATTGACAGACAATTGTTATATAATGCAGAATAGTTCTCTTTTTTATGCAATATATTGACAATTGCATAAACTTGAGAGTTTATGTAGTACAAGAGAGAGCAGGGACATTTTGTGATATTAGCACTGGAAACTACTAACAAGTCAACTTATTCATCACAGTAATCATTTGGTACATGAATTCATCATATTCAGTCTTGTTTTAATCACTGTGGAATTGTTTACACCAGCTCCTCAATGTCTTTTGACCTTCACTCAATTTTTTCCTACAGCAATAATATTCTAAAATCCTGAATACAACTTTTACATTAATGCAGGACTCAGCATCCCACTTAGTTTCTGTATGTGCTAAACATCATACATTTTATGGTGAAGGACTGTTGCTGTTAATTGTCATGCATTCAGTAAATAAGTCACCAACAGATCCCAGATGCTTTGCTTTTTCTATTCTATTTATCTCCTTCTACATAATTAATTAAAAATAAATTATGTATGTTCTTGGTTGAATGCTACATGCAGAAAATGATAACTTCACCACAAATGATGTCAGAATTTATCAGAGGAGCTCATATTCTCAATTATCTGTTATAGATTTATTTGTACAATAAGTAGAAAGACTAACTGAGTTCTGTGACAAGTTTCAGCTAGTAATAGTCAATACTCTGTTCAAGAATCACAAGAGGAGGAGGTATGCTTGGAAACGACTGGGCGATACGGAAAGATTTCAGTTAGATTACATCATAGTCAGACAGATTCTGAAATCAGATACAGGATTGTAAGGTGTACCCAGGAGCAGATATAGACTCAGTTCACAATATAGTAGTGATGCAGAGCAGGCTGAAGTGTAAGACATTAGTCAGGAAAAATCAATATGCAAAGAAGTGGGATACGGAAGTACTAAGGAATGATGAGATATGGTTGAAATTCTCTAAGGCTATAGATACAGAAATACAGAATAGCTCAGTAGGCAGTACAGTTGAAGAGGAATGGACATCTCTAAAAAGGGCCATCACAGAATTTGGGAAGGAAAACGTAGGTACAAAGAAGGTAACTGTGAAGAAACCATGGGTAACAGAAGAAATACTTCAGTTGATCAATGAAAGGAGGAAGTACAAAAATGTTTTAGGAAACTCAGGAATACAGAAATACAAGTCACTCAGGAATGAAATAAACAGGAAGTTCAGGAAAGCTAAGATGAAATCACTGCAGGAAAAAATACGAAGACATCGAAAAAGAAATGATTGTCGGAAGGACAGACTCAGCATACAGGAAAGTCAAACCAACCTTCGTTGACATTAAAAGCAAGGGTGATAACATTAAGAGTGCAATGGTAATTCCCCTGTCAAATGCAGAGGAGAGAGCAGAAAGGTGGAAAGAATACATTGAAAGCCTCTATGAAAGGGAAGATTTGTCTGATGTGATAGAAGAAGAAAAAAAAGAGTCAATTTAGAACAGATAGGGGATCCAGTATTAGAATCAGAATTTAAAAGAACTTTGGAGGACTTAAGATCAAATAAGGCAGAAGGGATAGATAACACTCCATCAGAATTTCAAAAATCACTGGGGGAAGTGGCAATAAAACAACTATTCACGTTGAATGTAGAATGTATGAGTCTGGTGTCATACCATCTGACTTTCTGAAAAACATCATCCACGCAATTCCAAAGACAGCAAGAACTGACAAGTCTGAGAATTATTGCACAATCAGTTTAACATCTCATGCATCCAAGTTGCTTACAAGAATAATATACAGAAGAATGGAAAAGAAAATTGAGGATGCGCTAGACAACGATCAATTTGGGTTTAGGAAAGGTAAAGGCATGAGAGAGAGGCAATTCTGACTTTGTAGTTAATAATGGAAGCAAGACTAAAGAAAAATCAAGACATGTTCATAGGATTTGTTAACCTGGAAAAAGCTTTCGACAATGTAAAATGGTGCAGGAGTTCGAAATTCTGAAAAATGTAGGGGTAAGTTATAGGGAGAGGTGGGTACAACAGCCAAGAGGGAATAATAAGAGTGGACGACCAACAATGAAGTGATCATATTAAAAAGGGTGCAAGACAAGGATGTAACCTTTTGCCCCTACTGTTCAATCTGAACATTGAGGAAGCAATGATGGAAATAAAAGAAAGGTGCAGGAACAGAACTAAAATTCAAGGTGAAAAGATATCGATGATACAATTCGCTGATGACGTTGCTGTCTTGAGTGAAAGTGAAGAAGGATTACATGATCTGCCGAACAGAATGAACAGTCTAATGAGTACAGAGTATGGATTGAGAGTAAATTGATGGAAGATGATGGTAATGAGAAGTAGTAGAAATGAGGACAGCAAGAAACTTAACATTAGGATTGATGGTCATGAAGTAGAAGAAGTTAAGGAATTCTGCTACCTAGGCAGAAAAATAACCAATGATGGCTGGAGCACAGAGGTAATCAAAAGCAGATTATCAATGGCAAAAAGGGTATTCCTGGCCAAGAGAACTCTACTAATATCAAATAACGGCCTTAATTTGAGGAAGAAATTTCTGACAATGTACATCTGGAGTACAGCACTGTATAGCAGTGAAACGACTGTGGGAAAACCAGAACAGAAGAGAATTGAAGCATTTGAGATTTGATGCTATGGACAAATGTTGAAGATTAGGTTGACTGATAGGTAAGGAGTGAGGAGGTTCTGTGCAGAATCGGAGAGGAAAGGAACATGTGGAAAACACAGATAAGGAGAAGGGACAGGATGATAGGGCATCTGTTAAGACATGAGGGAATGACTTCCATGGTACTAGAGGGAGCTGTAGAGGGCAAAAACTGTAGAGGAAGACAGAGATTTAAATACATCCAGCAAATAATTGAGGATGTAGGTTGCAAGGGCTACTCTGAGATGAAGAGGTTAGCACAGGAGAGGAATTCGTGGCAGGCTGCATCAGACCAGTCAGAAGACTGATGACCAAACAAAAAAAAAGGGGGGGGGGGGATTTTAATGTCCATTTGATTAAAAATTAAAAGAAACAGTGGAAAGTTGAAGATGGAATAAAAACGATATTATGACAAGGATAGATTGCTACTCACCCAATTCCCAAAGAAGGCCTTTTGGCTGAAAGCTCAAATGGTTAGTAGCGTTTTCATTGTGCCAGTCTGCGATGCAATGCCTCCTCTATCCTTCCTATAATATTCCTATCCTTCCTATAATATTTCTGATTAAAAAGTAAAACATTATGACCTAAAGTAAATATGGTATCTTCTTTTGTTCATTTCACATATATAAAACAGATCCATTTATAGTGGCCAGAACCCATACAAACAGAAAATTGTATGGCCAAATTAACAGACAAGTTTTTGAATATCAGGAACATTAGCATAACAAATATCTGAAGCAAACATAAACTTTACAGTTTGTCTTTGTATTTGGAAATATCACAAGTGTCAGCACAAAGATTCAGTATTGTCAGCTCTTCTGAAAGCATCATCAGTTCTGTGTGGTACACTTGTTGCTATGTTGTTACATGATACTGTATTACATAGAAGTATTTCAGTATTTATGTTGTTTGCCTCATCTCCTCTTGTTACTTTATGTAGCTGTTTTATTTAATAAATTTCTAAACACATACATATCTTTCTTCCCATGTATCTCGCTTCAGTTTTATGTGCAACTGGAATTTGTTTCTACTTATGCTCACTGTCAACTAGCTAAGCTCATTCATACCCATAAAAATAGTGAATCTCTTTGGCTATTGAATTAATTTACCATAACACCTTTTTTAGTGTTCTGTACTTTTTACCCTTGATCTATTGTTTGAACTAACTTATCCAACTCTTTTCCTCATTTTATGTTATCTCCTTTTTCACCTTAGTTCTAGTTAAATGGTTAAGGATTCAACGTTACATTCCTGCTCACACATTATGAAAAAACAATACGTGATAGCTTCATTCTAACTATAAAAGTGATCATCTGGTTTCCATTTCTATGAATTTATTATTTGCTCTCAATAGCTTGTGAAAATTTTAACTGTTCACTGAAACAAGTGTTAATGAATGCCAAGTAGGGGTCTAATGTGCAAAATTTTTATATATTGCTAGGCTGCTTTTCATTCTTCATTATTGCAGGTTCTTCTTACAATCTTAATAATGTGGGGTATTTGTGGCTTGCTGACCTTATTTAACGTACTTGAAATAGGCCATCCTGCCAGAACTGACACAAAGATACAAATTCTAATGGATTCACCTTGGTTTCGGTTCCCTTATCCAGGTATTGTATTAGACTAGTAGCCACTGTTTTATGATTATCTATATTCTTACACCAGCTGCCTTCATTTATTTCTCTTTTAGAAGTGAAAGGGAAAAATTATATTACTTAGTTAATAAGATAGGATGTTGTTATCACATTTTGAAAGAAAAATAACACATTGAATGTCATTCAGTCTTATAATGGATGTTTCTTGTTTAACTGCAAAGAATTGTGTGATAGCAACATGCTGAGGGTTTTAGTGACAGGCTCCATATGGTCCCTTATGTTCTCTAGACTTTTCTGTTGTTGAGCTAAGGTAATTCAAAACTCTTCTTACAGATATTTTACATTAATTTTGCTGTTCATCATGTTTATTGCTGGTGTGAATGAAACATTCTTTAAAATGGCAAATACATTTAATTTGGAACTCATATAACCAAAGAAAACAAAGGTGGTAATAGTTTGTTACAGCAACACAAACATAAATGTAATTTGTAATAGGAAATCCAGGATGGAACAATGACAGTATAATGAAAAGGATAGTTGTTACTCACCATATAGCACAGATGTTGATCGCATATAGGCACAACAAAAAGACTTTCAAACAAAGTTTTTAGCCAAACAGGCCTTCATAAGAATTAGACAGCATACCCACACACACTCACACAAATGCAATTCACACACACATGATCATGGTCTCTGGCTCTCAAGGCCAGACTCAGTTTAGTGACAGAAATCGATAACTATTATTAACAAATCCTTTGGCACTTCGACTAAGTTGAATTTTTGACAGAAATAGCTTCACCCTGTAAATTTCCTTCCCTTGATGAGCAATATTATTGCATACTTGATTTCAAAGTCTTTAACAACACTGACAACGCCCACATGATCTGCAACTCTGGACTATAGATGAGCTTTATATGGAAGACATGAATGACATCTCTGCTCTTTCGCCTTTATATGTGATCTCTGACAGATGAAAAACGTTAACACTATGGCTGAAAGAAGTGCTTTAGTAACTTTTCTGATAGTCTCACTTCCCTCTCAGGCATAAAAATCCATACTGTGTCTCATGAACCACATCTCACTGGTCAGTACTTGATGGTATAGTGCCCTTGGTCTGTCTCCTGAGTGGATAGGATCTATATGCGAGCCATCTGCCTTGCTTCTTTGGTTCTGGTGATGACATGTTTCATGTAGGCATCCTGAGTTTCATATGCTTGAAATTGGAAATGTGTGTCCAGTGTCATTTTCACCTCACAACTATGGAGCAGAAGTAATTATGGGAAACCTGTAAAATCTTCCTTATCTTACTTTTCCATGTTGTATGTGAACATCATGATAGTATTTTATCCTAATCTGTTTGACATCAACATACATCTGGAGCATATCTACCATTGTCTTATTAAAGCATTCTGTGAGGCCATTTGTCTGTGGGTGGTAGGCAATTGTCATCCTGGGGGATGTCACAATGTCAAAATTATCTCTTATACTAAGTCTTGACAGGAAGACTTTTCCGTGATCAAAGATAATTGCTTGATGTGCTCCATACTTCAAAATGATGTATTCCACAAGGAATTTTACAGTTTCTGGAGCTTCAGCATTCTGCACAGCTTTGGTGACCACATAGTGAGTGAGGTAGTCAGTGCATTACCACTATCCATCAATTTCCATTTGTCGACTTGGGAAAGCTCCTTAAGAAGTTATTACCAATCCAGTAGAATGGTACTGCTACAGATAGTACTGGTATCAGATGCCCCAGAGATAAATGCAGCATGTTCTTACATCATTGTTATTCCTTATGGTGGCTTGCATAGTGTCTAATGGTTTGGTAGAGACCCAGCCAGCAAGACCTGTGTCTGATTCTCTCTAACATCTTCATGAATTCCAGGTCACCAAGTCAGCGCATCATGGAACTACTTGACAGATCATTGACTTCTGATGAGCTGTGTTGGTAAGCAGCCATTTCCACTCCATCGTACCACAGTTACTGTTATACAATGTTCCATTTATTAATTTGAATTGTCCTTTGGTCAGTTTCTCATTTGTCAAGGCCTTTATGGTTTTTGTCATTGCTACTGTGTTCTATCAAAGGAGTCCTTGAAAGTCATTCAGCATCCTTGTGTTTGCATCTGTTTTTATATACCATTGTGATGATGCACTCATGAAGCATCAGTGCCCATCTGAACACATCCTTCAGGCCACTCAGCCAGCATTCAGGTGATGATACGTCACTTTAGTGATTGATTTACCGAACTTGTTGATGGCCCAGCCAATTGCAAGGTACTGTTTCTTGGTTATAGGATATTTGATCTCAGACTTGTAGAGCTTTCTGGAAGCAAAAACTATTACCTTTTCAGCATCTTTCTGAATTTTTACTAGAACTGCCACTATCCCAAAACATCTAGCATCATTGTGAAGTTCTGTCTTAGCATTCTTGTCATACAATGCTAGAAAAGATACGCCTCCTTAAGGACAAGAAAAGATCTTTCTTGCACCTTCCACCACACCTACTCCAGTCTGGTCAGAAGTGTCACCTATCCCATCAGAGGTAGAACTTCCTGTGAAACCACTCACATAAATCTACAAACAAAGCTGCAATCACTGCTACATTCGATGTAGGCATGACAACCAACAAGCTGTCTGTCCACATGAATGTCCACAGACAAACAGTGGCCAAGAAATAGCTGAACCACCCAGTTTCTGAGCACACCATCCAACAATATGTTCTTCATTTCAGTGACTGCTTCATAGGATGTGTCATCTGGATCCTTTCCACCAACAGCATCTTTTGCAAATTGTGCTGGTCGGAACTCTAACTGCAATTTATCTTACATTTACCCTCTTGGCCTCAACCTTAGTTAGTTGTTGTGCTAACACATTAGCCCCTTCTCTGTTCCCATTCCAGTACTACAGAGCCCTCTATTCCACCAATGCACCTTTGCACCTTTCACTTCTCTCCTTTACTGCTACCCCCCCCCCCCCCTCCACCTCTCCCCCATCCACCATATAACCTCCAGACTGCACCTAGCTGCCCTACCCTCTACCTCGTCCCTACACACTCCCCAGCAGCACTTCAACTTCACTGTCCCCCACCCATACCCTGCTATCCCTCCCCATCCCAGCCTCCTGCTTGCCCGCCCCCCCCCCCCCCACCCGCCCCACTTGCATTTCCCATCATTTGCTACTGCTCGCAGACTGACCTCAGCAGCCAGAGGCTATGGTCATGCGTGTGTGAGTTGCATTTGTGTGAATGTTTATGTGTATGTTGTCTATTTCCAATAAAGACCTTGTTGACCAAGAGCATCCTTTCTGACAGTGTTTTTGTTGTGCCTCTCTGCAACTCAGCATCTTCACTATATGGTGAGTAGCAACTATCCTTATCATAATATTGTCATGTTCCATCCTGGATTTTCCATTGTTTGATAGTATGTACGTTATGTGATAAGCATAATTAGTCATTTTGTCAGTGCATTTACTTACATTTTTGTTGGTAATTTCATTGTGTGGCACACAGAGCACAGTAACAAGAACATCACAACTTAACACTTTCACAATAATTTGTTTGCATCAATCCAAAGAGTCTTAAAAGATAAACTAGTTTATAGAACTAAAACCGTAGTACACAGTGAAGATGGAGTATTTATATCTAGATGTGTTTATTTCATGGCAAATATTAGATGAGTAGTTGGTAAAGACAATTTTTTTCTCACTCAGTGAAACTGTCCTTCAGCACTGGGAAGTTTCTGAAGAAGTTAACGTTATTACTTACAGATTTACCATTTAATAACATAGCTCCATGTACTGTGTCATGAATGGATATTCCCAATTCTTCATGTAAGTCTTTTTGGTGTCCCCTGTCCTTTTTGTGTAATATATGAATACCACACACAATATCATGGAATGGGTGACGTATTTCTTATGTGGGTGGCTATTACTGATTTGTTATAGTTGTTAATGTGTTAGATATTTAGATATTTTGTTGTGTCTTTTTATGGAAGTCTTGCCCTGTTTGGCCTACATAGAGGGCTTTACAGTACTATGAGCTACTGTGCATCCATGAAGCCTCTCCACAGTGGCAAGCATTGTGTGTCTCACCTTGCAGGACATGTAATGTTGGAAGCACAGTCATGTCGCTGTATAAGGTTGGGGCCACATTTCACTGTTAGTGGTTGCAGTTATGTTAGGAGATTTGATTCAACACTGTTACAATTGAAACCCTTAAATTAATTAACTATATTAATTACAGTTAAATACACAGTACACACCAATATCATGATAGGTGCTGGAAATGTTTTCCTCATTCTTGAAGGCATACTTCAACACATTTACATTCATTTATGAACACTTTTACCAATGTTCCACATACAAACAAATGCAGATATTCAATTATTGCAGTCTTCACTTCATCTATTGCCTTTGGGTTTTTTGATACACAAATGTTTTAGCCACACCCCAAAGGAAATAGTCGGGTGAGGACAGAGCCGGTGAGTGTGGGGGCCAAAGACCGTACATAATTACTCTGTCTACAAAGATTTCATATAAAAGCTATAGGGACTGATGTGCTGTATGAGCAGTAGCATTGTCTTGTTGGAAAAATGAATGATTGATTTCAGTTTCTTTGAGCAGGGCAATAAATGGATAAATTATCCGGTAACAACAGAGATTAAGAGTGACAGACATATCGGAAACATCTTCCCTATAATTCGAACTTGTGTTAGGGCAACCTGGACTCCAATTGTCTCTATATGAAATGACATTTCGCTTAAGGCTTGTGGATTTTCTGTTGACCAAATTTAGTTAATTTTGTGAATTAATGCAGCCAGATAGGGAAACCTAGCCTCATTAGTGAAAAAGGTTCAATCTACAACACCAACTCCATGTTGGTTAACAAATTGCTGAAACCATTCACAATACACTATGCATTTCACATGGTCTGTACAATGAAATTGTTGAACAGCAATAATTTTACATGGATACAGCTCCAGTTCTTTGGTTATGGCCTTATTTGCTGTCATACAAGAGACTATAGCTTCTTATGATAATCCCCTCACTGATTTTGTTGGACTTCTCAACATGGTGCCTAAAATGTCACCAAGCTTCCAGTCCATTAAAATAGCAAGCTTACCAGTTTGTGGTGCATCATGAACTGAAAATGTTGTCTGGAATTTGTGAATTAAATCACATATAGTTTCACAATATGGACACCTTGAAGCAGGAAACACAATCTAAGTTGACACCTCACCTGCTCTGTAAAGTTTTCTCCCACACGGAAAACCTCTTCCACTAAAAATGCATATCTGCAATAGTAAGCATTCTCACTGCACTCATCTTACACAAGAACAAGACAATAACACAACCAACAACTGCGATGCACACATAACACTGCTACCCCCAACCTATCCCTGCAAGTCCATGGAACACATGCAAGCAAGACATAAATGTACTGCCAACCTTATGCACCTTATGCACCCTTCAAGGCAAGACATGTGAAGCTTGCTGCTGTGGAGAGACCTTGTGGACATCCTGTATTTTATAAATGCCTGATTGTGAGTGTTTATCTATATAGGTATGTACAACAAGATGAAAGGAAATGTAGACATGTGTGACAAATTGCATGCTGTTTCCAGTTGTGCAAGACACACTTGCTGATGGCCTATGGTCATATTTTATACTGCTCTGACTGTCAGAGGTATCAGTTATTAAGTAATTCATGCTGCTAACAACCCAGACAGCGGTACTCAATGAAGAGATTTGCTGCACATGTTTCCTTTTCTGCTTCTTTCAGAATGCTTGCACGTCCAAGCTGCCATTAAAATTTAAACATGGTAAATTAATATGTTCACAGGTACTTTGTTGATTTTTGTTTGTAAATCTATGTTTATCTAGATGCAGACCAACAGTCTGCAGCAACTCTTAATGATGTGAAAAAAGGCATGACTACTGTAAGGTTATGGTGTGCAACATATTGCTTGACTTTGTGAGTGAGCTATGGCAGTTATTTGTCTGTAGGCATTTGGGACAGCTCTGTGAAGTCTGCTGGAAGAGTGAGTGGTTCTACATCAAGGAGTTCCACCAGAGACAGGCAGAGATCTTCTTTATAAATGAAATGTATACCCAAAACAACCCACAGTAGGGCATCTTTTCATTCTGTTCCATGAAGCTTGAGAGCTGATTTAACACTTTTGGAGACCGGGCACTTAGAAGAATATCAAGCCTAGGAAAGTGACCATTTATGCCATAACTGGCACATATGTAATTTATATATCTTCAAATGTAATAATACTAAAAAAAGGACCAAGCTTCAAGATTTATTTTCTGTATTTAGTGTAGTTCTTTCATAGACCACAAATTTTAAAACAATGATGACAGGAAGTATAATTATCCTCCAAGAAAAAAGTGGGATGTGATTTATTGAGCTTCCGAAATTTCTGGCCCACCTCAGCAAGTGTGACTTATTTGTAGCAGAACTATAGAAATCTGTGAAACCTAATAAGTACACACACAAAATTACATCGGTTTGATTATATTGGCTCACCCATTCACATCAGCAGCTGTTATATTTGCTAATGTTTCTTTTAAAATAATTCTTGAGATTGACAACAGAAGGCAGTACCAATCAAGGGACAGGTAGCAAGAGGTTGGGTTGTTTGGGGGGAGAGACCAAACAGCGAGGTCATCGGTCTCATCAGATTAGGTAAGGATTGGGAACGAAGTTGGCCGTACCCTTTCAAAGGAACTATCCCGGCATTTGCCTAGAGCAATTTAGGGAAATCACAGAAAACCTAAACCAGGATGGCCGGATGCAGGATTGAACCATCATCCTCCCAAATGCGAGTCCAGTACCTAACCACTGTGCCACCTCACTCGGTCAGGTAGCGAGACATCTGTTCAGTGTTCTCATAAGAAATGAGTGCAATCTTCAAGCAATCAGTGGTTCATGCATAGAAAAAATTGCAGCCAATCTATACTCAGCTGCGCTCTTCTTAACACAAAGCTGTGGTCCATGCATTGTTCAGGCTTGGTCTTCAAAGTGTTACATGTGCAGTGCCCGCACTAAACTAGTCCATTTCTTTGAGGATGCTAGATTGTTGTTCAGAATGGCTGAACACAGCATAAGTGACATAGTTCAGTAAAAAAATGCTGACTCAAAATATCTACCTCGACCTGTCTTTATTGCGGTGAAGCATCCAAAACACAAAATCCATGGAGTGACAAATGATTTTGCGATGGTCTCAGCAGTTATGTCCAAAATTGAAGTAGCCTTGACCCAGCTTGTTAGCCTGTAAGTACTGAAAGACTATATTGATAACCATTTGAATCGGGAAGGTGTTTAACAAGGTCGAAGTGGATGAGCTGGAAATGGTCATGTTGTGGTTGTACATGCCATTCTATTTTAGTGTGTTGGCAGACACTACATGCTTGTGTCCAGTATTTACAGTCTTTCTTAATGAAGTGGTCTGTGACAAGCTTCATTGTAGGTTGGATCCAGGGTGTGATAGTTTGTGTCATGTATGGCTCACCTCATGAACAAACTAGTGAACAAAGATGGTTTTGTGGAACATTGCATAGTACTTGGTTGAAGAGCCAGGAAAATCACAGTTTGTAGGAATAATTGTGCATCCTGAAACCACTTTTGCAAGATTGTCAAAATCAGTGTCTACTGAGAGAGCATTGACCCGTGAAAGGAAATCAGCTATGAAATTGTCTGCAGCATGAGTCCAAATGGTGAAATTGCTAAAACAAACTTATTTAAAATGGCAGTTAAAAACTACTTATCAAGAAATACATTCTATACATTGAAGTATTGAGTAGGGGTTTGTAAAAAATGTAACACAAATAAATAATAATAACAATAATAAAACCTCTATTATTCAACATAATGCTTTTTTTTTTTCTCGAAAACTTACCTCCAAAGCTATGCAATGTATAATACAAACACCTTATCCTCTACCTGAGCTCAACATCTCAGTTGTTACAGAGGGATGCTGACTCACTTTCTCAGGCTAACAGATGGGAAGTTGCGGTGTAGGAGTAAACCGAATGAGACAGTACTGTATCTAACAGAGTGGCCTTCACGGTAGGGGCTCCAATCTTAATCCAGGCATCCTGATTTATGTTTTCTGTTGTCTCACTAAATTACTTCAGGCAAATACCAGGATGGTTCCCACTAAGAGCACAGCTGACCACATGTTCCATTCTTGTCAAACTAGACCTGTACCCCCACAGGCGGGTGCGCCTGAGCATAAAGCGCCGAACAACAAATAACATTGTCTTTTACCATTCCATTGTTGTTTTACAGTTTTGAGCCCATACCTATTCCTTCCTTTGTGCTTCATCTCACACACTGACAAGTTGTGTGGTCATACATCCAAGTAAACAGCAGTAGTATAAAAAAACAGCAAACTTAGAAAAAATTTATGATCCATGCAAGAAAATGTCCCATATTCTGAACTAGACCACCATCCCACAATGAGGTAGTTGACTATGAGATAATTAATAATTGAGTAAGCATATTTCTGGGATCTGATGCTACTGCAGCATTTAATGCTTCGAGTGGTTCATTACTGTTGGGTAACACTTTTGTGCAGCAACAGAGTGACATAATGAAAGTTTATTTTATTATTGTTTAATTAAACAATGATTTAGCTCACATGATATAAGTTTATTTTATTGTTGTTTAATTAAACTAAGATTAAACTGTGATTTTGCTCATATATGTTTACTGTGGTAACATAAAAATAGCTATTCATTACATGTGTACAAAGTATGCCATGGGCCCACTCACGTTACAAAAATCAACATGCCCACTCAAGGGTTAAGTATGTAAATAACTGTTATATGTGAATTGCTTTAATTTTGTAAGGAGACCACTAACTGAAAGAAGTGATGAATTGTCCATAGGCAAACACAAAAAGAAAAAAAAAACTTGCCAAGTTTCAGAGTAATCCTCTTTTGGGCTAGAATACAAACTCTCTCTCTCTCTCTCTCTCTCTCTCTCTCTCTCTCTCTCTCTCTCTCTCTCTCTCTCTGACTGGACACATAATGCTTTAATGGGTAAGATAATCCTGTGAGAGGACCAGAGTAGTAAGAGCCCGGTGGGGGGGATTAGGCAGGTCTTGTACCTTGGTCTGTCATAGGGATATGACCGCTGTGGCAAGGGGCTGGGAATGAAAGAGGCATCTACCTGAACTTTCATATAGAATTATTTTTGTTGTTCTTCAATTGTAATACCAAGACATGTCCAATATCCTTGTAAGAGAGATCTATGGGTGAATAAAACTAATACTACCGCTACTGCTACTGCTGCTGCCGCTGCTACCACTACTAACAGTTTATAATCAGGTTCATTAATGAAAACCATCCCTCCTCATTTCTTTAGGTCAGTGGGGAATTCCAACAGTCAGTGCGGCTGGTGTGTTAGGAATGCTTGCTGGTGTGTTAGCCTGTACAGTTGAATCAATTAGTTACTACCCTACAACAGCTAGAATGTGTGGTAAGTCATTTTCACAAACAAAAGGAAACTTCATATATAACATTTCTTACTATAAATGAAACATAACTTAAATGAAACTATTATGTTGATAACTTGTTTATAACAATGTCTTTCACTGGTTTTAAGTATCTTCCATTGCACTGGCATATAATCAAAAGTGTTAGCATATTGTGCAGAATTTCAGTTTTGATTGTGTTAAAAGATAAGACAAGGGCAACATAGAAAAATAAATAAAATATATTTTGTGCAAATGCAAGTTGAAAAAGATTGTGTAAAATAAACTATTGAAAATTACACAGAACATACATTGGTAATGTCCTTGTCTTCCCTAAGGTATTTATTGTTTAGATTAATGGTTCTCTTGCTATTTGCCTAGCAGTATAAATTAGATTGTTCAGAAATTCTTACATGCCAAGATTAGTAACTTTTGATCTGCAGGTTGTAATGGTCGCCTATTCATAGATATTGCTAATTGCTGTAATCGCACTATTTCACTCCCATTTACGGAGCTTGTTAGCACTTGATGTTAGGTTGGCGCCATTAAAATGCATTGTGTTGTGGTAATCGCTGCTACTTGCTGGATCGCTGCTGTGTCTCGATGCTGATGCTGGCTCTAAATCTGGTTGTCTAGGGTTAAAAACATGAAGTCCCATGTTTTTATGAGCTTTTGATGATAAAGAATGAGCGAAACCAACAAATATGTAAACTTCAAATATTTATTACTCTGGTAGCCATCTTAATTCCACTGTCCACCAAAGACAATGACACAACACAAAGTAGTACTTCCTTTACATGTTCTTTGCATTGTTTATCCACCTCAAACAATAACACACAAACACACTTTACCAAAGTGACATTCCGACTGCGTCTCGACCCTTCTTGCTGCTTGTATTTATAACATTGTCAAAGAACTACTAAAAAGAGATATAGTTTATAAGTCACATGTACATCTGTTATCATAATTTGTGCAGAAAAGTTATTAATTTGCATCGAGTGACATAATTTAACATGTTATTAAAATGACAAACAAATTTGTTGACTTGACAGAATAATTCTTTGTTACAAAAAGGCCGTTTTTTAGAAGTTTGTCAATTGACTTCTCTAATTTGCATAAATAAGTAAACAACATGAATTATTAAGAATTACATTGGTTTTCGTCTAAAATAGGATTGCTTACATGAATACTGAGTGAAAACGCTCCTAGTGAACAAATAGGTTTCACTGGGTGATTTTTATTTGTTGGCCACTATTTTTCATACTTCATATTAATTATTTAAATGAACTTAGTGTTTTTACATGATGACATTTGCTGTATCAGTGATCAAGTGATATAAACTTTTGTGTGGGTCAGTTACTCAGTATAATTTAATGGGTTGACTGTTTATGCAGACATGTTATGCAATCATTGTTAATATACACAATAACTTTTCTATAATCATAAATACTCGTTAAACTGGTTGAATTTGGAGGGTATCGCATACTTCGGTAAAGTAAAGCCTTTAATATGTTCCGTTACAAGGTGAGTACAGATTTTAGTGATTTCAAAGTTTAACTTTCATTTACAGGGTTGTTGTTGTTGTGGTCTTCAGTCCTGAGACTGGTTTGATGCAGCTCTCCATGCTACTCTATCCTGTGCAAGCTTCTTCATCTCCCAGTACCTACTGCAACCTACATCTTTCTGAATCTGCTTAGTGTATTCATCTCTTGGTCTCCCCCTACGATTTTTACCATCCACGCTGCCCTCCAATACTAAATTGGTGATCCCTTGATGCCTGAGAACATGTCCTACCAACCGATCCCTTCGTCTAGTCAAGTTGTGCCACAAACTTCTCTTCTCCCGAATCCTATTCAATACTTCCTCATTAGTTATGTGATCTACCCATCTAATCTTCAGCATTCTTCTGTAGCACCACATTTCGAAAGCTTCTATTCTCTTCTTGTCCAAACTATTTACCGTCCATGTTTCGCTACCATACATGGCTACACTCCATACAAATACTTTCAGAAATGTAATGTGGGGCGAATAAAAGTGGCCCGTGAAACTGAGTTCCAGGGTACAAAGAAACATAGCAGAGGAAAGGAAATACAGTACTAACCTGCCTATAGCAGAAGTTGAAAGTGACCCCATTCATGTGTTTGCACTTTTGGGCCCTGGTCAGCAAGTTGCTGAAGGTGGATTGAAGCTGGACTGCTGGAATTTCTGCAGTCTCATCCAAAATGTTCTGTTGCAGTTATTAAAAACTATGAGGGTTGTTGCAGTACATCTTAGACTTGAGGGCTCCCCACACAAAGTAATTGCACTCTGATAGGTCAGGTAACTTTCCACAATGAACACCTGCTGCTCCACTGTGAGTACCATAATCCCCTTTGCACTGCTCTATTGACACTGACACAGCCCACACCATGCTCTGAACTGGTGTGGATCACATGGTGAGAGAACATTTGGTGTGCATGTCACGGGGTATGGTTATACGCATATATTCACGTCCAATGGTATCCAGTCATCTGGCCACTTTTATTTGCCCCACCCTGTATTAATTTCGTGAAATAATGCATCTGCTCATAGTCATTTAATACTCATGCACAGGAGTGGACAGTAAGGAATAAATGTGGTTTACACACACTCTTATGCACTTAGGTGTACTAATGACTGTCTTTTAATACATTCAATTAATTACATTAATGTACATCATAATACTTTAATACATCTAATACATTAATAATTACATTAATACATTTAATACACTCAAAATTAAAAAGAACTGGAACTGCTGTCCAGTACCTACATGTCACTTCCAAAGGAATTGTGAGGATACAATTAGATGAATTACAGGAAGCACATAAGCATTGAAAGAGTCATTCTTGTCATGCTCCATATGTGAATGGAACAGGAAGTAGAAATCCTAATAATTCATAGAATGAGACATACCGTCTGCTATGCACTTCATAGTGGTTTGCAGATTATAGATGTAGATGTACCTTCAGGTGGAAAATTCCAGTACAGCCAATAGACACGTTTAAAAGTGAAAAAATGCTATTCCCATCTATCAGAATTATTAATTCCTTCCTCACTGTGGGAAGAAGTACAGGTTGTGGGAAGTCAGAAAGTAAGGACAGGTTCTTAAGACTCCAACGTGAGAGAAATGAGCCTCTTACGAGCACTAGTCATTTATGATAATTTGCATACCAACTGTTAAAATATGATAACAACTGACTTCCGCTACACGCATAGACTACTTTATCACTATATTAACACTTTCTACATTTATCACTGTGTAATATGACACTTTCTGCTTTTTCATTACTGTATAAGTTGTCATACTCTGTGACATAGATTTTCAGTAAGAAAGAAGGGAAGTTAGTGTTTAACATCTCATTGTAAATAGGTTATTAGAGGCAGAGCACAAACTCAGATTCCAAAAAAAGTAGCAAATTAAATCACTTGGATCATTTTCACAGAAATCATCCCAGTATCATCTTTAAGCAGTTTAGGGGAACTACAGAAACTCTGGATGTCCTGATGAGGATCTGAACCCCAATGAATGGCAATACAGAGTTTTTACAATATTTACATCTACATATATACTTTGCAAACCATTGTAAAGTGAATGGTGGAGGGTATGACCCATTAGTTATTAGGGCTTTTTATTTTTCCATTTATGTGTGGAGTGCAGGAAGAATGAGTGCTTCAATATCCCTGTGCATTCTGTAATTAGTATAATCTCATCTTCATGAGCCCTATGGGAGCAATACGTAGCAGGTTGTGATATATTTCTACATTCATTACTTTAAATTGGTTCTAGAAACTTCCTAAGTAGATTTTTGTGGGATGGGTTATGTTTATCTTCAAGCATATGCCAATTCAGTTCCTTCAGCATCTTCAAAACACTCTCCCATGGCTCAAATGAATCTGTGACCTTTAGTGCTACCCTTCATTGTAACCATTCAACATCCACTGCTGGTCCTCTCTGGTGTGGGTCTCACACATTTCAGCAGTATTCTAGGATGGGTTCCATGAGTGCTTCATATGCAGTTTTCTTTGTAGCTTGATTGCATTTTACTAGTATTCTACCAATGAACTACAGTCTGCCATCTGCATTGCGTATGACTGAGCCTGTGTAATTGTTCCATTTCATCTCCCTACAAATTGTTGACACAGATCCTTGTATGAGTTGCCCAATTTAATACTGTAGTCATATGAAGTGCAAAATTTCACATTCATGAACATTTAAAGCAAGTTGTCAAACTTGGCACCACTTCAAAACCTTATCAAGATCTGACTGAGTATTTGTGCAACTTCTTGCAAATAGTATTTCATTATAGATAACTGCATCATCTGTGATAAATCTGCAAGGTCATTTATATACAATATAAACAGCATGGGTCCCAGCACATTTCTCTGGGGCACACCTGAAGTTACTATACCTTTGTCAATGAATCTCCATCCAAGTAACGGTAACTTACCACATCCTCTGTACCAAAAAGTCCTCAATCCAGTCACAAATTTCACTTGATACCCCATATGATCAAGCTTTTGACAATAAGCATAGGTGTGGTACTGAGTCAAATGCTTTTCAGAAATTAAAAAATACTGTGTCTACCTTCTCCGCTTCCTCCTGTCCGGAGCTAAAAGTTTCAAGTTCCTAATTAAGATATGACACTACTGCTTCAGCATCTTTACCTAGTTTACTTAATATATACAACTATTGTACCACCTTCAGTATAAAAGATATGCAGTCATCATGTTAATGAATTAAAGACAGTGATAGACAGTATGTAAATGAAGTTTGTTCCTGTAATGGTTTACATATAGCCATACTTATTTGTTCATAGAGAGGGTGTAATATTTGCTTTAACTTACTGACTTGTTTCACATCATACTGGAGCCCCCTCAACCTATGAACATGAAACCATCTCAAACACACACATATGGGTATGTTTCAGCTGCTCCACCTCCACCTGTACATGCAGTGAACAGAGGAATAGGCACAGAAGGACTGGGAACAGTGCTAGCAGGTCTCTGGGGTAGTGGTAATGGGACCAATACATTTGGTGAAAATGTAGGAGCAATTGGCGTTACTAAGGTAGGTGTAGAATTTATATGTACTTGTGTTACATGTTTCAAATTAAGTGGCACTTTTAACTGTACTTTGAATGTTATTTACTTTCAGATTGGTAGCCGAAGGGTTATACAGTATGCCTGTGTATTAATGTTATTGCAAGGCATCATTAGTAAATTTGGAGCAGTTTTTATCATCATCCCAGAGCCTGTTGTTGGTGGTATATTTTGTGTTATGTTTGGAATGATTGCAGCTTTTGGTAAGTTTCACAATAAAGTTTATTTTTGATTTGAGCACGAAAAAACTCTGATGATTAGAGACATTGTTTCTCTGAGCAAAAAAATTCTTGTCAGATAAATGACACAGCACATACTTAATGATTAATGGAAAATCTCATATAAAGATGTGAAACAAATACTAACAAAGAGATAGAGGGGCTGGCCAGTACTTACATCAGCTCAGTACAGCCGATAGATACACATAAAACAGAACCGAAAATTTACGTTCCTAGCTTTCGGAACAAATGTTCCTTCATCGGGGAGGAGAGAGGGGAAAGAAAGGGAAGAAGGGAAAGGAGATTCAGTTACTCACAACCCAGGTTATGAAGCAACAGGGAAAGGAAAATAGGGAGGGTAGCAAGGATGGAGACATGGTTGTCAGAGGGAAGCCAAAGATATTCTACTGTAAGTACTGTGCCAGCTTCAAACCAAAGAGGATGCATACAGAAGTAAAGAGGTATACCTCTATACCTATACTGATCAAAAAGCATTGGTTTCCTTATTCAGTCCTTTTGCATCATTACCAGATAAAGTGGCACATCACACCCAACATTGGGCTCTTTTTCTTTCGCATTACAACTCCAAGATTCATTTTCACCCTATGAATCAACTCACAAATATTGATACTTTGTCCCACCTGCTGGCCAGTCTGGACCCACGATTTGATCAGGAGGAACTGTTGAGTTTCCACATTGAGGGCACCACACAGCAGACAGTTGATGGCTTTCCTATAATTAGCACATCGATTGCGAAGGCTGTAGTTTGGATCCCACTTTGCAGAAGGCTGTAAAATTTTCATCACAAGAGTTCATGAAATTTTGTGATTCTCATGGTGTCCATCACATCCTCACCCCACCATTCCATCCACAATCGAATGGTGAGGTGGAATGCCTAGTGTGAATGTTCAAAACTCGGATGAAAAAGTATGTTGCCAACTCTTCATCTGACATTTTTTTAGATTGGTTTCTCCCCTCATACCATTTCAGGCTGTTCAGTGATAAGAGCCCAGCAGAGCTACTCCATGGGTGCCAGGGGAGGACACTACCATACCTCTACATCAGACCATACAGCTGCCACATCTCTTTTGGCTGGGTGTGGCTGCCTGAGCACGTCACTTTTGGATGGTACCCCAAATGGATATCAGCTGTCATCACCAGATTTTTTTTTTTTTTTTTGGGGGGGGGGGGGGGGGGGGGAGCATCTCTGTGACATCTGCACAGATGAAATCTTCTCAGTGCACCATGATCAGCAATGCTTCAAATGGACAGCTGGGCACCTCGTGATGTCACACCGTTCCCTCTGAGCCTGCCCATGTCAGGCATAACATCACCTACTGCTGCTGGTTCTCGACTCCTGCACAGGCAGGGGCATCCATTCTTGGTTGCCAAACCAGCAGTTCTTCTATTGCTTCTGACATTGGTGTCAGAAATTCTGTCACCTGTTCCTGAGCAACTGCTGATATCCATGTCATCAGCACTGGAACACAGTCACTGGAGCCAGTGCCACAGGCTCACACAGAAACTGCCCCGGTGTTGCCATTTTTGCCATATGGTTTGTCATGGGAAGGTGGGCACAGTATGTTTCCCTGCCTGAAGCACTTCAGACTGTATGCTCCCATTGCAGCATGCCATTTTAGCCAGAGCCCAGTGAACAAGGAGGACAGCAGGACCTCTCAAGAACCCATTATCTCCCTAAGAGATGAGTAATGCAGTGACACGCCCACTTACTTTAAAGAGACTACATGTGCAATAGTGCTATGTCATTCACAGAGGATGCCTCAGACTTCTTTGTGTGAGATTGCCATCAGAGCCCACGATGGGCCCCAGTCTATTTAAGGCTATCCAAGATTTGCTCGGCCTTAGTTCGGTATGTGTATTGCTACAGCTCCTCATATATGTAACTTAATCCTGCTCAATGTTGTACCATAAATTATTTATTTTCTACCCAATTCTGTTCAGTACCTCCTCATTAGTTACACGATCTACCCCTCTAATCTTCAGCATTCTTCTACAGAGCCGAATTTCAAAACCTTATTCTCAATTCTGTTCTTGCCTGAAATGTTTGTCATCCACTTTTCCTTTTTTTATGAGGCTACACTCCTGGCAAATATCTTCAGAAATAACTTCCTAACATTTATATTTATATTCAGTGTTAATAAAGTCCTAATTTTAAAAAAATACTTTCCTTGCTACAGCCAGTCTGCATTTTACATCCTCTCTACACCATCCATCATCAGTTATTTTACTGACCAAATAGCAAAACTCATCTATTACTTTTTGTGTCTCAGTTCCTTATCTAACTCCCTCAGCATTGCCTGATGTAATTTGACTACATTCCATTATCCTTGCTTTACTTTACTTTTTGTCATCTTGTAACCTCTTCCCAAGACACTATTCATTCCACTTAACTGCACTTACAAGCCCTTTGCTGTCTCTGATGTCATCAGGGAATCCGTATCTCAATTTTTCTTCAGTTTCTTTTACTGTTTGCACAATGTATGGATTGAATAACATCAGGGATAGACTACTACTATGCATTACTACCTCCTCAATTGCTACTTCCCTTTTATGTCCTTTGACTCCTGTAATTGCAGTCTGGTTTCTGCATAAGCTGTGCATTACCTTTCTTTCAGGATTTTATCCCTGTTTCCCTCAGAATTTCAAAGTATGTTTCCCAGTGAACCTTGTCAAAAGCTTTCTCTAAGTCTATAAAGGCATAAACATAGGTTTGCACTTCTTTAACCTGCCTTCTAAGGGAAGTTGTTGGGTGTATTGTCTTACAAGTTCCTGCAGGTCTCCATAATCCAAATTGATCTTCTCCAAGATTGGTTTCTAGCATTTTTCCATTCTTCTGTAAATAATTTGGGGCAGTACTTTGCAAATATGACTTATTAAACTGATGAGTTGGTAGTGTTCACTTCTGTCATCATCTGCTTTCTTTGGAATTGGAATTATTACTTTATTCTTAAAATCTGAGAATATTTCACCTGTATTATATATCTTGCACACCAGGTGGAATAGTTTTGTCATGAATGCTTTTCACAAGGATCTCAATAATTCTGAGGGAATATCATTTACTCCAGGGCCTTGTTTCAACTTAGATCTTTCATTACTCCACCAAATTCTTCTTGTAGCACTAAATCTCCAGTCTCATATTCAGTTACTTTCTTTCCTCTAATTATACATCTCCCATGACCTTGTTTTTGTCCTCTGGCAATTCTTGCTTAGCCATTTTGCATTTCCTACCAGTCTCATTTTTTATGCATTTATGGTCCCTTTCACCTGCTTTATTTGGTTAATTTTCATATTTTCTCCTTTCATCAATTAGATGCAATATCTTCTGTGCTGTCCAACAATTTTGACTATGTGTGGTCTTTTTACCCATTTGATTCTCTGCTGTCTTTAAGTATTTCATCTCTTAAAGCTACACATTCATATTCTACTGTATTCACTTTGCTTTTTCAGTCGAACATTGCCTAATGCTGCTTACGAAACTCTCAATAGCCTCTGGTCCTTTCTCCTGTACCAAACCAAATGAATTCCAAAAGTGCATCATGAGATGAATAATTCAGAATTCACAATTAAACCAAGTGTTACCCGTGATTAAATTACATTCTGTGCAAAAGTCTACCAGGCAGGTTCCTCTTTCATTCCTTTCCCCCAGTCCAGATTATCCTATTATTTTTCTTTTCCTTCCTTTTCCTATTATTAATTTCCTGTCCCCCATTCTAATTAAATTTTCGTCTTTCTTTACTAACTGAATAATTTCTTTTCTCTCATAATGCATTCTTTCAATCCCTTCACCAACTGTAGGGCTAAGGGTCATATAAAATTGTACTAGTGTGGTGGATATTGGCTTCAGGAGTATCTTAGCTACAATGAAGCTTTTGTTATTGTGTTCATATTAGTTTACCTACATTCTTATTTTCTTCTTCATTATTAGACCTATTCCTGCATTAGAGGCCATCCATAAATTATGTCACACACTAAAAGGGAGGTAGAAGTCAACAAAGTGTGACGTTATGTGATTTGGGGAAGGGAGGGGGGGGGGACTAGTCATAAGCTTTGTGACATTAACTCTATAAATATTTGTTTTGTATTACAACTCTAACAAAAAACTTTAAAACATTGCCAATTCTGTCACTATTATTTACTAAGGTTTTAATTTGTTTGTATCACTTTTTGGCATGCAGCAACTACACAGTGTGATTGTTGTTCACACTTGCTGTACTTAAGGTGTTGCATATTGGCTGCCTCCGACATATGACAAAAGTCAATACTGCCATTAAGACTGCCCCTGTTCAATATTTTACATGCTTACTTTTAATCGCATGAAGAAACCAAATGGGACATACAGGAAGACGCTAAAGATATTAGTATGCAACTGAGTGGAAGCCAATTACCTCAAACAGTACCTAAATCAGCGCCTAGTCAGAACACTACAGGAATAAAATTGTAATATTAGACTCTGGGATTAAATAGTATGCTGTTAGCATGCAATGCGGCCATGACGATGGATGTAGCAGCAAAAAGAATGGCAGCATTAAGTAAAGACATTCAACAGGAAAGAAGCATACTGAAGACAAGGATCAGTGCAGCAAAGTGACAGAAAAAAGTTGTGATTCTAAAATTTGTGAAAGTAATTCCAATTTAGCAGCAGCTCTTAAAATTTAAAATACAGTTGGTAGACCTAGAGTAGAAGAAATTCAATCTGGTTTATGTGAAGTCACAAACAAAATTGCAGTTTTTGGTGGTGCAACTGATGATGAATGTCACAGTGAAATTATAAGGTACTGCAAAACAATGGACAACTTAAAAGCTAAATATGTACACAAGGCTATACTAGCAGTCGATCAGGGTTATGTTTAAGACTCCTTCCCAAACATGTCAATACAGAGGGGGGGGGGGGGGGGGGGGAATGTGGTAACTGTTCCTGTTAAATTGTGCAAACCAGAATCTACATTTCACATAAATCATAAATATGGGAAATTCTGTATAATTGCTATAAGTAACCTTGAATCCCGAGCTTCAATTTTGGGCTCCAGCCACATATTCTTTTTATCTATGGATGATAAAGCATGTGTGATACTACAGCAGAAAATGCTCAAACATCAATATTAATGCACCTTGACTACTGTGTGAAATAACGAGATCATGATTTCAAGGTCGCTGAAGGACTTAAACTTATTCCCTCTGTTTATGCAGGTACTGTAATAAAGAAAGATGGTGAAGGAAAACCTGAAGCTGGGACAGACTGTGGGCCTACATTCTTAGTGATTCATAGTGGAAAATATTCTTCCTCTAATGCAGAGACTCATGCCACAGAAATACAAAGACTTTCTGAATTACAGCTTTGACTGGTAAGTTGAATGACTGAAGGAAGATACAAGACGAGTTAGACAGAATTTCCATTTTGTGTTTTGAATGGCAGCTAGCCCTAAATGTGGAAAAATGTAAGTAAATGGGAATGATTAGGAAGAAGAAACCTGTAACGTTCAGATACAGTATTACTAGTGTCATGTTTGACACAGCTAAGTCATTTAAATATCTGGGTGTAATACTGCAAAACAATATGAGATGGAATGAGCATGTGAGAAACCTGGTAGGGAAGGCAAATGGTTGACTTCTATTTATTGGAAGAATTTTAGGAAAGAGTGATTCACCTTTGAAGGAGACCACATACCTGTATAGCACACTGGTGCAACCTATTCTTGAGTACTGCTTGAATGTTTGGGATCTGTACCAGATCAGATTGAAGCAATTCAACGGTGAGCTAGTAGATTTGTTACCAGTAGGTTTGAACAACATGTAAGTGTTACCGAGATGCTTCAGGAACTCAAATGGGAATGCCTGGAGGGAAGTGACATCCTTTTTGAGAAACACTGTTGAGAAAATTTAGTGAACTGGCATTTGAAGCCGACAGCTGAACGATTCTACTGCCACCAAAATATGTTGTGTGTAAGGACCATGAAGAAAATATACAAGAAATTAGAGTTCATGTGGAGGCATATAGACAGTCATTTTTCCCTCACTCTATTTGTGAGTGAAACAGGAAAGGAAATGACTACTGGTGGTACAGGGTACTCTTTGACATGTACTGTATGGTGGCATGTTGAGTATGTATGTGGATGTAGATGTAGGAATCTGTGTGCACTCTGGGACGAGTGAGTTATAGTTTCAGTAGTGCAACATTTTAAAGATTTTGACTTGGATGCTATTTACATTGAAGCAAATGTTCCAGGAAGAAGTGCATTTAATAGAGTGGATAAACTGATGACACCTCTTAGTTGGGAAATTAGTGGTGTTGTTTTAAAACAAGACAGCTTCAGTTCACACCTTGATTCCAGTAATTCAACTACTGGCTTGAAGCTAGAAAAACAGAACTTTGAGAGTGCAGGCATCATGATGGCTATTATTTGGAGCCAATTGGTCATTGGCTACTATCCTGTGGTTGTGAAATGCATTGTGCCAACGGATATCAGACTGGACATCGTATAAGCTAGGACATTGAAAAATGATGCTACTTGGTATGCAAATCATGTATGTGAATGACAATATTTTTTACAAAGTGTAAAATGTGAGGTTTTCACATGTTGCGGTGTGCAACTATCTAGCCTGTGATGATTATTATGAGAGGGATTTTTTACAACCACCTGTTTTGATTAAGCAGTCTTCAGACAGATACGTAGCCACAGGAAATGATGACTCTAAAGGTAAATTTGCTGCACTATTACTGCAGCTATCTTTGGATCTCCAAGAGCCCTCACATTTGAACCAAATTCTGATTGTGGGCTATTGCTCCAGTGTCAAGGTGCACATATCTAAATGATTGTGTGGCATCTGTGGCCTATATTTTTCATCAGACAAAAACATTAACTGACACATGGAATCACATAAGAGCCAATAAGAGGTTTTCCCCATCATGAAGACTCATCATCAAAGAACTGCAGCTAGATGGGCCAGGGAAGTCCTTTGTTTGATGAACAATGACTGTTCTATATGGCTGGATGAAGACAGTGTGGACACATTGAATGTTCCCAACACTATCTAAATCAAGAAGTAAGTGACTGGTATGCCGATCATAAATAATATAAAGGAATGGGTTCAAAGCCCCTGGACACATGATGATTAAATTTTGTATCATTCAGTGGTTTTGTAATGTTTTGTGAATCTTCTAAATTGTTTGACTAATTCTTGATTTTATGAAAAAAGATTATATACAGAAATACATAAATAATTTTGGAAGTGTTATTTTTATTTAATAATTTTTAAATTTAAAACTGCAAAGTATGTTATGTCATACCAGGGAAGGGGTCACTCAAATGTGACTGTCTATGGTAAGGAGAGAGAGGGGTTGCAGCAGAAGGGTGGGGAGGGGGGGGAGCTCCAAAACAATCATGAAAATGTGTGAATTGTGTCAATGGCCCCTTACTCCTAATTAATTTTATTTAGGCTGGCCAGAAGTCCTGTTCTTCATGTCACTACATTTAGTTTAAGCCTGTACATTTTCTTTTTAATTATCTGTCCTTCTTTCCTGATTAAGGAATCTAGCTCCATATTGTGACCTGTAGAATGCTAGTTTTGTTTTTCATGATGAGTATATCCTCTTGAGTAGTCCCCTCCCAGAGATCTGAATGAGGCTTATTTTACTTCCAGAATATTTTACCAAAAAGGATGCCATCATCATTTAACCTCGTAGAAGAGCTGTATGCCCTCGGGAAAAACAACAGCTATAGTTTCCTCTTGGTTCCAGCCATTCATAATACAACAAGGCCATGTTGTCTGTTTTTTTAAGGTGAGATCAGTCAGTCATCCAGACTATTGCTGTTATGACCATACGGATATACAGACAAAATAGCAACCAAGTAGACAGAAAATTATAACTTGTTTATTCTGGAATGACATTACTTATATGCATCTCACTAAGTCATCCAACTGTGGTGAATTAGTTACAGAAGCATAGGAAGACTCCTAAAGGTAGCATGAGGACTGCTGTCTGACAGTAGACTATCATGGCTAGTCCCATTGAAGATTCATTGTCAAGCAGTAACACAGTAAGGTGTAGCACAAGGCCTAAGTCTGGACTGAGATGGTTATCCATTAAGCACAAGGAATAAAGTCTACCTAGTTTAACCACAAGTCTGGTGTCTGTGTCTGCCAAGATGAAAGTTGCTTACCATATTGGTGATAAGCACAAGTGTACCACAAATGACGAACTTTGGAGCAGTCGGTGTAAAGCCTGGAGTGTACCCCGATGAGCACTGGCTGAATTATTGCCTTGGTGGCTGTACGCAGTGCGGACTATTTTCAGGCACCTGATCTTCATTGGGGTAAATAGTTCCGCACTGTCTGAGCCTCCTGTCATTAAAATAAAAGCTGCCTATTGGTGAGGGGAGCACCTGCAGTAGTGGCATTTTGATATTCTGCTGATAATAATCTATTGTTGTTGTTGTTGTTGTTGTTGTCCTGCCCTGCTTTGTGATGTGACCACCCAGAATTGTTGTGCCCATTTCTCATTGATGTGGCACTCTCAGGCTCATGAGTCAGCAACCCATTGCTTTGCTGTCAGACTGCACAATGGACTGTAACAATTGAACCTGCACCTACCGAAAAGGCTGCTGCCTCTCTTCATGGACCACATGTTTGTCTGGTATCTTCGAAATACTCCCTTCTGTTATTGTTGTTGCACTTGTGCTACATCTGTCAGTATAATTCAGGCACTCAGGCCACCTCACCTTAGCATGGTCCATGACTCATAACTTAATACTTAAGTTATGGAAGCTCATTGTCACAGTTCCAGTATGTAACGAACACTAGTTCACTGCATGCTGACAGACAATGAAGCACAAGTATATGTATTACAGTACTATATTCAAAACTGCTGAAGATGGCATTAATCCTCACTACAAGAACTATGAGCTACAAAGAATGAAAACAATAAATAAAAATAATGAGCCCTGTTTTTAAGACATGAATTTGCGCTACCAAACTTCTTACAACCACAATTGAAAGCTATTTCACTACGAGTGTCACTGAAACTGGTTCACTGCACATGAGCAGAAAGTGAATCAGATTGTGAGATTGTAATAAAATTGGGTAGCATCATCCAAAACTTTTAATATAGAGATTATCATAGAGTCATTAGCTCTAAAAGTATTTTTTAAGTGTGTTCCATGTAATAAAGCTTATGACCTCAACTAAAATACTACATTGTTTCAGGGTTGTCTGCACTTCAGTATGTAGATCTAAATTCATCAAGAAATCTATATATTCTGGGATTTTCTATCTTTTTCCCATTGGTACGTGTACAGAATGCAGAATTACATTTTTTAAATGTTAAGTTTCATTTAGTGAAATTAACAGTTATTAATATAGAATGAAATTTTCACTCTGCATGGGAGTGTGCACTGATATGATGATTTGGAGGGTAGGAGATGAGGTACTGGCAGAAGTGAGGCTGTGAGGACAGGTGCTTGGGTAGCTGAGGTGGTAGAGCACTTGCCTGCGAAAGGCAAAGATTCTGAGTTTGAGTCTCGATGTGGTACACAATTTTAATCTGCCAGGAAGTTTCATATCAGCACACACTTCACTGCAGAGTGAAAAGTTCATGCTGGAAACATCCCCCAGGCTGTGGCTAAGCCATGTCTCCGCAGTATCCTTTCTTCCCAGAGTGCTAGTTCTGCAAGGTTTGCAGGAGAACTTCTGTAAAGTTTGGAAGGTAGGGATGAGGTACTGGCAGAAGTGAGGCTGTGAGGACGGGGCATGAGTCATGCCTGGGTAGCTCAGATGGTAGAGCACTTGCCCACAAAAGTCAAAGGTTCTGAGTTCGAGTCTCAGTCCGACACACAGTTTTAATCTGTCAGGAAGTTTTAGTTACTAATATGTTTCTAAAGAACACTGTATTTTGTATGTATTTCATGTTACAGGTGCTTTCAAAATGGATGGTAAAGCAGACAAATGCTATTCAGACAGGAAGTGAAGTTGCTGACAGCATATTTACAGTGTTATGTAGCACAAGTATTTTGGTTGGTGGTTTTGTAGGCTGCTTTCTTGACAACACTATTCCAGGTAAAGCAACAACTGGGAACTGTTTATATTGCCTGGCTTTAATCCATTCATTCATGGAACTAATATGATTAATATTTGGTGTTAAATGGCAGGTACACCAGAAGAAAGGGGACTGATTGCTTGGCAGGCTGAAATGAATCTTTCAGCAGAAGGCAGTGACAGTGATGCACCCAGTACATACGATTTCCCAATTGGTATGAGTGTCTTGAGGAGGTAATTTACCAGTTTTCTTAAACATTTTATGAGACTGCTAATGTGGTAAATATAACATTCCATTAAGTTCAGGCTTTGCACTTCCAGACTTCATGAATGTCTTATCAGCTTACAAATGATTGAATAGTTTCTCAGTAACAATAGTTAATATCTCACAATCTGGTTCATATTTCTGTAGTGTTTACAATTTGATTCACAGTCTTTGCTTGGAAGCAGATCTACAGATTTTTTTCACTAGTGCAGATTAACAGAAATGCCAGTATGTGTTTCAATCTGTTCTTTGAGAACCTTGAGGAAGCCTCACCACAGTATGTGTTTTCATGTATTATTTTCATTCCAGAATTAATTTTCACTGTGCAGTAGAGTGTACGTTGGTAGGAACTTCCTAGCAGATTAAAACTGTATGCCAGACTGGAACTCAAACATGGGACCTTTTTCTCTTACAGGCAAGTGCTCTACCAACTGAGGTATCCAAATACAACTCATGACCTTTCACCAGTACCTCACTCTTATCTTCTAAACTTCCACAAAATAAATCAGTGAGGGTGGTTCATGAATCATGCTTGGATAGCTTAGTTGGTAGAGCACTTGTCTACAAAAGGTAAAGGCCCCAGCACTGAGTCACAGTCAGGCACGTCCGCCGCTCGTGGTCTCGCGGTAGCGTTCTCGCTTCCCGAGCACGGGGTCCCGGGTTCGATTCCCGGCGGGGTCAGGGATTTTCACCTGCCTCGAGATGACTGGGTGTTTGTGTTGTCATCATCATTTCATCATCATCCAGGAAAGTGGCGAAATTGGACTGAGCAAAGACTGGATAATTGTACGGGCGCTGATAACCACGCAGTTGAGCGCCCCACAAACCAAACATCATCATCATCACAGTCAGGCACACAGTTTTATTCTTCCAGGAAATCTCATTATCTTAACTGCTCATTTTTGTAAAACATGTTTTCTTTACTTCCACTGTAATAATATGATAACAGAAAACAATGAGTGGATCTACATAAAATAAAATAACATAACATTATTATTAGTGTTACATACAGAGACAGTACTGTACCCGTCCAAACATCTTTCAGAAGTGAGCTACATGGTGCAGTGGATTTGAAACCCATCCAGCCATCTAGATTTAGATTTCCTGTGATATTACTAAAGAACTTAAGGCAAATAATAGGTTAGTTCCTTTGAAAATAATACGGCTGATTTCATTTTTCATCCTTCTCTAGTTTGAGATTGTACTCAGTCTCTGACAACTTAATTTTTTATGTAACAATAAATCCTAATCTGCTTTCCTTATTTACTTACTTTCTTTTGGGAAGAATATTATCAAGTGATTCACATGGACAATTGGTAGGAGCAAGCAGAGCATAGGCATTTCTGTAATTTCCTGAACAAGTGATGCACTCTTGTTATCATGTTATATATACTTTTCAAGTAAAATTTTAAGTTCATCCAGTTGCTTTCTACCTTTCCTCTTTCATATTTTTATTATTATTTTCTGTTGTACACTGTAATTTTCATCTAAATCTCCTTTGCATATGTTGTTATTCCCTATCTTTCTCTTATTTTCTTAACTTCATTCCACTAACCCACTTGTGGATCCTAGGAAAGCTCCTTCCAAGCAACCCATGAAAAGGTTGGCAAAAGAAGGCCATGGCCATAGCCCTGATCTGTTTGTATGTCTGCTCTTCTCCCACCTCTGTTACATACAATGCATTTTTCACTCTTATGAACTCATGCATGATGTTTAAGCAGTAATCTCTGTCTGCATATTATCCTTTCTTCCACCTTTAAGCTCTCAGGTTTTCAAATCTCATCTGATGCAGTCCCCAACAATCAGTCCTTCCTTCTCATCCCGTACAGTCAGTCAGTTCTGGATGACTTTCCCGAAATCTACCCCCTTTTCTAGACCTCTCCAGTCATTTTCCTTTACCACTCTTCATTCCCCTTCAACCCTTCTGCCTGAAGAAGGAGCCACTGGCTCCAAAAGCTTGCCAATTATGGTTGGTTGGTTGGTTTGTGGGGGCTGAAGGGCACACACTACAAAGGCCATTGGTCCCTTGCAAATTACAACCATATTTTATGTGTGTGTTCTGCTACTGCTTGGTGAGTAGATTTTTTTATCTATCCAATTAAATAATTTTCTTTTAATATTTTGCCAGATTTAACTTTAACTGAACTCTTGCATCAGCAACTTTTCTCTAAACTCTTCAGTGTTCTTCCCCCCATCCCCCCTCCCCTTTTTCCCATCAAAGTATGAATAATTATTGTTGTTCTCCTTCATTTTGCAATTATTGTTTCTACCTCTTCTCCTCCTCCTCCATCTCCTCCTCATTTTCTCTACCTGTTCTCCTATAATTATTGTTTCTGTTTGTTAAGACCTACTTCCAAATTCCTAAGTCAACATGCAACTTATTTTCCCTCCTAGCTGCTCCTTGTACATATCTCGCTATTGTAGCTTCTGAGACATACATCCCCTTTTGTTCTACAGTTTTAAATCTCTGTTGTATGCTTTTTTCCTTTTAAGATACTAAAAGGGAAATAGTAGCCCCAACTCATTAGGATTCTTAAAACTTAGAAAGCTGCTGTCAGCTACACTTCCAGAAATATTTTTTTTTTTAATTTCTGTAGTGTATATAGAAATAATATGACTTAAATATCATGAAGAGCATCCTGAATGGAAGAATAAAAATGCAGATGAAATAAAAAATAAACTGAAATAAATTCAGCTACTTTATAGAAAAAACAAAGAGTGTGAGTTGATTCAGCAATTAACATGTTAGAGTCATAGTTGGGAGGAATAGGGGTCAGATACCCATCTGGCTATACAAATTTAGGTTTCCCATTGTGTCTCAAAATCAGTTAAGCCAAATGTAGGAATGGTTCCATTAAAAAGACCACAAGTAATTTCTTTTTTATATTTGTCCATTCCCAACTGATAATCTGTAACTAGCTACCATGTCACTGACATTATTTGACAATCTTACATAGTATCCTTTCATGCAAGACAGTACAGTTGGAATAGATAATGAATCATGTAAAAATAAAATGTAGAGGGTAAGAAGCATATTTGCTTACTGTTACACTATAGAAAGATGACAATGAATTCTGAAAATGAATAACAAGTTTGTCATTGGATTGGTTAAAATCAGAAATTCAGATAAATATAGTGTATTTTCCTGGAAATGCTTCACATGTACCTTATTAAAATCTCTCTCTCTCTCTCTCTCTCTCTCCTTCTTTTTTCTTTCTGGAATTTACCTAGCAAAATTATATTATCACAATAAAACAAGTACTCCTGAAGTTCTTAAATGTTAACGGCATTAACAGGCATCACAAAATGAATAAAATGAAATTGCTTAAACAATGAAATCTTGATTCCAGACAAAATGTGTAATTATTATATTTCTTTTACAGGTGGACTTGGACATCCTATTTGCCATTTTCGCCCACATACAAACCAAGAACCTCTAAAATGTGCAGCAGGAATAAAATCTACTAATGGCACCCTGAAGTTCATCTCTGATGCTTCAAACAGACTGAAATCTTTTTTTACCATCTCCATTTTCTTGCATTTAAATGTATTGTTAAGTAAAACTCTCCACTAAGACAATGCTCAATTGAACATGACGTCAACCCACTAATTTATAATACAGACGAATTTGTGGTTCTTGATTTATTATGTTCGACGACTACATACTCGCTTATGGAGGAATAACTTTGTTACCTAAGATAGTATGAAACCTTGATTTCAAAAATAAATAAGAGTACTCAAAAATAAATAAGAGTACAAGTTATTAAGTAGTTTTTCTTGTACCATAATAAATAGTGAACAGACTTAAGTTTCGCATAGATAAACTTTTCATTTCTTTTCTCCTACAAAAACAATGTTCAAATGAGTGTGCAATTAATGCAGATAAGTAGGAAAAACAATCCTACAATATATTCTTCTGATATCAGCAGCATGGGAGCGATCTGCATTATTATGAACACTGAATAAATTTTCAACTGCCAGGATCACTAAAATCACTTATTCATACAGATGACCAGTTCTGGCAATTCTCTGTTGCCATCTTCAGATCTGCAAAAGATGGGATGGAAAATACTAGGATACAGCAGCTAACATAACAGCACATATAATTATATCCAAAATTTGCAATACATGGAATAGCAACATACCTATGTTTACATCATGATTACACTTGTAATCAGTGCAATAATATGTGTGTACACTGCTGTTCTCTCTCTCTCTCTCTCTCTCTCTCTCTCTCTCTCTCTCTCTCTCTTCTTCTTCTTCTTCTTCTTCTTCTTCTCCTTCCTTTTTTACAGCTTCTAGTATAGCTCATGGTTCCAACAAGGACATACATTTTATATCACCATTTATTGTACCATACAGAATGATCCTACAGCCTTTAACATACTATGATTGGCCAGAGCATTACGACGACCTACCTAATATCTGATACGTCCACCTTTGGCACAGATAACAGCAGTGATGCATTGTGGCATGGAAGCAATGAGGCTTTGGTAGGTCACTGGAGGGAGTTGGCACCACATCTGCGCACACAAGTCATCTAATTCCCGTAAATTCTGTGGAGGGGTACAATGGGCTCTGACGCCATGTTTAGTCACAATCCCAGATGTGTTCGACTGGATTCAGATCTGAAGAGTTGGTGGGCCAGCACATAAACTGGACTTTTGCCACTGTGTACTTCAAACCACTCCATCACAGTCCTGGTCTTGTGACATGGCGCATTGTCTTGTTGAAAGATGCCAATGCTGTTAAGAACATTATTGTCATGAAGGGGCATACACGGTCTGCAACCAGTGTATGATACTTCTTGGCCATCATGGTGCCTTGCATGAGCTCCACTAGATCCATGGATGCCCATGTGAATGTTCTCCAGAGCATAATGGAGCCACCGCCAGCTAGACTTCGTCCCAACATACAGGTGTTATAGAGCTGTTCACTTGGAACAAGACAGATTTGCGTCCTCACATTGGCATGATGGAGACGGTAACAGTAACATTTTGGCACTGTGTCAGTCACCAGTGCCGATGGTCATGTGCCCTTTTCAGTCATAGTTACTGATGTCATTGTGTTAACAGTGACACATGCATGGGTTATCGGCTGCAGAGGCCCTTTGTTAGAAGTGATTGGTGCACTGTGTGTTCAGACACCTTATACTCTGCCCACCAAAAAAGTCTGACTTTAATTCCAAACAGTTCAATGCCTGGCCTGTTTTACCAGTCTGCTCAGCCCACAACACACAACATTTGTAATGAGGGATAGCTACTGAACCCCATGACATCTGGATATGGTTTCACCTTAGTTTTGCCATGTGTTGAATACGCTCACCACAGCACTCCTCAAACACCCAACAAGTTGTGCCATTTCCAAAATGCTTGTGCCAAACTTCCGGGCCATCACAATTTGCCCTCGATCAAACTCAGACAGATTGTGTGCCTTCTCGTTCTACACACAGACAACTCGCTAAATGATACCACATGCACTCTGCATGTGTATGACTAGCAGTAATTCCTCACCAGGTGATGCTGTTATCATCTTGACGGGTTTATATCAATAGTATGTTGGTGGTCATAATGTTCTGGGTGATCAGTGTACATCTAGTGTTAAGGACCACGAGGACAAGATGTACAGAAGCATAGAGACATTTGTTTTTCTGTCACTTTCCTTGTGAGTAGAACAGAAAAGGGAATGACTAGCAGTGTAAAAGGTACCCTCCACAATGCACTATGTGGTGGCTTATGGAGTACATATATGGATGTAGATACCACAAAATACTTTTTGTTGCAAGCTGCCAAGTTATGTAGTTTTCCTCTACTGCCTAAAAACCACAAAAGGTGACAAATTAAACACAATTTAGAACCCTTGAGCTATGAAACAGAAATCAACTAGTAGCTGCTACATTTAACATGGAAATCTCGATTTCTTTAGTATCCTAGGTGACAAATAACTCTGAAATCATTAGAAAAAAAGTTATTGAATTTTTGTTCTTCAGTAACTATTTAATAATTTCCTTATATCAAATACAGATGATTCAACAATACCCAAGAACATGTACATGCACATCTCTACTCAGACCAGTGTGAATTGCAAGGGAGAGTATTGCCTCTATGTGTGCTGCGATTATCTAATCGTGTTTGAATGGTCCTTACAGGAACAGTATTTACGGACTTGTAGTGCATTCCTAGGTTCCTCACTTAATACTGTTTCTCTAAACTTTGAAAGTAAGTTTTCATAGGAATATATCTGCTTCACAATGACTGTCATATTTAATTCATTTAAAATAACTAAATTTGAAGGTATGTTGAAGACTTGTAGGACCAGACAACTAGTGCTAATCATGAACCCTATTATGTAAAATACCTTTTTGAAATATGTAAATTCTGAAAGCAGTTCTTTGTATTAGCATTCCAAATTGATCATATGTGCAAATGATCAACAACTGCAAGTTGCTTGTAATGCAACAGATGTTGAGCAGTGAGCAGCAGCCATAGGAGCAGTACCATCCGCTTGTATATAGAATTTAGCAGTAACTCTTTCTTTGTTGTCTACATTCAGGAGTATTTTTTTATTTATGTGTTTGTTGATTTTTGCAAGCATTATGTTCACACATTAGATCTTAGCCGTGCACAGTAGCTTAGCCATCTTAAGTCATATTTATGAGAGTGGTTTGTAAAGTTCTTGATATCACCACGAGAGGTCAGCACTAGTGCAATGAGTTGTTCACGTGATATTCATAGGACTGTTGCCTGTAAACACGTGCCACATCAGTGCTCTTGGAAGAGAGGTGTGGTGGTGACGTGGCTCTATTGTTGTTCCCACGTAGTGATTTGTGAAGATGGAAAAAATCGAGATTCAAGCTGTGATTAAATGCTCCTTAAAGAAAGGTATGAAAGTAAGGACATTCATGTAAATTTCCAGAATACACTGGGGGACTTTGCTCCTTCATATTTAATTGTTGCCAAGTAGACAAATGAATTCGAATTTGCTCAGAAGAAGGTAGATGATGATCCGCGCAGTGGTCGGCCAAGATGTGTCACTACTCCAGAAATCATTGCAAAAGTGCACAAGATGGCCATGGAGGATCACCGACTGAAAGTGTGTGAAATTGCTCACGCTTGCCAGAAGTCATCTGAAATGGTATATCACATTTTAACTGAAGAATTAGAAATGAAAAAATTATCTGCAAGATAGGTGCCGCGACTCTTGACACTGGATCAAAAACGCATGAGAACAGACAAATTGGAACATTGTTTGGCCTGTTTTAGTAGAAATGAACAAGATTTTTTGTGCCAGTTACTGGAGAATACTGTGCTAACCCCCTGGACAAATTGCAACAAAAGATACTTGAAAAAAGCCGTCTTCCATCAAGACTGCACGCCCGCACACATGTACCATAGCCATGGCAAAATTACACAAACTAAGGTATGAATTGTTGCCACACCCACCTTATTCACGTGATATGGCTTTGTCAGACTTCCATCTCTTCCCAAGACTGAAAATTTTTCTTGCTGGAAAAAGATTCACTTCAAACGAAGAATTGATAGGCAGAGCTGACAACTATTTTACAGGCCTGGAGGAAACTAATTTTCAAGATGGGATCAAGGCAATGGAACATCATTGGATCAAGTGCATTAATCTACAAGGAGAAAAATAAAAAAGTTTCAGTGATGTAAGTACTTTTTTTCTACTCCATTCCGAGAACTTTTCAAACCACCCTCATATTGTGTCTCAAATCTGTTATTTAGACTATGAGGTCAGATAAGCTAAAGTTTTGGAATACTTTCAAGTACTTAATTAGTTCCTTCTAATACCAAAATTGAACAAATGAAGGAGTTACTTGTTACAGGAGCTTCAATATTAGGCAGATGATTAAACCGCTCCAGAAAGAGTAACTAGGTTAGGAAGCAGGCCCAGTGAGAATACCTGTCTCTTCTGTTGACAGACCATCCTTCATTCTTTTTGGTTGTTCATGCGATGAAACAACAGCACATGATTTTTAGTGTCAATCCCAGGTCTGTGTGTGGCCCTCAAATTGGAAGCTGTGTGGAAGGCTGATGTGTTTTCGGTGCACATTTCTTCACCTGTGCTACTGAGTGAAGAAATTTAGAGTCCCCCGTATTAGTTCATACATGTTGCTGAAGAAGCTACTCAGATAGCAGAATATATGTAGCATGTACCTGAGGACTGTCTTAAGTTAGCCCCCCCCCCCCTCTCTGTTTACTGGATGAGCCATGAGGTAGTATACTCTGTAGACACAAGTAGGTCAGCTGCAGTTATAGAGGGGAGCAGACATCATTGTAGCATAATAGAAACATAATTTAAACCCGATATTTAATACAAATGAAAAAGTGCAACAATTAAGTTCTAGACGACTGATATATTTTCATAAACCACACATAACAGCCTAGAGACTTAACTAGTCACAACAAAACAGCCACCCAAACACATACACCAACAGCAACACCAGCATGTAATGGTGCGTAATGGTTACTGCAGAGTAATCACTCTTCCAAACAGCATCCCACACAAGCAAACCAATTGCTTTTTTGCTTGTTGTTACTGATACTTTAGGTACTTGGGTGATGCACAGCTGTTTAAAATGAGTGTGTTGATGTAGTCAGGGGGTTGAGCTGTGTGCATCTGCTTTCATGTCCCACAGCTAATTCACTGCAAATAATAACATGTAGCTATGATCCTGCAGTCAAACTGTGTATGCCCTGGCTAGAATTGTGAGTTAATAAAATACACATAAATACAAAATAAAAGTTAAATGAATAATTTAACAACAGATGCTCTATTCAAACATCTGTAATTGAAGTAGACAATATAGAATTATATTGAATGAGGTTTATTCAAGAAAGGTCATCCAATAAATGGGAAGTGTCCACAATAGTCAATCAAAATACAGACAGAAAATACCCTTATCATTGCAGTAAAGTTGTGTTGAGAGTGTTATGAGAATGGTAGCAACATCCCCAATGTAAACAGTCATCAAAGATATGCAAAACTAATTCCATTTCATGCTCATAATACACAAAATATACATCAGCTCAAAACATTTCAGAGTTCAACATGATGATTCGCAAATTGAAACACACAATACAATGAATAGTAACTCATACCCTGTCTATCTTCAGTTCTGTAATACAAGCGGAATAAGTTAGAGTCCTACTCTGGAACACATTTGGATCTCTCGAAATATAAATCCCCTCAAAAGTTAGAGTATTGTAGCGGCCATTCACTCCCCAGAATTAATCACCTACATTAGTGAATCATGCACACTGCCATAGGGAGGTCTTTCTTCCAGCACTTGACACCAATTGTCCAGAATTGCACCCTTGAGCTCTTCACTTGAAAAATCCCAGTCCACTTGACTCCCAAAGTGTTCCATTACTGTCCACTTCTCCATCGGCTGAAGGCTATCCCCATTAAAGCTATATTTTTCTTATGTGCTGCAGACATAATTTGATTTGTCTTGGTCAGTCTTCCACACTAAACTTTATATTACAACAATATTTAAATAAAAGAACTGTTATAAATATTTGGTCACACTCAGAACATTCACAATAATTACAAATAAACAAGGTAGTATTGGTCACACTCAGAAAACTCACAATAATTACAAATAAACAAGGTAGTATTCTTGTGCAAGTGCACTCACATTAAAAGTCAATGAATTGCCATTAAATATTATTTAAAAAATCGATTATGCCATCTTGCAAAAGTGTCCTTTGGTTCTCTTTTCAGTTGTTTACTAAATAAAAACACAAGTATGACAAAATATGACGTATTGATGCTATGTTCATTTGGTGTGTATAATGGTCACTGTCTTGAAAGGGGGATACAAGATGAACATCAAGAAAAGAAAAATGAGGATCATGGAATTTAGTCAAATTAAATTAGGTGATGCTGAGCAAATTAGTTTAGGAAATGAGACACTTACAGTAGTAAATGAGTTTTGCTATTTGGGAAGCAAAATAACTGATGATGGTAGAAGTAGCGAGGACATAAAATGTAGACTGGCAATGGCAAGGAAAGTGTTGCTAAAGAAGAGAAATTTGTTAACATCAAGTATAGATTTCAGTGTCAGGAAATCCTTTCTGAAAGTATTTGTTTGGAGTATAGCCATGTGTGGAAGTGAAACATGGATGATAAACAGTTTAGTCAAGAAGAGGATAGAAGCTTTTGAAATGTGGTGCTACAGAAGGATGATGAAGATTAGGTTGGTAGGTCATGTAACTAATAAGGAGGTACTGGATAGAATTGGGGAGAAGAGAACTTGGTGGTACAGCCTGACTAAAAGAAGGGATTGGTTGGTAGGACACATTCTGAGGCATCAAGGTATCACCAACTTAGTACTGGAGGGAAGCATGGGGGAAGGGGTAAAAATCACAGGAGTAGATCAAGAGATTAATGCAGTAAGCAGATTCAGAGCAATGTAGGGTGCAATAGTTACTCAGATATGAAAAGGTTTGCACAGGATAGAGTAGAGTGGAGAGCTGCATCAAACTAGTCTTTGGACTGAAGACTATAATATATACATAAAAAATATTGTAAATCAATAAATAAAATAGAGACAGAAACATTGCTTTCAGGGATTATAGTTACAGTGCAATGCTCTCACCTGAGATATAGTTTGTTGAAATCGCATGAAATGATTAAAAGTTGTTAATTCAAAGATTCATTTATTACATGTTTATATAAGTGAAATATTAACTTCTGTTAGTTTAAAGATACTGAAATGCTGTTGTGTCATTGGATGTGCCTCATTTTTCTGAGATCACAGATGTACTCAGATTCTTTACCTCTTTCCACTGACACTGCTCATCTCTTCACATGACTGGCCGGAAACTGTTAAGTAGCCAGGCTGACTGCAGCGTGCCATGTCCCCTGGGCCTGCTACCATTCAGCTGTGCAACAACTTCATCTCTCTTCATTACCAGGTCTAGGTGGATGAATAACTCATCCACATACTTGTAATGTTGCAAACACTTTCTATTTTAGAAGTAGTTGTTTAGGATGATAGGATTGGGACAAAAGAGGAACAGTTTATTTATTTCCATGTCCATTTATTTTTTCAAAAGTAAAGGTCTATGGCTACTGAATGGAAGTAAGATATATGGTGCAAAGAGGTAACGGGGAGGCAAGAATGAATGAACTGGAGAAGGATTGGTATTTTAAAAAAAAAATAAATAAATAAATAAAAAAAAAACCTTCCACTGAACATGTAAATATAAAGATTCATGAGCCACCCAACTGACAGGAGTGATTACATATGAATGTGGTTGATGCGTTGCACTGAACGCAACATGGTCTACACCTCAATGTTTCCAGTAAGAAGTTGTCTGCTGTGACTAATTTCCAGAAGCGTTCAGTATAAACAGAACACCGCTTGCCCAAACCCTGTGATTTATAATACATTTAAGGTAAATGTTCCAAGTGACAGAGCTGCTGAGTAACTATAAATACGGTTGCAACAATAAATGGACAAATCACTCATACGATCCCTCCTAGAATACTGCTCAAATGTGTGGGACCTGTACCAAGCAGGACTAACAGGGGGTATTGAACATATACAGAGAATGTCAGAATGAATGGTCATACTGGGCATGGATGCGACAGCTATAAAGGAACTGTCATTGCATTTCCACTCACACCAGGGAGAAGACGCGCCCAAAAGAAGGCAGGTGTTGATTTTCAGACTGTTGCCAATCATTGAAAGCTGGATAGTCCATGAATAGTCGTACCCTCTCTCTTTGGTTATGATTAGTCTCTTACGTTAGGAGGCCAATAAAATTTCACAAATATGTGTACTGACACCGATGTCCACAATAAATGGAGGCACCTCTCCTCCTTCAAAACCTAGTCTTGCCCTGAAGAAGGCCTTTCTAATACCATCAAAACTTTGGTTTCATAGTTGGCAATTGAAGTATTTTATGCAATGACATGGTGTAACACATAGAAGAACAGCTGTGGAAGCCTATGTAGTTATGGCAGTGACCCTTGTGGGTAGGAAATCTACCATCACATACAAAAGCTGGAATTAATGAGGATGTGTACGGTGAAACTGCTGAAAGTTCTGGTGTTCCTCAAAAGGTGCCAAGATCACCATGTCACCTGAAATTGATCGGATACAACAACAAATTGCAACAGTAGAACAAGCATTTATGGTTGTCATCAAAGTTACCAGCAAGTAATTGAGATAAGAGTGACAAGCATCCCTGTATGGAGAAAGATTTGGTCAGCAGTCAACTGAAAAAGAAATTTGAGGATCTATCAGTGAGTGAACTACATACACAGACAAGTCTTGGTATCTACATCTGCATCTATACTCTGCACACCACCATGAGGTACATGTCAGAGGGTACGTCCCATTGCACCAGTTATTTAGGGTTCTCTGTGCTCCACTCACATATGGAGCACAGAAAGAATGATTGTTTGAATGCCTCTGTGTGTGTAGTAATAATTCTAATCTTATCTTCATGATCCCTTTGTAAGTGATACATATTGGGTTGCAGTATACACCTAGAGTAATAATTTAAAGCCAGTTCTTGAAATCTTGTTAATAGACTTTATTGGGTTAGTTTACATCTACCTTCAAGAGTCTTCCAGTTCAGTTCCTTCAGTAGCTCTGTGACACTCCCCACAGATTAAAGAAACCTGTGACCATTCCTGCTGCCCTTCTTTGTATATGTTCAATATCTCACGTTAGTCCTATCTAGTATGGGTCCTACACACTTAAAAATATTATAGAACTGGTTGCACTAGTGATTAGTAAGCGATTGATTGCACTTCCCCAGTATTCTACCAATAAACCAGAGTCTACCACCTGATTTACAGACAACTGAACCTATGTGATCATTCCATTTCATATCCCTACAAAGTGTTACACCCATGTATTTGTACAAGTTATTCCAGAAGTGACTCACTGACATTATAGTCATAGGATACTTCATTTTTTCATTTTGTGAAGTGCAAAATTTTTACATTTCTGAACATCTGAAGCAATTTGCCATTCTCTCTACCACTTTGAAATCTTATTGAGATCTGACTGAATATTTATGCAGCTTCTGTCAGATATTACTTCATTATAGATAACTTCATCACCTGCAAAAAGCCTGCTTTTGCTATTAATATTGTCTGCCAGGTCATTAACATAAAACATGAACAGCAAGGGTCCCAACACACTTCCCTGAGACACAGATGATGTTACTTCTACATCTGATGATGACTCTCCATTCAAGGTAATATGTTGCGTTCTCCCTACCAAAAAGTATTCAATACAGTCACAAATTTCACCTGAGACCACATATGATCGTACTTTTGGCAATAAGCATAGGTGTGGTACTGAGTCAAGTTTTTTTTGGAAATCAAGAAATACAGCATCTACTTCATTGCCTTGATACAAAACTTTCAGTATGTCATGCGAGAAAAGTGTGAGTTGGGTTTGACATGATCAATGTTTTTGAAATCCATGCTGGTTGCCATTGAGGAGGTATTCTGTTCAAGATACCTCATTATGTTTGAGCTCAGAATATGTTCTAAAATTCTACAACAATCAGTGTCAAGGATATTGGATGGTAGTTTTGTGGATCACTTCTACTGCTACCCGTCTTGTAGATGGAAGTAACTTGTTCTTTTTTCCAAGAACTGGGCATGGTTTCTTGTTTGAGGAATCTACAATAGATTATAGTTCTAAGATAGGCTATCTCAATTCCTGATTTTCCAGTAGTTGTTCATCTTGTTTTCCTGCTATGTTTATCTATTTGACATGAGATACAACTGTCAGTATTCTAACAAAAATTATGTAAGGTGTTTGTACAACTACACTGGATAATTTCGATATTGTTCAACTTCAAAGAAATATGGGATGCTTTTAAGTAATCTGTTGCATCCTACATCCTGGATGATGGTAAATAACTGAAACTGATGCTTAATGGGACAAATAAACAGCTGATGGTAAAAATGCATTTTATAAAATACTTTATGGCTGTTGACCCTCACCTTAAAGGAACATTACAAAGATGTGAGTGTCTCAGCTTTTGTTAAGCCTGCAGCAAAGTTCAACAATGCAATTTGCTGTGCCACTTCTACTAAAAGTGACTATATTGTTCTCATAGCAGGATCAGACAATGTTTACTGCAATGAGGCCAATGAGTATCTAAAAAACTGGTTGTTATCTTACAGCTGCTGTCAACTACAAATGTTATAGTGATGAATCTACCTATGAGGTTTGATCTGGCAGACTCATCTTGTGCGAATAGTGAAATTTGACAAATGAATGAAAAATTAAAGCAATCTTGTTCAGAGTTTTAAAACATAAGACTTTTCAATGTTAACAATTATGAAGAAGCTAGGAAACTGGTGAAAGAGGCCAATTCCAATTGGATTTGGTCTGACAAATTTCAACCAGATTTGGCCCAACTCTAACAATACAGAAGAACTCAATACACATGTGGAAGTTCCTTTACTATGTAAACAAATTAGTTTTAAAGATGCTTCACCTGAGAATGCATGCAATAGTAAATTCATTATGCATTTGAACATTGGAGGTCTGTCTGAAGGTATGATCAGCAAGTTTTATGATATGCAATTTCTGTTATAAAGTATGAAGCAGTCAGTAAAGGTAATACGTCTAAATGAACATTAGCTTAAAACTGAAGATATCAGTCTTCTCAACAAACTTCCAAGCTACAAATTGACCATCAGCTTTTTTAGAACAAACGTGTATGAAGGCCCTTGCATATTAATTAATTCCTCAGAAAACGATGAAACCAGACAGAATTTTAGCCATCTAAATGACACACTTACTTTTGAAAACTGTTGTATAGAACTTAAAGAATATAACACATTAATCCTCTGTATATATCACATATATATATAAGCTCTGTGTTCTTATATAAATTTGAAACTCTGTTACATAAATTAAAAACTGAAAAACTGCATAAAGAACTAGTTATATGTACTGACTTCAACAAAGATGTATGAATTGACGAAAAATTTGCTTTGCATTTAAAGAATCTAATAGCCACAAATGGGCTACATCAACATGTATTGATAAATTTTGTTAGTAGTTATAATAACAATGTCAAAGAAAAATGAATTTTACAATTAGGAACATCAGACCATGCAGCACTATTTGTACCATTATCAAAATTAAGTTCAGGCTGCACTACAAATAGATGTAGGAACTTCACCAAGAAAATGTGGAAGTGTTTATTAAAAAACTAAGCCTCATTATATGGTCAGTCAGCAAACACATTTCAACAAATGACAACTTCAATAATTTTTCAACCAAATTCACAAGCATATTCAATGAATGCTTCCCTTTTGTAACAGGACAGATTGGCTCTCATAAAAGTAGATCATGGGTAACAAAAGGAATTAGAGTTCCAGCATATGGAGGCAAAAGTTAATTGAAAACCTGAATTGCTTAAATGTGAAAGCACATACAAAAAACTTTGACAAAGTAGATAAACCATCAAAGTGTACTGCAAACAATACTTTCATTTTAAATGCAAGAAACAAATCCAAAGTCATCTAGTCCACCATAAGAAGAGAGGTTGGCAGTGAAATGGAGAGACAATGCCCCTCTAAATTAATGATAAGTGTGTAGGACAGTTACAGATCCCAGTGCCATATGTGAATCCTTCAATAATTTCTTCATTTGCTGTAACAAAATTGGGTACTGCTCACCACAGAATAAATTCCTAGAATGGCAGAGAGAAATTACCCAGGTTTTAAGTTTTCACCCATTTCAAGCTCTGATTTCATTAAAACCATAAGGCCCCTGGGGGTGAGGTTCACAATAGAATAATAAAATCAGTACATCACAGTGTTGAGCATCCACTCTCCCTCATAATCAATCAGTCTTTTGAAGAGGGATGTTTTCCAGATTGGTTAAAATATGTTGAAGTTCTGTGATTTATAAAAAGGGCAAAGAAAATGAAATAGGAAACTATAGGCCTATATCATTGTTACCAATTTTTTTCAAAAATATTTGGAGCTGCAAAGTTACCAGATAGAAAATTATAATTAATCCCACAATATTATTTTATGCAAACAGTGTGGTTTCAGGAAAGGCTGCAGCACAGCCCATGCAATAAATGAATTGGTCATAAAAGTTAGCAGTTGTCTCGATGATAGAATGTGTGTATCAGGCATCTTTTTTGATCTTACCAAAGTCTTTGACACTGTAAATCATGACCAGCTTCCTCAAAAACTGACTAGCTATGGTTTTCAAGGAAAACCTTTTAGTTGGATATTTATTTATTTTTATTTATTTATGCATTTATTTTACCTGGCAAGATTAGGGCCTTCAGGCCCTCTCTTACACCTAACCAGGCATACTCAGATTCAACAAATTTCAGTTTCTACAGAACATTAAGGGCATATAACATGTTATACAATATTAATGTTAAAGAAAAAAATAGAGATTATAAAAGTAGTACAATGATAATTATAACAAGATAAGAGCATCCTGTATATGAAAGTAAACATATTTTTCTTTTATGAATGTCAGTCCTATTGCTAGTTGGGAATTTTCTCGTTATATTCTCGCAGCTTGTGAGTTATTCTCATCAAGCAGAGACATAAGACGATAGAATGGGGTGAAAGAGATATAGAAGAGGTAGATAGGTTAGAGGAAGAGAAATAGAATGGTAAAATTCGAAGCTATGATGGAGAGGAGAAAGAAAAAGATGAGAGGAGCACAACAATGGTGGCTATACCGTCCCTAATATGTAAGTCTTGAGTTCCCTCTTGAATGTTAAGTGGTTCTGAATAAGACGCAGATCACAGGGAAGCGCGTTCCATAGTCGTATGGCTGAGATAGAAAATGACATGGAGAAAGATTTTGTGTTATGTAAAGGTACAGCCAAGATGCTAGACGTATCCGATCTGGTATTGCGGTTGTGGAATGATGATAGGTGTTTAATGTGAGAAGATAAGTATTGGGGGCACCAGTGGCTAAGAAATCGATGAAGTAAGCACATCGTGTGGAGATCGCGTGCCTTATGTGGGCGTATCCAACCTAGCTGGGAGTATGAAGGACTGATATGATCATACAACCGCATATTGCATACGTATCTAACGCAAGCATTCATCACTAGCTCGAGGCATCTCGAATTTTCACTATTTGTGCCGTGTTGAACTGCATCACAGTAGTAAAGATTAGGCAAGACTAGTGTTTGGACTAATTTTTGTTTAACATGAGTTGGAAATATTTTTCTAAATTTTTGAATTGCATGTAGGGAGGAGAGCGATTTCCGGCAAGCTGTGACTGTTTGTTCTTCTCAGTTTAGGTGTTCATCCAAGATTATTCCAAGGTCTTTTACTGTTTTTTGGTATGGTAGTTGGGTACCATTGAGGAGTATTTGAGGGACTGTTTCGCGAAAGTACCGACTGATTAACTTTGGATGAGATATAAGTATGACCTGGGATTTCTTGGGGTTTAGTTTCAGACCTAGGTTCTGTGCCCATCGAGAAACAGAGCAAAGATCTGCGTTCATACTCGCTACTGCGTCAGCAATGTTCTTGGGGCTTGCACTTATGTACAGTTGGATGTTGTCGGCATATAGATGGTAGTTGCAGGAGTGAATCACTGGAGAAATATCATTAATGTACAGTGAGAAGAGTAATGGGCCAAGGACGGAGCCTTGGGGAACTCCAGAGCGCACGTTTTTCCATGATGACTTTTCTGACCCACAAATGACTTGTTGACTTCTGTTTTTGAGGTAGCTGTCGAACCAGTGTATTGCGCTGTTTGAGAAATTCAGCTGCTTCATTTTAATTAGTAATATATCAAAGTCAACTGTATCAAAAGCCTTGCTAAAGTCAAGCAGTGTTAGGATGGTAGCTTCACGTCTGTCCATAGCATGTTTAATGTCATCAGTTACTTTGATTAATGCAGTTGCTGTACTATGGTGCTTTCGAAAGCCTGACTGATATTTGTCGTGGATGTTATGAGTTTTGAGGTAATCCGTCAGCTGTTCATGGACGATGTATTCTAGGGCTTTAGATATTGCAGGTAGTATGCTGATCGGCCTGTAGTCACCTGGCGACTTAGGGTTGTCAGTCTTAGGTATAGGTTGAATTAAACTTTGCTTCCACTCAGTAGGATATGTACTACTGACAAGAGACAGGTTGAAGATGTCTGTGATAACTGGAGTAATAGTGTTTACGACGTTCTTAATCATGCCAATGCTCACTCCATCATTTCCTACTGCCTCTGAAGAGATTCTCATAATTGCCTTGTGTACTGTGCCGGTAGTGACATGTTTTAGGAAAAACTTCATCATACTTGACAAATAGAAAACAGAGTATTTGTTAAAACAGTGCCAAGAAATGCTTTTCCACTTCAGAACACATACAATTAGGTGTCCCACAAGGCTCAATATTAGGGCCCCTAGTATTTTTGTATTATATCAATGATATGCCAAGCCAGGTTGAGTCAGGTACTATCCTTTATGCAGATGACTCAACAGTGATAATCTCTGTAAAACCCACAAAGACTTAATCTGTGGTATTGAGCAGATCTTTGGGGAAGTGGAGGCATGTGTAAAAAAGAATAATTTGAAATTAAACTTTACGAAAACAAAAATTGTTCATTTCACCATGAAACAATCAGCAAGATGTGTAACTGAAATTAGTTGTATGGGTGAAAAATTAGACTCTGCAAGCTGTGTCAAATTCCTTGGTGTGTTAATAAATAAAAATACGTTGTAAAGTGATCATGTAGACAGTATTCTTAGTCGACTGAACAGTCATGTGTATGTCATGAAGGTCTTATCTAGTATCACTGATCTAGCAGTTAAAAAACTTATATTATGCATGTTTTGTTTTAGTAGTTAAGCATAACATAATTTTCTAGGGTCTGAGAAAAATAATCTCCTCAAAGCCGTTAGACTATAAAACAAGATCATCCAAGCCATGGTGGGAGCTAAAAAGAATCAATATTGCAAATCTCTATGTGGAAAACTATATCTAATGTCCATTCCAAGCACATGTATGTATGAGATTCTTATTTTCACAGAGAGAAACTCACAACCTTTTGAGGACAAGACTAGACATAAGGCAAGTTACGTGCTATCTACCCACAGATTCAAACTATATGAAATAACTCCACTCTACATGGGCATGAAACTTGTAATTGAAATTTGTAGGAGGAAAGTGAAAAAGATCTAAAAAATACTGGAGACCCTGAAAAATATTTTAGAAGTAAATGCTACCATGATGTAGAAGATTTCTTGAATGATGTCCATATAATACAGTATCTCTCTAAAAACTAACACCACATGTATTATTACCACAGATTTTTTTAAAAGAATGATAACATGTAAAGTAATCCATATGTACTTCACTTTAGATCAGTTTATTATTCTGTATGTTAGTCTTAAAATTGACGGGTCACCTATGTCACCATCTTTGATTGTATGAAGCATGTTATGTGATAAGGAAAACTTCATTTGATATCTCTGTTGGTTTCACTTTTGAGAGACCACATTTTGTCCCCATGTTTTCAGGTACCAACCAGAAGAATTAATTGGATTTAGTAGCCAATGATACACATTTTGCACCATTTTCAGAGAGAGTTCAGAAGAAATCATGAATTTAGTAGCCAATTATTTGTGTTGCATGGAATCTGTCTCACTGCTGGTGTCATCTGCAAGGTGAATATCTTTTCAGAATGAGATTGGTCCCATCATATTAGGTAAGGATGGGGAAGGAAGTCAGCCACACCCTTTCAAAGGATTCATTTTGGCATTTGCCTGACGCTATTTAAGGAACTCACGGAAAAACTACAGCAGGACGGCCAGATCTTTAGCCTTACTAAGTTTATTCATTTCGTGCTCAACAGTGCTCTATATCATCCATGCCTTCTTCTTGGAAATTTGAATTTTTTGTGCATATTGCATGATTGCTGCCATTTTGATGACACCCTAAAGCATTTTGCAATGCTGCTAAGCTCCTGCTTTAAATGAAGGGGTAGATTGAGTTGGCCTTCCATAGGATCTGTGGTGATAATTGAATGCGTCATGACAGCAGTGAATTAAGTGAACATATTTGTGTACCACCTGCATTGCTTCACACTTGAAATGTCCCCCATTGGTGATGACATCTTCCAACAGGATGGCTGTCCATGATGCAACATCATAATCATGCTGCAGTGGTTTGAGGGGCATAACAGTGAACTCAAATTGATGTCTTGGCCAGCAAATGTGCCTGTACTCATAGGGACATATATTAGGTGCCAGCTGCATGCCTGTAAACCACCATCCCATAATGTGTCGTCATAACTGCCATCTGCATCAAGTCTGCTGTGCAGCGAGCTACATTAATTTAAGTATTAACTGTATTTTTCTTACTTGTAACTTCTTTTTCCGTGTGTTTTTGCTTTTAGGAGGCTTTAATTGTCGAGTGCTAGCAATAGTGTTCCATAGATTTTGTGTTTGTTTTGAATACAGTCAGAGAGAGTCCTTTAGTCAACCATAGTGCCAGTAGTGCTAGTGTTTGTTTTCAATACAGTCCAGAGACAGGTAGTGCTATTTTCATTGTTTTCTACAAGAAGTGGCTAGCAACCACAGTTTAGTCAACAATCAGCCGCCATTAGTGAATTAGCAGTCTAGTTAAAAATTGATTAACTCTCTACAGTAAATTGATTTCTTAGGATGGATAGAATGTGTGACTGCTGTGTATGGATGCAGGAGGAGCTGGCCACTGTTTGCGAACAGCTGAATGTGTTGATGGCCGCGGTCAGCCGTCTTCAGGCTGCTACCTCAGAGTGTAGCGGCAGTGGGGAGTCTGGTGGATCACATGGTACACCGCAGGTGTTACATGCTTCACCCATGGTCCCTGCTGTCGAGACATCTTCGCGGGTACCGGGTGCGGTTGGGCCACACTCTCCTCAAGGGGTGTGGCGGGTTCAGCGGCGTTCGTGGCGCACAAGGTGGAGGGTCAATGTGGAGGCTGGCCGTGTGGCATCGCCCACTCTGCCTGTGAGTGGACATGTGGCCGCTCCTTCAGCAAGGTCCAAGCAGGCACACGGGCTGAGGGGTTTATTAGTGATTGGGAGCTCAAACGTTAGGCGGGTGATGGAGCCCCTTAGGGAAATAGCGGAAAGGTCGGGGAAGAAGGCCAGTGTTCACTCTGTCTGCTTGCCAGGGGGTCTCATCCGAGATGTGGAGGAGGCCCTGCCAGCAGCGATAGAGAGCACTGGGTGCACCCGACTGCAAATTGTTGCTCATGTCGGAACCAATGACTCCTGCCATCTGGGTTCAGAGGTCATCCTCAGTTCATACAGGCAGTTGGCGGAGTTGGTGAAGACGGAAAGCCTCGCTCACGGGGTGGAATCTGAGCTAACTATTTGTAGTATCATTCCCAGAACCGATCGCGGTCCTCTGGTTTGGAGCCAAGTGGAAGGCTTAAACCAGAGGCTCAGACGATTCTGCGGAGATCTGGGGTGCAAATTTCTCGACCTCTGCTTTTGGATGGAGAAATGTAGGGTCCCCCTGAATAGGTCAGGTGTGCACTACATGCAGGAAGTGGCTACAAGGGTAGCGGAGTAGGTGTGGAGTGCACATGTAGGTTTTTTAGGTTAGAGAATTCCCTCCCTAGGCCCGGCAAGATGCCTCCTGAGACGGGGCAAGGTAGGAGTAGGCAAAATGCAACAGGGAATAACAATATTAATCAGATAATAGTAAACTGCAGGAGCATCTATAGAAAGGTCACAGAACTGCTCTCATTAATAAACGGTCACAATGCCCACATAGTACTAGGGACAGAAAGTTGGCTGAAACCAGATGTAAACAGTAATGAAATTCTAAACTCAGATTGGAATGTATATCACAGAGACAGGCTGGACAGTGAAGGGAGAGGCGTGTTTATAGTGATAAGAAGTGCAATAGTATCAAAGGAAATTGATGGAGATCCGAAATGTGAAATAATTTGGGTGAAGGTCACAGTTAAAGCAGGCTCAGACATGGTAATTGGATGTCTCTATAGGCCCCCTGGCTCAGCAGCTGTTGTGGCTGAGCACCTGAAGGATAATTTGGAAAATATTTCACGTAGATTTCCCCACCGTGTTATAGTTCTGGGTGGAGATTTTAATTTGCCGGATATAGACCTTGTGGATGACATCGGAACTTCACTGAGGCTTTTTGCGGATGACGCTGTGGTATATCGAGAGGTTGTCACAATGGAAGATTGTATTGAAATGCAGGAGGATCTGCAGCAAATTGACGCATGGTGCAGGGAATGGCAATTGAATCTCAATGTAGAAACGTGTAATGTGCTGCGAATACATAGAAAGAAAGATCCCTTATCATTTAGCTACAATATAGCAGGTCAGCAAATGGAAGCAGTTAATTCCATAAATTATCTGGGAATATGCATTAGGACTGATTTAAAATGGAATGAGCATATAAAGTTGATCGTCGGTAAAGCAGATGCCAGACTGAGATTCACTGGAAGAATCCGAAAACAAAGGAAGTAGGCTACAGTACGCTTGTTTGCCAACTGCTTGAATACTACTCAGCAGTGTGGGATCCATACCAGATAGGGTTGATAGAAGAGATAGAGAAGATCCAATGGAGAGCAGCACGCTTCGTTACAGGATCATTTAGTAATCGCAAAAGCGTTATGGAGATGATAGATAAACTCTAGTGAAAGACTCTGCAGGAGAGCAGGAGAGACACTCAGTAGCTCGGTACAGGCTTTTGTTGAAGTTTCAAGAACATACTTTCACTGAGGAGTCAAGCAGTATCTTGCTCCCTCCTACATATATCTCGCGAAGAGACCATGAGGATAAAATCAGAGAGATTAGAGCCCACACAGAGGCATACTGACACTCCTTCTTTCCACGAACAATATGAGACTGGAATAGAAGGGAGAACCTATAGAGGTACTCAAGGTACCCTCCGCCACACGCCGTCAGGTGGCTTGCAGAGTATGGATGTAAGTGTAGATGTAGATGTGTGGGAATTGCTTGACCTGTGCATAGACATATAGTGCCAAATACTTCTGGAATCCTGCCAAGTACTTGTAGAATTAATGCTAAATAGACTCTCTGTTGTACTGTGTTTGGGAAGTGGAAAAACATGCTATTAAACAGGTGGTCATAATATTTTGGTTCATCTATGTATAGCCACATAGTAGGTTCAACACATTGGAAGTGTATCTGTGGAGAGACCTTACTAAGATATGGTTCCTGAAAATGGGTATCAGCCTCTTCAGTAGTTGCAGATGCAACAGTCTGGATTATTGACTTATCTGTCTGTGTAACATTAATAAACATGATGTAGTCATGTTGGTACTGTGAACATCTAAAAGAATGGGGAAATTACAGCTGTTGTACGAGGGCTATCCACAAAGTACATTACGTTTTGGAATTAAAAATAAATAAAGTATTGGAATTTTTTTTAATTATATACAGATGAAAGCCACGCTTAAATACTACTTTTCTACATAGTTGCCATTTAAATTAAGGCACTTATCGTAGCGATAGATGAGTTTGGAAAGTTCTTCATCGTAAAATTCGGCCACCTGCGCCTTCAACCACATGGTTACCTCTTCTTGAAGCTGTGCGTCATCATCAAAACGCTGCTTGGAATAAGTGGAAGTCGCTCGGTGCCAGGTTGGGACTGTACAGCGGATAAGTAAACAACTCCCACTTAAAAGATTCGAGAACTTCACGAGTGGCATTTGCCATGTGGGCCCAGGCGTTGTCGTGAATCAGCAAGATCGTTGAGCCCAACTTTCCCCTGCACTTGTTTTGTATTGCTCTTCTGAGGTTGTGCAGAGTTTGGCAATACCTTTGAGAGTTTATTTTAGTGCCTCTTTCCAGGAACTCCACAAAAATCACACCTTTTCTGTCCCAAAAGACAGTTACCATCACCTTCCTTGCCGATATTGTCTGCATGCATTTCTTGGGCTTTTGGGGGGAATTTGTGTGCCCCCACTGCATTGACTGCAATTTTGTCTCGCAGTTCACATGCTTAACCCATGTTTCATCACCAGTAATGATGGGATCGAGTAATGAGTCACCATCTTTCTCGTAAGTGTCCAAAAACATTAACGCTGCAGCCATTCGCTGATTTTTTTGAATCTCTATCAAGTTTTTTGGTATCCATCTTGCACAAAACTTGTGGTAACCAAGCTTTTCGGTAATGATTTCATGCAATAAACTTCGTGAAATTTGTGGAAAACTCATAGAGAGTTCCATTATTGTGAAATTACGGTTTTCACGGACCGCGGCATCGACTTTTTCGACAAGTTCAGCAGTCACTATGCTATGCTTCGCTCTTCATCGTGAACATTAGTTCAGCCATTTTTAAATTTTATGACCCATTGACGCACTCCACCTTCAGTGATTATGTTGTCCCCATACACTTCACAAAGCTGCCGATAGATTTCTATAGGTGTACAGTTTTTGCAGTCAGAAACCTTATTACAGCACGCACTTCACACTTCGCGGCATTTTCAATTAACACTGACATTTCAAACTGTCATAGTAACTCAACGGAGTGCAGCATGAACCTCTCACTAGCACGGCAGGATGCCGACTGAGCGGCAGAATGCCATGACACCAAGATGGCCGCGCTAGCCCCGCCCCTAACGGACACAAACAAAAACGTAATGTACTTTGTGGATAGCCCTCGTATTTCCCAAAAACATGCATCTCTACTGTAGTGCTTAATGATGATCACATCATCTTGATCAAAATAGTCCCTCATTCTGATCTCCATATAAGTACTACTCAGGAGCATGTTGTCATCAGGAAACACAAGACCAATATGCTGTGGGTAGGAGTGTGGAAAGCTAGATACCTTAATTGGATAGGAGATGGTTACAAAATTTAAAAAGCAAAATGAATATGTAGAAGATAGATATAGAAAGAATTAGTGAAATATGGTGGCTGGGAGGAGTAGGTCTAATAATGAATAAGAACATAGAAATGAAGGTAAATTCATAGTTACATAATTCTCATAAATGCAATCAGCAAATGACATGTATAATCCCCCCCCCCCCCAAATGGTATCATCCAGGTAGTATTGGTAACATTTATCTGTATGATCCAAGAGGATTAATGAGACATGGCACAGTTGGGTACCTGCATTTGCTACTATTATACTGTTCAGTTACCTGATTTTTTCACTTTCTTCCATTATGTATATAATTAGCACATATACTATAGTTATGTGAAATGATTAATTTCTTATTGAAGCTGAGATTCGCATAACTTTATTGTTCACAGAGTAATTTCACAATTTCTAATGACAAAGGAATAATTAGATTACCTGAAAATAATTTATTTAAAAGCTTATACAGAATTTTCAATCTCTACAGTACACATGACATTGAGATTTCTGGTGAGCAAATAACTCATTTTGTAAATATTATATGCACAATTAATAATGAAAATTGAACAGGTTTTATATGCAGTGAGTATGTAAACAAACCCAACTTCATATTATGTGTCAGTCAGAATTGGAGAGCGAAAATTGTATTGAATATATGTTGTCACTATCAAGTCCAGTGTAGTGTAATAGAAGTGATGGCCTATGCTGAATATACATTATTAATTTTTTATTTCTGTCTATTCCTCTCCTTTTCCACTACTCCCCCCCCCCCCCCCCCAACCCTCCCTGCCCACCTCTCCACTGCCCGCTGCCCAACCTGCAGCACTTCACTGTCCATCATCCCCACCATACTATACCTCCCCATTCCCACCCCAGCCTCCTGCTTTCCCCCTCCCAGTTGCCACTCCCATCATGCACTCGTGCTGCTGCTCGCAGTGTGATTTCAGTTGCTTGAGACTGCAGTCGTGTGTGCGAGTTGTATTTGTAGTGTGTGTGTGGGCATGTATATGTTTGTCTATTGTTGAAAGAGGCCATTGGCCAAAAGTTTTAAGTGTGAAAATCTTTTTGTTGTGCCTATCTGCGACTCAGCATCTCCACTATATGGTGAGTAGCAACTTTCCATATCATAACATTGTTAGATTCCATCCTAGATTTTCCATTGTTTCATCATTAATTACCATAGTCAAACTGATCATCATGTTATTATGAGTGTCAATAAATTTTGAAGGCATCAACCTAGTTAATGCAGTTTTGTGTCAATCAGTTCAAACTTCTCATTAAAACAAATTACAGCATGGAGTCAAACACCAGGAAGCAGCAGTGCTACCACTGAGGCCAAGGACTCATCCTTTGTAATGAGTGTTGCTTATTTTCAGAGTCAAAGCCATGAATGCTACTTTTATCTCCAGTGAAAATCTTTAAAAGAATGTTTGGATGTACTTGAAGCACTTATTTATATTCCTTGAAAACTTCCACACATTGTTTTTGCTTGCTTTGAAGCAGTTGTAGCCAAAAATTTGCATAATGCTTCTTGTGTTCAATTCTTCTGACAGAATACAGATTGCTTTTACATTTACCATAGCTTATTCTCAAGGTGTTGCAGACGCCTGTCAGTGATCCTGGGGAATCAGGACACTCACTTTCTGAACATTTTCTGGTATTAATGCCAGTTGACAAACAACTCAAAAAGTCATCATCAGCAGTCAATGGTTGCCTGTTTCTGAAATGCTTGTACCAGCTTGTCCTGACCTAAAAGTATCTTATCAGAAACTTTCTGCAGTGTTTCCCCTAAGTTTCAAATACTGCTCTTTGAAATCCTGCAATGGATGCTTGCTCACCAACAACCAATGACAATTTCTGCACAAAATATAAATTTCAAGACTTTTTGGATACCATTTCAAACAACTTGGGTGCATCAAATGCATCCTGGACAGTTTACTAACCTTATTCATAAGCTTTTTCTAGTACCTTTGTTGTAGTTCATGTGCAAACTAGAGATTTACATTTTTGGATCATCACACTTGTGACTCTAACCAAGTTCCTTCTTGGAAAACCTTATATCCTTAAATACTGGTGAGCTGCTTCTTATCAGTTAGTCAGATCAGTATAATAGAAAATTACAGGGTATAACATTTCCACCAAATAGAAAAAGGGGAAAAAATAGTTAGAGAGGGAGTAAGAGCTAAAATTGCTGCAAGCACATCCGTTGAAGCAAAAACATGTAATTTGATTTCAACAAAACATATCCTTCAAAACAAAGAAGTTTTCATGTGGGTAACTGCAGCACAGCAGTTTGAAAAAAATGTGATACACTCTTGATTCATGTCTTCTGATTGGTTTGATGCAGTCCACTACAAATTGCTTTCCTGTGCCAACCTTTTCATCTTGGAGCAGCACTTGCGACCTACCTCCTCAATTATTTGCTGGATGTATCCACATCTCAGTCTTCCTCTAGAATTTTTACCCTGTACAGCTCCCTCTAGTACCATAGAAGCTATTCCATGATGTTATTATGAGTCATAAAACTTGGAAAGGTCAGAAGTACTGTATAAATTATTTAATTTTTACACAACATTGTTATCATTAAATGAAATTTATCCTAGAAGGAGTAAAAGATGAAATTTATGCCTGATGTCAGGAGGAGTAAAAAATACGCATCAAGTCACTGAAGCGACAAATTATTTTATTTTCAATGTCATTTAGAACTGCTGAGAACCATAAGCTAATTACTTATATCTACCTTACACTTTAGTTTTTCATCCAATGAATGAAATTGAAAAAATAATTGATCTACACTGTATTCTATGTATAAACATTTGACTGTGCAGTACTTTCCTTCGTATTTTGTGTTCTTAGTACAAAGAAGCTGCTACACTATAAAGCTAAGCATCTGTATTTACACAGCTTACATTTTCTGTCTGTCACAACCATGTCACAACCACTACGGTTAATTTGGATGAAATGTAGGGTTCACATGAGTTGTTGTTGCCTTTACATAAAGTGGGTTGTCATCCTGCAGAAAAAGAAAAAAAACATATGAATCACCATGAGGGCAAAAACAGCTATTGCTTTTATTTAGTGTTCCTACATTACAATAAAAATATTGTCAGGAAAAATTGATATATCAGTTAATATGCAAATAATAACATGAACACTATTGAATACCCAATTTTCTGACAAATGATACATCTCACATTGTATAAAAAGCTGGGAAAAATAATATGAAGGTCTAACATTAGAATAGCGCAGTTTCACAATGAACTTCAATAAACACTATGAAAATTTCCAGATTCTTAATCTACATGAGTACACAAATAATATTTGAATTTAGGACCTGTAAACAAATGGAACCGTGCAGACTACAGCACACTGTTAACTGACTCATGTGGAAGACCTGATTTGTTGTGATCCATGATTTTTGTTTTTTTTTAGTCCTACAAACTGATGCTAAAATTTTATTTTTGGTACATGAGTACTGAAGGTGTCACAAAATCTATGCATTTTTCATTCTTTATTTACAGACACAAACTGACTACCAGTACTTTGTTTGTGTCTAAGTAAAATCACACTTCAGATAAAATTGCTTTGAAAACCTAGATACTTTTCACATTGATTGTATCAAAACTTGTGTTTGTTTTGTGATACATTACATATTTTTGGTCCTTGAGTGCCACAAAGCAATGTATTTCATATTATAGCATCAGTTGTGATCAGTACTTATGAGTGATGTACTAACATATTTCATGGTAAATCAGTGTCTGCAAGTTACAATTGCTGCAGAATATATCACAAGTATTTGAAAATAATTGATCTGGCAACCAATTATAGGGTGTATTACTTTAGATAAAATGGTAATCTTTTAAGTTACTCTGATTAGTCAAATAATTTTTGCTTATTAATGAGTATGTGTGTTGCTTGAAATAAAATTAATTCTGCACACTTCAACTTTGTGTGCTGTATTTTATTTGAGGTACAAGACTCACTTACATAATTAGTGGCCATGACAATGAAGAAACAAGTAGAATGGCTTAAGAGTTTATTTTGTGGACAGTTTAATATGGTGCCACAACAATGGAAAACACTCACAAGCCATCAATGATAAATTCAACAAATTCAGAATGGGATGCATTTTGGAGTTCTCACTTTCTGAATGTAAAAACAGTGCACAGTTCCACATCGGTTCAGTGAGCACAAACAATGTCAACTACACACTGCTATGTATTTGATATTGCAGCTACACCAGGAGGTGATGTTAAGCCAGTTTTGAAAATGTTGACTGTGTTGATGAATTCTTCAGCATTGCAACCACACTCAGGAGAAATGAACTGCATTTTCATTGGCTCTAGTGGTTTTTTCATGCAATATTTGCAGTTATAAGTCTAACCAACTGAAAATTTAGTTCACAGAGATGGGAAATCTTTTCATGCACCATGTTACTGATAATCACAGACAATTCTGCTAGTGATAAGCAATTTAGACAAGTGGGCAACAACTTTGGTGTCAGACATTGTTATTCACACACAGTGTCATCAAACTTATCTTGTTTTAAAAGCTAAATTAAATGTTTGCTGCACCAAATCCCCAGCTCAATGATACTGACAAGGCGTTATCAAGAAAAAGTGGCCACAAAACCACTTAAGAATTTTGGTGGCCCCTATGAGGTACTTAAGAATTTTGCTGGCTCCTATGAGGTATGACAGACACAATTACAGCTTTGGATGATTTCTGGTTGCATATTTGGCAATGGTAGCTACTCTTAAAAAGGCAAGTAGCATTGGTAGTGCATGAAGATAAGCCAGTAAACAAGTTGCTAAAAGTGGCTGATAAAACACACACAACACTGAGGATGCCACTAAGAGTTGCCAACAGTTACCATTACATCATTGACAGAGGATGCACCACCAACTCCACCTGATGGATGCTGAACTTGAATGAAGGGATGACACTGAACTGTCACGCCATCATGCCCCAGTGCCCACCAAGCGTTATGAATTGCTCCGTACTTTATGCGCCATAGGTGAGACACTGGCCAGTTGGGTTCCAGCACAGCAGCAACAGAGATGACCAAGTAAACACTAAGATCCCAACACACTTCTGGCTGCAATAGCAGTCTGGGGAAAATGCCATTCAGTTTTTTTAATGACATGTCATTCATATACTTCAGGTATTTACTTTTTTTTCACCACTGCCCTTCAAAGTGGCTCTATAGCCAAAATTATGATAATAAAAACTTGCAGTTAAATGGCAGCAATGATTTAATTCAAAAAGCATATTATGACTGTCATTAATGTTTGCTGGTACCACAAGTGTTTTGGTCAACAAGCATGGAAATGTACAAAACCTTGTGCCTGCCTGAACAACAATCACCATATGGATTGGGTGCAACAGATCACAAACTGAACGAAATGTGCCCATCACCCACAGATGCAAGACATACAGCTACCATAACATCATCACACAGCAGTAAACGAAGCGCACCACACACTTGGTACATACATGACAGCACTATGATGTCCACACAAGCCCCACAAACATGATAGCCACCAGCACACCCCACCACATCACAACAATTTTACATGTCAGACAAGCATATGGATATGATCTTCCTGATTGACATCAGCTCTGATGTCAGCACATTCCCAGCATGGTGAAGTCATACTGTCTTAACTTAGACATTGTTACTCAATTTATATGGATATTTGTAACTGCCAATTTAACGATCCTGTATTGGGAACTGGTTTCCTTGCTCATTATACACTAATGGTAGATTTGCAGAGAGAACAACCACAGAACACAGTCAACGTCAACACAATAACCGGTTTACAGGGACACACTGTTTGCAGTGCTTTCCTGAGAGAAGAGAATACCATCACTTATAACAACCTACAGAAAAATCTCTGATGATTTATGAATATCAGCACAGAGCAGCAGCACAAAATACAACTCAGAGCAACATATCCATATAACAACTTGCCAACCCATTTTGCAGCATGCCTACAGACTTTCCCCAGGTGACCTAACAGAAACAAAGGCCATTTTCACATAAATACTCCAAGTTGGGATAATCCAACATTCCAACAGCCCAAAGGGCTTCATCTTTGCACCTTGTTTGCAAGAAAGTTGGCTTGTGGTGCGCCTGTGGTGATTATTGTACTTTAAATGCCAGGACTGTCTCAGAGGTGCCCTATACCAAAAATTTTGAGATTTTATGTGTGCATTAGCCACCAAAAAGATTTCCAGAATCATAGACTGTCACAAAACATACAGTCAAATACACCGCACAACACAATCAAAGGGTCACTCTTTTGAAAACCCATAATTGTCTAGAATTGCCATGCATAAGTTTGAAATTTGGCTCAAAGTTGCCTAACCCTTGCTCTGTAATGGTGCAAAAGTGTGGTTTGATACAATGTCACCCTCACTCTTGGTGACACTTCAAAGTGCAAGATGTTGACACATCTAAAGAAAGGGATAGAGTTCAGAACTTCATGTGAGATGCAGTGTGGGTTAATGATATCACACTGGAAAAGCATTTCACCACAATTTTGTCCAATGCCAATGTGGATATGTCACACCCCCTCTTATGCACAGTTCACTCCTTGTTTTGATGCTTCTGTGAAGGAGGTCAGAACTGCGATGCCCAGCATTGAAATCACACAGTTTTCTTATGGACGGCTAAGGAAAACATTTTACACACACTGGCCCTCAGAACTGACATGAAAAGACCTTAGGAGGTGGCATAATGGGTGTGAATGAAACCTCCCCTTCCCTTTGGTCTTTGATTTTCACACACTTCGCAGTTGAAACCGACAGTCTGCATGCAGAATGTAAGGGGTATCGAAAGGGTTGCCTGCTCTCAAGCGGTAATACAACAGCGGAGCACAGTCAGCTGAATAGGTGTCAAAATCTCTGCACAGGTACATTTTAAAGTGCTTAATAATGTTATGTTGGTGGCACTGAGGGTGATATTGCACTGGTGGGGTATTAGAGAGGCCCTTTCCATTTTATCCAAGCATGTGTCAATGTTGCATCCTCCCCCCCCTCCCACTGTAATTACACCACATGAGCGCACAGAACAGGAGGGCTGAAAAAGCATAAGAATCCTTTGCAGCTTCTAATTGCATTCTTTTTTTTCTTTTTTAATCATTTTGGATGTTCCCTAGTGGTACCACCCTATATACCAGAGCAAAAATTGCAGTTGCACTACACTCCAAAGGGGTTAGATCACATTCAATTGCACTGCAGTATCACAATGCCCTTAGAGAAGGGCTGAATCATACGGGAAGGTGTAAGCAGTGTTAAACTTTGTCAAGGATGTCATCCTGCTGCTCACTGCACTGTGAATTGTAGTTTTTGACCACAAAAATGTGAGAATCAATGCCCCAAAGGAAGGGTGGCTTCACCAACATCCTTTATGCTGCCTTCAGATGCCTTCTTGTGTTGATTCTGAGTGGCAGCGTTTCTGAAGTGTTTTATTCAGCCACCCATATGAAATTCATCACTGAGCATTGTAGTTCTCACTTCTGCTGCACAGGCATCAAAAGAAGGTGTGAAATGTGAGTAAGAAGGGGTGTCATGACTTCCTCACTGTGTGACACATCCACAATAGTGCTGGGTAGAATTGTGGTGAAATTTGGTGGAATTTGACCTCATTAACCCACTTTATACCTCAAGTGAACTTCTAAGCTCAGGATCCCCCCCCCCCCCCCCCCAAGTGTCAACACTTGCTGTCTGAAGTGTCAGTGAGTTCAAGGGTGATGAAACAGGGCACTGCACTTTTGCTCCATTACAGGAAATGGTTTTAGGCATCTTTGAGCCAAATTTCAAACTTCTGCATCAAAATGGAAGGCAGTTGTAGGTTTTCAAAAAAGTGATCCTTTAATTGTGTTGCACAGTGCAACTGTGGTGCCCTGTGACTTTCTGGAGAGAGCAGAAATTACACTCTACAGCCTATTTAAATTTTTATTTGTGCCATTTGGTCTGAAAATTGTGGCACGTACACAGCAAAATCTTGTGGATGGAGTGTTAAAGGGACTTGTGTTTTCCTTCACATACCGTAATGACATCCTAGTGTTCTCACTAAACACCCAGCTATGTAAATGAGATGTGCGGACAGTGCATCAGTGGATGCATGATTCTAAATGCATCATCAGCAAAGCAGAAGAGCCCTTCCTGAATATGTAGTTCCAGCAGATGGCAGATTTCTGCTATAGGAGAAGATAGCAGCTCTGAAAGCCCTTTTGAAGCAGACCAACTACCAGCAACTACAATGTTTCTTGAGAATGATCTTTTATTTCCACTACCTTCCAGCAACAATGGCTATACAACTGCTGCTTAATCACAAGCTGATGATCTTTTGAGTGAACTCTGAAGATGGAAAAAAACTTTCTGTAACCCTTAGCTGAGCCTAACTAGTGCAGTGTTCCGTGCTCCTCAGTTCTATCTGCACTCTGTCAATCATTGTACATACTAGCCAAAATGCAATAGGAGCAGCTGTACGCCAGTACACCAACAGATCAACCAACATTCGCACCCACTACTTTTTTCTCCCAAAAAAGTTGCAACCAGTACAACAGCAGTGGCACAACATGAGAGAGAACTACTTTCTGTTACTGATTTCTGACCACAGTTAGAAGCTTGTCCTGGAGTAGTTTATACTGTCCAAAAACCAACAGTCTCTACTTTCCCAAACAATGATGAGAAGTGCCCCCTCCTGGTAGTTCAGACATAGTTCATCAGCCAAATTACAATTGATGTGTGCCACATAAAAAAGAGCAGAAAACATCATGGTTCATTATTTTTTGTGCATCTGAGGTTTGGTTTGGCAAACCCCACGGACAACAAAGACTGCACTGTAGAGTACAAACAATAGCATTTACAGATCAAACCTCCAGACAGGACTGTGACTCACCAATGTCAGACACTATGTTGACATTATGGTGTGATGTCTCTTGGCAGAAGCCAAGGACCTACATTGTATCAGGTTGCCACAAACCATCTTTCAGTAGCGTTTCACCATCTGTCACATCCAGGAGAAAACTTGATCATCAAGTTATGAATCGTCCTTTTTGTGTGGTCACTGATTAAAAAGACACCTGTGTATTGGCACATTCTTGTTTTCAGTGCCAGCAATGCAAAGAGGGACAACATGTACATGTTGACATCCAGCAGTTTCAGTGCTTTCCAGCAAGATTCAGCCATGAACCACATCAATCTCGTAGGCCCGCTTCTACCTGTGGATGCTTACAGATTTTGTTTCATAGGGGTGGGCAGATGTACTCAATGAGCAGAAGCTACACCTGTCACAGACATTTCTGCTTAGACAACAACAAGATCTTTGTCAACACCTGGATAGCATGATTCGGGTGCCCCCTCCATGTCACTAGAGATCATGCTGGCAAATGGAATCTGCCACACACTGGAACACTGTTAGCAGAAATTGTGCAGGTGGAGCTGTTGCGCATTCTGGGAGCTTATCTAACAACTGCACTGGTATCATCTGCTGCGGAACTGCCACAGTTAATGCAACACCTCCAAGACTACATAGCCAAGATCCAACTCCCACCTGCTTTGCACCATGGCAAACACCTTACTGTTGTTCACAAAGCTTTGAATAATTCTTGCTTCACACAGGGCTCACCAAATTGCTACTTTCCAGAGTTGTGATGAGGAGACAACACCACAAAGATTACACAAAACTTCAAAACCACAAAGGTCTGCAGTGAGTGAGTTAAGCCAGCATTGGTCCTATATTCACCCCCACAAGGCACCATGCTGACGCTACAAGCCTCACCACACTCAGACACTTGTGCAGACTTCACATGCAGCTACCCCCCCCCCCCCCCTCACACACACACCTCCTCTCCCCCCGCCATCCCTCTCCATCAGTCAGCAGTCGTACCATTGCAGCTTCAAGCTGCACAGATGCTTGGCCCACAGTCAGCACAACAGCTGGATGGCAAATAAAATTCGTTTCCTTACATTACAAGTGCTTCACATTATGGGAGAGTGTAGAGGGAGGGGGGAGGATAATCAATCAGTCAATCAACTGACTGTGGTGTATGTCATGCTTGGTAACCTGTATGTGTGTTGTAATCCTGCACACTTCAATTCTGTGTACTTTATTCTGTGTAAAGTATGAGACTCATCCACAAGCATCATTCTTAGCAGCCCCTAGTGAAAAACATGCTTCACTGTGCTCCACACTTTCTGTGCGCGCGCGCGTTTGTGTGTGTGTGTGTGTGTGTGTGTGTGTGTAAAAATGTAGGAAAAGATAGATTGCTACTTCCCATAAAGAGGACACGTCAAGTTGCAGACATGCATGATTAAAAGACACTTACATGCAGCTTTCAGCTACAGCCTTTTGTCAGTAAAACACATACACACACACACACACACACACACACACACACACACACACACACACACACACACACACACACACACACAAGCAAGCAAGCTTACCCGATGCACCCATGACCACCAACTCTAGTATCTCAGCCTGGAATGCAACATCACGCGGGATGCAAGCAGCAATCTATAGTGGGTGGGGACAGCGAAGGGGAAGGGGAAGGGGGAGGGAAAGGGGAAGGGGAAGAGATAGTAGCATACAGGTGGGGAGAGAGACAAACGTTGTCTGGTGGAGTATGCAGTGACTAGACTCCAAAAAGGCACAGTGTCAGGAGGTTGTGGGGCAGGGAGGCAGGGAAAACAGGAACAAAAAATGAGAGGAGCGGGGAAAGACAGATGGTTGCATTGGCAGAGGGCTGCAAATAAACAGGGTTGGAGGCAAGAATGTGGAGGAAATGATAGGACACAGGGGTGGAAACTGTTGGGTGGAGGGTGTGGGGACAATATATAAGCATAGGTTACCATAGGTTTTGTTCCTTCTCTCCCCACCTTCCTGCCCACAACCTTCTGACACTGCACCTGTTGGAGTATAGTCCCTGCACACTCCACCAGGCAGTGTTTGTCTCTCTCCCCACCTGTGCACTACTATCCCTTCCCCCATCCCCTTCCCCACTCCCTCCAGATTGCTGCTTGCATCCCACGTGATGCAATCCGGTGTGAGATGCTGCAGTTGGCAGGCGTGAATGTTATGTGTTTGCCTCTCTTACTGACGAAGGCTGTGGCTGAAAGCTACATGTAAGTGTCTTTTCATTGTGTTTGTCTGCAACTTGGCGTGTCTCCTTTACAGTAAGTAGCAATCTATCTTTTCCTACATTGTTGATATTCCTTCCTGGAGTTTCCATTGTTTGGAATTCACAAAAAATTTAGACATGCTTCCAATGTTAAGTGTACTGGAAGTCATAGGTGACTCATTATAAATTGCATATTTCTGTACACTGAGTGGCTCAAAAAATGTATTTTGTGCTTTACTATCAGTTATAATTAACATCTTTATTTTATACAATATTAGCAGTAGTATGAAAAAAATATAATTGATCCCCAATTTCAGTGGATATCTTATATATTTTTGTAAATTATTGGAAGTTACGAGATATTTGCAAAACATATTTTGTAGTAAATTGGCATTTGTGTTTTATGTTAGTGTAGCAGATAATATAAGCAACATATTCAATTCAATTCAATTCAATTTATTAGCGTCCTTGTAGTACATCATCGAAATGACATAGGACTTGTCAATAAACATTACAGTTTAAAATACATATACATGAAAATTTGTAATTGAATTTACTTGTCACTTAGACATTACACTTTTAATAGAACTTTTAGAACATTAACATAAAAATATACAAGTAGGATAACAAAAAAAAAAAAAAAAAAAAAAAAAAAAAAAAAAAAAAAAATCTAGGGATTCTCACATCAAAGATTATTTACATTCTTACATTAACACCGTTTCACAATTTCATAGAAACGGCAAGTATTTAAATGTGAGCAATTACACATATTTATCATGCCAGGGAAATATTAACTGCGCTTTTATTGTCAACGATTCATAAACTCTTCAATACTGTAAAAGCTATTGCTCAATAACATGTTTTTTAATTCTCTTTTAAATATGTACAGTTTTGGTATTATTTTTAGTTCTTTGGGGAGAGCACTGTAGAGGATTTTGGGTTGGTATAGTACACTTTTGTGATACATAGCTGTTTTATGAATTTCTCTGTGGAAATCATTCCTATTCCTTGTTTCGTAGTTGTGAAATTCTCTGTTTAATGTAGAAAATTCCTCGTGTTCTTTTAAGAAACATATGCTTTCATATATGTATAAAGATGGTAGTGTCATGATTTTTAATTCTTTGAAAGCTTGCCTACAAGAGTCTCTATATCCTATACCTTTTATTATTCTGACTGCCTTCTTTTGTAGTCTAAATGAGTGTTTTGTTAGACTGGTGTTCCCCCAAAACTGTACGCCGTATCTTAATAAACTGTGCCTGAATGAGAAATAAACACATAACACTGTTTTAATATTACATGAGCTTTTAAGCATTCTAAGCATATAACATGTTTGACTTAATTTTTTGTTCAATGATATTACATGCTTTTCCCATCTTAAGTGTTCATCAAACCATACTCCCAAGAATTTAGTGTATGATGCTTGTTCAATCTTACACTTACCCAGTTCTACTGTAAGGTTAGTTTTTATTTTATTTGTAATATGTCTGAAGTTGATCCACGTTGTTTTTTTGGCATTCACAATGAGTCTGTTTTCATTAAACCATCTGTCTGCTTCGTCTGTTGCTAATGTGACATTTTCCTGTAAGTCAGCTTCACTATTTGCTTTAACAAACAAACTTGTATCATCAGCGAACAGTACTGCCTCTGCTTCAGATAGTTGACTTGGTAGGTCATTGATAAATATTAAAAACAGTAATGGCCCTAATACAGATCCCTGGGGTACTCCATACAAAACTCTCTCGAATCTTGATGAATATGTCCTATCTGCCTGGCTTATCTCCACCTTCTGATACCTGTCTGACAGATATGATTCAAACCATTTGTGGGCAACTCCACGTATCCCATAGGCATATAACTTCCTAAGCAGTAACTTATGGTCGATGACATCAAAGGCCTTTGATAAGTCTAAAAACAATCCACAATTTAATTCTTTTCTGTTTATGGAATTTAGAACAAGTTGCAAAAAATTGAAGACAGCTGTTTCAGTTGATTTATTTTTACGGAAACCATTTTGCGCATTAACCAATATTCTATTCTTAATAAGAAATTTGTATAGTCTCTGATACATTATCCTTTCTATTATTTTTGAGAAATCTGACAACATTGATAAAGGCCTAAAGTTACTAACATCATATTTATCACCATTCTTGTAAAGTGGCTTTATAGTAGACATTTTAAGTTTTGATGGAAACACCCCTGGCTTAAAAGATTCATTTATAATTTCAGTGAGATGCAAGGCTATGTTTCTTGCACTTTGCTTAATGACTTTGTCAGGAATCTCATCACACCCACATGAAATTTTATTTTTTAACTTATTTATAGCATTTAGTACCTCTGAATCAGTTACTGGATAAAGGAACATTGTCATGCCATTCATGGGGATTTTTACCTTGCTATTGGAATTGCATTTACTTTTAATTAAATTTATGGCTATATTTGTGAAATGTTCATTAAATATGTTGGCAATCTGAAGTGGGTCCTTAACAGTTTTACCCTCACTTTTAATGACAAAGCTGGTATCTTTTCTTTTGTGTCTACCTATATTTTTATTTATTACCTCCCAAGTTGACTTCATTTTGTTGTTACCTTTCTCAATATAGGTATCATTATCAAGCTTCTTAGCTGCAATTATTACTTTCTTGTACAGGCTTCTATAACATTTCACATGTGCTTTCAGTACTACATTCTTCCTGGCTGATTTATTTAACTTTCTGAGAGTGTCTGATGATTTTCTAATCCCCTGTGTAACCCATGTTTTGGTTTTATGTTTATTTTTGACTCTTTTTATAGGAAAGGCAACATCGAAGCAGTGTTTGTAGCTTTCAAGGAATGAGTCAAACATAGTGTTGACATCACCACTTGATTCAGTCCCCCAGTTGTTATTTTCCAGAATGTAATTAAAAATTCTTATGCTGTCATCATTTATAAATCTCCTTTCCCTGTAATTATTATTGATAACAGGGTCCTTGTAAGATGTGATATTTAAACTCAATTTGATACCCTTGTGATCCGAGAAACCAGTGTCAATTACTTCAGTGTTATATTCACACTTGTCCTTGTTTATAAATACTTGATCTATTATAGTTTCAGACATATTTCCGCATCTGGTAACTTCATTTACAGTTGCCATCATATTATGACACAAAAACAAATTGCACAGTTCCTGCTGTCTACTACAATCATTCTTAAAGTTAACATTAAAATCACCAAGAACAATTGCATTATGTTTAAGTTCATTCAGCAGTCCCTCAAGGTTTTCCATAAAAATGGCAAAGTTGCCCAGTGGTGATCGGTACAAACACACAATAGTAATTTTTAATTTGGTTAGTTCACATATACTGTATTCAAAATCTTTTTCTATGCATTTTAGTTTACATTTAATTTCTCTTGATTCTACCCCTGTCCTAACATAAATACATGTCCCACCCCCTTTATGGTTGATTCTACAAAATTTGCTAATCATTTCAAAATTTGGAATAATTATGCTAGACGCTTGCATTTCTTTTACCCAGTGTTCACTTATGCATAGTATGTTAATGTCTTTTAGATAGTCAGTTAATAGAACTTCTATTTCAGCTAATTTACTTTCTAGTCCTTGCACATTTTGGTATACAACTGTTAAAGTTTCATGTAGTGGATTTGCTGCACTATTTACCTTTGTACTTTCTTGTTGCTGACACTGTAAAGATTCTGCCTTTTCTTCTTCTTCAAATTGCGAAGATCCCATAAAAAATAGTCACTACGCACAGCAGCTCTTCTTATCCTGAGGCTCTTCCTTTGAGATGTCTGCAGAGCAGCTGATGAGTTTCTGGATCTAATTGAATGGTTCTTGGCTGTTCGTGTGGTTGCAGTCCTAGTTACAAGTGAGCATGAAGCATTAAGTGTGTTGAATGTGCTGACAGCTTCATCCTTGGAGATTTCAGGTGCACATGAGTTTACACCAGGTTTGTAGGCTTTCTCATCTGAAGAAATTGTTTCCTCTTCAATTCTGCTAGATGTTCCTGACATTTCTGCTGGTACCCCATATTCTACCACTCCTTCAGATACTGGTACTGGTATGTTAGGTATCCCTCTCATCTTAGACGTTTCCTTGCAAATTTCCATTTGCTCAGTTACTGCTATGGTGAGGATACCAGGCAGTTTGTGTTGATCATTGAAATTATTTATTGTTTTCATAATTTGAGCACAGACATACAGTTGTCCGGCCCTATTTAGGAGATCTCCACTGTTTATGAAATGTTGTTTTCTGAAATCTAGCTGGACAAATGTTGAATTTGGGTAGCACTTTGTTATTTTGTGAAGCAGTCTGTTAGTTTTTTTTTATTTCTTCGTTAACACGAGATTTCTTAAAAAAATCGTATGGAATGCTGGTTACCATCACATGTACATTTTTGAGCTTTTCGAGCGTCTCTCTTAGCGCTCGTCTTGCTGATAATACATCATTGCAGCGGACGTCTACTCCGCCCCCTAGGATTAGAACACAATCATTTTTCTTTATGTTGATACTCAGATTTTCGCAGTTGTTGACGATCTCTTTCAGTGGAGCATCAGGTTTTATTACGCTAGTAACACTGCATCCTGAGTTATATAGGGTTTCTGCCAGTCTTTTTCCGAGACTGTCGGCAAGTATATGTACTCTAAAAGCATTATTTGTTGTGCTCAAGTATTCCGAAGTTTTGCAGTCTATTATACGATCTTCTTTCTTTTCACAGTCTCTATGTATTATATTATTAACAGATTTTAACGTTTTGAGCACATTATGGGCTGAGTTGTTAAGTTTTCGCTCGAAGTTTCTGTTAACAGTTGCTTGTATGTTAGGTGTAACGAACTTTTCGGAGGCTTGTTTACTTTCAGTTCTCACGATACTTACTGCTTCCACTCTCTCTCCGCAAGATTTTATTTCGTCACATTTTTCCAGAGCATTGTATCTGTTTAGTACAGCGATCTTTTTAGTTGCTTTTAGTTCGTATTTTTTAAAATTTACACTCGTTTTTGGAAGAATAGATGTGCTGTCATTTTCGGAGTTTGCGTTAAGTGATGATACTCCATTCAATTCACATTCACGAAGCTTTGCTTTTAAGACTTTTATTGTTTTTTTAGCACTTTGCAATTCGTACAACACACTTTGTAACACATTAATTTCACGTCCGGTAGCGTAAGCGACTAACATGGCGTTAAATCCGTTACAACTTCCCTGATCACATTCACATGAAAACACAGTTTTTGCATTAATGAATCTCACACACGCAGAATGTATCCATACTTGTGATTCTAAGCAAAGTCTGAAACCATTTTGCACATTTGAATTACAGATTACACACGTGATTACTTTAAAATTACTGTTTTCTTGAGAGAAACTATTACACAATGCTGTTACTGACGCCATCTTGAAAAAATACTTTTCATATTTAGTTTTTGCCTTTCTGCTGGAATGTACATTGCCTGCATTCATCATAAAATAATGCTATTTACAATTGTTAGTGACCATAGCATCACAAACATCCACTCTCTAGAGATGTTATATTTTGAACTCATACTTACACGACTGAATTTAGCTTGTGCTCTTTCTTTTTCAAATTTTGAATACTCTCGTTCATCATGTATAGAGGTTACTATTTTCCATATGATAAGAGTCAGCAGTCCAATGAACACTATGCTTCCAATAACACCAAGAATGACACCTAAACATAAATAACATTTAGTCACCTCATATACAGTTTCTTGTTGAACACCACATGTTGTCATTCTATCACCCAGTTACTTCTGCCAAAGAGAGAGAAAAGTTTTAAAGAAAATTCAGTAAAGTATAATTTACCACAATAACTGTATATATTTTGTAAGTAATTCTTATTTCAGAACAATAACTAAATATATATAAGATCTCAGGATTAATTATAAGTCTTTCTGACAGTATTTGAACTAAAGCAGAAAACAAATTAAATTACATTTGTTTTTCTATTGATTATATCAAATCTAACTTCTCTCAATCAAACATATGTAGAAAGACAATCTTAGCAGTTCTGTTCTATTTTAAACTTGCACCCAGGTGTAGCCTAAAACACATTTTACAGTTTTAATCATGCTCACTGAAGAAGAAATCCATGGTTTCATATAGTCTTGAAATACACACTTTAAAGGATACAAGTTGTGAAATGTTTCACATTCCACAATGTGTTACATTTGAGTATGTCACTGTGAGACATGTGCCAGGACGGAACAAGTGAGAAAAGAACATATACTGACTTGTGTATGACTTTCTTATTTTGTTCTTGGTACATCATTTTCCTATAGCTCCTGATTTCTTGGTTTTGTGAGATGAACAAATTGAATACACCAAAAGCCAGTCATTCTGTAAGTTTATGTATGCATCTCCAGCAAGCAAGTGTACATTTTCTCCCTATATTCACTTAGTTGTAATTCCATTTTAGACAGTCATATTCTTTAGAGAAACAATGCTGTTTATAATGAATTACTGAGCAAATTATGTTCATGATAGTATTTATTTATTGTTCTGTTTATTTGTTTAATTTAATTATTGCTGTATGCTTGTTAATGTTGTACAGGTTAAATATTCCAGAAATGCAGTGTTCCAGCAAAAACAGTAACCTCTACTAAAATGTGAGCTCCTTTTTACCAACAATGTTGGTTGTGTACTATATATTCTAGCATAGATTGAGGAAGATTTGTTGGTGTCTGTTTTGTGTATAGTTGGGGTCACTCTCATGTTTACATGCTCCTGACGTACAGTGTTACTTTTAGAATAGATGAATAAATACTGAATTAGAAAAATATAGAATGGAATATAACAATGTACATTCCAATTTGAAGTTGTCATAAAATTTTAAGACAATGAGTAAAAACAAGATACAGGGCTAAAAAACAGCAGACTCATCAAGCAAAAGGTAGAAATGTAGATTATGGGGATTTAAGAAGCTGCAATGGATTAAATTAGGCAACAAGTTCAGCACCTTGAAAAATTTAATTTACACAGACATTAACCATCATTACCATCAAGAACAGTTTACAGCCACTGTCTGGGTCTTTTTTTGCATGTAAGCCTCCCCATTTCTCTCTATCCTTCTGCAACTATTCTGTTCCAGTTTATTCCTTTCTTTTTTCTATGGAGAGAAGGAGATTTCTGATTCTGTGCCCTGAAATAGCAAAAATGCTTCCCACCATTCTCCTCACCCCTCCCACTGTGGTATTCTGTCACTAACCTAACATATGCAATATCCTTGTCGATCCCTACTCCATTCCTTCTCTCTACCCCTTGCCCCATCACTCAGATCCCTTCAACAGACCTACTGTGGATACAAGACTTGTCCCACACACTGTCCTGCTACCAACTGCTTCAGTCCAGACATCTCCTACCCCGTCAATGCATGTGAAAGTGACCATGGTGTCTACCAAATTAGCTGCAAACCACTGTGCTGCATTCTGCATGAGTGTGACCACTAACAAATCAGTCTGCATGTATGGCCACTGTCAGACTGTGGCCAAGAGACAATTGGACCACCCAGTTGGTGAGCATACTGCCCAACACAATGACTGCTTCACACCCTGTGCCATCTGAATTCATCCCACCAACACCCATTTTTCTGAACTGTGCAGATGGGAACTCTCCTTACATTCCCATACCTCCTTGGCCTTAACCTTTGCTAGACCACTTCACCTGCCTGTCCCCTTCCTTGTTCCCCCTCCAGTCATACATGTCTCCTATCCCACCAGCATACCTGCACAGTGCTTTTCCTTTCTCTGTTTCTCTCTTATCCAGCCCCCCCCCCTCCCCTCCACTCCTGTCACAGGCATCTCCTACCCCATCAATGGAGAGCCACCTGTGAAAGTGACCATGGTGTCTACCAACTTAGCTGCAAACCACTGTGCTGCATTCTGCATGAGTGTGACCACTAACAAATCAGTCTGCATGAATGGCCACTGTCAGATTGTGGCCAAGAGGCTATTGGACCACCCAGTTGCTGATCATGCTGCCCAACACAATGACTGCTTCACACCCTGTGCCATCTGAATTCATCCCACCAACACCAATTTTTCTGAATTGTGCAGATGGGAACTCTCCTTACATTCCCGTAACCTCATTGGCCTTAACCTTCTTCACCCGCCTATCCCCTTCCCTGTTCCCCCACAGTGCTTTTCCTTTATCTATTTCTCTCTTATCCAACCCTTCCTCCCCCCCCCCCCCCCCCAGCCACTTAATGTTGCACCTACCCCTATCAGCCAGCTGTCCTGTCTCTCCAACATTCCTACATGCTCCCATTGGCAGCACTAAGCATTTCTCCACTATTCCTCCCCTTCCTCAGCTCACATTTCCTCAGCACCTCTGCTGCCCACCCCAGGAAACATTGCTAACCAACTCAGCTGCAGTCACAGTCAGGCCTTAGTTCGGGGAGGTGACAGTGGCTGTGTGTGTGTGTGTGTGTGTGTGTGTGTGTGTGTGTGTGTGATGAAAGACTTAGTCTGAAGGCTGATAATGTGAAGCAGTCTTTTTTCAACATGTCTGTCTACCACTCAAAGACTAGCATTAACAACATCCAACAAAGAATGAGAGTATTAATGTTAAAGATACTTGTATAACCATTAACACATTTAATAACCATTTTATTAATTCCCAGTCAGCCTTGTGATGCCAAGTAATAGTTGGGTAATCAGTGTGCTGACCCCATGTGACATCCCCCCTATACTGCATCCAGATGATATCAGTGGCAATGGATGACACAGCAGCCATTTGACATCTCATAGCCCTCTGGGATTGATTTTTATTTCATTAATTCAGGAGGCTTTGGTATGAACCCTCATCCTGATAATTACAGAACTCCCAATCAGATACAAAACTCATTGTATATGCATGAAACAGAAACACCTAAAATAGAGACAAAAACAAATAAAATTTCCTCGGTCATTTTAAATAGATGTAGATGTTCCCATGTGCCTATTCTAGTTCTTCCATTAAATAAAAGTTTAAATAAAGCAGTCAAGCCAGTGCACACTGACAAAATTGAAAACTACCAACCAATTAGTTTAATTTCAATCTAAGTACTATATTCTAAAAATTATTACACTGAGCTTGTCAAAGAAACCATGTTACAAGAAAAATGACATGGTTTTAGAAAATGTTGCTCAACTTTATCTGCCATATGTGATCTAGCACATACAACAATAATGAAATTAGATGACAAAGAAAGGGAAGTTTCAAAGGGTGACATGTTTATTCCTATTTATCAGATGGATTTAATGCACTCACTCATGAGATGCTACTTAAAAAGACAGAAACTTATGGTCTCAGATGAATAGCTAAATGTCTTCTACAACCATACTTACAAGACAGGTATCAGGTGACACATACAGAACACAGAAAAGCTAGTATTATTAAGTAGTCTAGCTACAGTGAAGTGGGTTGTGCCTTAAAAGCTTGGTTTTGGGACCTTGTTGTTAATATTATATATTAATGATCTACTCACACTGCACAGTAGCAAGATATTTAACTACAAACATGACACAACAGCTGTTAGCCTGGGACAAAATGAAAATGATCTGTTGCTGAATTGTTCTAGTGACTTACATGGCTTGAGATATTATTTGAAAAGTAATTTCTTAAACTTAAATTATAGCAAAACAAGTCAAATATATTTTCCACTAAATCATAAACTGCAGTGGAATGTTGTACCTGATGATTGTGCAGAAACAGAATTTGATGATGAAACAGTCTTTCTTCATACAATTCATATGGAACTCAAGTATGGAGGCGTGCTGCATCCAATCATATTAAGAGTGCTATTAACTTACAAATAAATGCAATTGGGAATGTGCAATTTCTGGTATAATGAGTCACGTAAAGTCATGTTCAAGAGTAAGAAATTATGTACATGCCCTACACTATCCATTTCTACAACTATACAGCTAATTTTAAGATACAAGCAATACAGCAGTTTGAGCAAAGATGTAAATATTTATAGTAGTAGGAGAGGCACAGGCAACAGTCACTATCAGACAGGGATAAATTTTAACAAATTACCGACGTATATGAGGAGATAAATGGAGGCTGTTCTAAGGTGGTTTCAGAGGAATATGTTACTAATAAGTCCTCTTATTGTATTAAAGAATTTCTCTTGTGTTCCATCTCTAATGACCTCTATTGTGAAGAAACTTTTAGTTGTAATATTCATTATTTTTACAGTGACAGTACACTTATTTTGCAAACATTTTATTTTTATTACTGAAGCATGTCACTACCAAACTAGTGGTGCCCATATCTTTGTTTTCTAGTGGTATGTAAGTATTTTCATTTCATGTCCATTTGTTTCTTCTGATCTTGGATGGTATGTTCTTTACAATTCCAAATTTTTTCCCAAAATTCACATCCAGACATGGGAAGAGGATATTTTTGAGTCTGCATGGCTGGTAGTCTGGAATCTATTTGTTTTGTATATTCTCTACATCCAAACTTTTGTTATTTATTACATCTGTTTAGATACAGTCTCACTAAATATTCTAAAACAGTTTAAATGATATTTTCATTCCCTACTCTAACCTAAAATCAGCTCTGATTTTGAAGTGAAACCTTCAATTTCACTTAATTTAATAATCTAATTAGACAAACTCTCAAGCAGGGATACCTATAAAAATAAAGTGTGCCACCCACAAATAACATTGTATTGTACTATTCCATTGTTGTTTTACGATTGTGAGTCCACAGCAATTCCTTCATTACTGCTTCAGCTAACACTGTGGTAAGTTGTGCTGTCATACATCCAAGTGAGCAGTGAGACAGGAAAGAAGAAATTTATGATCCATGCAAGAAAACAACACAGATTCTGAGCTAGCAGTGCAGTCCTATAATGAGGCAGTTGTCTACAAGATAATTATCGGTCGAATAATTGGCTGGCTGGGATCTGCTGCAACTTCACTGCTTAGTGCTTCCAGTGAGTAATTACTGTGGGATATCACTTGTTATTGGTACTGCAAACAGCTGAAAGCAAGGGGGCACTACATCTGTAACTTTCCCCGAGGGAATGAAGCTCCACTGTATGGTTTAAAGATGATGGCATCCTCTTGGGTAAAATATTCTGGAGGTGAGATAGTCCCCCACTTGAATCTCCAGGTGAGGACTACTCGTGAGGACATCATCATCATCATCATCATCATCATCATCATCATCAGGAAAAAGAAACCGGCATCCTACATATTGGATCATGGATTGTGGGCCCTTAATCAGACAGGTAAGTTAGAAAATTTAAAAAGAGAAATGGATAGGCTGAAGTTAGATATAGTGGGAACTAGTGAAGGTGAATGGCAGCAGAACAGGACTTCTGATCAGCTGAATTCAGGGTTATAAATACAAAATCAAATAAGGATAATGCAGGAGTAGGTTTAATAGTGAATAAGAAAATAGGAATGCGGGTGAACTACTATGAACAGCATAGCTACTATGAACAGCATAGCCAAGATAAACACAAAGCCCACATGCTGCACAGTAGTACAAGTTTATATGCCAACTAACTCTACAGATGATGAAGAGATTGAAGAAATGTATGATGAGATAAAAGTAATTATGCAGATAGTTAAGGGATATGAAAATTTAATTGTGACAGGGGACTAAAATTTGATAGTAGGAAAAGGAAGGTAAGGAAAAATTGTAGGTGGATATGAACTGGATTAAAGGAATGAAAGAGGAAACCTTCTGGTGGAATTTTGCACAGACTATAATTTAATCACTAACACGTGGTTTAATAATCATGAAGGAAGGTCATATACATGGAAGAGACCTAGAGACACCGGAAGGTTTCGGACTGATTATGTAATTGTAAGACAGAAATTTTGGAACCAGATTTTAAATTGTAAGACATTTCCAGGAGTAGATGTGGACTCTAATGACAATTTACTGGTTATGAACTGTAGATCAAAGCTAAAGATCTTGCAAAAAGGTAAGAAATTAAGGATATGGGATCTGGATAAGCTGAAAGAACCACAGGTTGTTGTTACTTTCAGAGGGAGCATTGGGCAATGACTGACTAGAACAGGGGAAAGGAATACAGTAGAAGACAAATGGATAGCTTTAAGATATGAAATAGTGAAGGCAGCTGAGGATCAAATAGGCAAAAAAGAGGCCTAGAAGAAACCTTGGATAACACAGGAGATATTCAATTTAAATGACAAAATAAGAAAATATAAAAATGCAGAAAATGAAGCAGGGGTGAAAGTGACCACAAAAATCTAAGAAATGAGATTGACAGAAAATGCAAAATGGCTAAGCAGGAATAACTAGAGGACAAATGTAAGGATACAGAAGCATATATCACTAGGGGAAAGATTGATACTGTTCATAGGAAAATTAAAGAGGCCTTCAGTGCAAAGAGAAGCAGCTGCATGAATATCAAGAGTTCAGATGGAAAACCAGTCCTAAGCAAAGAAAGGAAAGCTAAAAGGTGGAAGGAGTATATAGAGGGTCTATACAAGGGAGATGAACTTGCAGGCAATATTACAGAAATGAAGAGGATGTAGATGAAGAGGAGACACAATACTGCAAGAAGTAGCTGTCAGAGCACTGAAAAATCTACGCCGAAACAAGACCCTGAGAGTAAACAACATTCCATCAGAATTTTTGATAGCCTTGGAAGAGCCAGCCATGACAAAACTCTTCCATCTGGTGTGTAAGACCTTTCCAAAGACACCAGGTGCTGAAAGGTGTGAATATTACTGAATTATCAGTTTAATAAGTTATGATTGCAAAATACTTAAACAAATTCTTTAGAGAAGAATGGAAAAACTTGTAGAAGCCAACCTCATGGAAGAACAGTTTGGATTCTGGAGAAATGTGGGCACACATGAGGTTATACTGACCCTATGACTTATCTTAGAAGATAAGTTGAGGAAAGGCAAACCTACATTTATAGCATTTGTAGATTTACAGAAAGCTTTTGACTCAGTTGAATGGAATGCTCTCTTTTGAATTCTGAAGGTAGCAGGGGTAAAAAACAGGAAACAAAAGGTTCTTTCCAACTTGTAGAGAAACCAGACAGCAGTTATAAAAGTTGAGGGGCACGAAAAAGAAGCAGTGATTGAGAAGGGAGTGAGACAGGGTTACAGCTTATCCCCAATGTTATTCATTCTGTACATTGAGCAAGCAATAAAGAAAGCAAAAAATTTGGTGAAGGAATTAAAGTTCAGGGAGAAGATACAAAAACTTTGAGGTTTGCCAGTGACATTGTAATTCTGTCAGAGAAAGCAAATGACTTGGAAGAGTAGTTAACAGAATGGACATTGTCTTGAAAAATGGTTATAAGATGAACATCAACTAAAAGCAAAACAAGGATTATGGAATGTAATCAACTTAAATCAGGTGATGCTGAGAGAATTAGATTAGGAAACAAGACACTTAAAGTATGAGGGTGGTTTTAAAAGTTCTCAGAACCGAATAGAAAAAAAGTGCTTATATCACTGAAACGTTTTCCTCCTTGTAGATTAATGCACTTGGTCCAATGATGTTCCAGTGCCTTGAACCCATCTCGAAAATGAGTTTCCTCCAGGTCTGCAAGTTGTCAACTCCAGCTATCAGTTCTTCATTTGAAGTGAATCTTCGTCCACAAATAAAAAATTTCAGTTTTGGGAAGATATGGAAAGTCTGACAGAGCCATATCAGGTGAATAAGGTGGGTGGGGCAACAATTCATACCTTCGTGTAATTTTGCCATGACGACAGCACTTGTGCGGGCGCGTGTCAAGAGTTGTGGCACCCATCTTACAGATAATTTTTTCATTTCTAATTCTTCAGTTAAAATATGATATACCTTTTCAGATGATATCTGGAAAGTGTGAGCAATTTCATGCACTTTCAATCGGCAATCCTCCATGACCATTTTGTGCACTTTTGCAATGATTTCTGGAGTAGTGACACATCTTGGCCGACCACTGCGTTGATCATCATCTAAGCTCTCCTGAACAAATTTAAACTCATTTGTCCACTTGGCAACAGTTTAATATGAAGGAGCAAAGATCCCAGTGTATTCTGGAAATTGGGGTGAATGTCCTTTGCTTTCATACCTTTCTTTAAGAAGTATTTAATCACAGCTCAAATCTCGATTTTTTCCATCTTCACAAACCACTATGCAGGAACAACAATAGAGCCACGTCACCACCACACCTCTCTTCCAAGAGCACTGAGATGGCATGTGTTTACAGCAACAGTCCAATGAATATCACGTGAACAAGTCACTGCGCTAGCACTGACCTCTCGTGGTGAATTCGATAATTTTTCAAACCATCCTTATAGTAGACGATTTTTGCTATTTGGTCGGGGTAGAGAGGACATAAAGTGTAGGCTGGCATTGGCAAGAAACCCATTTTTGAAGAAGAGAAATCTGTGAACAGTGAATATACAGGGTGTACATAAAGTCTGGGAACACTCTCAATTATTTATTGCACAAGAGCCAAACATTGTACAGATATCATACATATGTCATTCTGAAGAGAAACCCTGACAGTTTTTTTCATGTATACCACCACAGTGTAGTTTGCTAATTTGCCAATAGTCACAAACATGGCGAGTTCATGTGAATTTTCAACTTCTCATAGCATAATGAACAGTTCATTAAATTTCGGGAATGCAGCCACGCAAATAAAATTTACTGTGAGAAGTCCCCTCTCCCCTCTGGTAGCTAATTTATTCATGGAAGACTTCGAGGACAAGCCACTGGATTCAGCAAGTTTTAAACCAAGGATCTTCTGGAGGTACGTGGACAACACATTTGTGGTATGGCCGCACGGGATGGATGAATTACATCGATTTCTTGAGAATTTGAACTCTATCCATACTACTATCAAATTTACTACAAAAATAGAAAAAGATGGCTGCCTCCCCTTTTTGGATGTTGTTGTTTGCCGTAAAGTTGATGGCACATTAGGACATGCCATAATCGGAAACCAACACACACAAATCTATATCTACATGCCAGTAGCTACCATCACCATTCACAGACCGTAGGTGTCCTTAAGACTTTAGTGCATAGGACACACTGTATATCCAATAAAGATAATTTGCAAGAGGAGCTTGCATATCTCACGAGCATTTTTAAATTGAATGGATTTTCTCCGCAGAGCATGCAAAACCTAGAATGCAGGTATGTGATGGGGAAGAAGATACTAATTCCTTCAGATGCAGTGCATTTTTTCCCTATGTGGGTGCTTTCTCCTCAAAGATAGACCGTATTCTTGAGGAACACTGTGTTAAGGTGACCTTCCGGTCCCCCACGAAGATTGCAGCTTTACTCAGCTCTGTGAAGGACGATTTACAGCTTTGTAAAGTGGGTGCGTGTCAGATTCCTTGCGGAAATTGTGAGAAGTCGTACATAGGTCAAACAACATGCACTGTTCATGAGAGATGTGTGGAGCATCGAAGATGCACATGCTTATTACAGTCAGACAAGTCAGCTGTGGCCAAACATTGTATTGATACAGGGCATTCCATGAATAACAGTGATGTGAAGATTTTAACATCCACTTCTTCCTTTTGGGAATCTGTCTTCAAGGAAGCAATAGAAATTAGATTAGCTACTAATTTAATAAATAGAGATAATGGTTTTAATTTGGACAAAGCATGGAATCCAGCTCTTGGGGTAATTAAACTGCAGAGAAGTCATCATGGTATCACTGCCGACGATCATACATCGATAAGCGAATCGAATGTCTGTATGCCTTTGCCACAGGTGGCGCATGTGTAAGCATATTCCTTTGCCGTCGACCAGCATATGTGACCTACATGCCCTGGTGGAGCATATAAGGCTGCACTTGGCATCTTGTAGTCAGTCTTGTGACTCACTCTGAGGATGGCCGGATGATACACAGCTGAAATATCAGTGGAGGAAGTTTTATTTGTGTGGCTCCATGCTCAAAATTTAATGGACTATGGCGAGTTCAGGTGCGGAGCGAGCTTTCTGTGTGTTGGAGTTTGACAAAAACAAGTGTGCTACAGCTGTTCATCGGATGTTTAGAATCAAGTATGGTAAGAAGCCACCAACAAGGAGACAGTAAAGTTCTGGTTTACATACTGCCTCTACCACACGATGTAGCAGAGCTTTTGGGAGAGGATACGGGAAGTGACTGCCACAGTTGATGATGCCATCCTGGAATGGGTATGGCAAGAAATCGAGCCAGGTCACTCGTGGTTCGCATATTGAATGTTTGTAAAAAAAAAAAAAAAAAAAAAAAGCTTTCAGAGTTTCTCTTCAAAATGCAATATGTATGATATCTGTACATTGTTTAGTTCTTGTGCAATAAATAATTGAAAGTGTTCCCGGACTTTACGTACACCCTGTATATTTAAGTGTTAGGAAGTATTTTCTGAAAGTATTTTAGGCATGTATGAAAGTGAAACATGGGTGGTAAACAGTTTAAACAAGAAGGGAATAGAAGCTTTTGAAATATGGTGTTACAGAACAATTCTGAAGATTAGATGGGTATATCACATAACTAATGAGGAGATACTGAATAGAATTGGGAAAAAAAAATTGTTGGCACAACTGACTAGTAGAAGGAATTAGTTGATAGGATACATTCTGAGATATCAAGGAATCACCAAATTATTACTGGAGGAAAGTGTGTACGGTAAAAATCATAGAGAGAGGCCAAGAAATGAAAACAGAAAGGAGATTCTGAAGAATGTAAGTTGCAGTGGTTGTTCAGAGATGAAGAGACTTGAATGGAATAGTGAAGCTTGGATAGCTGCATCAAACCAGTCTTCAGACTGAACACCATCTCCACAACAACAACAACAACAACAACAAACACTTGTATTCAGCAACAGAGTCATATAATGAATGTTTATTTTATTATTGTTTAATGAAACAGTGATTCAGCTCATATAATGTAAGTTTATTTTATCATTGTTAATTAAACTGTGATTCTGCTCATACATTTTCACCTTGGTAATAATAAAGACAGCTATCCTTTAGATCTACATCTACATCTACATTTATATTCCGCAAGCCACCCAACGGTGTGTGGCGGAGGGCACTTTACATGCCACTGTCATTACCTCCCTTTCCTGTTCCAGTCGCGTATGGTTCGCGGGAAGAACGACTGTCTGAAAGCCTCCGTGCGCACTCTAATCTCTCTAATTTTACATTCGTGATCTCCTCAGGAGGTATAAGTAGGGGGAAGCAATATATTCGATACCTCATCCAGAAATGCACCCTCTCAAAACCTGGCGAGCAAGCTACACCGCGATGCAGAGCGCCTCTCTTGCAGAGTCTGACACTTGAGTTTGTTAAACATCTCCGTAACACTATCACGGTTACCAAATAACCCTGTGACGAAACGCGCCGCTCTTCTTTGGATCTTCTCTATCACCTCCGTCAACCCAATCTGGTACGGATCCCACACTGATGCGCAATACTCAAGTACAGGTCGAACGAGTGTTTTGTAAGCCACCTCCTTTGTTGATGGACTACATTTTCTAAGGACTCTCCCAATGAATCTCAACCTGGTACCCGCCTTACCAACAATTAATTTTATATGATCATTCCACTTCAAATCGTTCCGCATGCATACTCCCAGATATTTTACAGAAGTAACTGCTACCAGTGTTTGTTCTGCTATCATATAATCATACAATAAAGGATCCTTCTTTCTATGTATTTGCAATACATTACATTTGTCTATATTAAGGGTCAGTTGCCGCTCCCTGCACCAAGTGCCTATCCGCTGCAGATCTTCCTGCATTTCGCTACAATTTTCTAATGCTGCAACGTCTCTGTATATTACAGCATCATCCACGAAAAGCTGCATGGAACTTCCGACACTATCTACTAGGTCATTTATATATATTGTGAAAAGCAATGGTTCCATAACACTCCCCTGTGGCACGCCAGAGGTTACTTTAACATCTGTAGACGTCTCTCCATTGATAACAACATGCTGTGTTCTGTTTGCTAAAAACTCTTCAATCCAGCCACACAGCTGGTCTGATATTCCGTAGGCTCTTACTTTGTTTATCAGGCGACAGTGCGGAACTGTATCGAACGCCTTCCGGAAGTCAAGGAAAACAGCATCTACCTGGGAGCCTGTATCTAATATTTTCTGGGTCTCATGAACAAATAAAGCGAGTTGGGTCTCACACGATCACTGTTTCCGGAATCATTGTTGATTCCTACATAGTAGATTCTGGGTTTCCAAAAATGACATGATACTTGAGCAAAAAACATGTTCTAAAATTCTACAACAGATCGACGTCAGAGATATAGGTCTATAGTTTTGCGCATCTGCTCGATGACCCTTCTTGAAGACTGGGACTACCTGTGCTCTTTTCCAATCATTTGGAACCTTCCGTTCCTCTAGAGACTTGTGGTACATGGCTGTTGGAAGGGGGGCAAGTTCTTTCGCGTACTCTGTGTAGAATCGAATTGGTATCCCATCAGGTCCAGTGGACTTTCCTCTGTTGAGTGATTCCAGTTGCTTTTCTATTCCTTGGACACTTATTTCGATGTCAGCCATTTTTTCGTTTGTGCGAGGATTTAGAGAAGGAACTGCAGTGCGGTCTTCCTCTGTGAAACAGCTTTGGAAAAAGGTGTTTAGTATTTCAGCTTTATGCTGTACAGAGTAAGCCATATGGCTGCTTGTGTTATAAAAAACTGTAAACCTGCTCGATGGTTAATACAATAAAAGATAGCTCAATACCTTGAGTAAATCAGAATTAGAAGATATATACAGATAAAAGAAGTGTGTAGAATTAGCTCAACCATTACAGGAATTATAATACCTCTGCAGAAAATACATACTGCTATAAATTGTGGAAAGAAATGAGATGCTGCATAAAGTTCAATACAAACCTAAAATGTTTACATTGCTGCATCGTTTCTCCTTTTCTGCGATCACATCATACATATTTGCACCTTTTACTTTTCTGTATACGAAAGAAAAGGTACAGTCATTTTCATCAGGGAAGCGGCAAAATCCAGTGTTTTCTTCATTTTGAACAGAGTCTTCTGAAAGTGGAATGATCAGTCATTGATGAAATTCCATCTGAACATAAAACTTTTTAACATGTATAAAATATTGAAAAGTACATTGGTACCATCATTTTTATATGTTGCTGCAAATGTGAAATATTTTGGGTCTTAATAAAATGTGTAAATGTTTTACTATGATCACTAGAGAAAACCAGAATATAAAAACCAATATTTATTCATTTATCATTTTCTGTAGATCTCATCCAGGAGGACAGCCTTCAGGGATGTGGAATGAGTCTGGCTATACATTAACAACAGTCAAGAATATCATAGAAACTTAATCTGTATGCATCACTAACAGTAAACTATCACAATATTCCTTAACACTGTTCATGCTTATACCATCTAACTTTTATTGAGTAAATTAGTAAGAAAGCTGCTACTTTGGGAAAAAGTGACTGTCTCCTCAGTTGCATTTTCTACCTGTTGTTTAGATGCTACTGGAAACTATGTATTTACTTGATTTATGATGGTACTTTTCAAACAAAAAATATGCTGCTCAATATGACTTTGGGCAATAATTGAGGGCTGTCTATGTTAGCAAATTATATCTTTATCTTTCAGAAATTAAGTACACAACAAAACATCATTACATCTTCTTCCATTTACATAAAAACAACTGAATTGTAAGGTCCTTTCTTGTAAACCTGTTCCTTACAGTCTGACCAGACACAGTAGCTCCAGTGGCCCTTCTGAGATTGTCTTGCAATGGTCTGGCAGTAGTTGGCCTGTATCATGTCCACAAGCTTTGGATGACAGACAGAGAGACATTGGCATCTGCAGTAATGTGACCCCTTATTTATAATAACATTTTTAGCCATTTTATCCACATATTTGAAAGGGTGCTGATATCCTTGCCATCAAATACCTGTAACACACACACACACACACACACACACACACACACACACACACAAAACGGAACGTATATTTTTCTTAGATCAAATTGATTGCCTTTGCAACTTGCACTGGGTTCCAGTTCCACATAGAACCCAGGTCTTGATATTTTGAAGATGCAATACAGGCAATATCAAGACCCCAGAAAACCCAAGTATGAAGATGGAGTCAGAGAAAATAGCCCAGTACATGCAATGAAGGACAAGTGAAATGGTATCTCGAAGAACAGGCCCAATACCTGAGGATATTCTACCGAGTCTCAAGTGGAACTTGAACACCAGCAGCCTGAAAATGACACTGCAGCCTCTCCTGGCAGTCATAATCCTTGGATAGAATGCCTGACGTGGCGCATCATGGTAACAGAACATTTTGCCATGTATTCTTCCGTGTTTGTTGCTATCTCATTTAAATCCTGTCTGCCTAATAAACTACGAAACTAGAGTGAGACAACAGCAAATGTGGAAGAATATACTTATCGTGTCATGTTGATATTCGTATTATTCTTATGCCTAATAGTGATACAGTCAGAAATGAAGTACGGCAACTGACTAGATTTTTAAATCTAAGATGACTAATTTCTGTGCAGAATTTGATGTACTAAAGAAGCGGCTGCAAAGATTTTCAAATGGAGAAAAATTTTCGCCTAACTCTCGTTCAGAACGTATTCTATCATACGCAGCCTATTATTTGGTTCTTGTTGATCATTCTCAAAGAAAGCAGCAGTGTAAGTAACAACAAATAGCAGTCTCTTGACATTGCTTCTCTAATGAGACGATTCGCCTCTTTTTAGTTGTAAGCGGCGCTAGCACGCACAAAAGCAAGCCATGCCATGAGCGGAGACAGGCCATAAACACGCACTATCAGAATGCGACAAACAATGCATGACACAGTACAGTGATGCATTTTCAACTTAGAGTGACGTAAACACCTATAACAAAGAGAACGTCACTTATCAGATCAAAGCAAAATAAGCAATCGATTCAAACCAGACGAAGCACGTGAAAAAGGAGGGGTACCCGTATAAATACGGACGGAGCGGCTGACGCATAGCTATGGCTACCTGGTAAAGCTTAACTGCTAAGCTTACGACTCGAACCAAACTACTGTAGCTGTATCGTCATTCATTCGACCTAAATTGTGTCTCATATTACAATGGACCACCTTTGTTTCGATTTGGAGGTGCGGCCTAAAACTTTTCTCTCCCATTGAATTTCAAGTCTCAAATTTCAGGTGCGGCTTAGATTCAGGAAATCTTTTTTTCCTTTATTTCGAGTCTCATTTTTCAGGTGCGGCTTAGATTCGAGTGCGGCTTAGGTTCGAGTAAATATGGTAGCCGGCAGAAACCTGATTGTTCAACATGTTTCAACATGCCAATACCTCGCTGAGAAAGCCTGAAGAATTACAGAGAGATTTTGATTTTCATCTAAAACAACCACTATATATTTTCCAATTACAATTTTAAAGTCTAATTATAGCACTTGTCATGAAAGAATTTCAAACTTCCAACACAACAGACACTACACTGAGTGTTTCACAAATTCTAATATAGGGATCTATGGGTTGTAGAGGACACTTAGTAGGTAAAGTTTTGATAAGAAACTGCCATTCAGAAATCTACCATTTTGATGCAAAATAAATTTGAAGATTGTATTATTCTCAAATCTCCCACTTGTTGGTATGCACACAGCGGAGACAATGAGCTCTGACCGTGTGTCCTACAGGAACCCCATGGGCAGTGTCTCTAGTAGTTGTCTTTGGGTTGTCTCCTAAATGACAAAGGATGTTCTCAAAATTGAGCAAGTGGTGCATCCATGGAGTACCACAGATAATCCTTCTAGTTCAAAACATACCAGTTTCTCACAGTCATTGTTGTAGCTGGATGAAAGTCGTATGTGATGTCATAATTACAACAGAGACTGTGACAGTACCCGCTATACATTTGTGTATGTATCACAAAGTGGAAGATTTGAAAGTGATCTGATCTTCACACTTATTTTATATCCAAACAGTACATTCGTGGAGATGAAATCATTATCAATATTTTATTTACTAAGTCCCATCTAAAACACCTAGAAGCTCAAAATAGAAACAATGGAACACCTTGTTTACTACAAAACTATAAAGATTTATAATAAGCTAAAGGCAAGGAATATAATTAACATGAAACTTAGCTCACTGAAATGATGGCCGTACAATCTTTTAGTAGTTAGCTGCTCCTATTCCACAGAAGAATTTATGGGAGACAATTTGAACAAAAAAAATTTTTTAGATTAGCATTTAAAATGGTATTGCATTTGTTGCAGTACAATGAACTTGAAAAACATGTAGAACTTTGCAGTGTACACAAAAAAGGACTTTCTGTTTTGTTGTACTGTAAACTTGCTCCAGTATAACAAATTATTCCCACAAATGGTACTACAGTAATGCTCAAAAACTAGTATCAAACTTCTCATTCTTTTTCATTTTATTTTAGTTTATTTAATTTTCTGTTTAAAAAGGTATTTATGTTCCTCTTTTCAACTATCGGTGTCTTGTATATGACAAGTCTGACTATCTGAACATTGTATGTTTTGTGATAAATAAATTATATTTACGTTTATTGTATTTTGTCATAATATTCTATGGGAAACTCTTTACAAGGACGTGCACATGAATTTGATGGAATACTTATTTTTGCAATTATGTGCACAATAAGATACAGTGACTAAAATACTTCAATTATTTATTGTGTTCAGAGGAATTAATGGTGACTCAGTATGCTACATAGGGACCAAACACTGGATGCTGTAACAGCTTTATACAATGGTCATGACTGGTACTACTGCAGGCTTGCAGACTCTGTACAGCAGAACAGAATGTTTATGATGTTACAGCTGAGGTAATTTAGGAGTGCACTGTACACTACAGATTTGCAGAATTTGAGCTCCACAGTAATCAGTTCATATGTATGCCATTGTTGATTAAACATTACCAGTTGCAACTGAAGGAACTCAGCATATATTACTATACAGTGGGAAAATTAGAAAAGATTGTTTTTGAAAAATCACACCTTTTGTTACATCAGTGTTCATGGAAAAACAGCAGTTGTCATAGAAATGCAAGCGATCATTAACAGAATATTTTGTTTTCAGATTAAAAATCTGTATTTAGATTCATCATGTGCCTTAGAAGATTTAATGTTCAGTATTTTAAATACAGACCTGTCACTGTGTCCTGAAGAATGACAGTAAGTCCAATAGTGCAATTCTGACAATCCTTTTTGGTATAAGCTTCACACTCTACACATTCCTTAAGTTCATTGCAGGCTCCTCCTGGACATATCTGTAAATTCAACATAAATTTCATGATTTTATCCTGTACCCAACTCAATTGAACGTGCATGCGCATGCTCCCACACACACACACACACACACACACACACACACACACACACACACAAAATATGTAATTTCAGAGAACAAACATGAAATTTGAAGCATCTCTTTTACACTGACAGAAACACAATTAGTCTGTTACTAACAAAGTAACACATCTAGTGCAACTCTGAAATTAATAAACTGTTACACAACGTTTACTTAAGTGGTCTACACCATCCATCCAAAAAGTTCCAAAACTGATTTCATTCCTGGCAGATAAGTGTATCAGTGCTGTAATACGGCAGCATATTGAACTAACAACACATGTTCATCAGTCAGTCAGCTGTGAGCAGGTAGTTTTAAGTAGTGAATGTTTGGCACTGGTTTGTCAATGGCATTGCATTTCTATAATGGAGCAATGTCTTTAAATCAAGTATTCAAAACACTCTCCAGAATGTTTTGAAGAAGAGAAATATGTGTGCATAATTTGTCCTACATTCCTCAACTCCTGAAACAGTGCTGTGTGGATGTCTGCTATGACTTGACTGAAATGCAAAACATGGGTCATTCTTTTCCCGAAAAAATCATTATGGATGACAGGAATTGATGCTCTTTATACTAACCTACCTCAAAATCATAAAGTGCAGAAATTCAAATGTAGGGTCAATGCTTTGACTACATAAACAATATTCAAGCCAATGGAACATAAGAAATCAGAGCTGCCAGTGGTAGCAGCCATGTTGTATGAGGTGTGCTTGCTTGTGAGAACATGTTGTATTTTCTTTGCTGAAGAAGGCTTTGGCTGAAAGCTATAATGTGTAACAATCTTTTTATTGTAACTGTCTGCAACTCAATGGGTCATCTTTATGGTGAGTAGCAATCAACACTTTTCCTAATATAGTTGATATTAAAACCTGGAGTTTCTGCTGTTTGATATTTCAAGGAGACTGTTACACAGAGGTGCAGATTTCAAATATCTTAAAGATAAAGAATTCTAGCATTTTCACTAATCCAGTACACTCTTATGACTTTCAGGCCCATTTATTCCTTAAGTAACTGCAAATTTCAGACCATAACTCTGTTCACCCCCCCAATGAACCATGGACATTGCCGTTGGTGGGGAGGCTTGCGTGCCTCAACGATACAGATAGCCGCACCGTAGGTGCAACCACAACGGAGGGGTACCTGTTGAGACGCCAGACAAACGTGTGGTTCCTAAAGAGGGGCAGCAGCCTTTTTAGTAGTTGCAGGGGCAACAGTCTGGATGATTGACTGATCTGGCCCTGTAACACTAACCAAAACGGCCTTGCTGTTGTGGTACTGCGAATGGCTGAAAGCAAGGGGACACTACAGCCGTAATTTTTCCCAAGGGCATGCAGCTTTACTGTATGATTAAATGATGATGGTGTCCTCTTGGGTAAAATATTCCGGAGGTAAAGTAGTCCCCCATTTGGATCTCCGGGCGGGGACTACTCAGGAGGACGTCGTTATCAAGAGAAAGAAACCTGGCTTTCTACAGATCGGAGCGTGGAATGTCAGATCCCTTAATCGTGCAGGTAGATTAGAAAAATTAAAAGGGGAAATGGATAGGTTAAAGTTAGATATAGTGGGAATTAGTGATGTTCGGTGGCAGGAGCAACAAGACTTTTGGTCAGGTGAATACAGGGTTATAAATACAAAATCAAATAGGGGTATTGCTGGAGTAGGTTGTATGATGAAATAAAAGAAATTATTCAGGTAGTGAAGGGAGACCAAAATTTAATAGTCATGGGGGACTGGAATTCGACAGTAGGGAAAGGAAGAGAAGGAAACGTAGTAGGTGAATATGGATTGGGGCTAAGAAAGGAAAGAGGAAGCCACCTGGTAGAATTTTGCACAGAGCATAACTTAATCATAGCTAACACTTGGTTCAAGAATCATGAAAGAAGATTGTATACATGGAAGAACCCTGGAGATACTAAAAGGTATCAGATAGATTATATAATGGTAAGACAGAGATTTAGGAACAAGGTTTTAAATTGTAAGACATTTCCAGGGTCAGATGTGGACTCTGACCACAATATATTGGTTATGAACTGTAGATTAAAACTGAAGAAACTGCAAAAAGGTGGGAATTTAAGGAGATGGGACCTGGATAAACTGAAAGAACCAGAGGTTGTACAGAGTTTCAGGGAGAGCATAAGGGAACAATTGACAGGAATGGGGGAAGGAAATACAGTAGAAGAAGAATGGGTAGCTTTGAGGAAAGAAATAGTGAAGGCAGCAGAGGATCAAGTAGGTAAAAAGATGAGGGCTAGTAGAAATCCTTGGGTAACAGAAGAGATACTGAATTTAATTGATGAAAGGAGAAAATACAAAAATGCAGTAAGTGAACCAGGCAAAAAGGAATACAAACGTCTCAAAAATGAGATCGACAGGAAGTGCAAAATGGCTAAGCAGGGATGGCTAGAGGACAAATGTAAGGATGTAGAGGCTTATCTCACGAGGGGTAAGATAGATACTGCCTACAGGAAAATTAAAGAGACCTTTGGAGAAAAGAGAACCACTTGCATGAATATCAAGAGCTCAGATGGAAACGCAGTTCAAAGCAAAGAAGGGAAAGTAGGAAGGTGGAAGGAGTATATAGAGGATCTATACAGGGGCGATGTTCTTGAGGACAATATTATGGAAATGGAAGAGGAGGCAGATGAAGATGAAAAGGGAGATATGATACTGCATGAAGAGTTTGACAGAGCACTGAAAGACCTAAGTTGAATCAAGGCCCCAGGAGTATACAACATTCCATTAGAACTACTGACAGCCTTGGGAGAGCAAAATGTATGAGACAGGCGAAATTCCCTCAGACGTCAAGAAGAATAAAGTAATTCCAATCCCAAAGAAAGCAGGTGTTGACAGATGTGAAAATTACCGAACTATCAGTTTAATAACTCACAGCTGCAAAATACTAACGCGAATTCTTTACAGACGAATGGAAAAACTGGTAGAAACTAACCTCGGGGACGATGAGTTTGGATTCCATAGAAATGTTGGAACACGTGAGGCAATAATGACCCTACGACATATCTTGGAAGAAAGATTAAGGAAAGGCAAACCTATGTCCCTAGCATTTGTAGACTTACAGAAAGCTTTTGACAATGTTGACTGGAATACTCTCTTTCAAATTCTGAAGGTGGCAGGGGTAAAATACAAGGAGTGAAGGGCAATTTACAATTTGTACAGAAACCAGATGGCAGTTATAAGAGATGAGGGACATGAAAGGGAAGCTGTGGTTGGGAAGGGAGTGAGACAGGGTTGTAGCCTCTCCCCCGATGTTATTCAATCTGTATATTGAGCAAGCAGTAAAGGAAGCAAAAGAAAAGTTCGGAGTAGGTATTAAAATCCATGGAGAAGAAATAAAAACTTTGAGGTTTGCCGATGACATTGTAATTCTGTCAGAGACAGCAAAAGACTTGGAAGACCAGTTGAACGGAATGGACAGTGTCTTGAAAGGAGGGTATAAGATGAACATCAACAAAAGCAAAATGAGGATAATGGAATGTAGTCAAACTAAATCGGGTGATGCTGAGGGAATTAGATTAGGAAATGAGACACTTAAAGTAGTAAAGGAGTTTTGCTATTTGGAGAGCAAAATATCTTATGAATGTCGAAGTAGAGAGGATATAAAATGTAGACTGGCAATGGCAAGGAAAGCATTTCTGAAGAAGAGAAATTTTTTAACATCGAGTATTTATTTAAGTGTCAGGAAGTCGTTTCTGAAAGTATTTGTATGGAGTGTTGCCACATATGGAAGTGAAACATGGACGATAAATAGTTTAGACAAGAAGAGAATAGAAGCTTTTGAAATGTGGTGCTACAGAAGAATACTGAAGATTAGATGGATAGATCACATAACTAATGAGGAGGTATTGTATAGAATTGGGGAGAAGAGGAGTTTGTGGCACAACTTGACTAGAAGTAGGGGTCGTTTGGTAGGACATGTTCTGAGGCATCAAGGGCACACCAATTTGGTACTGGAGGGCAGTGTGGAGGGTAAAAATCGTAGATGGAGACCAAGAGATGAATACACTAAGCAGATTCAGAAGGATGTAGGCTGCAGCAGGTACTGGGAGATGAAGAAGCTTGCGCAGGATAGAGTAGCATGGAGAGCTGCATCAAACGAGTCTCAGGACTGAAGACCACAATAACAACAACAACAACTCTGTTCACTAGCATTTATGTTTCCAGTCATGACATCATGATGGAAGATTGTAACTGCATCACAACAGATTCGAAGAGCTGTTCTCCCATAAGTGATGGACGAGACAAAATTTCGTGTAAAACTGTTCTAAAAGATTCCACTGTAACATGTAGATATACAAGTATTTTAAGACTTGTTGGTGATACACAGATTTAACTACTTTTAAAACATTCATGTGGATAATGGAATCATTAAGGATACAGGGTACTTATAAATAATGGAAAAATCAAAAGTTTTTTATGACTTTATTAAATTCTATAGTCTTTCCTGATTACATTGATATACACATTATAGGGTTTCAAATGAAAAACGACCTATATATACACCAAATTTTAAAGTTACAGTCATGTATGCCACCACACCCCCTTTATTTATGTTACAGAAACCAGTATTATTTCAAGAAGAACTGTGAACTTTCTGTTTCCAGTGATTGTACGTATGATACATTGTACATGTTGGTAACTGTGCAGGTTTCTAGTGTATGTAAATGATTATCTTTTCTAGTATCTACTTTTGTTTCACTGAAGCAGTTTGTCCACATGTTACTGAAAGTTTGTTGCCCATATGCTACATATATTTGTCGAAGTACATATCCTTTAGTTTGCAATAAATACGAACTATGCCACACATCAAGAAATTCAATAAAAGGAAATTCCATGGTAACCACTTCACAGACAAAGCAGGCCACACTGTTGAAAGTAACCTATGTATCAGTTTGTCAGGAAAGAAACTCCCACATGGCATGCTTCTCCATGATTCAAATTTTTGTGTCAACAATAACACTGTTTGTAGTGGATTTGTTGTTGTTGATGATGTGGGCATCTTATCTTCTTTGATAAAGGAAGTGGTGAAATGTAAACAATGTGATGGTGTACACTGTCTGGAAATAACTGAACAACTAAGTAGCAAGAAGGGCTTAGCATGAAAATTAGTTGTTCTGTGTAGATCCTACAATAAATCTACCTCAAAAATGACTTCAAACATTGTGCATAATTCATATGATGTTAATTTGAAGTTAGTGAATACAATGTGTGCAATAGGAAAAGGAAAAAAGACTGCTCAAACGTTTTGTGGTTTGATGGACCTTCCTCCTCCACCCAATAGATCCAGCAAGTACATCAAAATAATTTTAGGTACCTTGATGGTTGTGTCTAAAGCATCTATGAAATTTGCAGTAAAAGAAACTGTAAATATTAGTGGAACCAGGGACATTGCTGTTGCACTTGATGGGGCATGGCAGTGTTGAGGATATCGTTCCTTGAATGGTGTAAGTGCTACTTCTCTGAGAATGGAAAAGTTGTTGATGTTGATTGCTTACCTAAGTACTGCCACACCTGCTCCGGTAACACTGAAGAACATATTGAACATCAGTGATCTAAGAATTATGATAGTTACAGTGGAGGTATGGAAAGTGATGGAACTCTAAAAATATTTCAGAGGTCAGTGCCCATTTATAACGTCAGATATACGAAGTACCTAGGCAATGGGGGCTCTAAGGCTTTCAATAAAATTAATGAGTTCAATGTTTATGGTGATACCTTGGCAACAAAATTGGAGTGTTGTGGACATGTGCAAAAGAGGATGGGTGCTATATTGAGGAAGCTACAAAGAGAAATGAAAGTAAAGTTGTTATGTGATGGAAAATCTCTGTCTGGCCAAGGCAGATTGACAGAAACTGAAATAGACCTTCTTCAGAGTTATTATGGACCGGCCATTAGATGAACTGCACCTCTGAATGATGTTACAGCAATGAGAAAAGCTGTATGGACCACCTACTTTCATAAGTTGTCCACAGATGACCACCGTGTTCATGGACTTTGCCCTAAAGGAGCAGATTCTTGCTGCAGTTACCAAAAAGCAAAAGAAAGTGGTCAAATATACCATCATAAGCATTCTCTTCCTGAACCTGTTATGAGTGAAATAAAACCAATTTTTAGAGACCTGAGTGACCCTGTTTTGCTTAGTTTATGTCTTCATCGGGGTGAAAGTTTCAACCATTGCATATGGGAAAGATTACCCAAGAATGTTTTTGTAGGACTAAATACATTAAAAGTTGGTGTACAAGGTATAGTGATATGTTTCAATGATGGAGTGATAGGAAGGTTGGAAGTCCTGAGAAATTTAGGCATAAAATGTTGCTCTAATATGGAAGATCAATTGCTTGAGTGTGACAGACAATGGGTGAATGAAACTGAAAGATTTGCTCTTCAAGTTACCAAAGAAGCAAAAAGTGCTAAAAGGAATGCCAAGAGGAAGCATGAAGATGAAGAAATGTTGCATGATGAAGACTATGCTTCAGGAATATTCAGAGGTACAGTTTAATTGGACTCATATCTTCATTCACAATTTCCTGCAAGTTGTATTTTTCAGAATTCAGGTACAAATATTTCCTAAAGTTTATAAAGCATTGTTCTATTTTTCTTTCTGTAACTTGCAATAGTCCATACTTATGTAGAACACCTAAGAGTTATTGCTGAATCAACTAAATTGTAGAAAAAATAACATTTTTATCAGGAAAAATTATAAAAATTAAAATGTAAGATAGGATATTTTTATATCCTTGTAATATACATAAAATGTGGAATTAAATGGGTCTAGTACTGCAGCCATCATGTCATGCATATCTGATAAAAATTTGGTCTCCTTCAAATGTACAATATAACATTGGATTAAATGGTACCTCAAGTTGAGAAAGCATTTTGGAAAAAAATTGCATCAATTTCTTTGTAATTTTTTTAATAACCCTACGCAGGTTCATTATGTTTAGAAAGTGTGCTGCATTACCTGACATCAACAAAAAATCTGTAAAACATACACATTATAAACAGTCCCTGGAAGAAATAGGTGTTGATTTTTACGTAATATTGAGCTGGAAAAGTACCCTGTATCCTTAATACAAATACAGTACCCACAAGATTAGAGCGGCTAGGAAAACAAACCAAACAGGCTATACTCTCTTTATCTCTTTGCTGTCAATGCAAGTATTATAATTAAGCCTAATGGATGAACTTCAATATTTGAAAAATGTTATAAAAATTTCATTGAAAATTATAACTGATTTTAGTTAGTTAAGTTTACGTTCAATTGGATTGTCACTGAATTCAGGTAAAACACAGTACTGCACATGGCCTGACTACATCATTAGAAATAACATGGGACAGTAAACCAATAAATGAAACAGGATTATGTAAATTATTACATGTTTATATTCATAAGAACCAGAATTGAAAGTCAAACATTACAGCTCTTCTTAAATGTCTAAGTTCTGTAATTTTTGCCTTGGAGATAACATCTGATTTTGGAGAGGAAAATGTCAAAAAGGTAAAAAAGTGTTTTTGTTCACCGATAAATGATGACATCATATTCTGGGGTAACTCATTACTGAGGAAAATAGTGATTGTTGCACTGAAGTACATAATCAGGATAATATGTAGCATCCTTTCCAGAACCACTTGTAGACAGTTGGGCATACTGCCAACAACCTTATAGTATGAAGTTTGTTGTCAACAACCAATTACAGTTTTAAACCAACAGTAACAATCAAATATAATGTAACAATGAGAAACAGTTCACATTATTCAACAATCAACCATAGTGTACTGCAGAAAGGAATGAGGTATTCAGCCATAAAAGTCTTTGACCACTTACCCAGTGTGTGTGTGTGTGTGTGTGTGTGTGTGTGTGTGTGTGTATTTTGCTGCCATAGGTGAGAATTGAAATCTCCCCAGTACCCTCCTCCCCCTCCCCCACTCCCCACTCCTCAACCACCAACAGAGAGAGAGAGAGAGAGACAGAGAAAGATCATAGCTAAGTATCAATCACTGAAAATTCAGAAAAACACAACTTAAGACAATCATGTAAACAGTGAGCATATTGTATATTTTTTACTGAGAAAGTGCTCTATAGCTGTAAAAGTGACTCATTCCATATCATGATTATGATTCCTGGAACCTGGAAATAGCCAATTAAATCAAACAATGAATAATGCAGGACTGCATGAAATAGGATAGATTGCTGTTCACCACACAGAAGAGGTGTTGAGTGGCAGAGTGGCACATTTAATGATATTTAAAAGTAGACTACACTATTACACAAAGGCCTTCCTCAAAGGCAAAAAGCATACAGGCACAGCTCACAAATACATGGCTATTGTCATCTCAAGAGGTTGAGTCCCAACTGTCACAGTCAGACCTTGGTGCCTGGAGCTAAAGATAGTTGTGTGTGTGTGTGTGTGTGTGTGTGTGTGTGTGTGTGTGTGTGTGTGTGTGTGTGTATTTTGCTGCCATAGGTGATAATTGAAATCTCCCCAGTACCCTCCCCCCCCCCCCCTCCCCACTCCTCAACCACCAACATCCAATGGCTCAACAACGCAAATCTCCTTTTATACTTTTAATCATTACACTAAGAAGACCAGAAGTCCTCTCTTCATTTTCTGGGGACAGTTCTCTGTTTTCAAAATGTCTCCTCAATTCCTTTAAAACAAACTGAGACAGCAAATGTCCTCAGTTTCTTGTTTTGTCCTCAGTTTTTGAAATTTCCCAAAATAAATGAAACAGGAATATTTTTAAACTAGAACTCAACTGAATGTACCAGTGCAATCAAATCTGGGATCACTTACTGCAAGAAACAGGACTAATAAAGATGTGGGACTATTTTCTGGTGTTCATGAATTATTCCTTGAATTTAGAAATTAAGCTATACTGGTGGGAGACATGCTGAAGCATCAAACTAGATCATTTGGATAATCATGGTGTTGTTTCATTTCCATTTTAACTAAAATATTTCTAGAATGATGAATGAATTTCATCTTTTTCAGTGTCCATTTTCTTAAAATGAAATAAATAAATGATGCCTGAGTTACATTTCATATTGAGAGTTCTACAACTTTTACTATCCAAAACAATCACGCAATAGTCCACATTGTTGGCATCTGATCAGTGCTTGACATAGATGAATCAAGGTCATGTTTGTTTTAGTTTCATACTCAGTAGTGACTGCTTTACTTTCGAGGTAGGTAGAGCCAATGTGCTTACTTTCATGAGAGTAAATAAAGACATATGAACCCTTGAGCAAACATGCAGTTTTTCATAACGTGAATGGATGCAGGGCATGCTATGTACACTTGTAAAGAATAGCTGCCTTTAGGTTACCAAGGTAAACATATATGAGCAAAATCACACTTTAATCTCATTTTAATTAAACAAAAAATAAACTTACTTAATATGAGCTAAAGCACTGTTTAATTAAATGATAATGAAATAAACTTTCATTATATCACTCTGTTGCCACAGACAGATGTTACCCATTAGTAATGACCCATGCTAAGCTTAAACAGAGCAGCTGCATCAGATTCCAGCCAACCACTTATTCAATTTCTTATTATCTTGTAGACAACTGTAGACTGTGAAGGCAGCTCATAATCTGGGTCATTTTCATGCATGGATCATAAATTTTTATTTTACCTAACTCATTGTTTATTTTATATTACTGCTGCACTCTTGGATATATGACAACACAAGTTATCACTGTGTAGACTGAAGCAGTAATGAAGGAAGTTGTATGGGCTTGCAAATGTGAACCAATGATGGAATAGTGCAAAACAATTATTTGTGGTTGGTGCACTTTACACATAGGTGCACCCACTTGAGGGTTAAGTAACTTTTCTGTATGATTTTGAAAACAATTTGGTGTTTTAATTTTTCCTCTTTTTTATTTTTGCTCCTCATTTGCTCAGTTTTTTTGCTGTTTGATTTGAAATTAATTTTCTCTGGCCTTTGCCACTCTAGGTGGCCGCCTATTCTTGTCTAATGGTAGAAACAACTCTGTGAGTGTGTGTGCGTGTGTGCTGTGTGTGTGTGTGTGTGTGTGTGTGTGTGTGTGTGTGTGTTTGTGTCTATAGATGGATAATGACTTTGGTTGATAGCTAAGTCTACTTTAAAATGTACTTTACATGTGACAGTCTGCCACTCAACACCTCTTCTGTCTGGTGAGTAGCAGTGTATCCTCTTTCACAGTGTTGTAACTGATTCTTTCAGCATTGATCAAGGTGGAATATTGGTTAAACTATTGGATTTGCATTAAGTAAAACTGAGGTTCATATTCTCATCTGGCCATCCAGAAGTAGCTCCTCATAGTTCCCCTAAATTGGCTAAGATAGGTGTAATGCTGTTCCTAAAGGAACAGTTACCCAAGCTTGTATTTTGCCTTTAACGATCTCATTTTCTACAGTTTACTGATCCCAAGTGTTCCTTTATTCTTTCCTTTTTGCATCTTCAGCACATTACGTAAGGAGGAGATTCCCTCATGTAAGACAGGGATAAAATCACCTCTTTCAGGCAACAAGAAAGGCAGAGCCTTAGAAAAGCATATACTTAACAGAATACATGAACAGTGAAATGATGTGTAAAGTAGCAGACCAAGAGACACTACACTGAAGTAACCAATACCACTTGTACTAAAGAACCTATCCACATTTTATCTCACTACATAAAATATTCAAACTCATGGATTTGTGTATTCATTTATGTTAATTACTAGTTGTTAGCAGGGGTCAATCAGGTTGCTGCCCTAGCTGGCCACCCAGGTCACCTGATCTGTCAGTGTGCAATTACTTTGAGTGGGGCACCCTCAAGTCTAAGGTGTATCACAAAAAGAACTGCAGCAGAACATCTCAGATGAGACAGCAGCAGTTCCAGCAGTCCAGCTTTGGTCTGCCTTCAGCAACTTGCTGAGCAGGACCCAAAACTGTCAAGAGATGAATGGCGTTCACTTTCAACATCTGCTATAGTCAGGTTAGTACTGTATGTCCTTTCCTCTGTTATGTTTCTTTTTACCCTGGATCTCTCTTCTTTGGGTCATTTTATTTGCCCTGCCCTGCAGTTGGGTACCTGAGCCCAAAGCGGTCAGTCTGTCATGGAAGCGAGATTATTTCGGTTATGATACATAGTCACTGACAGAGTCAGTGCACACACTGCTGCAGAGTGAAAATCTCATTCTGGAAATTTGTTTTAGTTTCTAACTTATGTTTAACTCTGTTTGCACATATCTGCTCCACTAAATTGTTTATGTGGCATGCCCTGTATTAATGTGTAAGACTTGATTGTTAAATAAATTTAGCTCATTCATTAGCATAATTATATGCATATCTCTTACTGTGGACTGACATTCCCCCAATGGTAGCCCAGTGAAGAAGATGAACATTGAATAGACAAGCAAGTGCCAAGTAACAAAGTCAGCTTCAATAGATAACATTCTAGAGGGGCAACCAAATGGTGCAATGGTCAGTGCAAATAGTGACCTCTGTACTCACTTGGCTCCAGTCGGTGGAGTATTTACTGTTTACCGGGTTTTGGGTCACTTATACAGTTATGAACATTTTGCCTGCTATTATCCTCACCTCAACCACACTCCACTCAAAGTGGGGTTGCCACCATATTTGCCACAGCAACTGGAATTGTGGTTTAAAATGTTGGAACTTTCCTTCACTGCTTATGGCATGGACAGTGACAAAATGTAATTCATACTTACTGTCAATGTTTTGGCTGTCCATACCTTAATTTTGGTGTCAGACATCATTCATAACACACCTCAAGAATGTAAACGTCAAAATCTGAAAGACATGTTTTGCAAAGAGTGCACTAATCTCTAGATCAACGTATTCAACAAGTACTGCACAGTGAAGTGATCAGCAATAAATCACTTTCTTTTTTTTTGTGCCATTTAAGTGCTTTTGTTATGGAAGATAAAGTAACAGATAGAACTTTGTGGTGTAAAGGTGTCAAAGTGGAGCCTTGTCAAGATGAATGAGGATGGGCATCAGAAGGAATAGGTAACCAATAAGGTTGTAATAAGAACAGGAGATCTGCAAGATAAACATGAAAAAGCATATCTCTGTAATGGATACACAGGAACTGAGTGCCTTCTTTTCACTACTCTGGACATGTCTCTGATGATATTGTAACCACATTTTCCACTGGTTGCCTAAGGCATCAGTGATAAATCATTTTCATAGTTTTGGTGCCATTTAAGTGCTTAAGCTGAAGTAAAGCATAGCCTGTATGCAATCCATACCCAAATGAAATGATGGAAACTCCAGGTTGGAGTTTCAACAATGTAAGAAAAAGTAGATTGCTATTTACCATAAAGATGACACATTATGTTGCAGGCAGTTAAAAGACACTTCCACATGAGGTTTTGGCCACAGTCTTCATCAGAAAAAGAAAGAGAAAAACACACACCACTCATTTATACAAGCAAGCACACCTCATGTACACATGACTGCTAATTCCAGCAGCTCAGACCAAAATGCAGCTGTCATGTGGAATGGAAGCAGCAATCTGGAGGGGGTGGGGAAAGGGAAGGGACAGACTTATATGGGTAGGGGAAGAGAGGAGCACTTGTTGGCAGAGTGTGCAGATACTAGATTGCCAACAGGTGCAGCATCAGAAGGTTGTGGGGCCGAGAGATGGGGAAAATGGGTCGAAAAAGGAGAGAAGCAGGAAAATATTGGTGGTGCACTGGCAGAGGACAGCAAACAACAAAGGTAGGAAACAAAAATGGAGAGAAGGTGATAATATGACGGGGTGGAAATTTTTGGATGGTGTGGGAACAGTATGTTACTGTAGGTTGAGGCCAGGATAATTACGGGAGTGGAGAATGAGTTATAATGATAATTTCTGCACAGTTCAGAAAAGCTGGTGGTGGAAGGGGGACCCAGAAGGCTTGGGTAGTGAAGCTGCCATTGAAATCAAGCATGTTATGTTCAGCTGGATGTTGTGCCACAGGGTGGTGGTGGACAGCTGGTTGGTAATCATATGAATATAAAAAGCTGTGCAGTGTGTGTGTGTGTGTGTGTGTGTGTGTGTGTGTGTGTGTGTGTGTGTGTATTCTTGTTCCCCACCTTCTTTGTTTGCTGCCCTCAGCCAATTCAGTCATGTGTGCATGAAGTGTGCTCGCATGTGTGAATAACGAAGATTGTGGCTGAAAACTTATGTGTAAGTGTCTTTTAATTGTGCCTGCCTGCAACTTAATGTGTCATCTTTATGGTAAGTAACAATCTATCTTTTCCTACATTGTTGATATTCCTTACCTGAATGAACTGCTTCTGCCTGAACAACAGATTGGCTTGGCATGTATGCCTTGTGAAAGAGTACCTTTTATGGATGATAGTTCTGAATGCAGAAGTAAAATAATTTTAATTTGAATAAATCAACAATAAAGTACTCATATCACTCCTCCAAACAGGTAATGGTCCACACAGCAGGATGTGTGGCATAGCCAACTGCTGATACTAGTCAAGACCACTTTCTAATGATCAATGTGTCATGCATGTGTCATGTGACGTAATCACTCAATGATGTCTGACATGCATACACAGCACCTACCACTTTCTGAGTGAGTACACATGCTACAGAATGCTGTGGATGTGCTTATGCTGTAGATGACAGAAGTAGAAGACAAAATACATGCTTGTGCCAAACAAGAGGACTCCATAGCAGTTCCACTGCTCCAAGCACCACAATGTAAACAAACAGCAGTGGACATAAAATCAGCCTGTGTGTTGTTTTCATAGCCATATCAGAGCCCAAGCAACAAAATGTGTCATACTGTGTACTGTGCCAAGCCAGCAATCAGATGTGTCCACTTCCAAGGTCACTAACAAATGTCTGCTAATCTATGTCCATCACACCAGTAGTGACAACAAATACAAATCCAAGGCTACTATCACCATAGCCATCACAAAAAGCCTGCAGCAAAATAAAAGAGTCAATTCCTTCCACTACAACCTCACCACCCAAATTATTGGCACTGTAAGCCCTCATGACACTCCTACACATCACACAACATATGGATCAGACCATTTGTTTGTCAAGGTCTTATGTATGTCACATATATTCCTAGCTGAGTGCGGTTTGGATATTAGCATGTTTCTGAATGTGCAGCACAACCAAACAAAGAACAGTATACAGTTTGCACCTGTCAATAGCTCAATTATTTCTGCCTATAGAGAGCAGGAAAGTAACTGCTGATTTTGGTTTCCCTGGCCATGTAAGTGGACTTTTGTGTTTGGAGATGTTACTGAATGCAGATTGGGGGCAAATTTCTTACATCATCATGGTATCAAAATAAAATTGCACTCTGCACAACTCTGAATGGGAACTGAAACAGTTAAAAGGCAGTTAGGCAGTGTTTCTGAATCCAAAAGCTCATCCATTACTACTCCACAACTGCAACGTCAGCAATAACTACAGCCTTATCTGTTACCAAGTCTACAGAACATCACAGTTACTGCACAGGTTCCACAACACAACCTCTGCAGCATCGGCATCCACAGCTGCAGAAACAGCAGCAGCAGCTGAAACAGCTGTTACAAAGTAACAGCCTGTGATTCTTGTGCAGTCATCTGCTCCTATGTCCACTACTTCTGGATGGGGTGTTCTTGTACAGATACAAGTGAAGTTTCAAAATTGAAAAATGTGGTGGATCCAAACTCAGATACGAAGCAGAAACCACAACAGTTTCAAGCAAAAGAGTGAAAAATCCATAGAAACTCAGCACCGATTCCCCACTGCACACAATGAATGATGCCATTGACCCACCGATAGCAGCGTTACGTACACAACAGCTGCCTAATCAGGACTCACATCATGTTCATCAAAGCATTGCTATTGGCTGCATCAGATCTGGTCATCAAGTTCACAACATATTCAGGAATGTTCCCTGAGCTCCACAGTGGGAGGGGCCGGGGGTTGGGGGGTGAGGTGTGGGGTGAGGGCAAAGGGTGTTGTGTAGCAGCAAGACTATTTTGATTGTGATACACGGTCACTGACAGAAATAATAAATACCTATGATTAGGTAACTTTATGTTTAATTCTGTTTACATATGTATGCTCTACTAACTTACCAATGTGGCATGCCCTGTATTAATATGTTTTTCTTAAATCTAGCTCATTCATTAGCATCATTGTATTGTGGATTGAAATTCCCACACTTTGTTAATGTTAATTGATATTGTTCCAGTTAGGTGCAGTCTGAGCCAGTTTTGAGGCAGAGTTGTTGATTTATATGATGAAGAAAGTTAGGCCCATTAAATGAGCTGTTGAAAATGAGATATCGCAATTTTTATTCAAAAGAGTGTCCAGGAGGAGGTCTTATAGCATTATTTCTCAGTGACATAGTTTTGTAAACATAGTGATCAGATAACCCTCAGTGCATCAATCACCAGTTAAATATTACAAATGTGACTCTCCCCTACAACTATGGCTTCTACCCGTAAAAAGCAAAGCACATAGTTATTAAGTTTATTGATTATGAATGTATCACCATTTGTAGTGGATTGTTACAACACCTAAGGTATGAAGGAATTAAGGTAATAGTGCAATGATAACTGACAATTTGTCTTCAGACCGAAATATCCTCAGTGATTAAGCAAAAGTTCACTGGAAAGATAATTACAAAGAAGATAATGTTGATGAATCGCTGGCACATCAATCAGTCAACTCTGTTGAAGGGTTATAAAATTAGGCCTTGACATTGGCTTCAAACTGGAAGGCCTGAAATAGTAACCTTCTTAACTCAAATAATTTAGGAGTAAAGGAGACCATTCACTGAATAGCAGAAACATTGAGTCATCGACAGGCACACAAAAAAGAGAAAGACAACTTGCTAGTTCTCTGAATACGAATAAACCCTTTCTGGAGCACACAGAGACATGCACACTCACACACATATGCCTATGCCATGAAGGGACACAGGTATGTGTGTGTGTGTGTGTGTGTGTGTGTGTGTGTGTGTGTGTGTGTGTGTGTGTGGGTGTGGGTGCACCTATTTATGACTCAATGCTTCTGCTGTTTTCCTTAAATTATTTACATTCTACCATAACATTCCTACCATATTTGACTTTCTTAATTGCCTCTGCATTTGGCATAAGGGTGGTGAGCAAATCCTCAGTTGACATAGTGCAAATATTCAGTGACAGCACTTGCACAAAGTCTAAGAGCCACAAAATGTTGGGAAAGTTTTCAAAAACACATGATCAGTTTTATTATAACTTGGAAAATATTTACTTCTGCACATCATACATTACCTGCAATGCTCAAGTTTGCTCAAGGAAACAAATTAAGCAGACACTGAGAAAGATGATGCTTCACTATACTTACAGGACAAAGTTCACAATATTGGCCCTCATAACTGGTGGAGTCACAAACACATTTTCCACAGACACATTTTCCTCTGTCTGAGCAGATAGGTCCTCCTCCTTTTGGAATGCAGTTATCCAGTCTTTCACTGCAATCACATTTTTCACCTGACCAACCAGCAAGACAAGTGCAAGAACCGCAGACACATAATCCTTGATTCTCCCCTGAACAGAGCTGTCTGTTTGCTCCTCTTTTGCAGGAATAATTGTCACACTCACAGTATTTTCCATAAATGACCTGGAAAGTAATTTATAACAAATCATACATTCTAAAAAATTGGAATTCAGAAGAAAATCGCAAACACTTCCAAATAAGGGTGGGGAAGAGGTACATGATGTTGATACTATAAGTACCAAATGAAATTATGATAGTATTTCCCAGAGTACTGAAGATAAGGAGACAAATAATCACAGACAAAACTGAAAACAGTGACAGGCATCTTAAGTAAACATGAATGATATCAAGTTTTACACAACGAACCCCTATGTCTGCTGTAATGTCGCAGAAATAGTATATATTATGCTATGTGAAAAAGAAGTTATTTCAATAGTGTATAGAATTTGACTAAAATGCTTTATTGTTGTTGAACACATTAAAATATCCTCCTGTTTCAGTAACTTTTCATTATTTACATGATATATCTATTTAATATTCAGCATTCTTCTGTAGCACCACATTTCAAAAGTTTCCAGTCTCTTCTTGTCTTAACTCATTGTCCATGTTTCACTTCAATACAAGGCTACACTCCAGACAAATGTTTTCAGAAAAGACTTCCTAATACTTAAATTTATATTTGCTGTTAACAATAAAGCTTTCCTTGCCTTTGCCTTTCTACATTTTATATCCTCTCTATTTTTGCCATCATAAATTTTTTCACTGCCCAAACAGCAAAACTCATCTATTTCTTTTAGTGTCTTGTTTCCTAATCTAATTCCCTCAGCTTTGTCTGATTTAATTTGACTATGTAAATTCCAATGCTCTTGGTTTACTTTTGTTAATGTTCATCTACCCTATTTTCAAGACACTGTCAATTCTGAGCATTATATCATAGGAGATACCTCAGATTATTTGTCAATGCTATAATTATTCCCTAAGGCAAATATAATTAATTTAACATTGTGGAAAATTTTTTCAAAATCAAGCTTTATGCAATTATTTTGCTTCTTTGTCGCGACTATACATGATCAAAGGGACATTTATTTTACTAACATTTTTCTAAATTACAGCTGAAAATTACTGGGCTTGCACACATGACAATTTATATTATCACATACATTTATTATTTAAGCATCTATACTGCTATGAAATTAAATAAAAAGGTAAAGTACAGCATGAAGACATTCTTCTAAAGATTTTGTGAGGCAAAGAGACTACAACTGCTTTATCAGAAGACTAGAGAGATTATGACAACAGGAGTTAAAACATTTATAAATAGTTCACTGCACACTGAAAGAAGCAACAGAGATTTAAAATGCTACAGACAGATAAAGGGTAAAATATGTAAAAAATATCAACAACGATATTGGGCGAAGCAGGAAGAGAGTAGTAGGAATAAGAGTATAATAATAGACACAAACATGTTTGAGAGTCAGTTGTCATATTTCATAATCTGGGAGCAATGGTGTTTGGCAGAAGATACCAAAATCAAATTTAGCAGAGAAGTAACTAAATAAATCTATGTATTTTAGCCCCCTACCATGTTGCATCACAGGACATTTTATTTTTCTGAGACTGGAAGTTTGGTTCTGACTAATTCCTTGATTAATAGCTTGCAGTGATACTAAATGAGGAGAAAAGATTCACAAGTCAGCTGACAGATCAACTTACATATCACCTTTCCCATCATTTGTGGACGTTCTGTCAGCCAGCTGACTGGAAATTCATGTCTACAATTTTATGATACTGGTGTCACAACCATCAGGCTATCTGTAAATATGAATTATCACAAAAAAACTGCCTGTTTAGGCTAGGCCCAGACCTAGGGGGCAGAGGGGATCTGAGGGCCTATGACAGACCAGAAGATTTTTTTTTTCTTTTTTCAACTGACACATTCAGTCTGCTGACAGATTTAATGAAGTCAGCAGTACTTTCTCTCCTGTACCATTTCTGAGTAGCACTTACAGCCAACAGCTGCTATATATTCAACTATTTGTCTTCCCTACAATTTTTGCCCTGTACTGTGTCTTCTAATACCATAGATACTACACCATGATGACCTACCACATTCACTATATATTCTTTTCCACATCTATCCTACAGAAAACTCTTCATTTTTCATTAGTTCATAAAATTTTCAGCATTTTTTTTTTCTTTTTAACACCACATTTCAAATGCTTCCGTTCTCTTCTTTTGTTTTCCAACAACCCAGGATGCGCTTCCTGTGCAGCAGACATGTTGTTGTTGTTGTTGTTGTTGTTGTTGTGGTCTTCAATCCTGAGACTGGTTTGATGTAGCTCTCCATGCTACTCTATCCTGTGCAAGCTTCTTCATCTCCCAGTACATACTGCAACCTACATTCTTCAGAATCTGCTTAGCACATTCATCTCTTGGTCTCCCTCTATGATTTTTACCCTCCATGCTGCCCTCCAATACTAAATTGGTGATCCCTTGATACCTCAGAACATGTTCTACCAACTGATCCCTTCTTCTAGTCAAGTTGTGCCACAAACTCCTCTTTTCCCCAGTTCTATTCAACACCTCCTCATTAGTTATGTGATCTACCCACCTAATCTTCAGCATTCTTCTGTAGCACCACATTTCAAAAGCTTCTATTCTCTTCTTGTCCAAACTATTTATCGTCCATGTTTCACTTCCATACATGGCTACACTCCATACAAAAACTTTCAGAAACGACTTCCTGACACTTAAATCTATACTCGATGTTAAGAAATTTCTCTTCTTCAGAAACGCTTTCCTTGTCATTGCCAGTCTACATTTTATATCCTCTCTACTCCAACCATCATCAGTTATTTTGCTCCCCAAATAGCAAAACTTCTTTACTACTTTAAGTGTCTCTTTTGTTAATCTAATTCTCTCAGCATCACCCGACTTAATTCGACTACATTCCATTTTCCTCATTTTGCTTTTGTTGATGTTCATCTTATATCCTCCTTTCAAGACACTGTCCATTCTGTTCAACTGCTCTTCCAAGTCCTTTGCTGTCTCTGACAGAATTACAATGTCATCGGCGAGCCTCAAAGTTTTTATTTCTTCTCCATTCACTGATATCCTTTCACCCTGAATTTTAATTCCACTCCTGAACCTTTGTTTTATTTCCAGTATTTCTTCTTCAATGTATACATTGAACAAAAGGGGAGAAACTGTGTAGCCCCACATTATGCACTTCTCTCTTGGTTTTCGATTTTATTGCTTCTGGCTGCATTAGTAATACTTATTATGTGTTACCCACTTTTCCATAGCTTTTCTGAGCATTTCAGACATCTTGCACCATTTTATATTTCATAACACTTTTTCTAAGTTAACAAACTTACAAAAGCATGTCCTTTTTCTTAAATCTCTGCCATGATTGCAGTGGCATTCTTCGTGGTCTACCAAGCAAAATGGCAATGTAAGCCTGCCAGAAACATTAGTTTCATCAGTGACAGTTACTTACAATATGACACAGTGCCATAACTGGAAACCTTTTATGTTTATTGACCTGACCATGGACACCCACAAAGTTATACACACATGTGGGAACATTAGCATCACCAGCCAGAGAAAATAACTCTCAATCTTATCTCTGACAGTTGATGGTTGCAGTTTAGTTTGATCTGTGACTTGAATGTGTTATGTCATGCATTCTTGTATATATTGAGTTTCTATAAAATAAAGACAGTTGCATACTCACTAGTACCATGTTGTCTTTCATTCACTATCAATATGTACTGGAGCTCTACACTGATGACCCCCGATTACTGATCACACAGTATTTTCGTGCTTTACTACCAAGGTGGTTACCAAGCAATGACAGTGCAGTCATTATCGCCCTATGCTGCTATGCATTTCATGTGAAGTGGCATTAATTTTCCTGCTTTCTTGTTTTATGTGCCTCTCTATGACATATAACATTTATCGTATGTTCAATGCATCAAAGTACTGTGCAATGACAATGCAGTCATTATTGCATTATGCCACTATGCATTTCATGTGAAGTGGCATTAATTTTCCTGCATTATTGTTTTACATGCCACTCTAACATATTACAATTACCATATGTTCAATGCATCAAAGTGTGTTTGTACTTGAAAAACTGACAACTGTGTATTGTACTGACCACCCAGAACATTTTCAGTGTTCTGCTCTCCATCTCTGCAAGAGATGACTTGTTGGACATGGATGTTTGGTACTCCACAATTTCACAATTTCACATCCAATATCCTCCAAGGGATTTAAATTCAGATACAAAGTATCATTACAATGCTGGACAGAGACATGCTATCCAACTAGTTAGACAGCATGCTCTTATCAATGCTAATGTTTTGCACAGTGTCTGGATAGTGAATGTTTTATGATTATGTCTTTTAACCAGTTGAACAGTACTCAGACATTATTTTCCACCCTACTACAGTATTTTGTTTAACTGACAATTTGTAACTGATGCAGCCACATTGCCTTACTGCAACCTCCACTCACCTCGTGACAGCAGGAACCCAAACTCTCACGAATGCAACTGACTGTCACCAAGCACAACACCCTCATCACCACACCATCCCAGTAGGCCAAGGTATCACAACTTTGCTCAACCATCATTGGTGTCCCTTCCTCACCATAGCAGTCAACTGATGCATCATGCGTCCACCCAAATGACACTGATACAACATGATTCAGCCCGATCACTACCTCGCGAGGGGACGACACTTCCCAACAGGTCTGCTGAACAGCAAAACAACTTGTGCAGCAGACATCAATCTCCTGCCAAGTGCCACACATATATGCTGGCTCCACCAGCATTTCAGCTCTTCCACAGCCAAGCACCAATGGCCATGCACACATCACCACCATGTTGCATGACCCACACCACACCAGATGCAACAACACCCCCATCAACATCATACTGCAGTATTTGTGCTACCTGGAGAGCAATGTTACTGCACTGAACAAAACGTTCCAGCAGCATACCATAGTTCCACTGAAATCTAATGGGCAACTTGTTACACAATATCTGTCCCTCTTGAATGGCTGCAACAGCATGTACATTTCACCAATGATAGCTGGCCATCTCCACTGCTCACCCATCCCCTCTGGTCAGCAAATTCCTCAAGGATCCACCCAGTGCACACATACCAGGAGATACATCTTACCCACATCCCCCTTCCATGCTCACCCATGCAGGTCACGCCATCCATGCACCCATTTCTGTGATTATCATCTCTAAATCCTGCACAAGGCTACCCTCGCCAACGTTTTCACTCCCCCCTACCCCAACCTCCCGGTTGCCCAGTTGTGTCGGTTGTCACCTCCACGCCATTCTCCACACTACTGTGGGACTGGGGGGAGTTGGAGGAGAGGTGGGGGGGGGGACTCTGTGGGAACATTAGCATCATTGAGTAGATAAAATACCTTTCAGTCTTATCTCTGATGACAGTTGCAGTTTACTTCGGTCCATGACTTGAGTGGGTTATGTTGCGTATTCTTGTATGTATTGAGTTTGTATAAAATAAACTGTGTTGCATACTTGTTACCACTCTGTCATCTATCACTCACCATATCTATGTACTGGAGGGTTAGCCCATGTGGATGGGCTGCAGAAAACATTCCAACTAAGTAAGGGGCTCCGATACCAGCATGGACACACCTGCTGCCAAAAGGGATTGGCCGACATCAGCCTGTTTTATCTGCATTCCTCATTTATAAGTTAAAACACTTTTTTTTCCTAATACTCTTATTCAAATATTAATGGTAATATTACAATAGTGTGCATATGTTACACAAAATGTCAAGTTTAAATAAACAGAAATCCTCTTCGAAACCTTATTATTCAGTTCATACTATTTACTTTTCTGATGGTATTGTAATAACTAGTTTCACTAGAAATGCAATAGTTCAAAAATTACACTAATTATAAAATTTCATACAGCCAGCTATCCATAAAAACACTGTGAACTAATACATTAAATCTAAAGGAAAGACCCCATTCACTACAAAGAGTAATTTTCCCTGATTTCAGTAATGTAATTATATTTGCCCAAACTTAATTAGTTTCTCAGATATTTAATTAAAAATTTCAACTAGCCCAAACTTTCTGAACAGATTATGACCAAAGTACCATAACATTCAGGGATTTAGTTACATACTTTTGTTAACCTGAAGTTTCTGCATCAAATGACACTCATATTATGTAACAACCTTCACTAATTGAAGACCTTCATAACTTCCAGTAACTAAATTTCATCATTCAGTATGGATGCCATACTTGTCATCCAGTGAATCCTAATGAACATTCATTGTTATGTTATGACTTATAGAGATGAATTTACAAGGTTTGCAGCACACCAGCACAAACCAGTCCTTTTCAGAAATGTTATTAATCACTAGCTGGCAACACAAGATACAGTAAACACATAACCAACACACAGTGAACAGTGAAAGTGAGACGTTCAGTTGAAATGTATTTGAAAAATGCTGAAAATTGAACATCCTGGTGTGCACAAACCAACTAAGTACAACTCCAGGGCAGCACATGTTGATTAATATGATCACAAATTTCCACAGAAGATGCTTCATAAATAAAGAGGAGTGAAATGCATTTATCACAAAACAAGCAGTCTTTCATTTGTTTTCACAGATGGACCACATCTCCAAAAACATTGAAGCAACTAAGAAACAACAGAAAACATAAAAAAATGACAGTATTAGTGTTTAGTATACAAATCTGTGATGAGTGCATGGATAGGGAGCACACGGTGATGTTTGGTTTGTTGTTAATGAGAATGAGAGAAGCTGAAACTCAGTGCCTCACTTGATGAGATACTGTGGACACATTCAAGATTTAAAATATTGGCACATTGTTTTGTGATCAACAACTTTATACCATTACTTATTCTGAATTGTCAGCCAAAGTCCACTGATGAAAATTACTTCCAGTATTACTACATCATAGTCGATGGTTGGAGAGACAACATCATTGTTACAGGTAGTCTGCGAAAACTAGTTACAGATGTTTGCCACTGATGAATCATGTATACAGATGGTGTTAACCCCCTCAGTATCAGTTAAGCCCTGAAGACGGTGCACTGAAGCACCGAAACTGGTAGCCATATAATAAATAACATTGTAAGGATGGCTGTAGGTGTTCCATTTTATCACATAAGTGAACTGCTGAAGTCCCTCAGACCTCTAATCACAAGGACGGACATACAAAAAGTTGCAAAACAGTTCCCCACTCAGCACCCAGCATCAACCCAGCCCTGAAAAACTTAACTATATCCTACATCAGGATTTTGAATATGTACTCTCAAGCATGGAAATGACCACCATCCCACTTACAACCTATCTAATCCCTCTGAAAGTGGTGTTCTGCAGCTCACCAATTCTGCATTATATGCTAATCCATCCTTATGACGCACCTACTCCCAGTGCATTGCACATGGGTCATAACCACACTGGAAACCCATGTGGAAAACCTGTGTATACTGTCCAATATGGTCACCCAGCACACCTTACTCCAGACCTGTAGCAGGCATAACCTATCCTTTCACAATTAGGGCCATCAGTGAAAACAGTCCTATAATATACCAGCTCTGCTGTAACTTCTCCACAGTATTTTATGTGAGTATGGCCACCAACCAGCTGTCCACCAAAATGAAAAACCACTGCCAAACTATGACCAGTAGTAGAGTTGACCACTCAGTGGTGAAACATGCTGCTGAAACCAACATGCCTGACTGAATGACTGGTACACAATTCATGCCCTCTGGATCCTTCCCTCCAACAACTTCTCTGAATTATGTAGATATGAGGGTAGGCTGAAAAGTAATGCACAAATGCTTGTATAACATGACCTAAATAACTTTGAGGAATGTGCCAGGTTGCACGTGTGCAGTTTGAATGTGTTGCAATCACCCGGTATATTTTGCATAGAGGAACTATGGAGACATTTTCTAGTGCTGCATTAATGCATGTTAAACAGCGTGGTGCTATCAAATCTTTAATTGATGAAAATGTGTCTCTGACTGAGACTCATCATCATTTATAGGCTGTTAGTTGATGATGCTATTGTCAGGCCTACTATAACTCAATCAGTAACAAAATTTCATGGTTGTGAGTCTGGAAAAGCCATAACTGTTGGTGAAATATGCAGTGGGCATTTGATCACTACCACAGAGAGTAAACATCAAAAACTCATGGATGGCTTGATTCAATATGACCGTCAAATCACTCAAAAGCATATCACATGCCATATTGGAACATCCAAACATCCAAGGAATGTGTCAGCTACATTACTGAACAATTAGGATACCATAAAATCTGTGCAAGATGGGTGCCATGCCATCTAAAAGATGAGAACAAATGGCAATGATTGTAATGCTGCGAGTAACATTTGTAGTGATATAATGACAAAGGAGATAACTTCCTTTTAAATACTGTGATGGCGAACAAGTCAAGAATCCATCATTATGATCCAGAAGATAAAAGACGGAGCACTGAATATCATCTATCTTCTGCTTATACAAAGAAGTTCAAAGCACAGTCACCTGCAAAAAATGCTTTTGAATGTTTTTTGGGACACTTACCAAATTTATGTAACTCATTATCTGGCATGGGAGGGGAATGGCAAATTCTTCTCAGTACCTAGAGACTCTAAAACATCTCCAACATTGTGTTTGCTGTGTTAGGGGCTTGCGCCAATAATCTTGCAGAATGACAGCACTTGTCAACACACCTTATGCGTAACTGAAAAGGTTCTGTGAAACCTGAAGATTGAACCAATTCCACAATCTCCTCACTCCCCTGATCTTGCACCTTGTGATTTTTATTGTTTTCCTCTACTCAAGAAAGACATTACACCTCAGACATAAGGACAGAAGCTTCTACAGTCTCTATCATTGACTGCATCACTATAATCACAAAGTTGGCAATCTTCCTCAGACATTCTTGGTTTTGAGAAAATTTGAAAGAATTTTTCAGTGATTCAATGAAAAAAACACACATTGGGAGAAATGTGTTAGTTTTAATGGTGACTATGTTGAAAAATAAATTTATGATTTTGAATCTTAAGAATTATACTTTAATGTCATTTTCGCCCAATCTTCCTAATAGTTTTTGTTTGTGTTCTACAAGCATGTGTGCATTACCTTTCAGCCCACCCTCTTAGGCTTTGCCTTTGCAACAAATCCTTGGATCCTGCAGTCCTTCTGGGCCCAGTCTTGCCCCTGCCTCAGACACATCTTAACCCTTGCCCTATGGTCCTAACTTCACTCATCCTGCCCTCACATATTCCTCTCCACAGTCTCCCTCTTCCTCTGTTCTCTCTTACCCTCTCTGACCAATCCTCAATGTCATTGTGCACTGTGCACAAATCTGTGGCAGGAATGAACTCACCAGTGACACAACTGTGACCCATGTAGCTGCTACCCCTCTCCGGCAGCCATCAGCCACTGTTGTCTAGCCCTCCCTCCAGCTGGCTGTCTCCTCTCTCCACCTTGCCCACTCCAACTGACACGACACAACCCCTCACCCCAGCCTAGTGCAACGCCAGGACAATGTAGCTGAGCAGGTGTACATTTCCATATGTGATCTCTTTAGTTCTGAAGAAAAATTTGTCCAAAAGCTGGCAATGTTCCTATTGACTTCTCAACACCTCATGATGGTAACAGAAAGTATACAACATGTAAATGAGCAAATGTAAAGTGGCATTAATTTAATGTAAATATAAACCTTAAGCATTTATTTCATATGCCATTGGTATAAGTCAGTGTCACTAACCAGTGTTAAATTACAGAATCTTAAGCAACAGATTAGTCAAGTAAGTTAGCCAGACCCTTAAACACATTATAAAAAAAATTCAAACTGTATAATTACAGCCAGTTGCTTATATCTGTTTCTTGCATGTGTAAAGTAAGCAGCTAATGACAGAATTATTATCAAACATAAGGACAAAAGCTTCTACAGTCTCTATCATTGACTGCATCACTATAATCACAAAGTTGGCAATCTTCCTCAGACAATCAATTTTCACTCACACTGAGGTGCCAAGAGTCATGGGATACCTCCAAATATTGTGTCAAACTTCTTTTGTCTGGCATAGTGCAGCAACTCAACATGATTTGGACACAACAACTCTTGGAAGACCCCTGTATAAATATTGAGCCTTATAACCTCTATGGCCATCCATAACTGCAGAAGTGTTACCAGTGCAGGGTTTTGTGCATGATCTGAGCTCTCAGTTATCTCGCATAAATATTTGAAGGGACCCGTGTCGGGCGACCTAGGTGGCCAAATGATTTGCTCAAATCATGGTGGGCTGGTGTGGTACATTGTCACCCATGAAAATTCCATCACTGTTTTGGAATATGAAGCCCACAAATAGCTGCAAATGGTCTCCAAGTAGCCGAACATAACCATTTCCAGTCAGTGATCAGTTCAGTTGGACCAGAGGATTCAGTCCATTCCATGTAAACACAGCCCACATCATTGTGGACCCATCACCAGCTTGCATGGCAACTTGGGTCCATGATTTTGTGGGGTTGCACCACACTTGAACCCTACCATTAGCTCTTACCAACTGAAATAAGGACTCCTCTGGCCAGACCACAGTTTTGCAGTCATCCAGGGTCCAACTGATATTGTCATGAGCCCAGGAGAGGCACTGCAGGCAATGTAGTGCTGTTAGCAAAGGTGCTCGTGTCAGTCACCTGCTTCCATAGTCTTTTAACATCTAATTCTGCTGCACTGTCCTAACAGATTCATTCACTGTACATCCCACACTGGTTTATTCAGTTATTTCACAAAGTGTTACTTGTTTGTTAGCACTCACAACTATACACAAAGCCGCTGCTCTCAGACATTAAGTGAAGGTCATCGGCAACTGCATTGTCCATTGTGAGAGGTAATGCTAGAAATCTGGTATTGTTGGTACACTCTCAGAATATTGAATACCCAAAACAATTTCAAAATGGAATGCCCCATACATCTAGCTCCAATTACCATTCCACATTTAAAGTCAGTTAATTCCCATTGTCCAGCCACAATCACATCAGAAACCTTTTCACATGGATCACCTGAGTACAAATTACAGTTCTGTCAATGCACTGTCCTATAAAACCTTGTGTACGTGACACTACCACAATTTGTATATGTGCATATCACTATCCCATGACATTTGTCACCTAAGTACATGCATTAAAAAAGCCATAAGTGCCATTCAATATTAGTTTTTTTTAATTGTAATTATTTAAATTGTAATTATTTAAATTAATAAAGAAAATATCTGTTCTTATCATGATCTGAAAACTATTTAGTAACTGAGATGTGGTCATATGAGCCATGAAGGTGACATGGTATTCAAAATCTTCATTACAAACTTTTTCATGTCTCATAAGCACTTTACTTGATTTCAGGCACTGTGAAATTTAAGGCTTACCTCAGATGGATCTTTCCTAGTCTTGCATTCACAAATTCCACATTTACATATGCCAGCACCTGAGCACAAAAGACCTGTTACATTTGAGTAGCAGTCACTTTGATCTACTGCTGCGGTACTGTTCCTTTGACATTCACAGCGTTTCCCAGATCGAGAAGACTCACATACACATATTCCACATTCTAGTCTTCCACCATTATTACAGGCATCAGGGGATCCCTTTGGCTGGAAATAAATATGAAAGGAATGCATATTAAAACATTTGCATCCATCTCTGTAATACAGCTCCCAGAAGCAAATGTAAGGTAGATGGCATGTGTTATGAACTGTAAGCATTGAAGATCAACTGTAAGCATTGAAGATCTACTTAATTTAGTCTGATGATGAAAATGCAGAAAAAATTATACATATATTTCCAAATGCATTATAGTTAAATGAAAATTGATGATTTTAGATTATTATAACAATAATGGAAATTCCTAGATGTAAAGATACATAAAATAAGAGAAAAGCAACTACTTACCTACAAATTACTAGTGCATGATGTACAGAAAAATGTACTATAACACAGTTAACATTAGCTTTCAAGCTCTTGCTCTTGTTCTAATAAGAGTACATACATCCACAAACACAACCGTACAGACACCCAAAGGTACACACTTGTAGTACCAGTGAGATTGATAATTGAATACTGTGTCTCAAAAACAGTTACCTGTGTATATAGATGTGCAGAGGGGGTAGGTAAGGACATACAAGGCAAGGAAGGGGGTAGAAGGGTAGTGTGTGTTTTTGATTGTGTGTTTCTGTGTGCCACACATCAGTTGTCTACAGGTAAGTGCTTGCAGTTTCCTTATCTTATGTAAAATTATCTTTATGTATGAATGGTATCTTTTATTTGTGCATTCATTTACTCACTATCAAATATAACAAAGAGTTTGGCTGCTTTGAGCACATGTAAATTTTTAAGTAATTTTTAATGAATGAACCATCAGCCTAATAACAGAGGGTCTCCTCACAGCAATGGAATATCTATACATTTCATTATCTATCCTCTATTGAATACACAATGATGTTGCAAAAAGTGACTGAAATTTTTGAAAGACATACAGTGGAAGATAAAAGGGTTGCTTTGAGATGTGAAATAGCAAAGGCACCAAATAAAAACCTAGGAAAAGGAGATGAAACCCTATAGGAAACCTTGACTAACATATCAGGTATTAAATTTAATTTATGAACAGAAAATATATGAAAACACTGCAGGAATACAGACATCTAAAACACGGGATTGACAAAAACTGTAAAATTGCAAAACAGAAGTGGCTAGAAGAGAAATGCTAAGCTGTGTGTAGAAGCATGTGTGACTACATGAAATATAGATGCCACATATAGGAAAAATAAAGAACATTAGAGAAAATGGGAGCAGACATTTGCAAGAGTTCAGGTGACAAGCAAATAAAATGCCAGGAAGGGAAAGCTTTTCTATTGATGTTTTATTTGTCCAGTTTCATCACGCAACACAAACTATACAAATGATATTAGACACATCAGAATAAGGACGCAGATACACAAAGGGTTTCAAGGACTTCGCATCAACTGTCTAGGAGTAATACACTCCTGGAAATGGAAAAAAGAACACATTGACACCGGTGTGTCAGACCCACCATACTTGCTCCGGACACTGCGAGAGGGCTGTACAAGCAATGATCACACGCACGGCACAGCGGACACACCAGGAACCGCGGTGTTGGCCGTCGAATGGCGCTAGCTGCGCAGCATTTGTGCACCGCCGCCGTCAGTGTCAGCCAGTATGTCGTGGCATACGGAGCTCCATCGCAGTCTTTAACACTGGTAGCATGCCGCGACAGCGTGGACGTGAACCGTATGTGCAGTTGACGGACTTTGAGCGAGGGCGTATAGTGGGCATGCGGGAGGCCGGGTGGACGTACCGCCGAATTGCTCAACACGTGGGGCGTGAGGTCTCCACAGTACATCGATGTTGTCGCCAGTGGTCGGCGGAAGGTGCACGTGCCCGTCGACCTGGGACCGGACCGCAGCGACGCACGGATGCACGCCAAGACCGTAGGATCCTACGCAGTGCCGTAGGGGACCGCACCGCCACTTCCCAGCAAATTAGGGACACTGTTGCTCCTGGGGTATCGGCGAGGACCATTCGCAACCGTCTCCATGAAGCTGGGCTACGCTCCCGCACACCGTTAGGCCGTCTTCCACTCACGCCCCAACATCGTGCAGCCCACCTCCAGTGGTGTCGCGACAGGCGTGAATGGAGGGACGAATGGAGACGTGTCGTCTTCAGCGATGAGAGTCGCTTCTGCCTTGGTGCCAATGATGGTCGTATGCGTGTTTGGCGCCGTGCAAGTGAGCGCCACAATCAGGACTGCATACGACCGAGGCACACAGGGCCAACACCCGGCATCATGGTGTGGGGAGCGATCTCCTACACTGGCCGTACACCACTGGTGACCGTCGAGGGGACACTGAATAGTGCACGGTACATCCAAACCGTCATCGAACCCATCGTTCTACCATTCCTAGACCGGCAAGGGAACTTGCTGTTCCAACAGGACAATGCACGTCCGCATGTATCCCGTGCCACCCAACATGCTCTAGAAGGTGTAAGTCAACTACCCTGGCCAGCAAGATCTCCGGATCTGTCCCCCATTGAGCATGTTTGGGACTGGATGAAGCGTCTGCATGTCCAGCGTGAACGCTGGTCCAACTGAGGCGCCAGGTGGAAATGGCATGGCAAGCCGTTCCACAGGACTACATCCAGCATCTCTACGATCGTCTCCATGGGAGAATAGCAGCCTGCATTGCTGCGAAAGGTGGATATACACTGTACTAGTGCCGACATTGTGCATGCTCTGTTGCCTGTGTCTATGTGCCTGTGGTTCTGTCAGTGTGATCATGTGATGTATCTGACTCCAGGAATGTGTCAATAAAGTTTCCCCTTCCTGGGACAATGAATTCACGGTGTTCTTATTTCAATTTCCAGGAGTGTAGATCATGTCATAAAGAACATATTTGTTGGAGACCAAATGTTTGCCGATGCTTCCTGGCAATTCTAGGCATTCTTTATCATTCATCCACCCTGGGAAAATGAGACTGCACTGAATTAGAAAGATCTGTTAACCATGTGTGCTGTGTACCAACTAATCCAGTAAATTGACTGAGTGATTTTCAACAAGAAAACCGTAGAAATAGCTGCCTCGAAGTGAAGAAAGATATTTTAGAAGTGAATCAGGAACTTCACTTATGCTGGCCCTACTGTCTTCACACCAAGCTGGTGACTGGATTATAGGCAACACACACGGCATATGGGAGTCATGTAATGCCTACACTCTGCTGGTTCTCATGGATGTAATGGCCAAAAGGGACGCTCTGTGTTACTGAGAAGCATCAGCAAACATTTTGTCTCTAAGAAAAGTTGTTCACCATGATTTGATATATCAGCCTTAGATTTTTTATGTAAAAACTTTGAAATGCACTGTGTTTAGTATTAAAAAAAAAGATGTGATAGTAAGTAGGTATATATTCTTATAGTTTATCAACAATGGAGGAAAAGACAGATTGCTACTTAATGTAAAGAAGACACATTAAGTTGCAGATGGGTGCAATTAAAAGACACAAAAAACTTTTGGCCATATCCTTCATCAGCAAAAGAGAAACAAACGTAACTTATACACACAAACAAGCATGCATCATGCATACTTGACCACCAACTCTGGCAGCCCAGATTAGTTGATCAGTGTGTCAGTAACTGCTTAAGGACAAGCCAAAACAAAGATATAGTGATATATATACCAGCAAAATAAGTAAGCATATTAAAAATAGCTAACCATTCTTACTGTCTAAGTCTATCAGTAACTGTTCAGGTAACATTTATTTTTACATATTCAGAAATTCTTTTGCAGAATAGAAATAGTGCTTTATGAGACATGCCTTTAATTTCATTTTAAATATTGAATATCTAGTGGTTTTTACTTCCTCTAGTATCTTTGGTGTAATATGACACCAATGTTAAGAATGCTCCCCTGACAGAATGTTTTTCTGTAATGTGTTTAGTGTATATTCGATATTCTCATATAACAGTTGTGTACATTATTGATCAAGATATAGTCCACAGATAACAAAATATTTTCATAAATGAATTACCTTGCAGCGTTCAGAACACCACTTTCAGCAAGGAAAAATTAAATTAACAGGGCACAATTTTTCTAAGGCCACAACTTATTATTAGAGCTCATTTTTGAATTCTAACTACATTTATACTGTCAGTCGCTGTGTGCTCAGAAAATGATCCCATATCAGAACAGGGAGCAGAACGGTGTGCAGGTGTTCTGCTTGCTGTACAATACAATATTCGTAGACTGTATCACATGGATGAGAGCTTCTATGATAAGTTATTTACATGTGTTTCCTATTTAAAGCTGTGTCAAACCCAGTAACATAACACATATGCTGTAGAAGGCCCGGCCAGCTAAGTTAAGATGCTACACTCTTGAGAGCACAAATGTACTGTTTGGCCGTGACAGTGATGGTCTGGCCACCAGCTTGAGTGGCACTGGAAAATTTCTAATCCAGTGGTGGTTAGCAATTTGATACAAACAACTGGCCTGTGTAGGTAGCAGACAGGCAATTCCCTGTCCATTAAGTAGGCACTAAAGGACAAGATGCTTGGCCAGAGCTAACTTCTGTTATTTTTAAAAGTGAAGGAATATCCAAATATTAAACACACAATAGTAATTCAACCACTCTCTATAGAACTAATCTGAGTACACCAAGGTCACCAAGCAGTTACAATGCTTTCATCAAAATACTGATATCTGTGATATCTCTAATAATACAGAAATTAGCTTTTGAAAGCAAGCAAACCAATTGAGAACTATCTAAAGTTAATCACTAGTAAGCACTACACATGATCTTGACAGACATTGTATTGAACTGTAACTCTGCATTCTAGTTATCAGTCATGAATGCTACACAGCCAGAATCAACCTAGTGTTAAGTTAAAACATAGATGTAGTGCATACCAGTGTCAGATCATCATGTCCTCCACATGAACACTGAGTCCAGCTTTATACTTTCATCATCAATCATCCATGCAATCTAGATGTTGATTTTTTCTTTAATACTGTTCTGTATGGAAGTACACAATTAATTATTTATATGGAATTATTGAATGTAACATATGTTGTCTGGTACTGTTTAAACCAGAAAGAACTGAACTTTTACACACTGTAAATACTTTTACTGGAATAGTATAAGGGAAAGTGTGGTGGTCAATTATTAAGCAATCCCTTTTACTAAGCATTACATTTTATTAAGCATTAGATTTACCAAAGACTGTAAGTTGGAAGGGAGACAGACTGTAGCCCATTGGCATGGACCTGTATGTGATTGCACGTCTTATTGGCAGGAAAAAAACAGCTATGTTTTGGAAGTCATAAGAGCAGTTTTCAAGTGATGGTTTAACTTGTGTAACATGTGGTCACACTAGATACCATAACAATTGATGGGACTCTGAAAATATTCATATGATGTGAGGCTTAGTCAACATTCAGGAGTTGAGACATGCTGTTGAGTTGAGGTCTATGATGGGGTATTGGGAGACTTCATACATTTTTACATTAATACACAATGGTAAGCTTTATTATGGAATTTATCTTATTATGAATTATTTAAATGATTATGTAGGACCACCAACTGTGGCAGTTTCACCTGCTTTAATATTATTCGGTTGCTGATTGTTGTCCTCAGTATTGATGTACTGCATTGCTACACTGGCTGAAAAATGGGTTGAGGATTCAGACACTGACTACTTTAAATGATGTAGCTGGTAGATACACAGTTACATTTTACAGTACTTTAATTTTCGCTTTGCACAGCCCCCTAATAATACACAGTTAAATGTGTATGGCCAGTGCACTATTGTTTAAGCTTTCCATCAGCCTCATTAATAGTTTGCAGGTGAAACTCCACATACTGCTACAATAGTTTCTTGTTGAACATTTATGAGCAGTAACAACTAACCACCAAGTTTACGGTTCTTGAAGAATAATCAGGTACATATGGAGCAGACATTGTCACTGTTTTTACATACAGCCAAATTGTTTAACTCTTATTCCACAGTTAATCTGAAGCATTGTTGTTGTAATAACCAGTACAGGTTTATCATCTGAAACTTGGCCTTGGACTGACTGTCTCATGACCAAAAATCGGGTCCTTATATATCATCACAATAATAGGTGCTGAAGCTACACATTGTTCAAAGTTTAATTTACAGAAATTACAACTAAAACTTACTTTATTAAATTAACTGACTACATCAAAAAATTGGTTCTTTTTAGCAGTTTCTTCTACTATGAGGTTTAGGCTGAATTATTTGTTTAAATCACGAAATTAACAATTATAGTTATGCAAACAATACTTTGGACAAAACGGTTAATTACTTTGGAATTAACTAAGGGGTGCTTTTGCTAATACGTTTCTGAATAGAGCCAAACAGAGACTTTAAGATTACTAGCATTTCGTCTTCCAAATGTTTACAACTATTACAGAACTTATATTTGTTTATATGTCAACAATAGAATTTAAGTTATGAAACAATTACTGATTTCACCCTGTAACAAACAATACTAACTAGGAAAACTCAAAATAAATCAGAAAATCAATTAGATAAATAAAACTAAGCACAAAATGAGATCTGGTGTTAAATCCTTTAGAACTGAGGGCCAACCTTTCTCTTTTTTGAAAATACAGATTATATTCACGTTCGTTAATGGTATATTGTAGAAAGTGAAAAAATGAATTTAAGGAGGCAAGTGGCAAAACAAGAAGGGAATTAAAAATATCCCAGCTTGCTTCATCACACACCTTTAATTATTTCAAAGTGCTGCTGAATGACAAAACGATCATTTCAGTTAAAATCTTCTTGATTGACAACATTATTTAAGGCTGACATCACCTGATATAATTTATTTTATTTAACATAAGTTGCACTGTATATTATTTATTATTCACTATGACTTGCCCATGTCTGGTAAATTAGGCTGTAAGACCAATGGCAATTGATGTATATTACACAGACAAACTGCTGCAGGCTGTTAAAGCTGATGTGTGTTGCTCAACCTCTATGACAATACTGAGTCAAATATCTAATCTGAGCCATACATTTCCCAATACTAGTCTTCATCATATTCTTTCCCAGTAGGTCACATGTGGTTTGTCTCATCTGGGATAGTAAAATGCGATCATTGCTTAACTCATTTGTTCCTCTTTCCAACGGTACGTTGCAACCCGTAATCCCAAAAATTTATGAAATAGTTATATTTCCTAGAGGACCATTTTTTAGTGTTTCTTGAAGGAACATTTGCCTTGATGGTTGAAATAAATGAAAGTTGACACATATGGTTTTTCTAGTATTTACAATGAGTTTGTTTCTGGTGAACTACACTGAATGTCATTTTATAGAACTTCCTACTACTGACTGCAGTGTTTCTGGGCTGGATCCAGTGAGCAATATGCTGGTGTCATTGGGAAATAGGATGGTTTTTTGGGACTCAAATATTCAACATAATTGTCTACATAAACCAACAAGAGTAGAGGTCCTTGAATTGTGTCCTGAGGTACACCCTATTATACTGGTAATTCATTGCAAAAGAAAGAATTGTTTCTTCTTTAACTTAGAGTGTTGAACGCATATTGAACTGATAGCTACTGTCTGTGCTTTTCTTTGATGTGAATGCAAGGTAGAATAAATCTACAAAAGATACATATAAAGGATAGAAATATGAAGGCAATATTGTGAAAAAGAGAGAAGAATTGGATGTTATGAGATTGGGGTGTGATACTGTGAGAAGAATTTGATGAAGCACTAAAAGACTTAAGCTGAAACAAGACACTTGGAGTAGATGACATTCCCTATGATTATTGTGTGGACCAACCACCAAAAAACTAATGCATCTGTTGTGCAAGTTCTCCTTGCATTTCAAGAATTCCAAATAAATGAGATGCTGACAGGTGTGAATATTCCCAGAATGAGATTTTCACTCTGCAGCGGAGTGTGCGCTGACATGAAACTTCCTGGCAGATTAAAACTGTGCGCTGGACCGAGACTCGAACTCGGGACCTTTGCCTTTCGCAGGCAAGTGCTCTAACATCTGAGCTACCAAAGCACGAATCACGCCCCATCCTCACAGCTTTACTTCCGCCAGTACCTTGTCTCTTACCTTTCAAACTTTACAGAAGCTCTCCTGTGAACCTTACAGGACTAACACTCCTGAAAGAAAGGATATTGCGGAGACATGGCAATTTGCCAATCTTTGGAATGCTTTGAAATCTTATCAAGATCTGAATGAATATTTATGCAACTTCTCTGCTCAGCTCTGCTCTGCTCTCGTTGACCAACACCTTCAACCTATTACCTGCAACCTGCCCTCATATACAAAAGATACCAACCATTTCCTTCACCGACTCTCCACAGTTCCTGATCACACAATGCCCTGATCGTCACTATTGATGCCACCTCCCTGTACTATAACATTCCTAATGCCCATGGCATTACTGCTATTGAACACTACCTTTCCCAATGCTCATGGATTCCAAACCAACAACCTCCTTCCTAGATGCCATTACCAACTATATCCTCACCCGCAATTACTTCTCCTTACAAATCTGGGTATGGCTATGGGCACCTGCATGGCACCATCCTTTGCCAACCTATTCATGGGACATCTAGAGGAATTCTTCCTAAAAGCCCAGAATCCTAGACCCTTCACCTGGTTCAGAATCATTGATGACATCTTAGCTATCTCGATTGGAGGTGAGGACACCCTATCTGCATTCCTCCAGAACCTCAACAACTTCTCCCCCATTTGCTTCACCTGGTCCTACTCAACCCAGCAAGCCACCTTCCTAGCTGTTGACCTCCAACTCAAAGATGGCTACATCAGTACCTCCGTCCATATCAAACCTACTAACCACCAGCAATACCTCCACTTCGAGAGCTGCCACCCGTTCCATACCAAGAAGTCCCTTCTATACAGCCTAGCCACCCATGGTTGTCGCATCTGCAGTGATGACCAGTTCCTCTCAAAATATACCAAGGGTCTCACTGAAGCCTTCACTGACTGTAATTATCCTCCCAACCTTGTACAAAAACAGATCTCCTGTGCCTTATCTTTCCAGTCTCCCACCACCTCCCAAAGTCTCATTGTCCAGCCATAGAGGAGCATTCCCTCATAACTCAGTACCATCCAGGACTTGAGCAACTGAATTACATTCTCTGCCAGGGTTTTGTTTACCTCACGTTGTGCCCTGATTTGAGAAATGTTCTGCCCACCATCCTGCCCACCCCTCCCATAGTGGTATTCCACAGTCTACCGAACCTACACAATATACTCATCCATCCTTACACAATCCCTACTGCCAGTCCCTTATCTCATGGATCATACCCTTGTAATAGACCAAGATGCAAGACCTGTTCCATACATCCTCCCACCACCATCTACTCCAGTCCAGTCACTAACATCACCTATCCCATCAAAGACAGGGCTACCTGTGAAACCAGTCATGTGGTCCACATACTAAGCTGCAAACACTGTGCTGCACTATATGTAGGCATGACAACTAACAAGCTATCTGTCCACATGAATGGCCACCGACAAACTGTGGCCAAGAAACAAGTGGACCACACTGTTGCTGAACACACTGTCAAACAGGGCATCCTTCATTTCAATGACTGCTTCACAGCCTGTGCCATATGGATCCTTCCCACAAACACCAGATTCTCTGAATTGTGCAGGTGGGATCTTTCACTGCAGTATATCCTATGTTCCTGTAACCCTCCTGGCCTCAATCTTTGTTAGTCACTGTCCTCACCCATCCAGCCCCTTCTCTGTTCCGATTCCAGCACTACACAGTTGTCATTCCACCACCACACACACTGAGAACAGCAAACCAAAGCAGAAATGCTGAATTCCATCTTCAAATGTTCCTTTGCTAACAATATGATCAGCACAGTTTGGTAACCTCACTGTAGAGATAACACATTGCATGCAGACAGGCACAACAAAAAGACAGTGACACACTGAGCTTTTAGCCAAAGCCTTATTCAGAAAGAGGAGGCAAATCCGCACACATCCACACAAGCAGGCATGCCTCAGGCACACACGATTACTGTCTCTGGCTGATCTGGTCAGACTGCAGGGACTAGAAAGTGACAGGACAAGGCTGTCAAATGCAGTTTGGGACACTGTGGGGTGGGGTGGAAGGGGGGGGGGGAGCAGGGGGAAAAGGGAGTGGATAAGAAGAGGAGCAGAGAGAGGAAAAGCTTGGCAGTGGTGCACAATGAAGTTGAGTGGATGTGAAGTGGGAGGTGATGATAGGACACAGGGGCCAGAAACTGCTCGATGGAGCACGTGGACACTGTATGTTATGGTACGTTGCGGCCTGGAAAAAGTTTGGGACTGAAGACTGTGTTACAAGGATAACTCCCATTTGTGCTGTTCAAAAAAGCTAGTGGGAGACGGGAAGATCCAGATGGCCTCGGTTGTGAAGCAGCAACTGAAATCAAGCATTTTATGTTCAGCTGTGTGTTGTGCCACAAGGTGGTTTACTTTGCTCTTGGCCACAGTTTGGCAGTGGCTGTTCATCCTAGTGGACAGCTGGTAATCATACCAATTAAAAAGTTGTGCAATGATTGCAGCAGAGCTGATATATGACATGGCTAGTTTTGCAAGTCGCCTGGCATTTGATTGGATAGGATAAGGCTTTGATACGAATGGAATAGCAAGTGCTGGATGGGTGGATTGGGTAGGTTTCACACCTGGGTCTTCCTCACTGATATGATCCCCATGGCAAGAAGTTGGGATTTGGAGTGATGTAGGGATGAACTAAAATGTTAGGTGGGTGATGGAACATCACTTTAGCAGGGATGGGATTAACCTCAGATAGAATGACCCTCATTCCAAGATGCAATATAGATAGTCAAATCCCTGATGAAGGATGTGGTTCTGTTGTTCCAGACTAGTGTGTTATTGGATGATAAAGGGGTGCTCCTTTGTAGTTGGTTCTTGGGGGAGGTGGGTGGATTGGCCATGTATGGGGATACAGCACAAGAAATCTGTTTCTGGACTAGGTCTGAGGGATAGCACCTGTCCTTGAAAGCCTTGGTGCGACCTTCAGCTTACCAAGCAAGGGAGTTCTTTTCCCTGCAGATACGCCATCTCTGGGTGGCCAAGCAGTATGGGAGGGTTTTTTTTGGTAGGGAAGGGATGGCAACTTTCAAAATGCATGCACTGTTGATGATTGGTGGATTTAATGTGGAGAGTGGTGTGGATGGAACTAAGAGAGGAGGAGGTCAAAATCAAGGAATGTGGCATGCTGGACTGACAAGGAACAGGTGAAGCAGATGGGAGATAAGGTGTTATGGTCGTGAAGGAATGATGATAGGGTGTCTTGGCCCTGAGTCCAGATCATGAAGATATTATCAGTGGATCTGAATCAGATCAAGTGTTTGGGATTTTGGGAGGCTACAAATGTTTAATCTAAATGACCCATTTGACTAGGAGATGTGGAAAAAGGAACAGATATGTCAGCTGTGACAGAATAGGAGATATAATGGAACATTGACAGCCATGTTGAGTGGACAATGAAGGAAAAGCTAAAGAATGAAAGAAGACCCACAAGTGGAAGTTGTAAATCACTGTAAATTCAGTAAGTTTAGTCCACTTGGCAAACTTCACCCAATTTCATTCATATGCAATTTCTGTGGTTTGCTGCCAGAAGTGTGGAATGACATGACAAAAATTGATTAAATCATAAATCAGATGGATGGTGAGGCTTTTAAGTGGGGAGAGTGGCCCTAAAAGGAAAGTTTGTCATTTGTGGATTTTGAAATGATGTTCCTGGCAAAATACTGGTCTAAAAGTGAGCAAGACAAGATTCTAAATTCGATATTCAACCATCCCTATACCCAAAGATTAGATGGACATATTCTGAATTTTGGAAGTGAAATTAGAGAGAAAACAGTACTTGGAATGACACAATCAACATTAGGTGGTGCAATGGATGTGCGTGAAGTTCATAGTCATCTGATTGGCATGACAGCTGAAAGTGTACAGCAGGTGTGACAAATATTTGTCCAGGCTGAAAGAGGGAAGAAACAGCAGAAGCAAAAGAGAGGACCAGTGGAGTAAGTGGAATATGGAAGGATTACCCTCATGCAAAACAATTATGGCTCACTTAATTGTGGCCAGTAAAGAGGAGGGAGATGGAAAGAAAGAGAAAATGACTGAGGAGAGCCATACACAAATGCACAACCACAAAACATAACAACCACAGGTGAAGGGGTGTGCTTTCATACAAGAGGTTATGTAGAATGGCAGCAAGAGACATATGAATAAATATGCCAAGAGATAATGTTGTGGGAAACTCGCATTAGTTCTTGTTGAACACCACACTGGAACAAATGATGTAGGGCCAATGGAAATAAACAAAATGCGAGGGACATATGCAATATGAACAGCTATACTTAGAGATGAACCACAAGATCAGATAGACAAAGGAGAAGGGACGGTTGAAGGCAAAGCAGTGACTCTGATTATCACTGCAGAAGTATATGGAAAGAAAAAGTGGTGGTGGACTCTGGGTCTCAGATCTGTGGAACTGCTAAGAACTAATAGGAAGAGCTGTTGAAGATGGACTTGGAATTACTTAGTGTGTTAGTGGTTTTAAGGTAAAGGGAGCATTTGAATAATATGCAAAGCATATTTGTAAGTGAAGATCAAAGAGGATGGGTTTAGAATGGATGCTATAGTAGCACCTAACTTGCAGGATGAGTTGATAATGGGATCAGACTGATTAACAGGATGTAAGGTAGAAATAGGTTATCAGAGAAATGAAATAACAATGTGGCATGGAGATAGAGAGAGAATGTGAATGCAGCCAGTGGTAATGAAAGAGGGTTCATACATATCTATTATGCAATGGTAGAGAAACAAGAGGAAGAGCAGAATAAAAATTTCACAGCAATGGTATGTTTGAGCAAAACACATTTGGCACTCCTGCACACACCTGTGTTTAATGTGTAACTGCCAGAAGTTTCATCATTGTACATCAGTTAGTTATTGTTCAGTGCTGCACTGAATAAAACTTTGTGTCACACAGTTTGTGAATTCCGAGATGGCAGAGTTAGAGAAGCAATGTGTCTGCATTACATTTTAAATGAAACTCAAGAAAACCTTTACAGAGACACATCAAATGATGCAAGTGATGAGTGCTTAAGCCATAATCGGTACTACGAATGGTTCACATAGTTCACAAATGGCCAGATGGAAGTTAAAGATGACCCTCGTTCAGGACACCCTTCAATGTCTACTGATGATGCTCATGCCAGGAACGTCAATGAAATTGTATGTGCCAATCGAAGACTGACTGTCTGAGAGATTGAGAAGAATGTAATATTTCAGTTGGATCGTGTCATGAAATCCTGACATAGCGTCTTGGAATACATAGTGTTGCCACTAAGTTCATCCCACAGCTCATGAGTCCAGGGTTATGACATTGAGGCCAAGGTCCAGTCTTCACAATGGGTCAGGAAAGGATTAGTTCATCATGAATTCATGCTACAGAGACAAAATGGTAATTGATGATACTATCAGGATGTGTTGTGATGCCTATGAGAAAATGTGAGAAGGAGATGGCCTGAAATGTGGAGAGACAGTTCATGGCTCTTGCAACACAAGAACACACCCACATGTTGCTCCCTGTCAGTGTATAATGATCACACAAAAAACGAAATCACTGTCCTGCCTCATCCTCCATACACTCCAGACCTAGCCCCAGCATTTTTTTTTTTAATTTCCAGATTTGAAAACCCCATTGAAAGTATGAAGATCTGCTATGACAGATGAGATACAAGAAAATTCACAGATGGTGGTTCGCATGATCCAGCAAGAGGCATACCAAGACTGCTTCCACAAGTGAAAACATCATTGGGAGCGGTGTAACAATTGTGGAGGGGCATAGTTTGAAGGAGTCCATACACAATAAGTAAAAGTTAAATGTGAAAAATTTTGTGGACAAAGTTCCAGAATTTTTTGAACAGAACTCATTGAAGAATTGTCAGCAATCACAGTTTTGCATTTTATTATCAATTGCTAAATTATGAACACGCTTTTTTCCAAAGTACAAAAGCAAGTAAAGGACCACTTACAAAATAAAAATAAAGCCTCATACACGGAACTTCATGCCCCCATACCACATTCTGCATACAACAGCCCATTGTTCAGTGTAGATAAGAAGGAGGAGACATGTGGGAAAGAGAAAAACCAGAAAACACTGAAGAATTATTACAGAAGTTTAGTGGTGCTAAAGTATTTATAAGTCTGGCTCTGACTTCAGATATCACTAGGCATTGTTGGCCCCTGAATGCAGACTGTATACCACATTCCTTTATGAAGGGCATTGCTATCAGTATCAAATGCTTCCCTTTGCACTAAAAAAGACCATGTCAGCATTTATTCTAACACTGGATAGAGTTTTTTAGTCAAGATCTACTGAAGCACATCACCTTGTATGTAGATAACATTCTGATTGCAAGCAATACATGGAATGAACATATGTCAATCTTAAAGAAAGTTTTTCAGAAATTCGAATCGGCAGGTGCTAAACTGAACCTGAGAAAATCTCCTAGGTCAGGGGAAGCCAACTATATTGTATGCACACTCCCTTTCACTCGACTTGGAGGATAAAACACCAAAATGTGCAGGGATGCTAGTCTAAGTAGATGGAGAAGCAGATTTTCCAATTAATATGTTATGCATAGTTGAACCCTAGGCAGAAAACAAGGAGTTGGATAAAGCACAGTGCTTTGTATGCCATAATTTGTCATACATATGAGAAGTTGATCAAAGCCATGTAGTGCCCATCAGTGTAGATAATTTTGGATCAGTGGAAGTAAAGCTAGCATATCATGCACTGATAACCAATTTGGAAAAGTCGGTGGAAGAAGAGTTGTATAGAGAAATCAGTATAAAGTATACTAAGCCTGAACAGTCTGTCAATTTTGCTGCACTGTGAGGGAAAGTGTCACATTTGCACGGAAGTGACAGGGAGATAATGGAAAAATTGTTAGTGGAATATGCAGAATTATTCAACCTTCCAAGACCATTTCCAACTGGGCCACTTATGCAGCAGAGAATTCCCACTGGGAACTGCCAGTGTACAGGAAGCTATGCCAGATTCCACATTACCTCAAACCAGTGATGGAGGAATTTGTAAACCAACATCTCTGTGATGGAATAATAGAAGAGAGTACCAGACAATGGGGCTGGTGAGGAGTGAGGAGGGGAGGGGGGGGGGGGGGGGCACCAGTCATTATTGTACCAAAACAATAGCTCAGAAGGCAGTAGGGCATATAGATTCAGTTGTGACTATCAATAATGAATCAGCATATGGTAACACTGCACACCCAGTATCACACAATACAAAAACTTTGAATAAGCTGAGGCAATGCCATTGTTTTGCAACTATGGATCGATGAAGTGGGTACCATCCATCGGCGGTAGTGCCAGAGAATGAATATAATCCACATTTACAGTTCTGGTCATTAACTGCACCACTGAATGCCATTTGGGTTGACAAATGCCCCTGTGACATTCCAAAGCCTATTGTCTGGGGAATTATGAGGCCTGAAACTTCAATGACACATGGTATACTTAGATATTATTGCAGAATTTTCTAGACATATAAGAACACATGGTACATTTGTGGGACATCTTTAGTCATTTGTGAGCAGCACTATTTTTAGTTTATAAAAGCATTATTTTTTATCAAAAGAAATATGTTATTTGGGCCATGTTATCAGTCAGGATCATGGGCAAACAGACCCATAGCTCATAAAAGCCATGCAGGAATTCCCTATTCCTACTATGGAAAAAGAGCATCAATGATGTATGTATGAAGACTGAAGCAATGAATGAAACCCAGGTCTCATGCTCACTAGGCACATGTGCTAACCACTATGCCTCCCTGTCACAGTGGCTTTGCACAACTGCATGGACTACCCCAGATGACTGAGACTTGACAAGGTCTCTGGAACCATGAACTACCCCAGATGTCTGAGACTTGAAAAGGTCTGGAACCATATAGTTTCATTAGAATAAAGCACCTATGCCTGGCTTTCAGGCAGAATCACCTGTTTCATTTGACACTGAGGTGCTATTCCAACACAATTGGAGACACTCTGCAAGCTCGTTCAAGTTTAAGGGGAATACCAAGTGGACTGGGGCATGAGCAGGAATTTGGATCAAGGAAGGAGGTGTGACAGGGCAGTCCATGCAACTGAGCAAAGCCACTGTGTCAGGGTGTCTTACTGGTTAGCACCCAGCAGTACAGCTGGGCTCAAATCCTGTCCTTGCTACAAATTTTCATTCATTGCTTCAGTCTGCATATACGCATCATAGATGTTTGAGACTTGAAAAGTCTCTGAAACCTCACGATTTCATTAGATAAAACAACACCACTCCTTTTTAGCCTTGGCTTTTTATTACAGGAGTGCCAAAGTTTGCAAACATAGCATGGACACTTACACATCTGTTAAAGAAGGGAATAAAGTTTCATTGGCCTCCTGACTGTGAACAACCCTTTGTGCATTTAAGAGTCCTATTGATGTCTTGTACTGTCCTCACTTCATGGATATCAAAAGTGGTTCATACTAACTTGTGATGCCAGGAACCATGCCTTAGGGTGTGCATTACACCAACAAACAGACAAGGCAGAGCACCTGGCAACCTATACATCAAGACAGATAAACAAGGCATAAAATAATTACTTAACTATAGAGAAGGAGATGCTCAGCCTCATTTATGGTATCACATATTTCCATTGCTATCTTTTATGGTAGATGTTTCAAAGTCATGACAGATCACATTGATGAGCCTCAAAGAATGAACTGGACACCTAACTTGATGGGCTTTATGGCTTAATGAGTTTGATTTTGAGGTAGTACACTGCCTTGAGAAAATAAATGGCAACATTAGCTGATTGCTTCACAAGATACGTATAATGGAATGTGTTGGTATTTCTGCAGATGAGTGGTATAAGGCTCTGGCTGTTGACTGTAACTGTCAGCACTTTTGCTATACAAACCTAGTTTTGTGTTGATTATGGAGTGCTTTGCAAAAGAACAAAGTGTTGGCGGCATACAGTCATGCCGGCAAATTTATATAACAAAGTACTGTCTTAGCAGGGAATGTAGGTTGCTGTGCTACTGAGTGATGTGTTATGGAACATTATTGGTGGGGAACATGGAAGTAAGACTTGGAGCAGTATGTGAGAAACAGTGTACTGTGTGGACAAAGGTTTGAGTTAAGTTAACTGCAAATTGCATTACAAAGGTTGTAATGGACCTTTCAAGATGATTTGTATGGATGCCCTCTGTCAGTTAGCACAGGTGCTGGAGGGGGACTCAATATGGCTTATCTGCAAACAATCACTTTTCCCATTACTTGGTTATGATTGCTGTGAAAAACCAGCAGACAGAAACTGCATCTCAGGCAACAGCAAAGAATTCTAAAATTTGGGACATTGGAAACTGTGGAAATTGATTAGGGTACCAGTTTCATTTCAAAGTAAATGAAAAAGGTGTGTAGACTTTTATGAATTCAGAAGTTATGGACATGAGCAAATGGAAGAACAGAAAGGGTACAGAGAAAGGCAGGGAAAATGTTAAGTTATTAAGTGAACAGTCACTGTAGTGACTGGGCTGCTCTACTACTATATGTGGTAGCAACTTATAACTCAAAGGCACACCAAAGTACAGGATTATCAGCATATGAGGTCACTTATGGTCAGAAGATGCTCTCCCCTTTTGAACTGTGTAAACCTTCTCCTGGGGATGATATATCAATTGTTCGTAATTTTGCTAAGAGGTTTAGGGTCATCTGAAACTGGGTTAAGATAACAAATACAAAAGCCCTGGATTGGCAGGAAGAAGAAGGCCAATCTGCCCAAGTACCCTGCATGGCAATGGGTAATATTGACCAACCCCTATATTCTGGAAGGGAGACAAAGAAATTCATTACACCATACCAAAGGCCTTACCATGTAATTGAAATACCTTTCTGGTCAATGTGAAGTTACAACCCCTGACTCATACCACTGTGATGATTGGTACTTGTGGGTTGAACATGACTGTTCAAGGGTGTCCCGGAAGCCCTGTCTCATTTACTGGTAGCTTCATCCAAAGGAGGAAGGGAATAGATTGAGGGTGAAGGAGGCGGGTGGGGGTGGGGTGGGGGGTGAAGTTAAGATCTGGTAAAATGAATGAATTACCCCTAAAATGCTCCAGTTTATCCATATGTCATAAGACCATGGAGCAGCCTAGTGAGCTAAGCAAGGATTTCCTCTTCCTTGAGGGAGACACAATACATATGTGAATTTTATCTGTGTTTTTCTTGTTAGTTGGGAAAATGTGTGCATATGTGTAATGGTTATGTTTAAGTCTGTATGGATTACAAAGTACTGAAATTCAAATATCAGAAGATGTTGCATTTCTGCTAGAGGCTTACAAATCAGCATAAAGGACAGATTTTATTGTAGTTAAAGTATGTATTAAGGTAATATATTAAAAGGTCAGACTTCTATTTACAGAGAATGTGTAATGTTGTTAATGGTATGAAGAGGGTTAGCATAAATGATTTCAGGCTTGGTAATGACTACAGGAGTGTCCTGAACTCAGGAATAGTAGTTAATAATGTTACCTTTCAAATCTTATTTAACAAGAAATATTAGTTAGGAAGTTCATGTGATGGAAAGTGTGCATTTTACTACCCAAAGGAAGTTCCACACAATACTCTCCACTTCAGAACTGTTGCAGTGTCAAGCTGAGTGACTTATGTTATGCCCTAGAAAGCTAGTGCATATAGTTCCAGGGTCATGCAAGCTGAAACTATTCTGTGCCTAAAGACACCCAGTTATGAGTGTCCCTGAGAAGTGATTATACACAGAAACAAATAGTTCCAAAGGGCAGACTCACATTGGCACTTTTCAGTGGCAGACTCAGTAGTTGTCATCTACACAAGCTATAACCAGAGCTGGCTAAGCAACACACAACAATTAGAACATTGAGGGCAAAGCCTGATAAATAGTAGCACCTGTTGTGACATTATGGGTTCTTATTTCTGGCTACCCAGTACCATTACCGGCACCACATTCTTAAACACTTCCTGTTCCTTACTCCTCCTCCCTGAGCTCCCTTTCAAAATTCTCCCTAAAGAAAAAATGAAAAAAATTATCTACCTGAGCATTACCTTAGACTTTACCCATCTCACTTCCATAGACTGAGTGCTACCTGCCCACAGAATGGCTGGATTTTGATGGAGAAACTGTTTGAGCATATATGACAGCATCAAAGACTAATTGTGTGGGGAACCTCCAAATCCATTACACTCATAAGTTTGCTAATAATAGGCACTGTCCATTAGTGTCTCAGGTGTGAAATACATGACTCCCATCTCAACAAACCTCCTGCCTGCATGCTTATACTAATAATGACAGCACCCATCAATAGGAACATTATCTGTTAAAGTGTTTCAGATGCCAGATACTAACAGAATGGTGCCTGAGATGAACTGTGAATGTTCCAGGCACAGCAGCAGGAAGAAAGCAGAGGGTTGCATTCTTCCAAGAGGAAAAGGGTGATACTGCTTGAGCCTAATGCCAGAAAACCCATTTTCCACAGGCATGCTGGCATGACAATATGCCATGGCATCCATGTAGATGCTGCTGCACACCTTTTGGTCAGTGACCAACATGTTATCAAAAACAGGGATGCTCTGACACAGGGTGTACATGACATTGCAGCAGCCACATCACAACAAACTCACATTGGCATGTACAAATACAAGCTTTCCGTCCTGGTAAGTCATCAAAATGGTGAATTATTGAGTCAGTGTACGCTGCAGTTTTGGCTTCCACTGTGAGGGCACTATTGGTCCACCATCACCCTTACAGCAATGCTTATCAGGGCGATCAGACACTGAACTAATGGGCTGAGGGTCTAACTGAGGCCCTCATTGCCAGTGAGACACGGGGCTCTGCCAGTGCCAGACGACATCAGCAAGATGCTTGACTGGATGCCTATGTCTCTGTCATTCACCATGGGTGGGCATGTCCCAGCTGCAGTGCTTGCAGCAAAACAACTCCCATCCAATGTGTCAGCACCTGATACGACACTGCCACGGTATGATGATCATGCAAGGATGCCTTCTACTTGGTCGTGCCAGGTATAGCAGCTACTGAATGTACATGATAATGCTCGCCAACAACATCTGTGGGTTTGATGACCACACCCAGTGCCCACCAAATGCAGGGACAAATTGTTGGAAAGTAGTAAAGGGAGGCTGCTGCCATCAAGCAGATTTTTATTCACTCTGACCCATATCCTCCATCAGAGAACACCACACCCATTGCAATGGAGTATCAAACAAAATTTGTGGCTCAGTTTAGGACTTCTTGGGAGTCAGGATTCAGCTTTTTATCTTGGGTGGAGAGCCATCACCAGAATTATAAGTTATTTCAAGTAGGGACCAGGGAAATGTTTTGGGACCTTAGTTGTTAATATTGTATATTAATGAGCTGGCAGACAATCGTGACAGTAACCATAACTTTTTTGAAGATGTTGCAGTTATTTGTAATGAAGTACTATCTGAATAAAGCTGCACAAATATCCATCCAGAACCTGACACAATTTCAAAGTAACGCAGAGACTGGAAATTTGCTTTAAATACTAAGAAACATAAAATTGACATACATGGAAGATAGATTTCTACTCAACATAAAAATTACATTAGTACAGACAGACACAATGAAAAGACACTTAAACATTTGCTTTTGGTCAGAGCCTTTTCAGAAAAGAAGACACACACACACACATTCCACATGGGAAAAATATATTAAAAAACAAAGATGCAGTGACTTACCAAACGAGAAAGCGCTGGTAGATAGACACAATAAAAAACACAGAAACGCACACACAAATTTCAAGCTTTTGCAACCCATGGTTGCTTCATCAGGAAAGAGGGAAGGAGAGGGAAAGACGAAAGGATGTGGGTTTTAAGGGAGAGGGTAAGGAGTCATTCCAATCCCGGGAGTGGAAAGACTTACCTTAGGGGGAAAAAGGGACATGTATACACTCGCACTCGCACACACACACACACACACACACACACACACACACACACACACACACACACACACACATATCCATCCGCACATATACAGACACAAGCAGACATATGTAAAGGCAAAGAGTTCGGGCAGAGATGTCTGAATTGGCAGATGCTTGACAATAGACATCACTTCTTCGATGAAGCCCTCCTTAAAAAGTTTTGAGAACCAGTATTAAGGGAAACATCTACAGAAATTCTTCATGACCCAAGCCACATATCACTCCCATAATGACCATAAAGACAAGATTAGACTAATTACAGCATGCACAGAGGCGTTATCCTCACACTCCCTATGTAACTGGAACAAGGAAGAAACCATGACTTGTGGTAGCATGCTAAGTATCCTCTGCCATGCACTTCATAGTGATTTGCAGAATATGTAGACATTGATGCAGAAAGATTATAGCTGTCATTGCTTTGGTATGATATTGCTGGTAACTGTTGAATTTCATATTAACAGAAGGTTTTATGTTGCCATCTGTGAGGAAACAGTGAACATAGAGGACTGCAGCTCATTGAGCTTAATTGTCCTAGCCATGGATACAGATTATGAAGACATTTTCTTTAATTTGAATCACATATGGGCAAGTAGTGCATGAACTTGTGGGCATATGAAGGTGCCATGGCTTTTCTGGGAATTTATTCACAGATTTGTCCTTTAAGAAGACATTAATAATGTACAGAATAAACACAATCATTTGAGTTTCTGCTCTTTTTCTAGACTACCCCCCTTACCTCTCTCTCTCTCTCTCTCTCTCTCTCTCTCTCACACACACACACACACACACACACACTGGAAGCAAAGTTGCATTATTTCCACTTGTATATCTGTTGTGTGTGTGTGTGTGTGTGTGAGAGAGAGAGAGAGAGAGAGAGAGAGAGAGAGAACTTAAAGAATATAAAAATTTGGAGAGTTGTTATTTGTATCTATGTATGTCCATTTAATCATCTGCAGGTGAGTGGTTCATCCTGAAATTCTATTTTTATAAAAGAGTATATATTGAATTTTTAATCATCTGTACTATTTATGTCCCTCAAAAATAAAATGATTTCAGCTAAAAATATAATATAATAAGATGCAGTCAGTTTTATGTATTTCATAAAATAAATTCCTCAGTCAATGAAATGCTAGGTATTTACCTGTGTGTCTTCACAGTCACAGTCACATAGTAAGTCAATTTTAAGAATAAGACTCTCATTCACCCCTGTTGGCTTTATTTCAATGAACTGGGTCCAGTTTGCTTTGTTTTCAGGGCATTTCTTGACCTGAAATGATATTTTAATGAATAAATGACTATCAAATCCAGTTCAAACGTCTGAAAGTGAAAAAGAAATCTAACACTATTTCATACAGAAAAGGAGCATACACTTACAATTTATTATAACAAAGACAACAGGAAACCTCACTTGTATCTCAAATACCCATGGTATTAAATGACTGGGAAAAAGTTGTAACAGTAAGAAATAACAAACAATTTAAACTGTAATTTTTAAAACTTTCCTGGCATATTGAATATTCAGATTAATTCCAGGTTTGCAAACCGGTTATCATTAACTATAATCACTGACATTTCAACTGTGCACCTACCAGTAATTTTCAAGTGATCCACTGAAGACCGGTGAAGACTTCTCTCTTGCCACAATTATTACTGCAATAGGCAACCAAGAAATTAAGAACATACAGTTGCATACCAACCAGACTGCAGGGCCTTCTGAAAATTTATAGAGAAGAGGGTCTACCTTTACGGCCAATAGAAAGCACCACAGGTGTTCCAACATAAGATGTAGCCAAATCTTTTGCTTTCTTGTTGAGACCACTGGTAGGGAAATACATCGCATAAGTAACTCACAAAGGGAAGCTGCCATTGGCCGCTCCCTGACACAACTGAAATTTTGAAGGGTAAAAATATAGGATCACCTAGTTTGGTTTAGATGCCAATACTCAACAGTTTCTGAGAAATGACATTCAAAAGTTTGACACCACTTCAACAGTATCACATGTTGTGTCATATTTAGTGAGCTGTTAGCATACTCGTTAAGAGCATACTTTCAAATTTTTGTGCCATGTCTTCAAATACAATCTCACATTGCTTTTTTTCCTTTCATTGTGTGGAAGTACATCACATCAATATTAACAGAGGAAACAAGCATTTCATATCTTATTAAGAATAGATTTTATCATTACAAATCTTATATAAATAGCAGTAATTGAAAACGAAAAACTATAAATTCTAAAATTTCTATTTCATTTATTCTTCTATTCTTCAGGAGAACCATTGCATTTCTCAGGCTGATATCTGTCATAAAAACATTCAATACGTGGTAATTCGAAGTGCCACCAAAAACATGCAAAGACACATATGCCACACTCATATTTTCTATTGTGATATCATTATGAAAAGCAACTTCATTGACATTTCTAAATACTTCATGAACTAGCAATAATTTCACGACAAACCACACATATAGAAGCATTTTCTAAAAGCTGGAGCCTGAAATTGATTATGAATCAAAGTATGTATTTTAACTGTATCACTTCTACTTGTGATTTTCCTTTGCTGGCCGATGAGAATAGGGCACTTCTGTAATTGGTGAATGCAATTCTTCATCTGTTGAAGAAAGTATATGTTACAGGGTTGACAGAAAAGTGCACACTTCAGTGGAATTACTTTTAGTGAAAACTCTTTTATTCCAATTTTATTTCCAATTCATTGACATACTGCCCATTGTATAAGAATAGATTACTTTGCCCACTCCATGGGCCAATAATGTACAGAAATGGATCCATTTCTACATAAGGTCACAAAACTTTGTCCAGAAACTGATGCTAGATTTCTTTTGTGAGTTCTCTAGATTTTGTGACTGTTGTGTACTCATACTTTGCTCTTCCAGTAACTGGTAAACATCTTGACAGACTCAAGAACCAAATTTGAAGACAAACAAAAACTGTTGCTGACAGTTTTCCTGAAATTGTCAATCCATACTGGGCAGTGTGTAAGGGTGTCACATGATCCAAATGGCTAACAGCTATTTTCACGATTTTTCTCATCTTGAAACAATAGCATTCTCTTATTAGAGGTGTGATATTCACATTCTTTTTCATCTATGCTTATAACGAAATAAGGATTGAATTCCGAAATTGTAAAGGAAGTTTGAGATTGAAACAGTCTTGCTTTTTCCAATTATTCACCAGACAGATGCTTCTACATTTACATCTTTCATACTCTGCAAGCCGCCATCAGGTGCATGGGAGAGGGTACCCCATGCCATTGCTAAGTGTTTCCATTCCTCTTCCATGCACAGATAGAGCAGGGGAAAAACAAGTGTCAATATGCCTCTGTATGAGGCCTAATATCTTGTATCTTATCTACATGGTCCTTATGCAGAATGTATGCTGGCAGCAGTAGGATCATTCTGCAGTCAGCTTTAAATGTCTGTTCTCTAAATTCTCTCACAAGTGTTCTTCGAAAAGAACATTGCCTTCCCCCCCAGGAATTCCCATTTAAGTTCCCAAAGCCTCTCTGTAATATTTGCATGTTGTTAGAATCTACCAGTAACAAATCTAGCAGCACATCTCTGAATTTCTTCAGCATCTTCCTTTAAACCAACCTGGTTAGATCCTATACACTCAAGCAGTGCTGAAGAATAGGTTGCCTAGCATCCTATATGCAATCTCCTTTACAGATGAACCACACTTACATAAAATTTTCCCAATAAACAAAAGTTGACCATTTAACTTCCCTATCACAATCCTCATGTGCTAGTTTGATTTCATATCACCTTGCAACATTATGCCCAGGAACTTAAACAACGTGACTGTGTCAAGCAGGATGCTACTAATGCTGTATCTGAACATTATGGGTTTGTTTTTCCTACTCATCTGCATTAACTTACATTTTCATACATTCATCTAACCAACTGGAAATTTTGTCTAAGTCATCTGTAGCATACTATAGTCACTCATATTTAACATCTTCCTGTACGCCACAGCTTCGTCAGCAAACAACTGCGGATTTCTGCCCACCCTGTCTACCATACAATTTATGTATACAGAAAATAACAGCAGTCCTACTGCGCTTCCCTCTGGCACTCCTGATAATACCCTTGTCTCTGAAGAACACTCACCATCAATGAAGCATACTGGATGGGTTGGGTTGTTTGGGGGAGGAGACCAGACAACGAGGTCATCGGTCTCATCGGATTAGCGAAGGACGGGAAAGAAAGTTGGCTGTGCCCTTTCAAAGGAATCATCCCGGTATTCGCCTGAAGCAATTTAGGGAAATCACGGAAAACCTAAATCAGGATGGCTGGATGCAGGACTGAATCGTCGTCCTCCCAAATGCGACTCCAGTGTGCTAGCCACTGCGCCACCTCGTTCCGTGAAGCATACTGGATTCTATTACTTAAGATGTCTATCTTCTGCATGCTCAAACCTTCATTAACAATCTGCAGTTGGGTACTGTGACAAATTGTTTTCGGAATTATAGCAATATGGAATTCACCTGTTGCCCTTCATCCACAGTTCACATTATATTATGTGTGAAAAGGGCAAGATGAGTTTCAAACAAGCAATAGTTTCTGAAACAGTGTTGATATTTGGACATGAGCTGTTTGGTCTCTATGAAGTTTATTATATTCAAACTCAGAATAAGTGCTAGAATTCTGCAGTAAACAAATGTTAAGGATATTGATCTGTAATTTTGTGGATCTGTTCTTTTACCCTTCTTATATACGGCAGTCAACTGTGCTTTTATCCAGTTGCTTGGAACTCTGCACTGGGTGAGGGAATTGTGATAAATGCAACCTCATTAAGGGACCAAAGCCATAGAGAACTCTTTTGGAATTCCATCTGGACCTGGAGACTTATTTGTTTTGAACTATTTCAGGTAGTTTCTCTACACCAGGGTCTATACAGGACTTTGTGTGATGGTCAAATGATGGTATGTTTGTATGATTCTCATGTGTGAACTATTTCCTGAATGCAGAATTTAAAACTTCAACTTTCATTTTGCGATCTTTAACTGCCATGCAAGATTAGCCTGCTTAGCTATTTTACATAGGACCAGAATTTTTTTTAATTCTTGGCCAGATATTTTGCCAAGGTATAATGGTGGTAGTTGTTGCATGCTTCAAACATAGATCTTTTCACAGATACATGAATCTCTACTGTTCTTTGTCTGTCATTGTTTGTGTGTTCTCTTTTGAACTGAGAGAGCAGCAGCCTTAGCTTCCACAGTATTTCCCGAATTTCATTGCTAAACCATGGTGGGTCCTTTCCGTCCTTAATCCACTTAATACGCGCACACTTGTCCAGAGCACAATGTACAATCTGTTTAAATTTTGGGCATAATTCTTCTGCATCTATAATACATGGACTAAATGATTGCATTCATTGTGTAAGTTAGTTGCTAACAACTGCTTATCTGCCTTTCTAGCAGAAATACCCTCCTACCCTACTTAACTGGTTTATTAACTTTTGCAACCATAGTCACTATGATAACACGATCACTAATACCTGTCTCTGTATTGACAAGGTATGTCTGTAGCAACATCTAAGATATTTCCATTGGGTGTGGACTGCCAAACTAGCTGCTGAGGCAGTTTTCAGAAGACACATCTTTAGTGCTGACATTTTTGGTGACACGACACTACCAGATCCTGTTTTTCTCCTTGAAAGAATTGCACCAGGTGTTTGAGGCTAAATTTACAACTTTATGACTGCAACAAGGCTGCTTCAGCCATTGCTCACTGTCACAGTGCCCATGAAATAGCCCAATGTCCCCTGTTTCTAGCCTCTGTAAAATGACTGAACAACTATCAGTTAATCATTTTGTATTTGTCTTGAGTCGATCCACCACTAATCCCTTGGCTCCTCTTTCAAAATAGCTGTTTCGTATGAGTAACCTTGCACCCTCATACACTGCCCATTATGGGATTAACACTTTTTAGAAAACTGTTACTGGCAGATTTTGTTTGTCTCCAAAAAGTCAGTGACAGATTTGGTCCTCAGATCCAACAATATACAGGGTGGCACATTTATCTTGACCACCCTAAGTAACTGTTTGTCCAGATGCAGATTACAAAATGTTTCAAGCAAATGTTCTTCAGCTCTCAGGGGGACATCAATCAGCATGACTGCCTTCATTGTAGCTATGTTTTTACAAATATATGAACAGCAGTATGACTTTTTTTAAATGGCACCCTGTATTTTTTATTCGGTAATTCATTTCCTCTCCAAAAGACACAGTGTACCATTCACTGAAACACAACGTTATTAATTACACAACACAATGTTGACTATGAGCCCAGAACCACAAACTCATCCAATTGCTGGAGTTGTCAGAAACAAATGAAAAGCAAGTAAGAACATAACACAAAACTGACTTTGACTCTCCTGTACCATTGCCTGGGAGTAGAACATTCAAAGGTGCTCAAAGTGGTGACCCTGGACACTGATACACTGGTGCACTCTTTTAATGAAAGAATTATTTACTGCTTCCAGTGTCGCCTGCTGAAGAGAATTACAAGCAAGCATGATACGTTCCTGCATGTCCTCTGAAGTTGTTGGAATATCGCAATAGACAATGTCTTTAATGCATCCCCAAAGAAAAAAGTCCAGAGGATTTAAATCAGCAGACCTAACAGGCCAAGTAACTGCTCCTCCTCAACCAATCCATCTGGCAGGATACCTTCGGTTCAGAACATGACATGCATGCAAGGCTGGACATCCATCATGTCGATACCACATAATGCATTCTGGTTCCTAGTGGCACTTCATCCAGAAGAGGAGGAAGAATTTGTCTGAGGAAGTTGGCTTATGCTATGCTTTTTAGACTACCATTGATGAAATAAGGGCCAATAATTGTAGTATCAAGCATCCCACACCAGACGTTAATTCTCCATTGATGCTGATGTTCCACCTGTCTAAGCCATTGTGGGTTGTTGCTGGACCAAATATGCTTGTTCCCTGTATTTACTTGTCCTTTGTTTGTGAAGGAACATTCATCAGTAAATAGAACATTGGAGAAGAAGTTCACGTTGGTGATGATTTGCTGCTGTGCCAACTGACAGAACTGTACATGATTCTGGAAATCATTGCTATGCAATTCTTGATGTAGGTGCACATGGTAAGGATGGAACCAGTGACAAGTAAGAATATAATGTACACTGGTTTTAGGAATGCCAATCTCATGTTCAAGCTGTCATGTGCTCACATGTGGATACATAGCAACAGAAGCGAGAACAGTAACTTCGGCAGCTTCATATGTGTGGGTGCTATGATGATTGCATTGTCGGGGGTTGAAACTTCCAGTTCCTGAAGCGTCACAACAAGATGAGAGAACATCCATCAGGAAGGTGGGTTCTTGTCAGGATATTGCTCTCTGTACAGTCCCACTGCTTAATAGCACTTCGCCTACCTTCACCAACAACATTAAAAGAAACGTTACATTGATGCAGTTTGTCGGAAGGACAGCCTTTACTGTATGCCTACTCTACACAACAGTTTTTAAAAGGACTAAACTACTGTACTAAATGTACCCATAAATAAGAAAACAGTATTGCAATTACTGTTCTGCTAACTTATATTCCTCATAGGTGAGTAGAATTTCTACCTTCTCTTCGTTGGTGTACATTCTACTCACACAACTCTTCAACTGATGGTGGTTGACAGAATGACAGGTGTGATTTCAACTTATGTTTACATTTGTCCTCTGTCTACATCAGCACGTGGATATGTTCCATTACCCCAAGTTCCTGCACTAAGCGCTGGGAGCATCAATGTCAATGTTGTGTTATGTAATTAATAACATTGTGTTTCAGTGAATGGTATTCTGTGATACATTTCTGAATAGGTCTTTAAGAGAGGAAATTAAATACCAAATAAAAAATACAGGGTGCCATTTAAAAACATCATACCGCTGTTCATATCTTTGTAAAAGACAAAGCTACAATGAAAGTGATCAAGATGACTGATGTCCCCCTGACAGCTAAAGAACATTTGCTTGAAACATTTTGTAATTTGCATCTGGACAGGCAGTTATTTAGAGTGGTCAAGATAAATGGGATACCCTGTATAAACCAATTAATGGACTGGCATCAGAATGAGTACACAACAGCCACAAAACCTAGAAATCTCTCAAATGATACCTACCATCAGTTTTTGGACAATGTTTTGTACCCTTCTATAAAAATGGAACGATTTCTGCTAATTATTTGCTCACTGGGGCGGGTGAAGTGATCCCTCCTTATATGATGGGCTGTATGCTGATGCAACTGGAATATCAAGGTGTTCATTAAAAGTAATTCCCCCAAAATGTATGCCATTCCATCAACCCTCCAGCATACGTTTTTACCAAAAGCTTAAGAACTATAGTCGCCAATTACAGAAGTTTCCTTTTCTCATCACACTGCAAAGGGAAATCACAAGTAGAAGTATTACAAAATTAAAATATCTGCTTTGATCCATTATCAGCTGCAAGCTCCAGCTTTCAGAAAGTGTTATGATATGTGTCTTTTACTATGGAATTATTGCCAATTCATGAGATATTTAGCAATGTTAATGAGCTTCCTTGTCCTAACGATGTCACAGTAAAAAATGGTGCTCCAAATTATTATGCTTTGTATGTTTTTATGACAGCTGTCACTCTGGGGAGTGCACTGGTTCTCCTAAGGAAAAAAAGTAAAACAGAAATTGAAATTTTCGAATTTAGATATTTTTCATTTTCAGTTACTGTTAATTATAAAAAAAATTGTAGTATAAGCTCTGTTTTTAATACGGTTTGAAAGCCTTATTTCTTTTATCACTATTGATGATGCAAACTACCACACAATGGAAAAAAAGACATGAAATTGGATTTGAATACAGGGCACAAAATTTTAAAAGTATGCTCTTAGCTACCACATTACCAGCTTGCTTAGTTGAATTCTGTGCCTGGTGCTCTCCACTTACGCTGTTTGAGCCATTTACTTAGCACTGACATAATAGCACTTTTTACAAAGGCCCCTCTTGCAGAGTCTTTGATGCTAATTGGTAATAAGTTTCAGGTGGAGATCACTGCTTTGTTTCGGCATGCCCTTTCTTCAACCTGTTTTATGTTCAACTATGAACATTTTGAGTAGACTCATAGTGTTTCCAAGAGTAATCATCTGTCTCCCCTGGTGGACAACCTTTTCATGGAGGACTTTAAGGAGAGAGCACAGGAATCAGCAGTCCTTAAACCAACTCTGTTTTGGAGGTATATGGATGATACTTTCATAGTGTGGCTTCATGTAGAGGATAAATTGATGGATGTTTTATACCACTTCACTCCACAAGTGACAGCACTGCTTGTTGGACAGTGTGTTCAGCCTGCCACCACAATGTTCATACATACAGAGAACACGCAAAGTGCACTAATAAACTGCAGGATGAGAGAAGTCTTTATCAGTCTTCCATGGCTCACCTGAGGATGAGTAGCAAGTGCCTAGATGAAATATTGTGGAGTGCAATCAATGATGACCCACTGTAAGCCTGAAACTTCTTTGGAGATACAATTTAATCTGTGTAAAATAAGTTTTTCCAGTTTACATTTACTAAATATGTACCACTGTATCAATATTTATCATTACATGTATGTTAGAGCCATCTTTAATAAATATTTTCGTCAATAGTTTGTTTATATTTGTTTTCATATTAATGGCACCTGTTCTAAAAGATGATTTAGAAGAAAAATATCATCATACTACACTGATTACTGTAAAAGTAGCTACTTAATTCCAGTAATTTGATAATTTTATTTTGTGTACTTTTAAAATGATTATTTTCACAACAAAATTTAATGTTAATTTCTTACAGTGATGTTGGCCAGAAATGTTACATTTGATCTACCCGGTTCATATTTCAGTCCTCCACATGTATTTCTTTCTGAAACATTCTTGTTCTTCTCCAGGCAATTTGTTAAGTATTTCACTGAAATATACTGGGTGGAATTGTCAATTATTTCCACAGTCTCAAGTAGTTTCTGAAAATAAGACATAACAAAGGAACTTAATTAACAGGTAGTAATATCAACTAATTGGACACATTTTGTTTTCTTATCTGTGCAAGGAGCTTACTTGACAATGAAATTTACTTTTTCTTTAAATTATAAAACAAGAATTTATGGGAAACAGGAATACAGATAACTGTATATGCAACAAACTGTTCCCATAAATGTCTATACATACATATATTTCAGCACAAAGAAAGTACATGTGTACACTGTACAAGGTACAAAGGCTGACTAGAACATTAACATCGTGATTTGTCAGAGCAGTTAGAAGTCAAAATCATGCTTTACGTGGTCAATGTGACTTCTCGACGCCACAGGGTTGATGATGACATGCTTGGGAAACCCGTGAACTGCGGTAATAAATCATCAGAAGGAGAAGACCCTACCATGGGATGAGCTAACTCATTATTGGGCTCAGCAATGGAAAATTTGTCCGGATGATACAACTGGGATGGCAGAGGGGCGTCGGAGTCCACAAAAGCAGGCTTGAGCCTGTGCAGCAAAACGGTCTGCGGGCGATCTTTAACCATAATGTCAAACGTTGTCTCACACCTCTGGAGTACTTCAAAGGGGCCAAGGTATGGGGGTTGCAGGGGTTGTCTAACAGAATTGTCCCTGAGCATAATGTGGGAGCATGTGTTGAGTGCAGTTGGCACATAAGTGTCTGGCAGGGAATGACTGACAGGGGGGTGCAGCCGTGCATGTCTAAAGTGGGTGAGAATTCTACCAATAAAGTCTGGGGAGGTGGGGAAATCCTCAGGTGCTTGAAGCAGCATAAGATCCCCAGGTAGAACCAGGTTCTCACAGAAAACGAGTCTCAAGATGGTTCCCTGTAAGTCAGGTTTAAAGGTCGAACAGAGACTGAGTAACACCCAAGGAAGCGCCTCAGACCAGAGGCAGTCATGGCACCTGAGCGCAGTTTTAAGGGTGTGATGCCATCGTTCCACTAAACCATTGCTTTGAGGGTGGTAGGCTGTGTATGAATTTTTTTAATACCGCGAAGGTTACATAGAATCGTGAAAAGTGCAGACTCGAACTGTCGACCCTGGTTGGTGGTGATGGTGGACGAGAGGATATATCTGTGGCCCTCTGATGGTGGTAGAGGGCCGATAAGGTCGGTATGTACATGATGAAAATGTCCATGCAGAATGTCAAACTTGCCAAGGGGAGGAGAGGTGTGGCATCCAATTTTGCTGCATTGGCAGGAAATGCAACTGTGCGCCAAGGTTTGACAGTTCTGCTTAACATTTTTCCAAACAAAATGCTCGGTGACGAGGCATGTGGTGGTGCAGACACCAGGGGGGGGGGCAAGGTTATGCAAAGTATCAAAGGCTTGTCAGTGCAACGTGGGATGGGGCAACAGCCACAGAGTGCCGGCAGAAGAGTCGCACCACACTTCGCCCGGAATGACGGGAAACTTGGCTTTGGTAAACACAAGTGATGTCTGAGGACCCGTGAGGAGAGCTTGAGATTCCTCATCAGAGGCCTGGAGAGCGACGAGATCGGTTAAATCGATGATGTGTGAGACAGTATTGATACGAGAAAAGAAGTCAGCATTGATGTTTTCCGTGCCTTTGGTGTAGCATACATCTATAGTAAATTGAGAGACCAGATAAAAGTGGTGGATACACCGAGGGGGGCGGGCATCCTTGGGAGGGTTGCAGAAGGTGTGCGCCAGTGGTTTGTAGTCAGTAAGGATGAAGAAAGAATGGCCCTCGATGTGAGGGAAGAGGTGTTTGACGGCTTCATAGACTGCCAGAAGTTCTCTATCAAAAGCAGAATATTTCTTCTGTGCTGTAGATAGCATTTTAGAGAAGAAATGAAGGAGTGAAACCATGTCACCTTTGCATTGCTGTAATACTACCCCGACCGAAATGTCGCTGGCATTCGTAGTGATGAACAACTCAGCAGATGGATCGGGGTGGGTGAGTATGACGGCGTGAGCTAATGCTGTGTTTAGAGCCCTGAAGGCCTCTAACATAGGTTCAGTCCAACAGATTGCCTTAAGGCTTGAAGTCTGTTTGCCAGACAGCGAGTCTGTCAGCGGGCCCTGCACGGCGGTGGCAGAAGGTAGATGTCAGCGGTAGTAATTCATAGTACCCAGGAAAACATCTCAGTTCTTTGTACATAGCCAGGGGTGGCAATGATGAGATAGCCTGCATGCGGGATTTGGGAGGCTGTATTCCATATGCAGAGACGGTGTAACCTGAAAATGTCACAGAAGACTGGCGCAATTGGAATTTATCTTTGTTGACCTCAACACCGTTGGAGTTCAAGGTCTGGAGAACCTGGGATAAATGATCTTCATGGTCCTCAGTCGACTTGCTGAAAATGAGGATGTCATCCAGGTATGCAAAGCAGAACCCGCACTGTTGTAAGACTGAGTCAATGAAACATTGCCACATTTGTGCCACATTCTGTAAGCCGAATGGCATGAAGTTGTATTGGAACAAACTGAGTGGCGTGATGATAGCAGTCTTTGGAATGTCTTCCAGTGCTACGGGAATCTGGTGATAGGCATGTTTACAGTCAATCACACTGAAGACTGTGGCGCCTGATAACATATGGCTGTAATCATTTATGTTCAGCACTGGGAAATTGTCCATGACAGTACGAGCATTTCAGCATCTGTAATCACCACACTTTCAGAAAGAACTGTCATGTTTGGTGATGAGGTAAATCGGTAAAGACCAATTGCTGTCTGATGGCTGTAGAATGCCTGCCCCCAGAAGTTCGTTAATTTGCTGCCGGGCCGCAAGCAACTTAATGGGGTTGAAGCGTCTAGCCTTGTGCCTAATAGGAGGGCCGGCAGTGGTAATTACTTTGTGTGTCATTCCATCACTGGTAATTACTTTGTGTGTCATTCCATCAGTGATGGAAGAGACTGACAACTGTGCATGAGGCTGAGTAACATCTGACATGAAGTTTTGGATGAGTCGGACACGATGAGGTGTAGCCATTAGAGTGAGTGGGAAAGAGTGGGAAAGGCAGCACAAAAGTCTCATGCCTATTATGCGAGTGCGGCATGAGCTTGTTTGGAGACGAGCATGCAGTGACTGTCTGTTGTCGGCTTTGCTTTGAGTAACCGGCGCAGACAAGAGGTGCTGGTGTGGCATGGGGAATGGCAATGGCTGCCAAATCAATGGTTGGCATGCAAGAGAGGGGAAATGTTTACCAACACGCGGGGTGGCTGCCTGTGCGGTAGGTGTGTTCACAGCGCATGTGCGACTGTCATTAGAAGCACTGTTTGAAACACATGGCCCTGCACATAGCAGGTGGTGGGTGTAGAGATCACTGAACGTGAATCGTCACATGCAATGAATGTTTTTGAACTAACCTGATGACTGTCCATGGTGGTGTCTGCTGATGAAGGTCCATCAGGTGAAGGAACTGTGGATTGCAGCTGCAGCAGCGAGGTACAAGCCATGATGAGCTCATCGAAAATGTGAGCAATGCATTGTTTCAACTCGTCACTTTGCCAACAGAGTTGCGCTGCTGTGTCGTACTCTGACAGTAGATTAGTGATGCAGGTCACAATTTCGTCCATGAGGGTGGAGCACTCGTGAACCAAATCACATGTCACAATGGAAATGGAACAACGAGCATAAGTGCCTGAGCACAGTATCTGAGTGTCAGTAGGGCAGTGCAGCACTGAACCTTGAACTGTGTTCAGGGAGAGTTTGTAATGGGACAAGAAATCCACACCAAGAATTAGTTTGTCAACATTGGTGATGTAAAAAGTCCATGGGAAACATAGAGAAGGAGATAGATGCACCACAACTTTAGCAGAGCCGACAGTTTGTAATGTTGATTCGTTGACAATGCTTAGAAGCGACTTCTTCGGTGAAAAAATGGGAGGAGCCAACAATGTAGGTATGATGGACACGTCAGCACCTGTGCCGACTAGGAAAACAAGCTGTGACAAAATGTCGGTCACGTATAAATGGCCACTGGGCCGAGAGGACACGTGGACAGAGTGCAATGTTTGAGGATGCCTGTGAAGTTCCCCACAGGACCCGGCGTCTTTTAGATCCTGCCATCAGTGTTTGGGTACTGGCAAGGTAATCTGCAATTCTTGGCCTCATCCCCAAAAATCTTGTGGTACCAACAGTACAGACGAGCAAGATGTGGCAGTAGCGGTGGTTGTGACAGCAGAGGAGGTTTGTCCTTGTTGATCTGTTCCGGAATGTAAGCCAGGACGTATGGTGCATCTGCAATTCTTGAGTGCTCGGAAAGAGGAGAGAGTGAATGAGTACTGCCCGGTGGTGTATATGGTGTGGAGGCAGAATGAGCCCTGTCTCTGCCAGACAGCCGGTAAACAGGTGGCGTAGTGCCAACCAGCGGTGAGAGGTGTGCTGGTTGTTTTTGTCGCAGTAGTGCATATAGCTGATCTGCGATGTGAAGGCAAGAGCCAATAGACTCAAAGGAGTGCAGTAGCAGGTGTATCTGCAGGTCGGTAGGTAACTTGGCAGACCATACTGCCCACAGGGTAACGTCTGGCATCGTGTGCTCATTCACAAGTAGCCGAAGGCGGCGCCATAGTTGTGACAGAGTGCGGTCCCCCAGGTGTTCCTCATACAGGATCTTGATTATTAATTCCTGCAGCAAGCAGAAGAGTCAGTTCAATATTGTCTTCTTGGCAAACTCGTATTTTGGTGCCAGTGGTGGCGAAAGGAGGAGGTCACAAATTAAATCTGAGTGGTAATGGAGGTGCGTGACAAGACATAGAAATTTAGAGTTATTGTCAGTCACCTGATGTAACTCGAAAAGGTGCTCCACAGGCACGAACCATGAAATGGAGTTTTCCTCATTTAAAGGAGGTAGCTTCAGCAGACGGCCAGGGGAGGGATGATGAGGGTGATTCCAGCATTGTCTTGGAAGGCCTGCTGTCCTGTGGTATGATAGGCTGTCCTGTAACCTGACACTACTGGCGTGGGCGTGTTACTAGCAAACACATCCCAGACAATGGCTGGTTGCAATGTCTCTGATGAATCATGGAAGCATGACATAGCAGGCACAGTCAGAACAAATGGGTGAGCGACATATGAGGTAGGCCCATAAACTGGACCAGAGGTTAAAGGCACAGTACTTAAATTGTCCACTTCAGAAATGATGCAGAAGGCCAGCACGGCAGGCACATAACGGTACTGCGGTAGGAGCGAGCTGCTGTATAGTCAGAATCAGGACAACCCGTGAGTGAGGGAGGGATGGGGGAGGGTGGAGGGGGGGTGTTTGGTACTTGGTGTAGCAACAGCAGGAGTTTTCTGTGCACATCGGATACGCACCCTGTGTGGTAGGACCATAAATCACTGGTGAAACCTGCTTGTGGTCACATTGTCGTGGCACAATGCTCCTGGATGGTGAAGTGACATCGGGTGTGCTTAAACCCACATGGTCAAGAAACTGGGTGACGGATCTGGTGGTTGAGCCTGGCGAACTTGATGTACAAAACTGTGCATTATTAAATTGTGAGGAAGGCAAAACTGGCATAGCTTTATAGCAGTTGACCACATATGCGTTTTGCACGAATGGTGGCATTGCACATGGCACTACTGTAACTGAGATTGCGGCGCATAGAGGATCAAAGCACGTGTGCGAATTTGGGCTCCATTGAACACTACACGAGCAATCGATCATTACATGATTCTGGAAATCGTCCACTTCACCTTTCACATGTTGGCGTGCACAGCCTGGCAACACGAAACCTGAGTCCATTGTTTGAGATAATAGCGTAACACTCAGCTGTTGTAGAGCTGCAAAGTTTGAGGTTAATTTCATTGGAGATCGCGAATCACTGTCCGTTGGCAGCGTAACAACTGATAGCAGGGGATTGGCGTGGCCTGGTAGCAGTAGCTGAGCCTCCAAATCCTCATATAAAATGTTGAGTGAGGCAGCCATGTCAACAAATGAAAAATCTGGTGATTCCACACATCCGGCGCAGAAATCGTGAAAGATGTAGAAACATCGGGGTTACCAATATGGGAAATGGGAATACAGATAATTGTATATGCAACAAACTGTTCCCATAAATGTCTATACATACATATATTTCAGCACAAAGAAAGATACATGTGTACACTGTACAAGGTACAAAGGCTGACTAGACCATTAACATGGTGGCTCATCAGAGAAGTTAGAGTTCAAAGATCATACTTTACGTGGTCGATGTGACCTATCAAAGCCACAATTTTTTTTTTTTTTTTAAATAAACAAGACATTTTACTTTCTTAGGAATGTCTGATGATTCTTTTGGAATGATTTTATTAATTAATTAGCAATTAAACTAGATAATACTAAATCAAAAGTGGTGACAGGACGGGCATCCAGCCACCCCTTAAAATTAACACGCCAAATCTGGTTAACCATAGCAGCAGACCCTGCAAGTTGGGATAAATGCTTGGAAAGAGAGAATACTAAATCAAAAGTAAATATGGACAGCATATCCATCATGAATTTACAAATATCTTGGCTAACAAAGCAGAATGATACATTTGAAATTACAAGATTTTGAGTGGATATTAAAATATTACAGAATTCACTCTTCTTGTAAAGGTGGAACACAAATAAAATTTTGACAGCCAGTTAATGTGTATCATATGATGTTTGGAAGTACTATTCCACTAGTCTGGTTCCTGTTGCTATGAACTCACTGGTTGCTCTTATTCTCTGAAAACTGAAGTCCAACATATCACTAACAAATGAAGCAATGACATAATCTCTAATATGTGCTTTCCTGATGGAATACAGCTTGACTAGGTTTGAAATTCAGATTTCTGGCTAGTGACACAATTGTATCTAGAAGGTGTTGCGTAGAGACTGGTTTACATGGGAACTCATGTGTAAACGTGTACTTTTTCATGTATTCCACTCCCAACTCTACTGGGTGATGGACCAGTAGTAATTTACTGTAACTCTGGCAATCATTTAATGCTGTAGCAATATCCAAGGCTGAGATACAAAAAAATTGTAGGAGATTTATACGCCATATTACATGCTACATATGACCTTCACTCTTCAGACTTATTTCAGATTATATATTTATAAATAATATCTATAATGTGAAGCATACATTACATTTTATGTACATACAGCAAAGGAATTTGCAAACATAGTAACTGTGGTAAAAATAGACTTATGAACTATTTAAATAAATACAGCCTTATTTTCAATGACCAGTTTGGTTTCCAATCAGAGAAAGAAACCGAATAGGCAATAGCATATCTAATAAGATATGCATAGATGCATTGGATAAAGGGAATTATACAACAGGTACATTCCTCAATCCAACCAAAGCTTTTGACGTAGTTGACCACAAAATACTGTGAAATAAGCTAGATGAAATGGGAATGGGGGAGGGAGGGGGGGGGGGAGGGTTAAAAAGTGATTTCACTCATATCTGGAAAATAAGAGCGCAGTTGACTGAAATTACACATATATCAAGTAGATCCAAATATACTGAAAAATTTACTTCTGACCCTAAATATACACTCCTGGAAATGGAAAAAAGGACACATTGACACCAGTGTGTCAGACCCACCATATTTGCTCCGGACACTGCGAGAGGGCTGTACAAGCAATGATCACACGCACGGCACAGCGGACACACCAGGAACCGTGGTGTTGGCCGTCGAATGGCGCTAACTGCGCAGCATTTGTGCACCGCCGCCGTCAGTGTCAGCCAGTTTGCCGTGGCATACAGAGCTCCATCGCAGTCTTTAACACTGGTAGCATGCCGCAACAGCGTGGACGTGCACCGTATGTGCAGTTGACGGACTTTGAGCGAGGGCGTATAGTGGGCATGCGGGAGGCCGGGTGGACATACCGCCGAATTGCTCAACACGTGGGGCATGAGGTCTCCACAGTACATCGATGTTGTCGCCAGTGGTCGGCGGAAGGTGCACGTGCCCGTCGACCTGGGACTGGACCGCAGCGACGCACGGATGCACGCCAAGACCGTAGGATCCTACGCAGTGCTGTAGGGGACTGCACCGCCACTTCCCAGCAAATTAGGGACACTGTTGCTCCTGGGGTATCGGCGAGGACCATTCGCAACCGTCTCCATGAAGCTGGGCTAAGGTCCCGCACATCGTTAGGCCGTCTTCCGCTCACGCCCCAACATCGTGCAGCCCGCCTCCAGTGGTGTCGCGACAGGCGTGAATGGAGGGACGAATGGAGACGTGTCGTCTTCAGCGATGAGAGTCGCTTCTGCCTTGGTGCCAATGATGGTCGTATGCGTGTTTGGCGCCGTGCAGGTGAGCGCCACAATCAGGACTGCATACGACCGAGGCACACAGGGCCAACACCCGGCATCATGGTGTGGGGAGCGATCTCCTACACTGGCCGTACACCACTGGTGATCGTCGAGGGGACACTGAATAGTGCACGGTACATCCAAACCGTCATCGAACCCATCGTTCTACCATTCCTAGACCGGCAAGGGAACTTGCTGTTCCAACAGGACAATGCACGTCCACATGTATCCCGTGCCACCCAACATGCTCTAGAAGGTGTAAGTCAACTACCCTGGCCAGCAAGATCTCCGGATCTGTCCCCCATTGAGCATGTTTGGAACTGGATGAAGCGTCGTCTCACGCGGTCTGCACGTCCAGCACGAACGCTGGTCCAGCTGAGGCGCCAGGTGGAAATGGCATGGCAAGCCGTTCCACAGGACTACATCCAGCATCTCTACGATCGTCTCCATGGGCGAATAGCAGCCTGCATTGCTGCGAAAGGTGGATATACACTGTACTAGTGCCGACATTGTGCATGCTCTGTTGCCTGTGTCTATGTGCCTGTGGTTCTGTCAGTGTGATCATGTGATGTATCTGACCCCAGGAATGTGTCAATAAAGTTTCCCTTTCCTGGGACAATGAATTCACGGTGTTCTTATTTCAATTTCCAGGAGTGTATAAATATAGGGATACCATAGGATGGTGTGATAGCTCCAGTACTGTTCCTAATGTTCGTAAATGATTTCCCATGACGAATCAAGCATGGACAAATAATACTGTTTGCAGATGACTCTAATGTACTGAACACTGACAAATCACTAGAAGCACTAAGAGAGAAAGCTGATAAAACACTTACCAGCATATATGAATGGGCAATAAACAATAAAGACACTTTTAATATAAAGAAAACAAGCACTAAGAAGTCCTACATAAACAAAAAGCCAGATTATAAAAACCTGAAAATAAAGAATGAAGTTTTACAATGTGCAGAAAGCATAAAATTTCTGATAATTCTGTTGCCCGCCAATTAAGGTGGGAAGAACATGCAACAATACTTTGCAGTACAATCTCCACAACATGCTATGGTCTCCAAATCTGTACATCAATATGTGATGTTTCATGTATCAGATCAATGTATTTTGCTTATATTCATTCTGTTATGGTTTTGTTTATATTTTGCGGCTTTGCCTTACTTTCTGAGTGTTCATACTTAGCGTTATACCGCAATCTTAAGTGCATTTGGTATAGATTAACTAATTAAATACATTCATTAGCGTGCTCTTCAAGCTTGCCATTAAAGGTTTTTCTTTTATTTATGTATTCTTCCACTTATCGCAAAAAGTTCATTTTGGATAAACTTGGCTGTTTAGACCTAATTTTTGATCGTGCATATTTAGTGTTATACCACAAATTTAAGTGCATTTGGTAATAGCTTACTTACATATTAGTTTCCAAAACATATTTAGTGTCCTTTTGCATCTGCATTTAATATATTATCGTTATCACTTAGTAAATCTCTTTAACTAATTTCCAAACTACCATGGATACTAAGTGTGTGAGCTGAGTAGGAAAGTTAGTTCAGGGGCTTTGTGCAGCTGTTGTGACAGGTGGTTTCATTGGGGAACTTGTAGTGGCATGGGAATTGGGGAAGCAAACAAGACTCTTCCATTCTCTTGCAGGGTTTGCTCAAGAGACAGGATTATAGCTGAACAGGAGGAGAAAATTAGAGCTCTTCAGGCTGATTTGGACAGAGCGAGGGAGGAACTGAAGAGGTTAATGGGGGAGGAGGGCAAACAGCGGTGGAAAGGGGTAGCTGGGAACAGGGGCCACAGAAAGAGGACAGTGTCTGACAGTTACAGTTTCCCAACTGGCACAACCAATAGATTTGCCTTGCTACCACAGTTAAGTAAGGAAGAGGCTCCAGTAGAAGTAGGTGTAGTTAAGATGCAACAAAATTTCACAAGGAAACCAACTGTTTCAAAAAAAAGTAGAAAGTAAGAGGAAAGTTCTGTTGCAGGAAAAATTAGGTGACAGATACCAGGTCACAAACTTTTTCAAGCCAAGTGCAAGTCTTGAGGTGGTAGAGGATATAGGTTCCTTGTGCAAGGGATTCACAAAGCAGGATCATGTGATGGTAGTGGGTGGAGTGGGAAACAGTATTGATAGGGATCAGGGCTACAGCATTGAGTGTGACCTGGTGAAAATAGCCTCAGCAACAACCCATACCAGTGTTGGGCTGGTGCCTGCTTTTGTGCGACATGATCAGCCCCAGTTGAACTGCTCTGTCAGGAGGGTAAATATGGAGTTGGATCAGTTGCGTAGGGCAGCCACTCTGTCAGACATTGGATTGGTTCCTGTCGAGGCTATTGATAGGGGGGATTTCACAAGGCATGGCCTACATCTCAATAGGAAAGGGAAGGGTAAACTGACAGGGTTGTTAGCGAAATCCATAAGGGGGGACACTAGTACTCATGGATGTACCTCTTTTTTAGGCTGATATCAGTGTCCAATGAGAAGTTCAGGCAGGCAGGTGCTAAAGAGATACAAAACTCACAAAATTCTCACAACAGGAAAGTATATAATAATGTTATCATATTTAACCAAATTATTGGTGGATTAAAGAAAAAAGTAGATTATCAGAAAAGTAAAGTAAAAAATAATGTTACCATTTTTCATCAAAATATTCTGGGATTGAAGAATAAAGTAGATGAGCTCCTGGTTTGTTTAGATGACATTGAATCTAATAATGTAATAAATATACTATGCATGTCTGAGCTTCACATTGTGTCTGATATGGAAAAGGTAAATATCAGTGGTTATAAACTAGCTGCACATATGAGTAGAGAGAATAAGGTGGGAGGAGGAGTTGCTACATATGTCAAAAGTTATCACTTTGTAGAAAGCTTAGATACAAAAAAGTTTTGTCTAGAGCAACATATAGAAGCATGTGCCTGTCAACTTAAACTGAAGGAGGGCTCTTTTATAATTGTAACAGTATATAGGTCCACTTCAGGAAACTTTCATTTATTCCTGGAAAACTTGGATGCCTTGTTGTGCTATCTGTCAGATAGGGAAAAGCAAATTATTATTTGTGGGGACTTCAATGTTGATTCATTGAAAGAGTGTAATAGGAAGAATGACCTGGAAGTCTTGCTCGATCCTTTCAATTTGACATCTGTCATTGATTTTCCTACTCAGGTACTAAAGGACAGCAGCACATTGATAGATAACACTTTTATAGGCAAAGACGGGTTTAAAAACATAAATTCTTGGCTTGTTGAGAATGGGCTTCCTGATCATGATGCTCAGCTAGTTACATTATATGACATAGCTCCATTCAGTAATTCAAAACTACCCTCCAAAGTTGTGCGTTCAATTAATGACTCAACAATTAGAAATTTCAGAGAAAATCTTCAGCAGTTAGACTGGGATGAGGTGTACAAGGAACCCGATGCTAATTTAAAATATTACTTATTTCACGATACACTTGTAAGAGAATTTGGAAACTGTTTCCCCAAGAAAGTAGTTAAATCTAATTATAAGAAACTATGCAAAAAACCTTGGCTTACTAAAGAAATAAAAATATCTTGTAACCACAAAAGGGAACTGTATCTAACAACAAGAAAGAGTAATGGCCCAGAAACAGCCAAATATTAAAAAAAAACTACTGTGCTACATTAAGAAAGGTTATTAAAAAGTCCATAAGCATGTGCATCATGCCTGAGATTAATACCTCTGATAACAAAATTAAAACAATTTGGAATATTATTACAAGGGAGACAGGACAACCAAGAGTACAGGATGACGGCATCAGCACCAAAGTGAATGGAAACTTGATAAACAAGAAGCTGGAAGTCGAAAACATTTTGAATAATCATTTTTTAAATGTTGCAGAGAAAATAGGATCTAAATGTTCATTAGAAGAAGCAAGGCAGTTAATGGAAGAGGCCTTACCCACACCATTTGATACAATTGAAATTCCACCCACCTCTCCATCTGAAATGAGGAAGATAATAAACTCTCTCAAGAATAAAAGCTCACATGGGATTGATGGCATTTCCAGCAGGATAATAAAAGCTTGTTCCCAAGAAATAAGTGGGATTCTTAGCCACATATGTAATAGCTCTCTGAAGCAGGGTATTTTCCCAGATAGACTGAAGTATGCCATTGTTATACCACTGCATAAAAAAGGGATACTTTTGATGTCAACAACTACCACCCAATCTCTCTTCTGACTGCCTTATCCAAAATTCTTGAAAAAGTAATGTATTGTAGAGTAGCTTCACACCTTTGTAAAAATAAAGTTTTAACAAAATGTCAGTTTGCTTTCCAGAAGGGTTTTTCAATGGAAAATGCTATATACACTTTCACTAATGAAATATTAAATGCTCTGAGTAACCGGAAGTCACCCGTTGGGATTTTTTGTGATCTATCAAAGGCTTTTGATTGTGTAAATCATGGAATACTTCTAGATAAGCTCAAGTACTGTAGCATGAATGGGACAGTGCTCAAATGGTTTAAATCATACCGAACTGGAAGAGTGCAGAAAGTTGAAATAAACAGTTCACATAATATGCAAAAAAAAACTGGTGATTTCTCAAACTGGGGAACAATCAAGAATGGGGTGCCGCAAGGTTCGGTCTTGGGTCCTCTGCTGTTCTTAATATATATTAATTACTTGCCATTCTATATTCATGAAGATGCAAAGCTGGTGCTTTTTGCCGATGGTACAAGTACAGCTTTCACACCCGACAGACAAGAATTAACTGGTGAAATTGAAAATGATGTTTTTCAGAAAATCATTAAGTGGTTTTCTGCAAATGGGCTCTCATTAAACTTTGACAAAACACAGTATATACAGTTGATCAGAAATCGGTAGCTAAGGTAGAATATTCAAAATTTCTAGGTGTATGCATTGATGAGGGGTTGAACTGGAAAAACCACACTGAAGATCTGCTGAAACGTTTGAGTTCAGCTACTTATGCTATTAGGGTCATTGCAAATTTTGGTGATTTACATCTGAGTAAATTAGCTTACCATACCTATTTTCATTCTCTGCTTTCGTATGGCATCATATTCTGGGATCATTGAGTAAAAGAGTGTTCATTGCACATAAGCGTGTAATCAGAATAATCGCTGGAGCTCATCCAAGATCATCCTGCAGACACTTATTTAAAGAGCTAGAAATCTTCACTGTAGCCTCACAATATATATATTCACGTATGAAATTTGTTATTAACAATTCGAATGCATTCAAAAGTAATAGCAGTGTACATGAGTACAACACTAGGAGAAAGGATGATCTTCGCTACTCAAGGTTAAATCTAACTTTGGCTCAGAAGGGGGTAAATTACGCTGCCACAAAAGTCTTTGGTCACTTACCTAATAGCATCAAAAGTTTGACAGATACCCATATAGCATTTAAAAGGAAATTAAAAGAATTTCTTAATGGCAACTCCTACTCATTAGATGAATTTTTGGAATATTTTGTCTAATGTAATATCTTGTATAGACACCTTTTATTAACCTGACACGTTCCACATCATTACAAAGTGTCATATTCATGATCTATGGAACAAGTACTAATCTAATCTAATCTCTACAGCATTATTTTTTGGGGAGTGAATAAGAAAAAAAACTGAACCATATTCAGATTGGAAAAAAGAGTAATACATATAATGACCAAGAATGGAAATACAGACTGCCTCAAACTTTTTAAAAGGCTGGAAATACTAACTGTACCTTGTGAATATATTTTTAGAGGGTTATGTATGTTAAAAACATATTGACTACTATGTTAAAAATTGCTTACTACACGATTATAAACCAGAAACTGCTACAATTTGCATCTAGACAGAAAAAATAATGTTAAAACTCAGCAGAATTTATTGTACAACGCCATTATATTATATAACAAATTACAAAGCATGCAAAAGACACAGATACTATCTACTCTTTCAAAACAAAAGTAAAAGATTATTTAAAAAATAAAAGTTTTTACATAGTAATGGAGTACCTAAACTAAAACAGGTTACCTATCATAAAAAGTACTGTTTATGATGTGTATATACAAGTAATAATTAGCTAATATTGTAAAAACGAATGCAATTAGATTTTAAAACATTCATTGACAATTGCTGTATAAGAAATAAATTGTAAGCCACAAAAATTTCAATGTTTTACATGACAAATCCATACATTGTAAACTGTTTCACAAATTAATAAAGCAATCAATCAATCATTAATGTCAACAGGTGAGGCTTTCTCTTCCTAGTATTATGAGGGTGTTGATATTGGTAACAGGTAAGATAAATGCCAGGATCTTACCAAGCACATTCCTGCTGGATCCTCTATCTTAAAATGAGAACTTACATCCCAACTCAATGTGGTACTGCAAGTGTCAGGACAGTGCACATATTAGCAGTTTATATAATTACCAACCAGTTTGTGGAAATGAGGCAAATCTACACATGCAGCAGTCATGCACTATAAAAGTGTGAAAACTATTCTCCAGCTCGTGTCCTTTGAGGATTAGGCTACCCAATATTTGCCAAGTAAAAGAAAATTCAAGAAATAAAGTTCATGGAAGGGCAATCATATTCTGTAACCAGAAAATCTATCAGGCTCAAAAACTATTAATGTTAGTATCATCATTAGCCTGTTGATTGCCCATTACAAATAGATAAATCAGGACAAAAAATTACCTCATGGCACATAAAACTTTCCAAACTGGCAAAGTATAAACAGTGAAAGTTTGTTTACACTATTTCTCCTCATTGTAAGTAAAATGGAGCAGGAAACAGTAGCAACTATTTCCATCTGTATCCGGCTTGTAAAAAGTGCATTACCCTAGTGAAGCCTACAGAAATGAATGCTTCACATAATTAACTGGATGTTGCACACCAACTAGTTGCATTTCAACATCGAGAAAGCATCCTGGAATGGGTAATTCTTATCATGCATGTTGAGATATCCACAATATTTATTTGGCAAGTATATGAACACCAGAACTTTAAAGATCTTCCTCAAGGTCAGCTTCTGCCGGTCTTTCTATTCTTCTATAAATCATATGTGTTAGTATTCTGCAACCATGAAATACTAAGCTGAAGATTAGGTAATGTTAACACCTTTCTGTACTTGTCTAATTTGGAGCTGGTATTATTACATTGTTCTTTAAGTATGACAGTATTTTGTCTGTCTCATATATCTTGCATCTGAAGGAGAATTCTATTTGGACTTTATGACTGTTGATGTTGTTACCTACATCAATTTGAACCCACTTAGCACAGTAAAGTTTTGTCCTTCCTCTGCAATTTTTAGCCCCCCCCCTCCCCCTCCTGCTCCTCATCCACCACCACCACTTGCCTCCATTATCACAATGGCCATTCCTTGATGCCTAAAAATGTGTTCTTTTCTTGTTCCCCCACTTCTGTTCGGTACCTACTCAATAGTTAATGATCTACCATCTAATCTTTAACACTCTTATGTAGCACCACATTTCTAAAACTTATATTCTCTTTGGATCTGCACTATTAATCATCCACCTTTCACTTTTGTACAAGGCTACAATCTAGACAAACACCTTTAGAAAATACTTTCTAAGACTTACATTGGTATTTTACTGCAATGGATTACTACAGTGCAGATTTTTATGGCCAATATTCACATACTTAATGATTTTACTTTTATGGGCAACACACAAAATCACCAAGTGTGTAACAAGTTGTTCTTTTCTAAAAATGCTTTTCTTGCTGTTGTTAGTCTGCATTTGGTATCCACTTTATTTTGACCAGTGTGAGTTATTTTGATGCTCAAATAGCAATGCATGATGATTACACAATCTCACTGTCTCTGGTAGCTGCAGATGGCAACAGCAGCTGGATACTGAGAGAGTTGTGTAAATGTGTGTGTATTTTCTATTTTGGAGAAGGCCTTTTGGCCAAAAGTTTAAACGTACAGCAGCCTTTTCACCGTGCATGCCTGCAACTCATCTTTTTCTCCATATGGCAAGTAGCAATTTATCCTTTCCAAAATATTGTCATTATTCTATCCCTAACCTTCCACTGTTTGATCAGATACACTACTGGCCATTAAAATTGCTACACCACAAAGATGACATGCTATAGATGCAAAATTTAACCAACGGCAAGAAGATGCTGTGATATGCAAATGATTAGCTTTTCAGAGCATTCACACAAGGTTGGTGCTGGTGGTGACACCTACAACGTGCTGACATGAGGAAAGTTTCCAACTGATTTCTCATACACAAACTGCAGTTGACCGGCTTTGCATGGTGAAACATTGTTGTGATGCCTTGTGAGAGGAGGAGACATGCATACCATCATGTTTCCGACTTTGATAAAGGTCGGATTGTAACCTATCGTGATTGCAGTTTATTGTATTGCGACATTGCTGCTCGCGTTGATCGAGATCCAATGACTGTTAGAAGAATATGGAATTGGTGGGTTCAGGAGGGTAATATGGAACATCATGCTGGATCCCAATAGCCTCGTATCACTAGCAGTCGAGATGACAGGCATCTTATCCGCATGGCTGTAATGGATCGTGCAGCCACGTCTTGATCCCTGAGTCAACAGATGGGGGTGTTTGCAAGACAACAACCATCTGCACAAACAGTTCTACGACATTTGCAGCAGCATGGACTATCAGCTCGGAGACCATGGCTGCGGTTACCCTCGACATTGCATCACAGACAGGAGTGCCTGCGATGGTGTACTCAGCGATGAACCTGGGTGCACGGATGGCAAAACGTCATTTTTCAGATGAATCCAAGTTCTGTTTACAGCATCATGATGGTTGCATCCATGTTTGGCAACATCATGGTGAATGCACATTGGAAGCATGTATCTGTCATTGCCATACTGGCGTATCACCCGGTGTGATGGTATGGGGTGCCACGGGTTACACGTCTCGGTCACCCCTTGTTCACATTGATGGCACTTTGAACAGTGGACGTTACATTTCAGATGTGTTATGACCCGTGGCTCTACCCTTCATTCGATCTGTGCGAAATCCTACATTTCCACAGGATAATGCACAATCGCACATTGCAGGCCCTGTACAGGCCTTTCTGGATACAGAAAATGTTCGACTGGTGCCCTGGCCAGCACATTCTCCAGATCTCTCACCTGGTCAATGGTGGCCAAGCAACTGGCTCGTCACAATACGCTAGTCACTACTCTTGAGGAACTGTGGTATCGTGTTGAAGCTACATGGGCAGCTGTACCTGCACCCGCCATCCAAGCTCTGTTTGACTCAATGCCCAGGTGTATCAAGGCCGTTATTATGGCCAGAGGTGGTTGTTCTGGGTACTGATTTCTCAGGATCTATGCACCCAAATTGCTTGAAAATGTAATCATATGTCAGTTCTAGTATAATATATTTGTCCCATGAATACCCATTTATCTTCTGCATTTCTTCTTGGTGTAGCAATTTTAATAGTCAGTAGTGTAATTTAACATTTTAAAGTAAGTTCTATAGCTTCAGTTCATATCATCTAAGATGGTGCATAAAGTTCTCACTTCTTACATTATTATTGTTGCATCTAAATCACTTAACAGCATTAAGGTCTAACATAACCTGTCATTGTCTTTAGTGTTAGGTCCTTTACCTCTCATTGAAAATATTATAAGGGTCATTAATCCAATGTTGGGTATCAAGATCTTTATGGCCAGTGCTGCCACCTGGCATACCATCAACATTAAAGAATTCACTAACAATCAATTTCCTGTTATGTAAACATAACCTTGTTATTACTCTCTCTACTGACAAGATTTTCTACTGGTAGCCTGCATGCTCTCAGTGCTGCTAGCTCATGTGTCTATAAGGATATGTGTATGTAAGGATAATTGATCACATTATATCACACAATTTACTATCAAATGTACAGTTCAGCTTTAGAAGTTGTTTAACAACTGAAAATGTTATATTCTCTCTTCTCTGTGAGGTACTGGATGGGTTAAACAAAATGTTTTGAATGCTAGGCATATTTTTTGATTTAACTAAGGTTTTTGATTGTGTTGATCACAAAATATTGCTTCAGAAGTTGGACCATTACGGAATACAGGAAGTAGCTCACAATTGGTTCACTCTTACTTTAGCAACACACAGCAAAAGGTCCTTATTCACAGTGTTGAGAATGGCTGTGATGTGGAGTCTGAGTGGAGTACAGTCAAGTGGGGGGGGGGGGGGGGGGGGGGTGTTCCAGGGATAAGTGTTGGGGCCAGTCCTGCTCCTTATTTATATAAATGATATGCCCTCTAGTATTACGGGTAACTCAAAAATATTTCTGTTTGCTGATGACACTAGCTTGGTAGTAAAGGATGTTGTGTGCAACATTGGCTTGGTTTCAAATAGTGTAGTTCATGATATAAGTTGATGGCCTGTAGAAAATAAACTAATGCTAAATCACAGTAAGACTCAGTTTTTACAGTTTCTAACACACAATTCAACAAAACCTGACATTTTAATTTCACAGAATGGGTATGATTAGTGAAACTGAACAGTTCAAATTTCTAGGTGATCAGATAGATAGTAATCTATCATGGAAAGCCCATGTTCAGGATCTTGTTCAAAGACTTAATGCTGCCATTTTTTACTATTCGAACAGTATCTGAAGTGAGTGATCGTTCGACATGAAAATTAGTCTACTTTGCTTATTTTCATTCACTTATGTCATAAGGTATTACATTTTGGGGTAACTCTTCCCATTCTAAAAGGATATTTTTGGCTCAGAAACAGGTGGTTCGAGCTATAAGTGGTGTAAGCTCACAAACCTCTTGTGAACCCCTTTTCACAAGTTTGGATATTTTGACATTGGCCTCTAAATATATATATTCTTTACTGTCATTTCTTGTTAACAATATTAGCTTATTCCTAAGAATAAGCAGCTTTCACTCAGTTAATATTCGGCAGAAATCAAACCTGCATTTGGATTGGACTTCGTTTAACTCCTGTACAGAAAGGTGTGCACTATACCGCTGCATCAATTTTCAATAAGCTACCACTGGAATTCAAAAATCTTAGCAGTAATCCATGCACTTCCAAATCAAAACTGAAGAGTTTCCTCATGGGTCACTCCTTCTATTCTATTGAGAGGTTCCTTGAAAAATTAAGCTGATTCTCGTTGTGTAGTTGATTGTGTTTACTTAAACTTATGGCTTGACTTTTTTTGGGTTCATAAACATTTTATTTTTATCTGTTATGAAAATTAAAATAAATAGAACCTTTTTGCAACATACCATTCAAAAGACTGTTCAAAATCATATTCACTGTAAGATTTCTCCATAAAACCAACATTTTTTTTAAATTCTAGTGATATCAGATGTCTTCAATGGGCTTTGTTCTTGGTTAGCTAGTTATTATGTTCCACAGATCACTTGAACAATTCTTTTATTGTAATGCTATGGAACAAGTCAGTTTACAGAGTATGTATACATGATTGTTGTCAACATTAATAACTCCATCATTCTTAGTCCTGTTTATGCAGTTACAGTTTCAAAAAATTGTTACTGCATACTGAACTCCTTTCCGAGCCACTGACAGCTATAATAGTGGGCAATGAAGATCATTTTTTTCTCCATTGTTTTAGGTGTGGACATCACTATTCATCTCAAATTGTGATGGGTTATGATGAGTTTCATTAGTGAATATATGTACTGTGGTGGTGGATTTAAACTACGTAACTCCTTGAAGACTAATTACATGATGACAATGCATGAATAGCACATATTATTTTTACTGTCTGCTTTTGTGCAATTAATACTTTCTTCCTGGGTTGACCCAGAAAATTAATTCATATAACACTATTAAATGGAAATATGCAAAAATATGTCATGAAGTTGACTTGTTTGTTTCCAAGGCTAGCAGTTACAAAGAGCAAAAATAATTATGTGCCTAATATTTCTGAGAGCTTGTAAGGTAACACTTCATGTGTAGAACTTCAATAGTAGGATTAGCAAGCTGTGTGTGATTTTGCTAGTAAGAAATGCACATAATTTCTCAGCAACCAAATTAAATCATAATTTAAGTTAAATGTTTTATTTTTTATTTTATTTTTTTTTTAATTCTGTACAAAAAGAGGGAGTGGAAGTAATTATTATTTTTCTCATGACAAAAAAGTTTTTTATACACTCTGGAGAATGGATGCTCTACAACACATGAAGTGAATGCCACCCTGCAGTGAAAGGTTATAACTACTCCAAAAATCTGTGGCAGATGATGTGTGTGACATCTGTGAGTGAGTGATGAATGTAAAAAGGAATCAGAGGCCATTTTAAATCAGTGAAATCTGTGTAATTATAAAAATTAATAATCTCTGATTTAGATATGTAAGAATGTTTTATAGTGTTTCTGTGATAATGGTAGATAAGAAGGAAATGATGATGTAGGATCATTAAAAAAAGTTGTTAGATACTGTATTAACCTCTGTTATGATTTGTTCTAGTTTACAATATGGCATATAATGAGAGGAGTTATTTTTTTGCTATCCTGACTCCAGCCTGCTACTCTTTTTAAATTGCACTTCTTATATATGACTTTCTTTCAAAAGAGAGTGACATTGCTGCATGCCTTATCTTCAAGCAGGGGGGAGGGGGGGGGGGGCGAATCCATTTCATAAGATTTGATCACATATATGGCTTATATTGTGCCTCCCCCAGCATGTACCATAGGGGTTGCAATAACATTTGCTAAAATTTGGATATACATTTTTTGCAATCTGTGGGCTGCACTTTGTTACACATTGAAAGATGTCAATAAAGATAAACAAGTGAGTCTTTCTTGTGACATACTGACCTAACTTCAGTCATCCTCAACTCTCTAGCAGCAAACGCACCTTACTTTCCAATACAGTTTTTTGGACTGGTACACTGGCAATCAACTGTTTCTAGTACTTTCCTGCATAGAATGCTTTGTTTGCTTCATGGATAAAGTTTGACAGGATGGTTAGCAATGCATCTCATTTTTGGAAGCTTTCAAATCTGGAGTGAGGAGAGACAGACAAAATGTCCCACAAATAAAACAGCATACCAACACTGGAGATCACCCACAAATTAGCCAATGTTCATATATAGTGTCACCAGCTGAACAATAGATAATCTTGGAGGAATAAGAGATGATGCTAAAAGATGACGTCAGTGAACCTTCAGAGAGTCCTTGGTCATCTCCGGTGGTGCCTGCTACAGTCACCACAGATGTCCATTGCAGCAGCAATGCAGCATACAGACCAGCAATGCGGGTTGCTGACTCTGCTGCAAAGTCTGGCCAACACAAGAGTGTTTACAATCAAGTACCACATTTGACAACAAACATGTAGGTGTGGCCTATGTCCATCAGAGGGCATCAACCACAGCAGAGGAAGGGGGCATGACGATCAACAAACTATTTCATGTATGTGCAAATAGTCCCAGAAATATCCTTCTGCCTGGGGCTAGATAAGCCAGTGCCTGGCCATTCAGCAGGCAGTTCTCGACTTGCCAAGTGCAGAGAAGGTTGGCCAGTCCAACAGTGTGCCACCTCGAGCATTCTCTCTTCCACAATGACAGTGTTATGTCACTTCCGTCATAGTATGCTATCTACCAGCTGCGAACAGCCAACTTCAACATGGAATAGTTGTATGGGTACAGAGTCAAAGGGCACTCTGATTTTGGGATGTAGTAGTTATTTGCTTGATCTGCAGAAGAGGTCTTTATCGTTTTGTTCTGTTTTGAAGAGTGTGTCACTGCTGATGGTTTATTGTAGTTTCCATAATAAATAAGTTGGCAAAACAAATTGGTTCTTGCTCTGTAGATTTAGCAGTGTCTGTGAAGAGAAAGATGGCACATGGTATTTCTGCATCAGCTATCCATGACAGCTAAATCACAAAGAAATACGTATACCCACTGCTGTTCATTCATGACACCCTAGACTGCTTGAAAGGGGCAAAGTATTTCTCAACTATGGACATGGAGATAAACTATTGGCAGATCATGGCTGATGAAACTGAACAAGAAAAGGCTGTCTTCATAACACTCAATGGCCAGGATGATGAGCTTGCTCTTTTGAAGCTAACTGAACGACTTCTATGCTGACTGACAACTGTGTTAAAGTAAGTTCAAACTGCAGGTCTCCACATGCATCAGAGAAAACGACTTTTTGTTGCCCGAAAAATAAAAATCTTAGGGCACCTAGTTAACGGCAAATGAGTCTGTCCCTGTCCAGAGAAAATAAGAGCAGTCACAGATTTTCTGCCTCCTCAGTACATTTGTGATGTCAGAAAGTTTCTCAGTACTTGTACAGTTTGTGATCCATGAAGGAGTTCTGTACAATGGCACTTTATAATGGTACAGACTGGTGTAGAATCTGAGCCCCTAATTTTGATGAAGAACCCAAAACAAAGATCAAAATTATTTACACATTTGTATTTACTGTACACTGTTGTCATCTTCAAATTATGATTTTGCACCAGGATGTAAATCAGACTTACAGCACAGGCTAGACGATACCATATTATTATTATTATTATTAGTTTATTACACATGTTACAGGTCTTTATCAGAGTATGTGAAGCATTTATGAGTACTTGTTCTTCCAGTACACTTTCATTTGTTTGCTAAAGGCCCTTGTCCTTTCTTTGGTCCACTTTGGTATTTGGTCTTTAGGTGCTGTCTTCTCTGACATTACTTCCCACTTGTGTATTTTTTGCCTACAGATGCTTTTGTCTGCGATGACCACTGACTCTACCTGTGCTTTTCCCAGATCAATTTTGACTTGTGTAATCCTAGGTGTAGTGGTATTGAGCTGTGTATGTATCTGAGTATTCTATTGATGAGTCTGGTCTGTGAGAGTCTGCTCATGTGGCCACAAAATTTAATTGTCTTTTTCTGATGTCCGCTGCGATGTTGGACAACTTCTCTGTGGGGTCTCTGGAATGAAGCCTGTATCCTTCGTCTGTGAGTTTTGGTCCAATAATTTTCCTGATAATTTTTCTTTCATCTGTGAGGATCTACTTTAGGTCTCCCTTGGTGTGTAGGGTCAGTGTCTTGCAGCCGTATAGCACCTCAGGTTTGATTACAGTATTGTAGTGATGAATTTCGATGGAGGTGGACAGACATTTTTTGTATAAGGTTCTCTTCATCTTCAGTAACTTGGTGTTCTGCATGATTTTCTCCTTTCCTGTTGGTTCGAGCACTTCCCCTAGGTACTTAATATGTGTTACTCTGTTGATCTGGCCATATTTTGTGTTTAAATTCAGTATTATTATTATATATAAAATCATAATTGATGGATAATTCTAGAAGATTCAATATTTTGTAACTAGCTTAGAAATATGTACAAAGGAACAAATGAACATCTGAAACTGTTCACTTTTTGTCCAACAGTCAGTAAACACTTTAGTACAACAAATTGTTGAAAGTAATTCAGAATTAATTTGACATTATTATTTACAAAAGGTATCTTCTACAATTTCTATGTGAAAACATATTTTTACCAAGTTTTGGGTTATGTAAACTTTTACTACAGTTTATTAAACCAAATTCTGGAATTAGACTTAGGGAGATTCATAATTTTTCATTATAAATTAAATTATATGCAAACGTAAGCAGTTATATGTAAAATGATGATTGTTGTATATTACTTCTGCAGCCTCTTGGAGAGTCAGTCTTCAATTGGCATGCACTATTTCATTGACATTCTTGACATGAGTGTTGTTGGTAGTTGTCGAAGGGTGATCTTTAAACCATGTCAACCATTTGTAACACTGAGTAGAGTGTAAGGACTCATCACCATAGGCTTCCTGCATCATTTGGTATGTTTCTGTAAGGGATTTCTTGAGTTTCAAACAAAAATTTAATGCAGACACGTTGCTCCTCTAACTCTGCTGTCTCAAAATTCATAATCTGTGTGACACAATGTTCTAATTGATACAGCACTGAACAATAGCTGACAGGCAAACAACAATGTAACATTAAACACAGGTGTGTGCAAGGAGGCCAAATGCAGTTCATTCCAACACATCATTTGCATGAAAATACAAGTGTTCCAGAATTTTTTGAACAAACCTCGTATACTAGCAATTATTCCGATAAAATTACCTATAGTATCTCAAAGTTTCTTTATTTTCAATGATTATGACATTTCTTATTTTGTTAATTTTCAACTGGTAACTCTCAGAATGTCTCTTACAAGAAGTATTGCATAGATGTCAAATTTTCCTGGAACAAAGTGGAAGATCTTTCCTAGTCCTTAAGGAGGCACAATTACCTTCTTCTGTTCTAGCATTGTATGATAAGATTGCCAAGATAGACCTTCACACTGACATTAGTGGTTGCAGGGTAGGTGCAGACCTAGGATGAATTCTGGAAGTGCCAAAAAAGTGATAGTGTATGCCTCCAGAATACTCTCCAAATCCAAGAGGAACTACTCTACAACTGAGGAAGAGTATCTTGCAGGTGTCTGGGCCATCAACAAATTCCTGCCATATTGGCAAACCATACATCATTGTGACGGGTGATCATTCTATATGCCAGCTGCCTAGCCTGAGGTCAACTGACAAGGTGGGCATGAGACACTGAAACTTCAGCATTACAATGTCAGTGGTTTACAAAAGCAGACACAAACAAAAAGATGTAAACTGTCTTTCAAAAAATAATTTGGTGAAATACAGCAGTGCAGATGAAGCTCAGTCATTACTAAAGTAAATGATATTTCTGCTGAACAGAAGGAACATGCAGCACTGCTTAAAATTGTAGAAGCCTTGAAAGATGAAGAGCCAACCAAAGGAGAATTCCAATTAATAAATGGAACACTGTATGTGGGGAACTACAATCCAATGAGACAGCAATAGTTGCTTGTAATCCCAGGACATCTACAACCAGCTGTGCTGAAGTATTTCTACAATGCTCCAACATATGGTCACCTACAATTTGTGAAGAATCTACCAATCCATCAGACACCACATGAACCATAGTAAGGTATGCCAGTGATGGAAGCACATGCCACAATTACTTCTGGAGCATCAGCTACCAATTACACCTGCAGCAAAGGCATTCCACCAGATTGGAATTGACCTCTAGGGATGATTCCTGAAGTTGACAGATGTGAATCAATCTGCAGTGACAATATCACCCACTATGTTGTCACCGAAGCTGTGTTAACTGCTGAAGCCCTGGAAATAGCAAGGTTCCTTGTAGAAGATATCATTTTGAAGAATGGAATACCTGTTTCCAGGGCAACAAAGCAGAGGGATTCTTTCCTCCCATTATGTTTCTTTCCCCAAAATTTTTCCAAGATACCTTCCATGGTGTTATCTATATGACATGAGCACAGTATCAAAAATCTTGAATATTAGCTCAAGGCTTAGTACACTTAACTTTATTATCCATTACATTTTTTGGTTGACTGGAACTCATAAGTTTAAATGGTTTACCTAAAAACTGTGTTAATTACACATACCAAAAATATAAAGCTTCATTTTTATGTGTAACCATGTACCTGATTGCTAACTTCCTGATAATGCAGCTGAGAATGTTAGAAACTTCTGCCCTCATTTAGCTTCAGAGTAATTAGTACTCTTAACTAAAATATTTTTACTGAAATAGAATACCATATTTTGGCAAACTAGACACTGTAATTCAACAGAGATTATTGCTGTATCTAAAAGTCCACATTTAGTAGAATCTTCCCTTACTACTTATTTGCTCAGAAACATAAATTTTTAATTGTATCAGGAAAATCCAGCAAAATAGCAATAGCTAAATTCAGCTTTAATTATTGTAATCTTATAAAAGAGGTTCATTAGAAGCCATTTTAGTCAGGCTGTGGGAGCTTATGAAACATGCAAGATCCATGTTCACCAATAAGGGGAAATGTACCACAGAAAAGTTAGCACAAATTGCAACTTGTACAATTTGCCAATTTTCATGTAAAATCCACATCCAAGAGATTTTTCTTCTGCAGTGATTGTTTCTAATGATTGAACTGAACTTGCAGACAATGTTCTGAACTGTTTTAATCTTCAATAATGCATTCTGCAAACTGTGTTGATATTAATGGGCTGTGAACTGCATTATTTCCAAATTATATTTACTGTGCATAGCATGTTCATTTTTATATGACTATCCAGTAAGGAAGACAGTGTAATTGGTCAATATTTTAATGATTTACTTGCCACATTTGAAGTTTTGTGTCACTTTGGTGTTAGGTAACTACCCTCAAAAAATCAGAATATACGACATCAGTCAATCACAGTATATGGCTGGCCAGTTAACTGTGCATAATTTATATAGATGAGGCTAGTTGTCTGGTCATAAACTAAGAGGTTATTTAACAACAAAGTGCAGTTAAAGTAACTGGACAGAAAACGTTAAACAACCACTTTTCACCCAGATTCAACAGAGGCACAGCAACTAACGGCCCATTTGTTCACTTAAATATGGTTATATTACATCAGTCATGACTAGCATCAGAGGTAAATTCACATTGTGACACCACCCATAAGATGAAAACTGCTTACTGCCCACAGACAAATGGTCTCACATAACACTTCAATAAAGAATTGGCAGATATGCTCTCAACATATGTTGATGTTAGGCAGTGAGACTGGCAGAAAATTCTGCCTTTCATGATGTTTGTATACATCACACGAAAACAAGACACTACAGGTTTCAAAACTGCTCTTTCTGCTCCATAATTGTGAGGCCAAAATGACAATGAATGCACCGCTCCAGTTTAAACTGGATGATACACAGGATGACCACACAAAACACTTCATCAACAGGACCAAAGAAGCAAGACAGATGGTTGCATAAGGTCCCTGGATGCCCAGGAGGAGAGATTGCTATAACACTGCTCATCACGAAGACAGAAGCACTAAGACATTACCTGTGTCCTCCAAATGGAGCCTTCTAAATGCCTGAGGCACAGATCTTGTTCAAGGACACTCCATGCCTGCTCTATGGTCAAAAGGCTTTGATGGGAGGGGCTATCTCCAATGTTCATCATAGTGAAGAGGTTGTGACAACAAGACCACAATGCAAGGAACCTCCAGCTCTGTCATATGGAGGATCATTGACATACACCTATGATGCTGTAGTTGGCTCCAAGAAAAACCTCTGAAACAGCAGGTCGCTATTTCTTCAGGAGATAGAGCAATGCCATGCACTGTGCTGTACACATTGGTGAGTAGCCTCTAGTGTCACTTGCTGGCATGGTGCAGGTCATGAGTTAAAATCTCATCAACAGTGAATACATGTTATTTATCATTTCTATGAGTTTCTCAAAATTCTTTATGTTTGTAATGTTTTCATTTTCTGGGATATTCAATGTCTGTATAAATTGCGGCACCCTCAGTTCATGAGGCAGTTTAGTCTGTAAGTTGGTGACCAAATATACATACTTTCTGTGATACCATGTTGTACAGTTTGGAATGCAGGAAATGCATTTTTTTAAAAATTATTAGGACTCAGCAAGTGGAGAGCAGACAGAAGTTCAGTGCACTCTCTAGCCCTTGAGGTGGGAAACTGCACCTAAAGGCAGAAGAATTGGCAATGATCAACAGCATGAGGATGCAGAAGGCAATGGAAACCACTGCATTAAAGAACTAATGTGTATCCACAGGACATGTGGCCTGTAATTAAAAAAGTGTCATGATGATTTCTCCATTGGCAAAAGATTCTCCAATAGCCCCCATTTGGATCTCAGGAAGGGGATTGCTAAAGGTGGCCATGAGAAAAAGATTTAATAACCAATGAAAGACTAAATAATCAAACAATGGAAAATCCACAATATTATGAAAAGGAAAGTTACTACTCACCATATGCGGAGATGCTGAGTCGCAGACTCAGCATCTCCGCTATATGATGAGCACCATTTTTCCTTTTCATAATATGTTACAATAAAAGATAATGTTCTATCAGTCAGAGCATGGAAAGTCAGAAGCTTGAACATGGTAGGGAAGCTAGAAAATCTGAAAAAGAAAATTCAAAGGCTCAATGTAGATACAGTATGAGTCAGTGAAGTTAATCAGAAAGAAGGCAAGGATTTCTGGTCAGATGAGTATAGGGTAACGTCAATAGCAGTAGCAAATGGTATAACAGGAGTAGGATTCATTATGAATAGGAAGGTACGACAGAGAGTGAGTTACTGTGAACAGTTCAGTGACAGAGTTACTCTTATCAGAATCAACAGCAAACCAACACTGACAATGATAGTTCAGGTATACATGTCGACGTCACAAACTGTAGATGAAGAGATAGAGAAAATATATGAGGATATTGAAAACTTACTACATTACATAAAGGGAGGTGAAAATCTAATAGTCATTGGGAACTGGAATGCAACTGTACTGGAAGGAGTAAAAGAAAATATTATAGAAGAATGTGGGCTTGGGACAGGGAATGAGAGAGGAGAAAACTAATTGAGTTCTGCAATAAATTTCAGCCAGTAATACTCTGTTCGAGAATGACAAGAGGAGGAGAAGGAGGTATACTTGGAAAAGGCCAGGTGATACACGAAGATTCAGTTAGATTACATCATGATCAGACATAGATTCCGAATTCAGCTACTGGATTGTAAGGCATATCCAGGAGCAGATATAGACTCAGATCACAATGTAGTAGTGATGAAGAATAGGCTGACTTTTAAGAGAATATTCAGGAAGAATCAATACACAAAGAAGTGGGATACAGAAGTACTAAGGAGTGATGGGATACCATTGAAGTTCTCTAAGGATATAGATACAGCAATAAGGAATACCTCAGTAGGCAGTACAGTTGAAGAGGAATAGATTTTTCTAAAAGGACACTTATGGAAGTTGGAAATAAAAATATAGGTACAAGGAAGGTAACTGCGAAGAAACCATGGGTAACAGAGGAAATACTTCAGTTGATTGATGAAAGAAGGAAGTACAAAAATGTTCAGGAATATAGAAATACAAGTCGCTACAAAATGATATAAACAGGAAGTGCAGGGAGGCTAAGATGAAATGGCTGCATGAATAATGTGAAGAAATGAAAAAAGAAATGATTTTTGAAAGGACTGACTCAGCACATAGGAAATTCAAAATAACCTTTGGTGAAATTAAAAGTGAGGATGGTAACATTAAGAGTGCCATAGGAATCTCACTGTTAAATGCGCAGGAGAGACCAGATAGGTGTAAATAGTACACTGAGTGCCTCTGTGAGGCAGAAAATCTGTCACATGAGATAGAAGAAGAAACAGGAGTTGATTTAGAGGAGATAGGGGATCCAGTATTAGAATCAGGATTTAAGAGAGCTTCAGAGGCCTTAAGGTGAAATACTGCAGAAGGGATAGATAGCATTCCATCAGCATTTCTAAAATTGTTGGGGGAAGTGGCAACAAAATGACTATTCACATGGGTGTGTAGAATGTAAGAGTCCGAAGACATGCCGTCTGACTTTCGGAAAAATATCATCCACACAATTCCAAAGACAGCAAGAGCTGACAAGTGCAAGAATAACCACACAATCAGCTTAACAGCTCATGCATCCAACTTGCTGACAAGAATAATACACAAAAGAATGAAAAAGAAAATTGAGAACATGTTAAATGATGATCAGTTCGGCTTCAAGAAAGGTAAAGGCACCAAAAAGGCAATTCTGATGCAGCTCATAATGGGAGGAAGGCTAAAGAAAAATCAAGACACATTCATAGGATTTGTTGACCTGGAAAAAGTGTTCGACAAAGTGAAATGGTGCAAGATGTATGAAATTCTGAGAAAGGTACGGATAAACTATAGGGAGAGACAGTACATGCAATATGTACAAGAGGCAAGAGGGAATAATAAGACTGGACAATCAAGAACAAAGTGCTCAGATTAAAAAGGGTGTAAGGCAGGGTAGCAGTCTTTCACCTCTACTGTTCAATCTATACAACAAAGAAGCAATGATGGAAATAAAAGAAAGGTTCAAGAGTGGAATTAAAATTAAAGGTGAAAGGATATCAATGATACTATTTGCTGATGGCATTTCTATCTTGAGTGAAAGTGAAGAAGAGTTACATGATCTGCTGAATGGAATGAACAGTCTAATGAGTGCAGAATATGGATAGAGAATAAATCAAATAAAGGTGAAAATAATGAGAAGTAACAGAAATGAGAACAGTGAGAAACTTAATATCAGGATTGATGGTTACAAAGTAGATGAAGATAACCAATTCTGCCACCTAGGCAGCAAAATAACCAATGACAGACAGAGCAAGGAGGACATCAAAAGCAGGGTAGCACTGGCAAAAATAGGGCATTCCTGGACAAAAGAAATCTAGTAGTATCAAACATAGGCTTCAATTTGAGGAAGAAATTTCTGAGAATGTACATTGATGCACAGCATTGTATGGTAGTGAAACATGGACTGTGGGAAAACTGGAACAGAAGAGAATTGAAGCATTTGAGATGTGCTGCTCCAGACAAAAGTTGAAAATTAGATGAACTAATAAGGTAAGGAATGAGGAGGTTCTGAGCAGAGTCAGAGACGAAAGAATATGTGGAAAAGACTGACAAGGAGAAGGAACAGGATGATAGGACATCTGTTAAGACACCAGGGAATGGCTTCCATGGTACCAGAGGTAGCTGTAGAGGGCAGAAACTGCAGGGGAAGACAGAGATTGGAATACATCCAGCAAATAATTAAGGATGTAGGTTGTCAGTGCTACTCTGAGATGAAGAGGATGGCCCAGGAGAGGAATTTATGGGGGCCACATCAAACCAGCCATAAGTCTGATGACTTTTTTAAAAAAATAATAATTATAAAAGAAACTCAGTGCTCAGTGTGGTGGAGGGGTAGAGCGGAAGGGGGGGGGGGGGGGGGGGTTCTGACCTTTGATGTCCTCTAGCAGACAATTCAGACAACACACTTTCAATCACTATGGAGGGTTGAAGCATAGAGCCTCATGTGTTCAGTGTAAGGCAGTTTCTTTTAGAAACAATAATTCTTTAGCCAAATTTCAATGTATTCTTCATCAAAATTTGAAGGTTGATAGTTGAAGTGCAGTCCCAGATTGAAACACCATGTTCGGATAGGCTGAAGTGTTTTGAAATACTGAATATGTGATGAAGAAAAAAAAAAAGGAACAACTGGTCTTCACCATTCCGTTGAAACTCCAGAAAAAGTAGACAGAGTGAGACGGGCAATTTTTGCTAGTATGAAACACTCCACTAGGCATCAGGCTGATGCGCTGGGTATGTGATATCATTTGCTTCACTGTATCTTACATGAGGCTCTCAAATGTAACACATGCGAAATAATATTTCTCCAATAGCTAAGTGAAAGGGATTTTGTTCAATGCAAAGAATCCTGTGGTGTAATGGATGCCATTTTTATGGAAGATGCAGACGTCTTAATACTGACAAGTGATGAAGCCCAATTCCATCTGTCTTGGTCCACATGCTCTCCCAGTCTATAGATTTGTGATTCATTTTTATGAGGCAACCTAAATTAAGGAAGTATGTGCACAAGCCCTGCTCAATTGATGAAAGTTTCCATTCATCAAGAAACTGAAGCTGTGTTAAATGAAATGTTGAAGAAAACTGTGCAGGGTCCAAATTTGCATTGACAAGAAGGGTGTTATCTTCTTGCTGTTAGTTTCTGAATCAAAGTAGCATCTATACATTTCAAAAATGCATTAAAAATTTTATTATTTACTGTAACACTTGTTTCTATAGAAAAAACAATGGAAGTTAATCAGTAGGGGAAAACAAGTGTTTCCCCTGCTCCATCTGTAGTGATTCAAGAATTTCTGTGTAAATTCTAGAACAACTCAGCCTTCTACCGTCTTGAACACATGGTATTCTAGATACAAATGTGGGATGGTAAAATCCTACCTACTGCATGTCACGTATTTGTGTCTTCAGGTTTAAAATCAGTCACAGGAAGAAAGTAGACGCGGCGGTCGAACAGCACCGACAAGTACTTGTCGGGAAATCCATAGATGTTTTAGAGGAAGAACCATGGAGTTTTAATGCAGCTCTGTGCCTATTGTGTCATTGACTATTGTTATGTGAAAGAAGAACAGTTGAAAAAGTGATCTTGTAAAACTCTTAATCCAGCCTTGTTAGAGCCAAGACCTATTTTATGATTCATCTGATGTAGAGCCATGGTTATTAAGCCAACTCTTTTATAAATGTGATTAAATTTGTTTCTGACATTGGACAGAGAGAGTAACTTGCTGGAAGTAATGTATGTATGTGGAAAGTGAGAATTTTGTTCTGTATGGAGTTCAAATATACCTTTGGTTGATGAAAAGTAAAGTTCACGTGTCTATTTATTTCACAAGTAGTGAGAGAGACTTAAATATTCCCATACCTAGCACCATTCTACAGAGAAGAAATCAAGAGAGTTTTCCAGCAGGCAGCTAGCCAGCCAAGAAGATCGGCTGTGAATCTCAAATAAGTCACCTCGTAATATAAAAGAAGCGAGAACTTTGTACGTCTACTTCATGCTTTAAATCGACATCAAAAACATTAGAAAGTGGTGACCTGTGGGAAAGGACCCAAGAAAACAGGAATTTTAAGTCAAAAACTAGAGAAGACAAGGGATTTACTCTGAGACATTGGAATATGTTCAAGTATCCAATGAAGCAAAATTTGAATGAAAAATGGCGAAGACATGGAAAATTCACAGAAATACACGTAGAACACTTCAACAAAGAAGATCTAGTGCAGGGAGTATACAGCGCTCACACACATCGTGGGGACACAGACATGGAAACCAACCTACATCTACTGGTGCTGACCTGCCTCTACATCCGCTCACCTACACAATGAGACTTCTACGTTGGGTGAGCATGAAACAAAACTTCATTACTTTGGTATCAAGTGGTATATACTGTTGAGTGAACTTTTATTGTGTAATTATAGTATTTAAAGTTAGTTTTAAATGCTAATTAGGGCTAAAGCATATAAAAGCATGGACAATATACAACAAATTGAGGACACTCAAGAACCAGCTATGGCTATGAGAGATAGCAAAGAAACACCTGACTGGGCTGAGTAGATAAATTTAATTAAAGCTCGGAATCTGCAATCAAATACTCAGAATGAGACTCTAAGGAAAGAATAAGGCTTGGTAAATTCTCAATTAAGTACCCAGAGTGAAGCTTTAAATGCTCAGAGTCTTATGTTAAACTCATTAAATTCACATTTAAATACCCATAGTGAAGTTTTGAATGCCCAGAGTGAAACTCTAGATAATCAAACGATGAATCTAGGTTTGCTAAATGCCAAAGTTGACTCACAAAGCAAAGAATTTAGTAATCTATGCGAAGGCATGGGTGCTCTTAAGACTGAATTTGACACCTATAATAGTAGAGTAGAGAATTTAAAAAATAGACTTAAAGGATGAATTGACTAATTCCTTGACCATTCATGTAAATCAAATGTTTACTGACCTTAGTCAGAAACAGAATGACAATTTCCAAGATTTATCAAAAAGGTTAGAATTTAACATTGAGGACAGATGGAATCCGAAATTAGGATCTTTTGAAAATGTGTGCTATGCTAAGTTTAATGCTGTAAAGCAGGGATTGAATAATTTGAAAGCAATTGTAGATAAGAATAATGAATTAATACCGATTATTCAATCGCAAATTATAGGTGTCAGTACACGAGTAGGTAATGTGGAAAGAAATTTCAAAGAGGAAATAATGAACTCTGATATCATAAATGTGAGTAGTTTGGAGGAACAACTTTAAGAAATTATAGATTGAAAAGTTACCAAGAGAATAACCTCCGGAAACGTATCACCTATGCTGTCTTCCGAACTTAGTGATACCAAGAAGGGTATAGCCGACTTGTGGAGAGAATTCAAGCTTGTCCAGGATAAAGTAGAAAAAAGGGTAACGTCACCTAATGTGGTGTTAACTAGTGAAGCTGTGACTGATTTACAATGGGGGGTGGGGGTGGGGTGGGGGTGGTAATTCAGGGTTATCTAGACAATTCCCTAAATTTAAGCTGGACGGAGATGTACATCCGATCCATTTCTTAAAAAGGTTTAACGAAGCATTACCAAAAAATTGGAAAGATTCTAAGAAAATCGAATTTGCTGTGGGGTACCTTCTAGGAGAAGCCTCAGAATGGGGAATGGTAAATATTGAGAATTTTTCCTCTTGGGAGGACTTTCAAAAGAAATTTAAAGAGAAATACTGGTCTGCCAGTGCCCAAGAAAAGTTGATATAAGATCTATGGTACCCAAAATATTACAGTAATACTTGGGGTACTATGAAGAAATATTTTGATTGGCATTTAACATGAACAAAGTATTTAGATAAGCCAATGGAAGAAGAGAGATTGATACGTATTTTAATTAGACGATTGCCCATCTATGCGAGAAAAGACATCTTATGTAGTGTTTGGAAAACGGTAGAAGAGTTGTCTTTTGTTGATGCACTTGATGCAATAAATAAGGACCTAATGAAACTTTACACCAAAGTGAAAATTTGAACTATAAAAAGAATAGCGGAAATAATTTTATTAGGCATGCGTCAAACTTAGCAGAAGTACACCAGTGCAATAAGAAAAGTTGTAACGGTAATTATCAAAAGAAGCATGCACATTCAAATTTAGATCCAGTAAATTCCCAAGAATTTGTACCAAGTAATCAAAGAACACAAAATGGGAATGTAGCACCTCGTTACTGTAACCAACCCATAATTAGTAGTAATGAGGAAAACGTTGTTTGACCTGGATCCAGGGCCAGGGCCCAGGTCATGGAGATATGTTAGGAGGCCTTGTTCCATATAAGTATGATAATTTTACACACAAAATATGCACAAAGGAATGGTTGCAGCTTGAAGAACCAAGTTTAGCCACTAATAACCCCAATTTATAATAGCAGGGACAGTGGAAAATTCCAAGGTTAACATATTTATAGATTCAGGGAGTGAGGTATCACTCATCTCAAACACATTCTTTAACTCAGTACAGAATAAACAGCACTTACCACTGCTGTCAGTGACTGGAGTGTACATAGTTGGTATAACAGGAACATAAAGTAAACTTGTGAAATATGAAACTCAAGTGAACTACAGTATTGGAAATATATTATTTCATCAAACACTATTAATACACTCCTGGAAATTGAAATAAGAACACCGTGAATTCATTGTCCCAGGAAGGGGAAACTTTATTGACACATTCCTGGGGTCAGATACATCACATGATCACACTGACAGAACCACAGGCACATAGACACAGGCAACAGAGCATGCACAATGTCGGCACTAGTACAGTGTATATCCACCTTTCGCAGCAATGCAGGCTGCTATTCTCCCATGGAGACGATCGTAGAGATGCTGGATGTAGTCCTGTGGAACGGCTTGCCATGCCATTTCCACCTGGCGCCTCAGTTGGACCAGCGTTCGTGCTGGACGTGCAGACCGCGTGAGACGACGCTTCATCCAGTCCCAAACATGCTCAATGGGGGACAGATCCGGAGATCTTGCTGGCCAGGGTAGTTGACTTACACCTTCTAGAGCACGTTGGGTGGCACGGGATACATGCGGATGTGCATTGTCCTGTTGGAACAGCAAGTTCCCTTGCCGGTCTAGGAATGGTAGAACGATGGGTTCGATGACGGTTTGGATGTACCGTGCACTATTCAGTGTCCCCTCGACGATCACCAGTGGTGTACAGCCAGTGTAGGAGATCGCTCCCCACACCATGATGACGGGTTTTGGCCCTGTGTGCCTCGGTCGTATGCAGTCCTGATTGTGGTGCTCACCTGCACGGCGCCAAACACGCATACGACCATCATTGGCACCAAGGCAGAAGCGACTCTCATCGCTGAAGACGACACGTCTCCATTCGTCCCTCCATTCACGCCTGTCGCGACACCACTGGAGGCGGGCTGCACGATGTTGGGGCGTGAGCGGAAGATGGCCTAACGGTGTGCGGGACCGTAGCCCAGCTTCATGGAGATGGTTGCGAATGGTCCTCGCCAATACCCCAGGAGCAACAGTGTCCCTAATTTGCTGGGAAGTGGCGGTGCAGTCCCCTACGGCACTGCGTAGGATCCTACGGTCTTGGCGTGCATCCGTGCGTCGCTGCGGTCCGGTCCCAGGTCGACGGGCACGTGCACCTTCCGCCGACCACTGGCGACAACATCGATGTACTGTGGAGACCTCACGCCCCACGTGTTGAGCAATTCGGCGGTACGTCCACCCGGCCTCCCGCATGCCCACTATACGCCCTCGCTCAAAGTCCGTCAACTGCACATATGGTTCACGTCCACGCTGTCGCGGCATGCTACCAGTGTTAAAGACTGTGATGGAGCTCCGTATGCCACGGCAAACTGGCTGACACTGACGGCGGTGGTGCACAAATGCTGCGCAGCTAGCGCCATTCGACAGCCAACACCGCGGTCCCTGGTGTGTGTGCTGTGCCGTGCGTGTGATCATTGCTTGTACAGCCCTCTCGCAGTGTCCGGAGCAAGTATGGTGGGTCTGACACACCGGTGTCAATGTGTTCTTTTTTCCATTTCCAGGAGTGTAGTTGAGTACATTAATAGAGATATGTTGTTTGGTTTAGATTGGTTATTAGAGTTTAAAGTCATCTTATACTTTGACGAAAATCTTCTTTGTTTTGTTAGAGGGGACAATAGATGTTGGACACCATTTGTGACAGAAAGTTACATTGGAAAACAAACAAATGAGTGTCAGTGTCTGCGATTAACAGCTAAAGCACAATTGTCACCAGAGATCAATAATGTAGATCAAGGAACACATAGAACTGATATACAAGACAAAATTAATGAATCCTTAATATTAACTGATCAACAAAGGCAAGATGTATATAAAATTTTAATGGAGTATGAAGTAGTGTTTTCCAACTGTCCGGGAAACATCAGTGCCTACATGTGTAAGTTCAAAATCAAGGATGACACTCCATTATTTTGTAAACCATATCCAATACCAGTGAGTTTGAAGGAAGCAGTTAGGGATGAAATCAACAAAATGATTGATAATAATATTATAGAACAAAGTTCCAGCAAAATGAATAATCCTCTAGTCGTGGTAAAGAAAGCTACAGGTGGGGTACAATTAGTTTTAGATGCTTGTACATTGAATTGACATATAGAGATAGAGAGAGACTGACTGATTAATATTGATGAATTGTTACCCAAATTTGAAAATGCAAGGTTCTTTAGCACAATGGATTTGACTGTGGGATATTGGCAAATAAAATTACATCCAGAATCCAAAAAGTATACAGCATTTTTGTTTGATGGGAAATCATATCATTTCAATGTACTGCCA